>NC_137811.1:52597317-53299852 GCF_963921795.1 Nannobrachium achirus
AGCTCTAAATATAATTACGTTCACATCCCCAGAATTCCTATACACATTAGCTCCCATACAGTCAACCAGACAGTTTTACATCTGGTGTCTGGTGAGGAGGTGTATAGCATACACAATGTTTACCCCATTAACTCCAGTGTACATGACCAATTCCCTTTCCTTACCCAATACCCACAAGCATATTGTGATCACAGTTGTATGATAAATACTGAAAGACTGGCAGTGTCAGTGATGAAATGTTGTTTCTTCTCTGGGAGTTAGTCATTTTGCATAGCACACATCCTGTGACAAGAGTGGACATCCCTTTTGTCCTTTACATTAGTTTTGTCCTGGAACAGGCTCACATTCATGAGGGTGTCGGCTGTCGGTCAAATTAAGGCATGAATATTTTTCATGCCCAGTTCTGCCATCATCACTGGAGTATATTACTAAAACGATTCGGTGAATCACACATCACCAATAAATACAGCACCAGAAGACCTGTTCTCCCATCATTCCAGTCAGGTACAGTACATCTGCCAAGCATATGTCTGGTTCAATCGGCCCTGGCCCTCCATGTGAGCTGAGCCCAGCCTTAAGGGAGAGGAGGCAAGAGAAGAGAGCCTGGGAACGCAATGCTGTTCTGGGGCTTATTACCTCCAGGTGAGGGACTCTCCGGCCTTCACAAGCATCCCAGGACCTGTTAAAACAACTCAGCTCTGTGCTGGGGTGTCATACTGAGAGTCCTGGGCCTCTGAATGGATTACCAGCCTGACTGTTTATGGTTATGGGTTTTTCACACACAGTCAGTGATGTGGATGAAGAGGCTTTATGTTACTGCAGACTATTGGTTTGTACTGAAATGCTTAATGTGGTTTCTGATAGTTGGGTTTTATTTCAGATAGTTGCGGGTTTGTCACAGCTATTTAAAGTCTGTTTGGAGAGTGTGGTTTGATGGTTGGTGGTAGAGCAGTTTTATTTGGAGAAGGTGAAATGATATTCCTCCCTGCTGAACTGAGAGAGCAAAATGTCTTGGTCAGTTATCATGACATCTGTGGTAAACAATATTCAGCTCGGTACGTTTTTTTTTAGAAATGTGTTGCAGCCGTTAATTTATCCAGAACTTTGCAAGCTGGTCTGAGGAAGCTCCAGTGTGAAAGTCAAATATGTTAATTGTACATGTGAGGAAAATAACAGAGACACTCGGAATGCTCCACATGCTCCATTTATAAGGATAGGCGACTTTGACCTCGTCTTTGACAAATATAAAAATCACACCCAATGTGAAGTGAGCGGTGGTCGTGATTCCATAACATCTTCAGACTAGGATATAGGTCTAGGATGTAATTGGTGATGTAATACTGGCTACACACACACACACACATTGCTATGGCAAAACGCTGAGGAAAAAGTGGCTACAGATAGGTCAAGGATGTAATTGGTGATGTAGTACAGGCTACACACACACACACACACACACACACACACACACACACACACACACACACACACACACACACACACACACACACATTACTATGGCAAAACGCTGAGGAAAACACATTGCTATGGCAAAACGCTGAGGAAAAGTGGCTACAGATAGGTCTAGGATGTAATTGGTGATGTAATACAGGCTACCGCTCAAAAATGGCAAGGCCAATAACTGACCCCTACTCCCAATTCACCCCTAAATTCAATCTAAATCAGACAGAAAAACAAACAATCTGTGCACGCCGCTGGGTGCACGTGTTAAGACAAAGCGTGTGTGTGTGTGAATAGTGAATACATATGCTAGGTACTATACTGTATGTCAACATTTATGTCCTGGAGGAAACAACATCATGCAGCGTCTAATCTCCTCTGATTAACTGTTGGAGGAGCATGTGCCAAACATGAGAGCAAACAATGATGATGTCTTTCCCAGAGATCCAGGGTCCCCACAGGACAAACACCTTCCTAATCTACAATCTATTCTACATTGCTGCCACCCCACCAAGCTACATGCAAATCAGCGTTATAGGTAGCGGTTGGCGTCAATGCAAAAGGGTTTCTGTTGAGTGTGATATCAGACAGGCTCGATTAGCGAGAGGGAAACAGCCTGATATCAACAATCATCTTTGGGAAAACGGGCATCGGGTCGGGGCTGAGGCCCGGGACTGCACTCCGCGCCACGGCGGGGAACGTGCATGCCGAATCTGAAGCCGGTGGGACGAACGGTTCTCGAGATACGCGGATTACATACACACACACACGCGCAGACTTCTCGCATTTATTCTAAGATATATCCATATACATAACGTTTTCGGGGAAGGTAGGGTATAAATCAGAGTAGCTCTTGGACCAGTTAGGGATTTTGTTTCTGGGAATGCTGACTCGGCACAAGACATGCAGGACGATTGGATGCAGGCCGGCACTGTTCGCACCGAGTTCCTCGACGCTGCGGGACAGGAGAGTGGGCCGGCCTCCAATCCCTGCTGCATCAGGGATCTTCAGAAATGGGTATGAAAGGGATTCTGGGGAATACCCATATATGCACTTTTACATAGGTGACCAACCCATAGACTGTAAAAATGCGTACTCTCTCACACACACACACACACACACACACACACACACACACACACACACACACACACACACACACACACACACACACACACACACACACACAGAGACAAGATGTGACATTTCTCATGGTAAGCTGCGACCTCAGTCGCAAATTGCAATTCACTCTGCAGAGGCTGCTTGAAGAGCAACAAAGCATCACACCTCAGTGGAGAAAGACAGCCTTAAAGTGTCTATGATTGTCGGTTACAATGTTCGGATGTACTTTATTTGAATCTCTGAGCAGTGATATTAACGCCATGACACGCACGCACGGAGACAACAATCAGCAGAAGCAGTTAGCAGTTACTGCTGATGCATTCCCTGATTCTGGAACAACAATCTACTCATTGGAGACTCTAACATCAAAACTTTTAAATTAGGTTATGCAGCAACTGGAGTGCGGGGGGATTGGGGGAAAGTAGGAGACTCTGATGCTTACATCATGTAATAAGGTGAATAAATCTAGGAACCCCTTAAGCAATCAGCCGAGTCTCACTCTTCACCACAGGACATTGGTGATGGTGAAAGGGTTCTTTTAATTTAGACAGAATTAAGATCTCCCCTTTCACTGAAGCTTCACTTCATTTCACTGCTAAACCTCAGCAACAATTATGTTTCTGGGTTGTCCATCAGTCTGTCTGTCTGTTTAAACAACAATCCTTCCGTCTCTCCATCCATGTCCGTCCCGTCTGTCTGAATTCATTAGAAGTGGGTGGTCAAAGGTTGAGGTCTCTGTTTATTTTATTTTTTTCTACGTTTATTTGACAGGAACAATATAAAAAACAATGTATGAAGTTATAATAACCGTTGCATGTGGGTTTTCTAGCCAAGGCTAATTTGCAACCCCTGTCCCTGGTTAGGCTTTTTACCTACCTATAGTAAAAAATAATCCAGTAATAATCTGATCTAAGTCATATTCATGCCTGTGATTTCCATCTCTCTCTGCTTTCTCTTTCATCTTTCATTTCATGATATTATTTGCACACAGGCACACTTGCACGCGCACACACACACACACACACACACACACACACACACACACACACACACACAGTCCAATAATGTCTTTTTTATTTTGTAGCAGATGCATTATACATCACACAGTCATCGCGTACACACAATTAAACACTTTCACACACCACCACCCACATTATTAAGCTAGGTGGTCTCAGCTCCTGTATGTGTCCTGGTACACTCCCCACTGCATGCCTGTTTGTCATGACAGTGTACGATTCTGTACGAATATCCTTTCTACAAGCTCATAAAGCAACATGCTGTGAGCTTGTAGATCGGCTATGTTTTGGTGTTCAACACTATATCGTCACACAAGGGCAAAGTATAAATCGAGTAACTCAAATCGACTCAAAAAATCTGTCTCACTCCCAAAGGACTCGTGTTTGGGAGAGAGTGGGCAGTGTACAGGCAATGGGTGGCCAGCCAACGCCATGTTGGATCTGCGTGGGCTGAAGAAGCCTCTAATAAAACAGCCTCCTCCAATAGTGTTGTGTGTGTATCACCAACCACACTCTCTCACAATGTTCTTTTCAGAATCCCACAGCTACTGTAGAAGTGGTTAATTATCATCATAGAGTATAAACCAAATGGAAAATGTCATTATTGACAATGTCATTATGTACAATGCCCATTATGGGCATTGTACATTTGTACAGGTAGAGTTTCTTTATCGAGCCTTAGACATTTTGTATGTTGTTTACACAATTATAAAACATCCATAAAAGACCTTTACGGTATACCGTATGGTACTGTACTTCTTAACCACTTAAGAAATTACCTGATTTAAACTATGGTGTCTGCCAAAGTAGCCAATCTACAAGCTCAGAACAATGTGGAAATAACCTTGTAGATATACTATAAGAAAATAGAAAATAAATAGCTTTTCATCTGACAAAAATACCTGTCAAATAAATGAACTTGAACTTGGCTACCCAAAATATGGTAGCCAGCCTATATTCAAGGCATGCCATTGAATGAGTAATACACATTACACATTATGGTCAGAGAAAAAAACGTGTACTGTATGTGTGCATTTCTAGGTCCACTGATTACCAGCCTGCATTTCTATCCTTATTCCCACCTAGAGGAAGCTCTGATGTTGTGGCCGGGTGGCCCTAATTGCGACCGTCAGGGAGCAGTTTACTATGAAAACCTCCACCGGCCGTCCGTCCGTCGGTCGGTCACACGTCACACGTCACACCTTTGCCCTGCTCATATCTCCGCATCAGTATATAGGGCTTGTTTGTTTATTGTATGACATCACGCCACATCATCAGCTGTGGACTCTGTGATGTCATCGTATCGCATCAGTATATAGGGCTTGTTTGTTTATTGTATGACATCACGCCACATCATCAGCTGTGGACTCTGTGATGTCATCGTATCTCCATATATGGCCATCTCCGTATATGGAGATATAAGTCGTCCATGCCCAAGTATGGGCTGGTGAGGTCAGACTTTGTGTGATGCGTAGGTTATCTCCATATATGGAGATTCAACATTCCAGGCAATGCTCTCTTCCCTGGTGAGAATTGCCCCTTTATATAGGGCTTGTTTGTGTATTGTATGACATCACGCCACATCATCAGCTGTGGACTCTGTGATGTCATCGTATCTCCATATATGGCCATCTCCGTATATGGAGATATAAGTCGTCCATGCCCAAGTATGGGCTGGTGAGGTCAGACTTTGTGTGATGCGTAGGTTATCTCCATATATGGAGATTCAACATTCCAGGTGTAACTATGGCTACCCGTATGACGTGAGAGGTGGAGGTTGTGATATTTGTGGAGATAAGCGACCAACGGTCGCTTATCTCCCGATTAGGGAGTCTTACTGGTATAGGATACCTGTGCCTTGTCTGGAATGTGTGTGTGTGTGTGTGTGTGTGTGTGTGTGTGTGTGTGTGTGTGTGCGTGCGTGCGTGCGTGCGTGCGTGCGTGCGTGCGTGCGTGCGTGCGTGCGTGTGTGTGCGTGTGTGCGTGCGCGTGCGTGTGCGCGCGTGCATGCGTGCGTGGGTGTGTGCATGTGTGTGTGTGTGCTCGGCTCATGCGCATGTGCATGTGTGTGAGAGAGAGGAATACAGATAAAGAGATGCAGATACAGAGAGATGAGTGGAACTCTTTGCAAAGACTGTCCTCTGATTTCAATTGCGTCTTCTAGAGAGGATGAGGTAAGGGCAGCTGAGTGCTAAACATTGAGGGGGACAGTGGAGTGGCAGACAGAGTGGTTCTCAACCTTTATACTGTGCCATATATGTAGGTAAAGCACCCAAGGTTCCAAGGCAACCCAATAGATTTCCCTGAAAATGTCATTTAAAGCTTAGCAATGATCCTATAAGTAAATGAACAACCAGACAACAGGCAAAGCATTTGATAGAGTAAACATACTCATGGGCTGAATGAAGTTGGTGTATAATAAGTAAATAATAATGTATTATTGTCTCTTGATTTTGTTTTCACTTAGACATTATATTGTCTGTATGTCTGTACTGTACGTCTGTGTGTGCACGGCTAATGTCAGAAACAGCTGGACGGACGAAACAGCTCCAAACTTTACATGTAGCCAGTAGGAAGTACCCCTAAAATGTATATGAGCTATACCAGCCCACTTTACATTTTGGCCCATAACACTTGAAACGTTGGTTGTGAGAGGGTTAGTGGGAGGGATAGTGGTTGAGGAAAACGTCTATAGTGATCAACAGACATGTCTTCAGGGAAATTAAGTATACTGTAGGGGAGAGTGCTGTGTTGCTATAAGTTTTATTTAATTCAGTCTCTCACCCATGTGGTCTTTTAGCTTCAGATGCTAAATTAATTTAGATATGTTGGCAAGATATTGCCAATACAGTTAAACAATGGGAAATACAATCCAGACCTCTAAAAAAGTGTAATTGCGCTTTAACGTACCTCTTCAAACCATTACTTTCTAATCTTAACCTTACACTCAACCCTCACAACTCGTTTCGCAGTTTTCTGAGCGGTCGACCCATAATTCCGACGAGCTGGCCCGTCGTTCAGGTAGGTAGGTAGGTAGGTAGGTACCGGTAGGTACTTTATTGATCCCCGAGGGGAAATTCAAGCGTTACAGCAGCTCCTAAAGACTCAATGAAAACACATGATGATATTATTAAATATCTAAAAGAAATGCATCTAAGCAAGTTAAAATGTTAATAAATAACTGACAAACCAAACCAAAACATTAGCCTACTAATAGAGATCTGAAAAACTTGTATCCCACATCCCCCATCCTAAATGGCCTGGTCAAGCCAACCAGATGAGGAGTTGTACAGTCTTATTGCTGTGGGCAGAAAAGATCTCCTATAGCGTTCGTTTTTGCAACTTGGATGTAACAGTTGCTAAAGGAGTTTTTCTGCCCTTTCACAGCGTCATGTCAGACGGGCCGGTGTTCTGACACCCGGGGTCCGCTGTGCCGAAGGGCAGTTGATCAGGTCTAGTGAGAAACAACAGATTCCATATACGCTTATACAGGGGTGCGGCACCAAATTCTGGGCCCTGGGTACAAGGATTCACTGCGGGCCCCCCATGCATGTGGGGGAGGGGTTTAACCCATTTAGACTGGGAACGCATTATTTTGTGCTTTAACTATTAAAAATCGAATATTTCAAATCCTTCTAAGGTTTTTTGAAAAAACTATGTTCTATGTCAGTGGTGCTCAAACGTTTTCATGTGAAGGACCCCCAAAATTATATGTATTTGGCCACGGACCCACATCTCAACATATTTAGTTCCAGGGACCCCCCCAGAAGCAGAATTTGAGTTATAAATGTTCGCTTAAAAAATACATATATTCAAAGATTTGCACAAGTTTTCACGACTTTTCAAAAATAGCAGATCTACAAGCTCGCAGCGCAGCACCGAGAGTGCCACACTGTGAGCTTGTATATCTGCTATTTTTCAATAGCTAAAGCATACAATAATTAAAGGAGTAGTTCACCCCCAAAATGTTTTTTTTTCTATTGATTACTCATGCCATGGAGACTTGAGTTCAATGATATTTTTTTGTATTTGTCGCATTCCTAAGACAAAAATATGATTATTGTAAATTTACCCCCATTGATTCTGGATGGGGACCCGAATGCATGGACCTGAATGGGGACCCAAATGCATGGCACTGGATGGGGAAACAGTCAGGGTAAGTTTACTATAATCATTTTTTTGTCTTAGCAATGCGACAAAAAAAAGTCTCAAATACGTGAGTAATCAATAGAAAAAAAGTCATTTTGGGGGTGAACTACTCCTTTAAGGCCCCTCCACCTTGGGCCCTAGTAACTCAGTCCCACTTTTCCCCCCCTTGTGACGCCCCTGAGCTTATGCGCCTCAAAATAATTCCCTCAGAAACCATAGTGGTAGTGCTACTCATAAACCTCCAAAATCGTATGAAAGTTTCTTCAAATACATCTGGGTATATACTTGGTTTGGTGTGTCCATGTTTTATTCTACATATAAAATAGAGAATTTGTACTGTGGAATGGATATCACACCACTGTAGGGCATCTGTCTGCCAGTCTCTCCATTTTTCTCTCTCTTTTTCCAAGGATGAGTGTGGTCTTTTCTACTCTGGAATATTGCTTAAAAAGCTGGATCACTACGTCATTCAAACCCTACTGTACATTGATCTAGAGGTAGCATTATCAGCAGATGGTCAAATACCTACAGCGCTTATTCTAGGCACATATCCCCCAGCACATTTTTGGTTTTCTAGTAGATGAGCTCTGGCAATGAATTTAAGAACATTGTGGGTGGGCGGGCGCAGCTTTTTTTTGGCACAGAAAGAGATCAAGTGAGAGCTTGTGGAGTTGGTTACAGCGATCTGCAGGATTAATGGTTACTTAATAGCAAGCGATGTATAGACTCATGTCTCTGTACATGAGATGAGTGTCAGTGCGTTTGCCATGGATGCCACATAATAGATCTTGAGTCTTTTGAAGGAGCAACCAATTCCTCTCTCTTGACTCCTCTCCTCTCATCTCCTCTCCTATTTGTAGGTCATTCAACTCCATGCCAGCTTCAGGGAGTTCAAAGGAGTTGTGCCTACTGCCCAGCAACACTCTCACCTCAGATCCCTTCATTATCTTTGGTCTGCTGACTGCTGTTAAGCACACACTCTCATTCCTTCAGCCCTTATACTGTATAGTCCCTCCCTCGCTCTCTCACACACTAATTATCAGCGCTATCATCTCATCTTCAAGAAAGACGGAGAGCCAGAAAGAGGTGGAGAGGAGGGGTGTAAGACAACAGAGAGGAATAGAGGGAGAACAGAGTGTATTAGAGAGAGAGAATGACGACAGAGTGAAAGTCCTGGTATTAATGGGAGCAGGATGACACCAACATACAGAGGGAGAGAGAGAAATGCTGCCTATTCTTTGTTGCACCAAAAATAGCTGATCTACAAGCTATTCTCTGCACGCGACACCGTTGCATGACAAAGTATAAATCACGCTTAAGGGAGAGAGCGAGTGAGAGAAAGCAGAAGATGTTATTTTGAGGAATGAAGAGTGACCCATAGCACTTTAGACAAAGGAAATCTGTGAGAGGACGTGAAAGTGAACGCGAGCGATCAAGGCACAGTTGATTAAGCAGAAGACAATCCATGCTGCCATCCATCTGCTGAGCCACCCACACTTTTGTCTGCACACACACACGCACGCGCCCGCACGCACACACACACACACGCGCACGCACGCACGCACGCACGCACGCACGCACGCACGCACGCACGCACGCACACACACACACACACACACACACACACACACAGAAACAGGTTCAAAATACATTATACAGTGCACAAGTATATAGGGTTCAAGTGAATAACTCCATGATCCTTTCATAACAAAGCATAGGTGATGCTCCTTCTTTCTTTTAGATGTTTTGGAGAAAGGTTTGGACTGTAGTGTTATGTAGTAAGTGACCCTCAGTTCACTCTGGTGTTACAAAACAGCTCTGTGGGTGGACAAGCGAGGCAAGACTGGGCTGTATTCCATCACAGTGTTCTTGTGGTATTAAGGGGATTTCATTCTGATAAATTCTCACCCACCAGCATCAGCCCTCAAGGTGTCCCCAGGGTTGGCAAGGCTAGACACTCTAAATGCTGATCGTCTGCACCAGCCTCTGGCACTTAAGACGGTTATTGGAGTTTTGTTGTTTCACAAAATTGGTTTTCTGATGAAATGTCAGGCAATCAGGGGGTTTCTGCTTAATAATTCGCTTAATGAATGCATTGGAGGATATAGGAAGATGCGATACACTTTTTTCATTTGACACAATGGCTGCATCGTTGTTCATTTGGTGTTTCATATTGTTGTTATGGCAGTCTTCCAACAGACTCCAGGGAAATACAACACAGTAAAATCCCAAGTGATAATTTAACTCTGAATGTAAACAACTTACTTGCAAAGGTCTGAGACTCGTAAAGGTCTCATGAGTTAAATTAACATCCAGGATTTTAAAGCGTAGAGGCCAGTGATGAATAGCTGCATTCAAGGTCAGCCCATTACCTCTGAATTCAAACTCCATCCTTTCAACATTGATTTTTTTCCTCCCCCTCTCCTTTTCTTTCTCTACCTTTCTGTCTCCCATTGTCTGTTTCTCTGTCTTACTTTGTCTTTTTCTCCTTCTCACACATGTACTGTATATTTTCGATTAGACTCAACTAGTAGGCCTACTGGAATGGATTTTATGAAGTATTCCTCACAACGTGAGAGGTGTAGAGGCTGGCACTCAGATGCCATTAACACACCCTGGTGAGTGACATGTATACGATTAGAACACTTCACTGAGTACAGAAACATTATGTAGAAAGGGATTGGGAAGGGATTTAAAAACATCTACAGTAGATTGTGTGCGTGAAACAGTTGGGGAATAACCTGAAAAGATAAAAGAAACAATTCAAATGGTTGCAAAGGTTAAACATTTTTTCTTTTCTTTTCTTTTTTCTTCCCAGGAACTGCAGGTGTATGGCAAATTGACATTGACCTTTCATCCATTAATAAGAGCAGGTTGTCATATTACACACATTGCATACACTAACAGTGGGTGACAGTTTAAAGAACTTTCTTGTAATGTCAACAGTGTCTCTCTGTTGAAGCACCAAACGCCCTTTCAAGTGACATAAATCCGAAGAAATCCACAGCATCCTTCATTCGAGCACTGGATTGCTCGAAAAATTGGAAGTCAGCCAAGCGAGAGCTCATAGAATAGAGATGATTTTTTTTTTAAATCATTTTAGGTATGATTGGCATAAGGTTTGAAACATGGAGCTTTTGCACCCACCCTATACCATACTTCTCTGGTTCTCCCATGGAGATAAGTGACACAGCACCATAAAAAGACCAGTGTTATCAGTGATTGACTGGGCCTTTATCACATATTTCTAACAGGCCAGTCAGATTTTGCCCACAAAAAAATTTAATAATAATAATTCCATCCCTTCACTGGAACGGGAAGCTGTTTCCTAGGGAACAGAGCACATGGTAATAACTTCTCCTCAACTGGGTATTGTGGGATGGCTCATATACTGTATACTCTATAGCAGGACTGATGACTCTACCTTATGAATTGCAAGCGTCTCTTTCTAATATCTCTCCTTTTAATTTCCTCTGGGGTCCATATTCAGCATCATCATACAGTACTGTACTGTACACAAACACCATCATTTGCCTGTGGATAATTCCTGTTGAGGGATAGAGTGGGATAATAATAGTAACGCAGGTCTGCTACAACTCTCAGTTCTTTTATATGATATGATAAAACTGAAGACCTTTCTGTTTGTCTCTGCCCTTTTCATAGTTTTTTTTAATCATTTCTTTGGCAATGTATAATCTTCTCTTATTTTTCTGCTTTCATTTAGTTTTGAAGTTTTGTGAACAGCACTTTAAACCACCTTGACCAGGGTCTCCCTGGGCTTTGTACCTGGTCCGCTCCTTTTTTCTCTCTACACCAAATCTCTTTGCCCCAGAATAGGGACGCTAGGGTTCATGTTGCTAAATAGCCTTGTTGTTGGAATGTGCTATACAAATAACCTTGCCTGCCTATAGAGAGATCTATGGAAACACTAACTTTACAGCAAGTAAGCTCTTTGGTCAACAGTTGTGCTGTGAGAAAATTGGCTTTAAGAGGCCCCCCGGACGAGATCAGAACTCGGATCAGATCAGAACTCGGAGCCGGGGGTTGATCGGTGTTCATTTCAAACGACAGCGATCCTCCGTCTTCAATTCGGGCCCGGTATATCCCGCTGTGCCAAGTGAAATATCTGAGACCATTACAAATGAGCCAGATATCCTGGATGACCACCCCTAGCGATCTCGGGCCAGAGTTGATTGGGGAAAAAGTTTTATTTTATTTTTTCTGGCAGTTGATTGAATAAGTAGTAAGTAGTCTAACAAATCAAGTGCATCATGCACAGCAGTACGTTTCAGCAGTTTCCTGGCAATTACTGTATTCCGGCAGAGGGAATCTTCAATAGTTTCAATAGAACTCCTTTTAGCGGGGCAGCTAAGGAGAACAATACTTCAGTTGTGGAAAGAAGCACCAAAATTTGACAGAGTGTACCTCTTGGGTCATTCTTTAGAAAAATCACATTAGACACTCAATTTTCAAAATGGCCGCCAGTTTTAAAGATGGCCGCCTTTTCGGATATGTTTTACAGTACGCCAGCCAGTTAATATTGAATTTTCATAATATTAGAGTTGTTTTGTAGGTTTTAAAACATCCTGAGTTCATTTATTACACTTTTAAAGCAGCTAGAATAACCTTTCTGACTTTTGGTGGGGTCTTTCCTCACCTGGGACCCCCCAGACAGACCCCTGAGCCTATTTCAGTAATCGCTCTGCTCCTGCTCCAGAACAATGTTAAATTAGATCTGAATAAATATGCTCTGAAATCAAAAATGACTAGCAGCAAATAACAGGGGTCTTCCATGGGGGTTGGGGACCCCTGGGGGGTCCTCAGAGCTACTACAGGGGGCCTGCCAAATCTCGATGAGATCTTTTTTTTTTTTCATTTGAAATTTTGAATGTTTTTATGTATCCTGGTTTTATGTATTGTACTTTGATAGTATTGTCAGTATTATTTATAATGTTTTTGTGTTAAACAGTTATGGTTGACAGCTGTTACTGCAGGGATTGCAATAGTGAAGGAATTGCAACTATTCACTTTGGGCGCGCAGAACAACATTTCCTTTTTTGCACACACACACACACACACACACACACACACACACACACACACACACACACACACACACACACACACACACACACACACACACACACACACACACACACACACACACACACCTCGTTGTTATTGTCACCCCAAAACCCTCACCTTATCCTCTTATAGAGCCCATGGTCAATTACGCCTAAAGAGATTCACTTGCAGGATATATTCGTCTTCATCAACATGATCTTCAGTGTCCAACCTAATAGTTTTGACACAGTCTCCACCATAGCATAGAGCAGGGTTCCCCAATTAGTTTTACCCAAGGGCAGAATTATGTCTAGGGTACCAAGCCGAGGGCCACAACATTGCAGGGTGCGATGGCTGTGATCCTGCTACTCCAGCGACATTTCAAATATACTAGCGTTGTTGCTGCTCTTATGCCACCATTATTATAATTATTATGACAAATGCACTCCTTAAAGTTGAAACAAAATAAGTTAAGAACCAATTAACCAGTCTGCTTGAAAAGTATGCATCTGTACTGTATAACAGTAGCTAGTTGACAGTGCAGAGACATACAGTAATTGCCTTCCTTTGATCAATTAACGAGGGGCTGTCAACTACTTAATGGCATCAGCTGGACACAGACACACACGCACCTTCCCTCTGCAGTGCTCTGTCTGTCACATTTCTCTCCAAAAGCCCTTGAATATGATTGAAAATGATTAAGGATTACTGTGATTAAGGTAAGCTTACGTTTCATATCGCACTCACCATACCTGTAACTTTCACTGGTCCCCCAAAATATTTTTTTATTTTTTTACTGGGGTTGGTGGGGACCGGACAGAACCCCCCGCGGGCCGCAAATGGCCGGCGGGCCGCCTATTGGGGAACCCAATAGGCTTACCGGAGGCAAGGACTTG
Organism: Nannobrachium achirus; assembly: GCF_963921795.1. NCBI lineage: Eukaryota > Metazoa > Chordata > Actinopteri > Myctophiformes > Myctophidae > Nannobrachium > Nannobrachium achirus. The sequence continues at coordinate 52,611,026 of NC_137811.1, forward strand.
ATAAGGAATCTTCACATGTTTGCACTTCCTCAAAACCATGTCCCTTGATGAAGGTATCGTATCATGATGCCTACTTTGTCATACCTGACAAATTGCCCTGAGCTTCCACCAATTGAAGAAAATAGATGAAATTCAGAGAGTGGAGGGTATGTTCCAGTCAGGCTTCTTGCCCTCCCTGCTCCAAAGGCAGTACTTGAGCTCATCAAATGTGGCTGCAAAGCAGGTTACAAGGGACGGTGCAGATGCTCAAACAATAACCTGCCTTGCACTCCTCCCTCCCTGCAAATGCTATAGTGGAAACTGCCAACACTATTAGGGAGGACATGTATAGTAGTGAATTTCTTTGGGTACAATTGACCGTGAGCTAGAGGTCTTCACGGGTCCAATTTGAACTACCAGAACCCAAAAGGATCCGGGGGAAATGGACCCGGACCCATATGGCCCCGTCTATCATTTGGAATTTGAGAACCGTTACCCGAGCAGCCCCGAGACATGATGGATCCGATCCGAACGGCCCCGCCTGTTATTAGAAAACTTAGATCCGATACCCGAGCAGAACGAGAGATCCGAGACCCGAACCTGTGGCCCCGAAATGAAAGAATGCCAACGTTATTATATTAAGAGTTGTATCAGACATATGTCTTACCTAACGACGTCGCCATGGTTGCAGCTGTTGCTGTCAGCGGCGCTGTATAGCTCCTTTCGGAACCCCTCACTCCACTGCTACGCAGCTCCGAGATGGGGTTCCTACTGGCCGGCTGCCGAAATCTTGTTGTTGGATCCACGATCCACCGTTAGCGATCACTTCTTACCTTTGATGAACACTCTATCCAAAAAGTGACGGGCCTCTGTGAAAGTATAATCGTTTTACTTCTTTAGCGTGGAACAATCTCGAAGCACTGGGGTGAAATGAAGACTTTATATCGCTCAAAAGGTCAGCCGGTTCTGTGTTTTCCCCGTTGTGTAACTTGTGTATATACCACGTGACCAGGGGAGGCAGTAAATGTTTTCCTATGCGGCCGCAACTTCCGGAATGTCTAAAAACACAGACATAGTGTAGTGCCTCTCGTCAAAAAATTATCTTTTCCCAGACCAGTAAGTCAATGCGGACAGTTTGTAAATACAAATAAATCCATGTTTTTATTCCTTCTTCTTTGGCTAGCCAATGCTAATGCTATCGTTTTCTGTCGCATGTGTTGTTCATTATATCTTTCTGCTTTGAGTGTCCATTTTGCTCTGCAGAGCATGACAACACGCAATGACAACTCCATTGTAACTGATAATGTTGTTGTGACTGAGTGAGTTCTAAACTTCTCTCACAACCAATGCATCAGATTACATGCTGCATCTTTAGTGCCATCGTGTGGCGTTATCTATTTGGTGCAGTTGTTGCGTTCTCTTTCATTCAATCTCGGCCTGACTCGGCTCCACTCGGGTAACAAGAACCAGCGACTTCACCATCAGATACCCGGGAACCGGGGCAAACGGCCCCGGCCCCGGCCCCGGCCCGCCCCGCGGTAAATGCTCGGAAATGGCCCCGTTACCCGGCTCGGGCGGGTCGGATCTCGGGCAGGTCCGAAGACCTCTACCGTGAGCTCTTTAAGAGCATAGGGTGTGGGTTTTGGGGTGATGATAACAAAGGGGTGTGTGTGTGTGTGTTGTGTTGTCAGTGTGAGTGTAGAGCAATAAATGGACATGTTAGTCTGCGCGCCCAAAGTGAGAAGTTGCAATACCATAATTCTTGCAATCCCTGCAGTAACAGCTGTGAACCTGTCTGTCTAACACAAAACAATTATAAATAATACTGAGAATACTAATAAAAACTGTTTCAAATGTAAAAAAAAGAAAAGTCCCCATCAAGATTCGGCAGGCCCCCTGTAGTAACTCTGAGGACCCCTGGGTCCCGGACGCCCCGTGGAAGACCCCTGGTATTTGCTACTACTCATTTTTGCTTTCAGAGCCCAGTTACAACAACTTGTATGCTTCAGTTATGATCTAATTTAACATTGCTCTTGAGCAGGAGCAGAGCGATTACTGAAATAGTCTCAGGGGTCTGTTTGGGGGGTCCCAGGTGAGGAAAGACCCCAACCAAAAGTCAGAAAGGATATTCTGGCTGCTTTAAAAGTGTAATAAATGAACTCAGGATGTTTTAAAACATACAAAACAACTCTAATATTATGAAAATCGGACATTAACTGGCTGGCATACTGTTCAGAGGCAGCCATCTTGGAAACATGGCAGCCATTTTGATTTTTCAGTGTCTAACGTGTTTTATCATAGGAACAACCCCTAAGGAGTACTTGTGAAAAGTTTTAGGTTTCTTTCCACTTGTGAAGTATTTTAGTACAAAAATGCATTTATCTGCCCCGCTATTTAAGGAGTGAGGCCAGTGAAAGCTGACTGAAATAATTACTGTACTGTAGCTAAACTAATGTATTGAATACAAAGTAAAAAAATAATAATAATAAAAAGAAAAGTTCAATACTTGAACTGATTATTGATAGAGGGTTTCCACTTGGCACCAAGAAGGCTAAGGCTACTCATTGCACTGTAAGCTTTGTAATGTGTCTTCTTGCCAATAAAGATTTTCAGTGTTAGACGATGTTCTGTTGTACGACGGAGTCGCACACCAAAAATATCAGCTTGTAACAGCTGGTAATCAGATACTTTCCATACCTATGGTATAGCGACTTATAAATCAGGCTTTAGCCTATACAAGCAAGGAAATAGGGAAAGATAAATGTAGATATTTGAAAGGGTTCCCAATGCACCCCTCTCACCCCTACAAAAAAAATAAGCCAATTGCATAAATAATGTCAAACTAAAGACACATCTTGAAGGCTCACAGTAAATTGTGTATATTCTGATCTTGAAAGATCACTATAGATCTGCGATTTCCACCCTGTTTAAGACACAACTATCGTTGTGTGTGAATGTGTGGTGTGTAATTCATCAGTGCAATATTGGGGGTATCTTTTATATTGCATAAGAACAGCCTCTCAGATAAGAGATCACTGAAAAAAGTAATTTTTTATAATGAGTTTTTCAAGATAGGGTTTATTGCAAGAAACTTCTGCAGCAGTATGATAGGGCATATACTCATCAGAAGAAAAAGTTCTACAACTACGCCTACTAGCCGTCAGCAACATGTGCCAGATACTACATATATATATAACTACTGTACTATTCCATGACGTGTGTACACCCATGGTGTATTTATATTCCCCTGTTCCGTCAATTTGGAATTTGTACTGTATAGTCCCTGCTACTACATGCAGGACATTACCATAGAGAATGGAATAGTACACTATTGGTGGTGGCATACCTGTGTGCAGTGCACAATGCAAAGTCTCTGAATAAATGATTACTTGCAGCATGTAATTTTTTGTGGTGGTATGTTAATACATTGATTATATAATGCAAGTGTTCCTTTATCATTCTGGAGAAAGGAGAGAGCCTCCGCTGGCCAGGAGAGTGCTGCTAGAGTCAGATAAGACATGCATGCTGTTAATGTAACAGTCAGCCTGTCAGTGCCAGATATCCATTCTACAGAGGCAGATAATTAGTCAGCCAAAGCACTCAGTAACCTACATTTACTGCATTTAAAAGAAAAACTCACCCACTCAAATGTTTAAGTTTGTGTTTATGCACCATAGTACATGAACATAGCAAATCCAGCATCCTGACTGTTAGAGTTAGACTTGAAGGGTCTAATTTCACTGTCAGAGTTCAATTAACACTCAGGTATTTTGCTGTGTGGGAACCAGATAAGAACAGCATGTATTCCTCTCACAGATAGCAGGTTTATTCTGCGGAACCGCCAGCTATCCCCATATAAAACAGCATGACACACCAGTCGGCCAGCAATAGCAAAACATGTCAACCAGCCAGTCAGTCAGTCATGAAGGTAATGGATATTCAGCCATCTCTGCTACCTCAGCGCTAGTGCACAGGGCTGTGTCCGGTTAAACTTCTCACTAAGTCAGGTGAAAGAAGCGGCTGGCGACTTCACATATATAACTAGTAAGACAACTCAGGGCGCCCTAAAGGGCGAGGTCGCGCCATGTGTTGGCCATCTGGCCAGTGATGTATATCGGACCAGTTACCCATATATGGAGACCCTGGTACCCATAGAGATTCATGTACTGTATATGGAGATATGCTGTGAGAGCCAAAACATGCTTACTCAGTTATTGTCTCCACCAGCCGAAGGCTGAGGGAGAGTATGTTTTCCCCTCCGTCCGTCCGTCCGTCCGTGCGTGCGTGCGTCCGTGCGTCCGTGCGTCCGTCCGTGTGTCCTCGCAGTTTGTGTGCAGCTAATCTCAGCCAAACTGAGCACACACACTCCCTGGATGCTAATTCAGAACCTCTGCCCCCCATTTTTAAATCAGCCTCATGGTGGCGCTATAACAGGCCGATTTGTGTGGCCTGGTGGAGACCTGTGCTCGGAAGAGCACTGCTTCTAGTTCGTTATGTGAAAGTCCTATGACATCTATGATTTCTGACATCATACATACAATCCCTTTTATGCCCATACATGGAGATCGATCCCTGTCTGTAGAACCAGCCACACAGATTTGGCCATATATGGATTCTGTAAGTTTGGTATGTGGCCGATGTGGCCTCCATATATGGGCATTCCCATATAGTCCTGTTAGATATGGGCTTAATATTGATGACATCAGGGATCTCCAAATGTATGGGCATAAAAGGGATTCTGTTAGTGCAATTCCCCTGACATCACAGTGACGTCAGAGCTTGATGTCAATGCAGCTAACCACAGTGTCAGGCGTGACTGAGATACAGACAAGATGTGCCAGTTTTCATAGTTAAAGAGGTGGTGCCATAGTTTTGTACTTTTTCTGGTTTTCATTTGTCTAGGAGGTTGACAGTGCTTCATTAGACCCCCTGGTGTGGTTGTTATGAGCAATTATGTATTCCCTCCTTAGTATTTGGGGTTTCTTCCTCGAGGCTGACACCTTGTGGGTCAAAAGTGCCGATAAAATGACATCATATAATCATCCCCTCCCCTTTTACCATTCACCCAAGTGACCCAACACTGTGGGTGTGGTTAACTTCAGCTGGGACACCACCCACCATGACAACCAGGCATACCTAATGAACTGGTGGGTGTGGCCACATTAAAACCTAATTTTAACTTTCTGTACACTTTTTTGGAAATAATCTTCCTTCTAGTATGGGGGGGATCATGGCACTTCATCTTTAAAGGGATATTCCACTTTCAAAAAAACCTTTGGTAATTTTATCTTCTAATCAGGCTTTTATATGAACACCCTGGACAGTTTTTAAGTTGCTTCATCCAGTATTTAAATATTTGATCATGTAAATGTTACCAGGCCCTCCTCCTTCAGGACCTTTCCCCATACACACCCACAAACTCCATTTTAACCATGATAGAGTCATTAAAAACACAAATCATTTTTTCTGGTGACTCATAATACCATCCTAATACGTGAGCAGGCCGTGTTTTTTCAATAACTTTTTTCAATTATCTTTAATATTCTTTTACTGTATTACATTTTTTCCATTTACCCCCCAAAATATTAAAAATAATTTAAAACAGTTATTGAAAAAACAGACTGCTCTCTCATGTATTAGGATGGTATTATGAGTCACCAGATTAGGTGTTTTTAATTAATCTATCATGGTTAAAATGGAGTTTGAAGTTACAATGGGTCTGTATGGGGAAAGGTCCTAGAGGAGGAGGGCCTGATAACATTTACATCAAATATCTAAATACTGAATGAAGCAAATTAAAAACTGTTCAGGGTGTTCCCAAAAGCCTGATTAGACGATAAAAAGACCAAAAGCTATTTGAAAGTGGAATATCCCTTTAACTGCGACCTACGGTCGCTATGACTAAATTGACTAAAATGATCAAAACTATTGGTGGGAAGCTTGTAGTTATGCCTGTGTATTTTCTCTTTTCCAGTAAGTGTAACACTGATGATTTGGATGATATGGAATGGCACAGGGTATCCATAAACTACTGTATATGACATATCCCTTTGCAAAATGGAAGCACATGATTCCCGATGAAGCCGGTCAATTTGACATAATGGCTTGTGTGTGTGCCGCCAAAACTGTGGGAGTAGTAGCGTGCCAATTTTTAGGGGTTACGTGACAATAAAGTTGCACACGTACCATACTGTTGGGACAAATTAATTAACTAATACTTTACATCAATAAATAAACGCGTCAAAATTTGCATTGCTCTAGAAATAAAGAATAAATAAAGTCACCCAAATAATATAGTGTACTTGGCCTTTCAGGTAACTACACTAATAACGACAGCAAAGACTTTACTTCTTTAGACAGAAAACATCAACCAGAACAAACACATTACCAACAAGCATCCGTACAGAGGGTTAACAAGAGTGAGTGAGAAGATAGCATCCAGGAGAATGAGGGTGTCACTGTCACATCATTAGCTCCCACTTAGTGAATGTGTGCTACTTGACAATACTAAAGAAAGGTGAGTCGGTAAGTATTGTCAAGGTAAGGGGCACGGATAGCAAATGGTTAAGGTGTGTACCGCATTAATGCCTGACAGCGTGTCTTGGGTTCGATTCCTGAACCCATATTTGCTGCATGTCATTACCCGACTCTCTTCCTGCTTCCTGTCTCTCTCCAGTGTACTAATAAAAGCACAAAAGCCCCCCCCCCCCCACCCTTTAGAAAAAAGCAAAACAAATATATATAGATAAATACATTTTTTATCCCAAGGGGGAAAATCAGTTGCCCAGAGGCAGCACAGCAGTATAAGGTTATTTACAAAGTTACAGAGAAGTAAGAAGAATAAAATAAAATAAAAAGAAAAGAAAAGAAACAAGAACAGAGTACAGTAAAGAGCAAGGTACATCAAGAGAGTGAACGAATAATATATAAATATATATACATAAAGTGTCCTTAAGCACAACTATCAAAATAGTACAGTGTCCAAATCAAAGTGACCATAGCAGTCAATGCTAGTTAGTGCAACTAGCAATGACTACGGTAGTCTTTTGCATAAAAAAAAGTACAGTATCCAAAACAAAGTGACCATAGCAGTCAATGTCAAACACAAGCAAAATACTCAAAAACTACTAACACAACCTAATAGTGCAGTGTCATAAAAAAAAATATATATATTGGCAAGATAGCCAGATGTGTGAAGGATTGAGGTGACTGGAAACTCCGTTGGAGGGCTCGTTCGAGGACGACCTAGAGAGAGAACAGCTGCTTGTTTCATTCTACACAGACATCATCCAATCCATCATAACATCAGTCATAGCAGTTTGGTTTGGGAACTCTTAGAGCCAAAAGCAGACCGCAGAGGTTAGGGAGGGTGGCTATTGTTCCAACTTTATAGTCAGAGCTATCAATGCTGTACAAACAACAACCACCAACTCTGGTTTAAAGTACCTGGCTGGAAGGCTGCAAGTTGGAACCTTATTTTATTTTAAGATACATATCTGTTCAAATTCTGTATGGTCTGTACGTTTTGTCCCACTAACTTGTTTTGTCATAAATCACTTTAATTGGCATTTACAAATACCCTTAAAAGAGAGCTGGTGCAAGAGGAAAGGCTAAGAGGTCACCAAAATATGCAGAGTTCATAAAGATGCACAGCAAATTCCTGTGGTTTTTAATCGTGTGGGGCCACCCCTAATACATAAGGTTCTATCATATTTGAAATTCTATTGTATGGGTAATAAATACAAACGGTTGACTGCTTTAATGTCATTCCATAATAGTCTAGACAGCAGCAGTCGAAAGGTGCTTTTGTTTTGGTGCAGGGCATTACGGATGCAAATGATGTATCCTTGTTTATTGGCATGAGAAAACATACGTTTACATTGCCAAAGCAAGTGTTACAAGTAAAATAAAAACAGTTGAAAATGGGGAACATATACAGTTGGAGGGGGTACAGGCCCAGAATACAGGCCCAGCAGACTTGACAAAATAAAGAATAAATCAAATAAAAACCTCCCTATCATAAGACTAATAAAAATATAAGTCAGACGATGGACATGGACATGGACATGGTGTGACTAGGGATTTGGTCAAACAGGGAGAACAGATGGGCAGAGGTGGGAATAGACAGACAGGACACCCCAGGGTTTAATGGGCATATTGATCCCTAAGATCTCATCAAGCTGTTCTCCTGCAGTGTTTGTTATCGTTCTAATTTGTTTGGAAACATTGGATGGAGTGACTCATCCAGACAGACAGCACCGACTGTGTACGTCTGTACGAGCATACTGCTGCCATCCCCTCAGACCCCCTCCATTTCTCCATCCTTCAAATCTTCCTGCCATGTAACGACCATCCCATTTTCCCTCAATGTCAGATTCTGTTGCATGACTGTTTTGGTAGTGTTAAAGGAGAGTTTAGGCCCAGAAGGCTATCTATCTTACCTTTAAAAGTACTTATTTGAACTTTCAACTCACGTTGAAATCTCAACTCTCGTGTGACTTCCGGCTGTGCATTCAACGCAATGCTGTGCGGAAGCGAAATTTAAACGTTAGTTGAAGGTTCACAGCTTTACGACAATAATAGCGGCGCTGGGCGGACTGGGAATAACAAGCCCCCATAACGGCTTGTAAATATTGAAGCGGCCGCCCTACTGGCCAAAGCTGGAATTTCAGGCGGGGTGAAACATACAAGCACGAGCATAAGAGCGCGCCGCTGGGGTCTACAATAGGGTTCAATGGACGTCGACGTCGTTTGTGACGTCATTACGTCTCGACGTCAAACATTTTGGCACATAGGTTACTTAGCTACCGCATGCTTCAAAACGCCACTGAGCACTTGCATTGAAGTGAATGGCTGGGGGCAGGGCTGTCCGTCCTCTATTCTAAACTCTATGAGGAATAAAGAAAGTTTACTGACTAAAGCAAGGGTCTTCAAGAGGGGGTCCGAGACCCCTAGGGGGTTCTCAGAGTTACAGGGGGTCCTCCAAATCTTTGTGTGATAGAAACTTTTTTCTCCTCTTTTATATTAACCACGTGAACCCTTGTGTCCATATTCTGAGAACTTCAGCCAAAAATAATAGATCTACAAGCTCACAACGCGAGGCATTGAGAGCTTGTAGATCTGCTATTTTTATCAAAGAGGTTTGGTGTAGAGGGGAAAAAAGTACAGAGCGAAAGGTCAAGTTTATTAAGTATTGACAGTTCAAGTGGTTAAATATCTGAAAACACAAATTGACATGAATCTAAAATACACTGACGATTGTGCTGTCAAACAATTAAACTATATGGAATCTATGAAAAGGGGTCCTTGGCCTGAAAACGTTGAAGACCCCTGGACTAAAGACAATATTCTGTGGCAGACGTGTAGCAAAAATAATTACTTTTGAGCGAGATAAATAAGCGGATTAACAATTTAACCACTCGCTCCTGTCTGACGCCCTGGTCGGGGATATAGGACAGATCATGCCAAAATGAAATATATTAGATCTTTTGAAAAAATAAGAGCTGGACCATCATTTGAGGGAGCAGATAAGCTACTTTTAAAGGTAATAAATTAAATACTTTTAAAGGTAAGATAGCCTTCTGGGCCGAAATTCTCCTTAATATCACACATTTGCTCAACTGTTTACTGGACTCTCTTTTCTGTTCTAGAGAATGTGTTACCACCCATCCCTTACTTCATCCCACCATTTTGATCTCTGTGTCATTATAATTATTACCAAGACTTAAAAGCTTAAATTGCAGCCCAATCTATGCACCTTTTCACCCATGTTTATAATCTCTTCGTTATTTCACAATCCCTCCTGCTGATTTTCAATAGATGAACAAGGTTTTAAGCATTTTGGGTGACAAATGTTTTGGAACTGAAATGTACCCACCTAGCAGTTATGATGATATTGATCAAAAATCGTTATAAAAATATATTCATCAATAGTCATCCCAACATTGTTTCATCATGCAGATGTTACCATGGTGGCGACGAATGCGCAGTACATGCGGCGGTATGTCAGATATTTCCGTGTCCTATACCCATATATGGTGTTCCGTGTCCAGGCCAGTATGTGACGTCAGTACTATGACCAGGCCGGGATTACCACCTCTGAGGGCCCCTGGGCACTGAAGCTCCAAGGGCCCCCCTCTGCGTACGCGCTACAGGGCTCCAGACTAACCGTTTTCAATATTTTAAAAAGTAGCTTAACGATATCAGCAGCCAGTGAACACACCTAAGACAATAACAGTCTGAGGTAACAAACAGTGGCAGTGTGGCCACTGACAATCAAAATACATAACAATGTACGATTATAGTACTAATATATGGTCAAAACAAGCCATATCCTTCCCCCAAAAAATTACAAAATACCATTTGTGACCACCAAATTGGGGGTCTTGGGGGCATAATTTAATTCATTTCATTTGGATTAGATAATTAAATGGCTGGGGGTTTCTTTCTTTTTTTTCTTTTTTTTCTCGACTTTCTTTTTTTTCTGGAGGGCCCCCTGATGCCAAGGGCCCCTGGGCAGTGGGCACGTGCCCAAAGTGCCCATATTGTAGATCCGGCCCTGACTATGACGTCAGAGTAATGTAGACAGACAGACGGTGGACAGACAATAAATATATACCGGTATATGTGTAACGGAGGTGATCCGAACCTCCCCACCCGGCTTTGAACACGGGTCTCCTGTGGGAAAGTCCAATATCTTAACCATCACTCCAAAGGAACATCCCTATGGAATGAGAGCAGATACTAGACTTCGAGGCTTCAGGCTGGGGCTGCGACTCTCTCCGCCACACTCACCCCCCTTTGACCTCCTCCTACAGGGAAGCCCGGATCCGGGTCACGGCACCAATGTAACAGAGGTGATCCAAACCTCCCCACCCAGCTTCGAACCCGGGTCTCCCGCGTGAAAGTCCAATATCTTAACCATCACTCCAAAGGGACAACGCTATGGAACGAGAGCAGATACTAGACTTTTGAGGCTTCAGGCTGGGGCTGCGAGTCTCTCCGCCACACACACATATATATATATATATATATATATATATATATATATTATTTTTTTCAAATGTTTGAATTGGTGTACGGGAGCCTCTGTTTAGTGCATTCTATGCACCTTTTACAGGTTTGCAAAAACTAGTTCCGTAAACCGTTCAATACAGAACTCCCCACATGAGTGTAAGGTGAATATGCATTTTTAGCTGTCGAGAAAACAGACCATGAGTAAGATGAAATAGAGTCAGATTATATTTTTCTGCACCGATGCCAACTTGAGTCTATCTCAATTATGTGTGACTGCAGAGGAAGATATCTTTTTCAATAACAAGGCTAAACTCCCTGAACGATTACGCCCCTTTATGCTTGTGAATCACTCTTTCAGGCTTATACGGCTGCTACTGTATCTGCTGCATCTTCCCAGTGCCTCAGGTGGTGCTTTCGCTACCTGGCAGGATCCTCTTAAATGGGGGGGGGGGGGGGGGGGGGGGGGGGGGCTTATTTCTATTATGAAGGGGGTCTATTGTTTTGATGAAAAACGTAATCAAGATACTGTCTCACATTCTCAGCAGTATAGTCTATAGCGCTGAGTGACTACACGTTGCTCCCATTGGAGAGACTACAGTATATCTAGCCTGGCGGGGCCCGACGTTATCTGTGTTCATTCCTTCCACAGTATAACGTCTGGCCTTTAGCCTATTGGCAGCTTGAAAAGTGGGCGGGAGTACTTGCCTTGACAGACAGACTCCTCTAACCAATCACCATCTCTCAGCCAGTCGGAAGAACGGCAAACAAACACGTCTTTTCGGCCGATAAACTCCACTAGCGCATCCTCCGTGTTGCTTTTTAATTGTTGTAATTGATTCCAACTCTGAAATAACTGCACTTATTGGTTGTTTTATGGTTAGAGCGTTAACTGTTACACTTTTTGCATCGCGAGGGCAGCCATTGTTGTTTTGAAAATGCTGCAGCTTGCAGCATGCATCTACGTCACCGTCTACACATGGACCAATCAGGGAAATCTTTTCACTTGTTGTCAGGAAGACTACGTTTGTTGTGCGGAAGCATAGTGCGGAAGCAGTCACTGATTGGCCCAAATCACAGAATAATCGGTATACTCGCTGCCAATCAACGGAAGTCCAGACGTTATACTGTGGAAGGAATGAACACAGATATAGCGTCGGGCCCCGCCAGGCTACAGTATATCAGCCCCGGAGACAAGAGAGGTGGCTGATTAAGTGCCACACTTACAACCAGATGTGCTCATGCACGCACTCACACACACACACACACACACACACACACACACACACACACACACACACACACACACACACACACACACACACACACACACACACACACTCAGAAGCACATGTACAGAACTGTATATTCAAATGGAGTTGAACACATTCTCCACCCACACACCGCCACCTCGCGCACACACGCACGGTCGCACACGCACACAGCTCTCAAATTCATAGCCATGCTGTGCCTGTGAATCTGTGATGGCTCCTTCATCTTCCCAAGGCATTTCCTTGTCTTTGATGTCAGTCTTTAACAACCTTACTTATAACTGCATCACTCTCTGGAGAATCATCAGCATACAGATATGGTTCTATCCCTCCCGTTCCTAGAATGACCACATACAGTACATGAGATGTTGTGAGCTCTGAGCATCTCTTTGTTGGCTTCACTGTTTATTGGAACCACAGTGCTCTCAGCCACAGCAGGCTAGTGTTCCCCCCCAACACAGTGATAGATTAGGCATGGCACTGAGTCAGTGCTTTTGGACTTGCTTTTACATAGCAGAGCTAAAAGCAGATCAAGGGGCCAAGGGTTTCTCATTAAAGTCAACACAAAAAAGAGACACATACACAGAGAGAGAGAGAGAGACGCACGCACGCACGCACGCACGCACACGCATACACACAAATACAAATACAGTATCTAATGTTGTTCAAAACCCATCACATGCTTATGTAGCCAGTCAGGACAATGAGAAGTCTGGTTTGTTATCTCAGAGCTTTTAAAAACGTTGCTCCACCATATTATATGTGCCAATATTTTACACCCAAGCTCAGTATACCTCTAAATCAGAATGAAAAACATATGAGGCAATGTTGATGCATGGTCTGGGTTTAGTGGGCCCTTGGGTCACAGAACCTGCTCATTAAACTGTAAACTTTAAGTTCAGGGCAAATAAAAAGAGAAGCACCCACCCAGCAGTGAGCACTAACACTGCATGCGGGAATCAGGGAATATAATACTCATCTGATAGCTGTGGAAAAACAGCCAATTGGCTGATGTTTCAGCAGCAGCATATGGTGGGTCACTCTGTTCCGTGGTGGCTTGTGGAGTGTGTTAGAAAACGTGGTCTTCGCTGCCCACCCTGTGACTCATCCCTGGACTGAGCAGACACTGAGCATCCAGTCAGGCGGCTGAAACCGCCAATCAATCACCACGGAGCCCTTTCCCCTGATATCTGAACAGCCCATTAGAGAGAGGCACCAGGCACACATCAATATTCTCCATGCAAGCGGATCAAGACAGCACATCGATAGCCATGTCAGAACAACGAAAAGGCCTGTCATTTTTAGGTCGCAAGTTTGGTCCTGCATCGACCCTCTGTGATGAATAGCTTTTCATTTCTGCATTAATGAGGAGTGCGTTTGGGTGTGTGTCTGTATGTGTGCGTTGGTGTTTGTTTGTATGTGTGTGTGTGTGTGTGTGCGTGCATGTGTGTGTGTGCGTGTGTGTCTGTGGGTGCGTGTGTGTGTGTGTGTGTGTTTTGCAGGTTTGTTTTTAATTTAACTAGAGCAGTGCCTGCCTGTACTGTGCTCCTAATGGTGTTCTTAGCCAGACAAACACCCTCAAATAAACAACATGAGCCAGAAAGTAGCTTTCTATCTCCAGGTTTAATGAATCTGGTTGATACAGTATAATAAAGGATTAACTTGCAACAGAAACAAACAACAGGCTATTATACATAAACAGTAAGCCCTGCATATAAATCCAAAATCACACTCACAAACTGTTCGACATACACTGAATGCATATTAGATGGCAAAGAATTATGGTGTAATGTCATATAAACAGCACAGGTCATAATAGTATCAACAATTGTGTCTGTATATCTGTCAGTCAGTCTTCAGAAACACATGGACATGCATCCTGCCCACCCAATCAAAACGTATTTTATTTTATTATTTTGTATTATTATTTTGCGGGGAGGTCGGGGCTAGTGAAAGTTACTCACCTGATTTCAGACTTAGCTGAAGCTTTAGTCTGACATTGTGCCCTGTCTGAACGATTTACAGGGGGAGGGACTTTGACTTCCCCTAAAACCAACTACTAGAGATCAGCAGAATCCGCCTACTTGTGGCTTCATCTGTGCGCACATTGCTAGCCATTAGCACACACAATGGCAACAAACATCGCATGTGTGTCTGTGTGTGAGCGATCACACGCGGCCGCAAACGGTGTCGGCGTGTGTGTGTCTGTGTGAGTGTCGAGTGACTGCTGCCACACACAGAACTGCGATCAGAAACATGTAATCGACAACAGCTTGCTGAAATCAGCGTGCGTGAGTGTATTTGTGTGTTCTGCCTGGTGTGTGCAGTGCTCTTTCTGAAATGTTTCAACTGCTGCGCGGATTGGATATTCGTTAGACACACCAGCACCATTGGAGGAGCCGCCATTTCGGACGGGATAAACTGCAGATAGAGACGACAACACCAGACCAGAGAAACAGTCCGCTCAGAGAGTGGGCGGGTCTATGGGCTGGAACCAGGCTAGAAAGTTACAGGAGTTCTTATACTGTATGGTGTGTGTGTGTGATATGAAGCTGTGAGCTTACCATAAACAGTAATCCTTAATAATATTCAGTGGCTTTTGGAGAGAAATTAGGCTCCAGTCATTTTCAATTTAGAGCACTGCAGAGGGCATGTGTGTGTAGGCTAAGTGTCCAGTTGACGCTTATGATTCTGCATTGTCAAATAGGCCAAGATTGCATCAAAGCCATACAGTATATATTTTTTTAAAGTGACACTCTCTGGGCTGGCTCTATTTTTTGTAACCATTTTTACAGCAGTAGCCTGATGCACGCTGTAAGACCTGTTGTTTGTATTGTGTGTTATTGCGACCGAAGGTCGCAGTTTAGTATGTGAAACGGCACATGCTGACTCCGTCTGGACGTGTACACTTTTTTACTAGGGGTTTGCTGCTCTGACATCATGCTCTCTGACATCACTGTGATGTCAGGGGAACCACTCTAACATATGGGTTTGCTGCTCTGATAACACACTCTGGCTTCACTGTGATGTCACACTAACAGAATCCCTTTTATGCCCATATATGGAGTTCCCTGATGTCATCAATATTAAGCCCATATCTAACAGGACTTCATATGGGAATGCCCATATGGAGGCCACATCGGCCACAGACCACACTAACAGAATCCATACATTATATGGCCAAGACAGATGGCCAAGACAGCCTATATCTGTGTGGCTGGTTCTACAGACAGGGATCTCCATGTATGGGCATGTCAGATGTCATAGACATCATGAGACTTTCACATAACGAATAACTGAGTAAGCAAGTTTGGGCTCTCACAGCATATCCCCATATACACAGTACATGGATCTCCATATATGGGTACCAGGGGTCTTCATATATGGGTAACTGATCAACTGATCCGATATACATTACTGGCCAGATGGCCAAGACATGGTGTGACTCGATTGTCGCCTTGAGGCGTCTTACTAGTAGGTATAGGCTAACTGTGCCAAAATACATAGTTTTCTTTGCATTTTGGGGGTTTGACTCCCTAATTATTTTTCGCCCATGAAGGCCGGGAAGGTAGAGCTGGAAAGGAGGGTCCGGCCGTTAGTTGAACCTCAGATTAAAGACGACCAATGTGGTTTTTTTGGAGAGGGCCTGGGAGTATGATTATCCGTATGACTATCCGGTCTAACAGGACATGTGTTTTGTGGATTTGGAGAAGGCATACCTGTATGATATGAGGTGAGGGGGGCCTTGCCTTGTTGAGGGCCATTCAATCTCTGTACACCCAAAGCGAGAGTTGTGTCCGAGTGCCTGGTTGTAAGTCGGATTCTTTTCCGGTGGGGTTTGGCCTTCTCCAGGGCTGTGCTGTGTCACCTATCCTGTTTTTTGATATTCATGGACAGGATCTCAAGGCAAAGTTGTGGCGGAAGGGGTATAAGGTTAACGGTTTGGTGAACTACGGGTCGCTTCACTGCTTTTTGCGGATGATGTGGTCCTGATGGCACCATCGATCCGGGCCTTCAGCTCTCATTGGATCGGTTTGCAGTCGAGTGTGCGGCAGCTGGGATGAGGATCAGCATCTCTAAATCTGAGGCTATGGTTCTCAGCAGGAAAACAATGGATTGTGCAGTCCAGGTAGTGAATGAGACTTTACCCCAGGTGAAGGAGTTTAACTCATTGATGTGACGAGTTTCCCCGAGTTATTCCCGATAGTCCAGGCCACCACGCCCGAGTTCCGAGTTTATTATTTAATTTAATTTGATTAATAATGCTGTAAAAGAATCAGATTCGGTTTCCAACAGGAAACAGGAAGTAGGCGTGATCAAACAAAGGATGTCCATTCACTCCCATGTTAAACTTTGCAGGAAAACACCCATATCTCTGTTTCTCTGTGCTGGAGCTGCTACCCCTGTGACCCAACTCCAGATAAGCGGTTGAAGATGGATGGATGGATAGAAAATCCCTCCCAGCGGGCGTGAGCATGGCTTAGGCTGCTCAACAGCGCCACTTGAAGGTAGTTCACCCAGCGGTATTGCAGCTGTTGAGGCCGTATTCATACATACGGACAGACACACACTTGGTTAAATTCTGTATTTAAAGACAACTACAGTAGATTTTTTATGTTTTTCATGCAGTGTCAAAATAAGTGTATGTGAATATACCGGTATGTATTTAGTGTCCTGTGACATTTTGTGTCAGAAAACAATCTATGTTTCTTAAAGAAGAGATGAAAAGGGTGAAATGAGAGTCAGACTTGTTGACAGAAGCAGGGAGACAAGAAAGACAGAGAAGAGGGAAAGAGGCTAGAGAAGAGAAAGATGAACAAGCCATATGTCATTGTGCGTCTGTGAGTGACAGATACTATAAATAAGAGAGAGAGAGAGAGAGAGAGAGAGAGAGAGAGAGAGAGAGAGAAAAGAGATCGACAGAAAAAGAGAGACACACCTCACAGTTTTTTCCTCTTTTCCTATCTGGTCCATGGGGGAAGATGAGCTTTTGGCACAGGCACAGCACACACCTTATCAACAGTGACAGAATGTCATTAACTCCACACCTTGTCAGACTGCTGTCTCTTTGTTGTGGTTAGAGTCCATTGCCTTCACCAGATGGGAAAGGAAATGGATCCTAGCCTGTATATGAAAGAGAATTGGAATCTTGATTAAATGACTGAGGCTTTTGTTATAGTGACCACGCTGGAGTATGTTTTCTAAAGAACTATCAGCTATCCCTCTCCATCCAGACAACTATTTCAAGCCTAATTCATTAACTTACATAAAAGTGTGTGTGTGTGTGTGTGTGTGTGTGTGTGTGTGTGTGTGTGTGTGTGTGTGTGTGTGTGTGTGTGTGTGTGTGTGTGTGTGTGTGTGTGTGTGTGTGTGTGTGTGCTTGCATAAGAGTAGCCCTGCTTGTAGCCCAGAAGTCAACCCTACCCTCCCCTGCCCCTTCTTTGTATATACTGTTTGTTTAGACTTACCGTTTTCTTTTTTGTTTTTCTTTACATATCTACTGCATAGTACTGTGTTCTATTTGTCTGTCATTCAATGTTATATGAGATACTTCAATGGATCTCCTTTTAGTAGACCTTGTACCAGTGAACTGTACCGTCATGAAACTGTACCTTTTCCTATGCAAACTTCTAATAAAGTCTTCAATCAATCAATCAAAGTCTATTATTTCCCTTGGCCAAGGGTAATTCCCCATTGGGTGAGCATTAGATGTTTGGAGGAGACCAGGGTTCAAATCCTGCTGGTGCCATGACCCGTATCAGGTTTCCTGATAGGCAGAGGGTAAAGTGAGGTGAATGTTGCAGAGTATCTGTGTCTTTAGCCCAGAAGCTTAATATCCCCCTCGGCCAGGAGGATTCCCCTTTGGATGAGCGGCCAGTGATTGATACGACCCCACATAGGAGACCGGGGCGCGCGCGCGCGTGTGTGTGTGTGTGTGTGTGTGTGTGTGTGTGTGTGTGTGTGTGTGTGTGTGTGTGTGTGTGTGTGTGTGTGTGTGTGTGTGTGTGTGTGTGTGTGTGTGTGTGTGTGTGTACTGTACATGTCAACACATAACATATAATATATTTTACTCTCAGTGTCACAGGAGTGCAAAGAAGTCCCCATGAAAGAATAATGAGTTCTTCCCAATGATGTCTCCGATCCCCAGAGGCGGTGAGAGAAAGGCATTGGAATTCAGACATTTTCTCGAGTGATATTGGCTGACATTTCGCCAGACGCCA
Source organism: Nannobrachium achirus (assembly GCF_963921795.1). Lineage (NCBI taxonomy): Eukaryota > Metazoa > Chordata > Actinopteri > Myctophiformes > Myctophidae > Nannobrachium > Nannobrachium achirus. The sequence goes on from NC_137811.1 coordinate 52,629,510, forward strand.
GTCTCCTCAATCTCCTCAATCTCCTTTTGTGTGTGAATGTCACTTGCTTCTTTGGTGCCTGAGGTGTGAACAAGTAGCATGATGGTTTCCTCGTAAAAACACTGTTGGAGTTCCCCTTCCATGAGGTGTTGTTGCAATGTTTCACCATTAATGGAGGAAAAAGTACTCACATTTTGTAAAAGTATGAATACCACAATGTAGAAATACTCTGGTACAAGTAAATGTCCTGTATTCAAAACATGGACAATGTTTTCCATGTCAAGTAGTTAGTTAATGCCTATTTGTTTTATGAAAATCGTTATCGCCCCCGGAAGTCTGCCAACCACTGGCTTGATGCTTGGATTCAACCCAGGGAGGAGAGGGGAAACGCCGGGTAGACTATGGTTCTCCCGCAGCCGAAAAGAGTAGATCTACCGTAAAAGTTCAAGATGTGCAACTTCGCCTCCCAGTTCTCTGGGGGTCGTACCGGACCCCGGCCAGGCTCCCCGCGGACCCCTGGGGGGGAACTAGAAATGCAGCAAGCGAGAACCATATCTACCCGGTGTTTCCCCTCTCCTCCCTGAGTTGAATCCAAGCTTCAAGCCGGGTGGTCGGCAGATATAGTTTTATTCAACAAATAGGCATTAACTAACTTGACATGGACAATGTTGCTAAAACTAAGATATCTGAGTGGTAAGATCATTTTTATATACACAGATTTAGTAATAAAATCATTTTTCACGTAAGGTGACTTCCTGCAGTTCCTGGTATTCATAGTGCGGGCAAGGGGAGACGGGCCGGCCGACAGACCGAACACTAGAGGCGCAACGAGGCGTCATCAACAATATTAGCCAAACAGATAGCCTGATTTACCTTTTTTCGCGTGTCATAACAGCTTTAAAGTAAAAGTATTCATTATGCAGAATGTCCTGTTTCACAAAGTATCATATGTATAAAATGTATTAATTCGGCCAGTGACACCATCATTTGACACAGTATGAATTCAGCATTAGCAGGCTACATGGCTGCACACATACTGTAGATGTGACTTGAATTCAGATGACTGCTCATGATAGACACTTCATTGATAAGCAAAACACGCCCGTTTAATAACAGAACAAACACGCATGAGGATGTACACACACACACACACACACACACACACACACACACACACACACACACACACACACACACACACACACACACACACACACACACACACACACGTACACACACACACTTCAAGGCAGATAAACAGAGACACACAAACTCTATACACATGGCGTGTATGTGGAGTGCACTGAGAGTGTTGCTCAGCATTTCTTCCCAATTGAAGTTGACACGCAGGCTAGACTAAGAGATTGGTACTGCGTGTCTGGGGTGAGCAAATGTCTCTCCGTCCTTCCTTCCCAGACTCCATCCCACTTCAAGGTTCTCACTATTTTAATCTTGATTTGACAGTATTTTATAGCTGGGATCCTTGCCGACATGCAGGGAAACTGTTAAAATGATGTTTATACCCTCTGTGACCCCAGCACACTTTTGAGCGGACTTGAATAACATGAATAAAGTCACACTCTATTTTGCGTTTTAACAACACCTGGCTTTAAAATTGGTGTTGCCTCTAGGGAAAATAATAATATCCCATCCCAAGAACCAGGGGCAACATCCTTCTCTTTCGGCTTGGGTTGCTGATTCATCCAGATTCCCCATAGAAAAGCTCCCAGAGAAATTAGATCCCATCAGTGGAGTTGATATTTTCTTTTTTCTTTTTTCCACTCACCTCTCATCACAGTCATTATAATTTTCACACATATTCGTTGTGTCTGTCCCCGTCTGTCTCTCTTCCTCCTCCGTCTCACCCCGCTATCTCTTCTTTCCAGCCGTCTTCTATCCTTTCTTCCACCTACCTTCACTTCCTACATCATGCCCTATCCCCATAGCCTCCTCGTAAACCAGAGGAGTCAAGTTTACTAGGCTACTATCTCCATTCCTTCCCCTCCTCTCTAACTTAAGCCAAAATTGTTTTACCTTGCATCTCTCTGTGTTCACGCACACACACACACACACACACACACACACACACACACACACACACACACACACACACACACACACACACACACACACACACACACACACACACACACTACAGTAATGGAAAACAATAACAAACGCACACTTTGAGACAAAATACATATTGCATGAACTTCCATATCAGTATTGCTTTCTCCAGTATGCTCCTTCGGAAAAATCTGATGTCTATGATAAACTGTGTAATATTGTCCAATCTGTCAACAGGGCTGAATCTTTGCCAGGATTAGCTACATTAATGGTGATAAATTAGGCTATTGCATCATTATAGCTTTTCCTTTGAGGGCAAATCAATGCTGCTTATAATGAGGCTTCAGATACACCCACATACAGCAGTGACTCACCTAATAGTTGCATGCACAGTAACAACTACTGTGGTTATTAATTAACAAGATTGTCAATCACTGCAGTTTTACTTCAGCACAGTCAGACTAGCAACTCACCTGGGATTAGTTGACTATAAGAACACCAGGCCACTCTGCTGGGCGCACAGAGCCAAGAAGAGGTTTAGTTTGTTTCCATAATCACTGTTTCATTTATTTAGGCAGTGCTGTCCCCCTGGAGAAAGCTGTAGCACTGCCTGTGCAGTGCAATCAGTGCTAACGCCAGGTGGGTTTCAAAGGCAATTAACTACACAAGACACAGTACAAAGCATGAATAAAGACTAGGCTGTTATCATCATTCCTCCATGGAGATGAAGTGGGGGTGTAGCTTGTTTTTAGTGATTTTACTGATCTTTGTCTATAAAGTAAGATAATGAGAAAACATTATGTTGTTGGGAATTCATGGAAAACATACAGTAGGCTCATTATTATACTGACATTATACTGCAAAAAAATATGCCTTTGAGAAATAACAGCTCATTCACATTCTCTCACATTCACTGCTTGCACTAGACTGCAGACATGCATAAATCACTTTCGGAGGCAATGCTTACCATATTTGGGTCAAGCCCAAAATGGGGCTGAGAAGTGAGATGTATTTCTGTTTGGTCTGACTCCTCGCATGAGTGTAGGCCTACAGTAGTATGAATATATGTCTTAGCATCTGAATGGCAGTCAGGCTGAGTTTGAAATTATGGTGATAATTCCTTGGCATTTTATCAAATTAAATTGTAGCTTTATTTCCAGTTAATTGGATTATTATTGTCTGCCTGGAAACATATTATTCAACAGTCCACCTTAAGCTTCTGGCTTCTCGCCATTAGGGCGTCTTACTTGTTATCCTCCACTTTTTGTGTTTCACTTTTATAAAATATTGCAAGCTCCCCTGAGTTAGAACAGAAAGATTTTCTAAATAATTCCTCTGGGGAGATGAGTGACAGTTCTGCATCAGTGTTTTAGTCAAGGCTGGTGATTTGACTGCAGACAACCGTGGTCCTGAGACAAAATCTGACATCGAGTGTGTGTGTGTGTGTGTGTGTGTGTGTGTGTGTGTGTGTGTGTGTGTGTGCGTGCGTGTGCGTGTGTGTGTAAACAGACCGTTACAGCACCCTAATGGTCAACACCTGACGATGGCAAGAAGTGTGGATGTTCCTTTTGTGATTAAGTACCCTAATGGTGGTGGCAGTCGGTTTGTGGCTAGATATCTGCTTAAATCCCCCCACACATGCTAAAGAAATATGGGCAGACAAAGTTAATAAGGCTAAGCTGACCTTAACCCATTTAGGCCTAACTATAGGTTAGGCAGATCAGAATTTAGCCTACAAAAACAAATATGTTGCAACATACTGTACATGTACTGTAAGCCCCTCCCATACACTAAAATGTGTAAGGCAGCAGCAAATTAGTCTAGTAGCCAGCCCATAGAGCCCCATTGTGAACCCGGACATTTTGAGTACCCTAAAGTTTTATGTTAGAAATGTTGAATATGGGTCCCCAGCATGTAAAAACTGCCGGATGCTAACTTGTATATGTTGAGCAATTTTCATAATTAGCATAATTAGATTTAATTAGCATAATCACCTATAATAATGGATAATATGTCAAAAACTGATTGGCTGATTTGAACAATATTGGAGTGGTTTTGGGGGTTATTGAGGATGCTGAATCCATTTCTGACATTTTCTAAATTCAAAATGGCTGTTTTAAACCGGAAATGGCCATATACCAACTTAAATTGGGATGATTTTGATCATTTTTGGTTGATTTTCCAAATGATGAAGTGACTATTTTTGCTAGGCTATTGTGGCAGTCATTGTTCTAATCATTTTGTGTGGATTGTCTATATTTGGCTTTTGAAATGCAGATAATGTATAAGCATATAAATAACTACATTTATCAATTAATTCATAATCAAAATCAACAAAAAAGTATCAAAATCATCCCAATTTAAGTTGGTATATGGCCATTTACAGTTTAAAGCGGCCATTTTGAATTTAGAAAATGTCAGAAATGGATTCAGCATCTTCAATAACCCCCAAAACCACTCCAATATTGTTCAAATCGTCCTATCAGTTTTTGACATATTATCCATATAGTTGATTATACTAATTAAAGCTTATTATGCAAATTATGCAAATTGCTCAACATATACAAGTTAGCATCCGGCAGTTTCTACATGCTGGGGACCCATACTCAACATTTCTAACATAAAACTTTAGGGTACTCAAAATGTCCGGGTTCACATTTTGGCTACTAGACTAAATCCTGCAATGTCTCCAAAGAAGCCCCACTCAATTTCAACCACTACAAGATTGTGGTTGTCCTGCATTGACCAAGTCTGCCTTGGAGGTGAACCTGTTGGTATACAGTATACTGTGCATCTAGAAATATCCATACCATTTCCCCCTCATCTAGTGCCTCAGACTAAATGTTCTTTTCTAAAAAAAAAAAAAGAAGAAAAAGGGAAAAAAATACACCACCACCTGAAGTGAAGATGCCCCCTGCGGAACTGCTACTTTAATCACTTATGTCTGATAAATAAGACTATCTTATCAATCTGTTTTTTTGTGCTGTCCAAACAATAACATAATATAGCCTACAAGCTACTATTAAAGAGGTGGTGCCATGATTCCCCCCCCCCCCCTCTAAAACATGATTATCAGGTATTATGATTATACTAGGAGGAAGATTTTTTCCAAAAAAGTATACAGAAAGAGTTAAAATTGGGTTTTTATGTGGCCACACCCCCAGTTCATTAAGTATGCATGGATGGCATGGTGGGTGGTGACCCAGCTGGTACAGCCACACCCCACAGTGTTGCGTGAATGGCAATTGGGGAGGAGTTGATACTAAGGGTGTCACAGTATCTGTGTTTTTTAACTGACACTTTTGGCCACAAGGTAGCAGCCTCCAAGAGAAAACAAACAAATACTAAGAGAATACATCATTTAAAAAAAAAACACATCAGGGGGTCTAATGAAGTACTTTCAACCTCCTAGACACATGAAAAACAGAAAAAGTACAAAACTATGGCACCACCTCTTTAAGCTTCTTGGCAGTTAAGCACAAACCATAGTCCATTAAACTTGTTAACATAAATTAGGGATTCATATTCATAAAAGTTAGTTTCTGTTAAAAGGTAAAAAGCTCTCTCTAAAGCTTAATTTTCCAGTATACTCAGGCGTTGCTTGACAAAAAGAACTAGTATAAGTAGGCTTATGTTGCATTGAACCACTATGGACTATCTATTGAAATTCTGTGTGAACAGTATGGTAATTTCAGTTCCAAAAGCATCGCTCTCTTTTTGAGTCTGTTAATGGTGCCAGATTGAGAGCTGTATAAAAAAGAAGGCATAGCTCATTAATATAGCAGTATTATGCTTCAGAAGTTCTTTGATTTTCAAGCTAAAGTTGGATACTTTCTGCAAAAACGTAACAGCTTATAGTCTTTGGTTGTGTTATACTAACTATTCGGTTCATGCTACTGTTTCTTAATACATTTGACTGTTTTATGTCTTGCCAGGATTATGGTAATATTTCATACCTATGTGTCTGAGCACAAAAAGACTATGAGACACCTGAATAATTTCCGCCAGACTGTTGCCAGCGCAAAGATTAACCCAGCAGGAAGGTTAATGCAAAGCCAATCTCTACCTTTAACAATGCTTCCAATTGCTACGTTTTTTCTTGTAAAATATCTACCATTGCAAAGTCTCTGAAGGATTCAATTAACTGTAATTTAATCAAAAATAAAAAGATTAGAGAATTAATATGACTCTTTTGAACATCAGGTCACTGACAAATAAGATGGTTAATGGTTATTATTAATGACTTTATCTATGCGTATAAACTAAACAAATGACAGAAACTTGACTGTCATAGGCCGGTTCAACAGCACTTATTAAAGCCTCTCCTCCCAATTATGGCTTTCAACAATATTTTAGAGAAGAAACAATAGGCAGTGGCATTGCCTTAATTCTTCCTGGCGTTTTTAACTGTACACCAACCTCTCTCTACGCCGTCTACGGGAAGTTCCAAAGCTTAGAATATCGAGGACTTAGATCAAAGTCAGTCACTCTTGTGAAGTCAAGTCAAGTCAAGTTTATTTGTATAGCACATTTAAAAACAACAGTTGACCCAAAGTGCTTTCCAGAGGCAAAAGAACAACAGTTTACAAAGCAATTATACAGACATGTGAAACCAAAAACAACATCAATAAAAACAGGAAAAACAGTTCAAGCAACACCAAAAACATAAAATCATACTATATTAAAAGCAAGGGTAAAAAGGTGGGTCTTCAGATTTGATTTAAAATTTTCAATGGAGGGGCTGACTTTAATATGTAGTGGGAGATTGTTCCAAAGTATTGGTGCGGCTACGGAGAAAGCCCGATCACCTTTTGTCACCAGATTTGACGAGGGGACTTGGAGGAGTTTCTGTATCACCCTCCTAAAGGAGATAATGCTTCCAGAGCATCTCCTAAACAGCCTAACAACTGGTTCAGCATGTCTCTAGACCCACACATAACCATATCCATACTTAGAACTAGTTTGTGTATATACATTTCCCATTCTCCTTAAAATCCCCTCAGATCACTGCATTATATTTAGAGTGGCTCTGTGAGAGGCAAGCTGTGCACATGTCTTTTTTAAGTCTATATATTTGTTTGTCTGTGCGGGGTTAATCTTGCAAACCACTGGACTGATCAACGTCAAATTTCTTATGTGTGCTGCCAGTAGGCAAGCTGCATACAGTTTTATGGGAGGCTCTCTCCATTCCGACATGTCGCCACTCCGAAATGGACTTCTTATTGTCGGAGTGGCGACACTCCCATGGGCCTAAGGTTTAGGGTTCGGGGTAGAGATAGGGTTAGTGTCGGAATGGAGACATGTCGGAAAGGAGACATGTCGGAGTGGAGAGATGCACCCCAGTTTTATATACCATGTTTAGTAAATATTTGATTGAGTCACATCATACATACTCGCAACATGAAATCCATGATCCACAATCGAGCCACACAGATATTAGTTGTTTTTTGTTTAGTTTTTCGGTTTTCACTCTCAAGATGATCAAGAAAAACATTTTTCACCCAAGAAACATAGCCAAAGACCCTTTCGCTGCTACAACAACAACAACTGTATTTTCCCCGCAACCCTAACCCTAACCCTAAAAAGGTCTTTCTGAAAACCTGTCCAGTTTCTTTTTGAATAGATTTTTGAGTCTGAAATGGCCATAAACACCTTTTTATATCAGATAATCACTTCATATACCAACTAAAGCACTTAGATCATCCACAGGGTTCTTAATGTACCTGTAGATAATGAGAAAAAGTCTAACCCTTAACATTTATAACCGATTATGATTGCCTTTTGTTTTTGTTTTTTTCTTTTCCTGTAAGCTGCAGACTGTGTGAGAGGTGCTATACAAATAAAGTGATTATGATTATTTGCACAGCGTCTACACTGTAGACACTGTCAGCATATGTGATAATTAGCTATATAACACTTCAAGTAATGAGGTAGAGATTATTTCTATAAACATCTATGGATGACATGAGGTGGGAAGAGGTGGAAAAGATATGCTGCACGCAAGAAAGCAAGATCCAATCTTCCCACACTATTTAAAGCAATGTGGATAGTAGCAGATGGTAATGTGCAAAAACATGCTTCCACTTGCTTTGAATTTTATACACACACTGGAGAGGGTGGCTGCAAGCTTCAATAGGCTCAGCATTAGACACACTGTGGGCCCTATTTTTGTCCATGCCTTAACCCTTACTTCTATCTTTGCCTTTTTTACTATTTGGAAAAACATTTTTAAATAGTTCAAATAGCTGATCTACTGTACAAGCTCACAACGTGTTGGTGTAGATCGTCTTTTTGAAGTATTTTAAAATGTTTTTCAAAATAGTAAAAAGGAAAAAAAAGTTTAGGCATAAGGGGTAAAGGGGGTCATTCCCACCTGGAAAGATAAAGATAAAGATGACATTTTCTTTTTTATCTTTTATTATCTTGCCCGATGGGAATGACCCTTAAGGCATGGACGAAAATATCTGTCTGCCAAATGCGCACACTTACTTGCTGTACTTGCTTATGGTCTACTTACGGTAAGTCCCTAGAACAGTGGGTTCTAAAGTGGCCAAAGAGTCCTATCCTGGAACCACATCTTATATTTCAGGTAGGTTGTAGTGGTGGTAGTATTACTGGCAATCACAGGTGTGTGTTTGTTGTTGTCTCCTGGCATTCCTGTCCTCTAGTCTGTGAGTTCGTGCCAATAAAGCTCCTTTGAATTTAATTGAATTGAGTTCCTTCCATGGAGGCAGTGCTGCCACCAGGACTCACAGTCAGTAGCAGCAGCCTCAAGGACCACAGGCCTGATTTTCTTCAGTGAGGTCTTCAGCTAATTGTACCTCTTCTTTGGCCCTCCTGCACAGTGGTGGCCATGGTGTAACTAGCCATACAGCACTCTGCGGTGCAGTCGGTCTTGGAGCATCCAGATCAAGTGTTCAAATTGGTGCTGGGTGATCATGGCGCTCCAGGGACTTGATGTGGTGGCTGGACTGTATGTGGTCCATGCTTGAGGAGGGTGGTGGTGCAGACACCCTTGTAGACAGCAACCTTGGTGTGCAGATGGAGGTGGTTGTTCTTCAATAGGCTCAGCATTATACACTGTCTGCCCCCCCCCCCCCCCCCCCCCCCCTCTAACTGATAAGCATGCATTAAACTCTTGCACAGTCTAGTGAAGCAGCACTTATGTTTCACAGGGAAAAAAGTAACTTGGACTGCATTTCTTTAAGCTGGTCACTGCTGTGAAGGAGGGAAACAGATGTTTGCCATTGCCATCCTCTAATGACTCAATAGTCAGTCGCCCATCTGTGTTCAGCTCCTGTGCCAGGAGAGACACAGGACGGGCCCTTCATTTGACATTCATCACGAGTCCATGGGTAATGGCCATTAGGTCGTACGACGGTGTCATGCACCAGAAACAGCCTATCCACAAGCTCACTACACGCTGTGGATGCGATGCGCTGTGAGCTTGTAGAGCTGCTATTTTCGGTGTGTAACACCATTGTAAGACAAAGTATAAATCATGCTTAATGATTCAGGTGCACCTTGGCTCGGGAGGCGGCCGAGCGGCCAGACATCTCAATCTCCCTCCTCAGACGCCATGGGTGACCTACACACACACACACACACACACACACACACACACACACACACACACACACACACACACACACACACACACACACGGCCGCACTAAAGCACACACACACTTCTCCTTTTCTTTCTTTACTTCCCTAGAACTTACGTACATACATACGCACAAAACTTGACTTTTCGATGGCATTGGTAAAATCTTGTAATTTTATTTTATCCCCCAACTGTAGTAGTTTACATTTCCTATACAATAACTTTTCCCACTGATGTCTTGCTGTGTGAAAATAATTGACATCATTTGTGCACTTAGGGATTGGTGCATTCTCACAGATATAACCAACACATGTGCAGCGTAATGAGACCATCGACAGAGATCTCAATGGGTTTTTTTTTTTTTTTAGATTGAAAGCCATTAACCATATTGGTATTTTTTTATTATGGCCTTATGGCCTTGTTATATGATAAAATGTCACTTGCTGTCACACTCAATTAATTTGATATTTTCTGTTGCTAGTTTGCAGAATTGGTGTTTTGGACTTACCGGTATTCCCCATGGAGATGCCTTAACAACAGGATATGATATAATTGGTCTCTGAGGGTAGAGACAATTTCAAGCAAGCTACATACATAAATGGTTGTTGGGAATCAACCAGCAATACTGTATGCACGTTTCTCATTAGGCGTTTGGAAATTAACATTCATCTTTTGATGAGTATTATTTAAAACGGTCTATGGTCTTTAAAGTATTTCACCCACTCAGTGTTTCACTATCTATTAATCCTTAAATTAATAAATGCTCCTGGTGTGCCTGTGTGTCCAGATGACTCCATACTCCAGTCCAGAACAATGTACCTTAATTGAAAGACAGCATGTTTTCCATCCAAATATACTGTACAACACAATTTTACACAGTAAAATTCTTAATGTTAAAGCTGCATTGTGTTACTGTTACTTCCTTCTTCTACCCTGGATTTGAACCTGGTTTCCTGTGCAAGTGCTGCTTTTTTTTTCTTCTTCTTTTTTTTTGCTCAGGGATAAATTGTTGAGGGATTTTGCCTGTCACTCATCGCCCCTACTTTCTCCCCCACTGGAGGAGAAAATTAGGCGAGGGGAGAGGCATATTATTATTGTTACACTCATTAAAGAAATTGCTGCTCCATAGCCTTTAACGTTATGAGTTTAGCTTTAAACCCATTTCAAGTCCATAGTTATGGAATTATTTTTTAACCAGGATTTATAACAACAACAACAACAACAACAACAACAACAATAATATTGATCCATTTAGCTGTTTTATTTGCCAAGTACATTTGCACATACTAACTGGTTTTCCTCCTTTGCATTTAATCCTTCTGATAGGACCAATGGACAACTATTTTCTAACTATCTAACTTTCACCTGGCTGCGTGTCAAAGTGTCCTCCAGCAAGACAGTGAATCCTAACTGCTTCCAATGAGCAGGTCATGCCTTGCATCATGGTATACTCCATCGTCGGCGTGTAAATGTGTGCGTGAATGGGTGAATGTCAAATACAATGTAAAGTGCTTTGGAGAAAAGCGCTATATAAATGCAGTCTATTTACCATATCTGCAAGCCTGTAGATATTATTCTGTTGACATTTGAATCCATTTCAACATATCACTATTCAGGTCACTGAAATGTGCAGATAAGAACATCTTAATAGACTAAACCAAGTTATTTGCTTTCATTCATAATTGTCTGAATAAAATAAAATAAATAAAAGACTGCTATTTTATTTTGTCATTTTATTTTAAAAGGGAGTGCATGTATCTCAAACATCTCCCAACTCTCCCTTTATCTTTCCTTTGTGAATGGTCACTTCTTTGATTTTCAAACACAAACTCGATGTTGCCGAGTGTGTGGGAATCTCAAAAAAAAAAGTAATTGACTTTTGACAAGCTGCTTGAATGAGTGTTCTCGGAAACTAATGAGTGATTTATATTTCATCATTACAGTATCTCGACAAGAAGTATTTTACACACCAGTAATACTCCCTAATCGGGAGATAAGCGACCGCCAGGTCGCATACACAAACTTTAGAAGGCAATGGTAGCCAATCTGGAGGGAATATGGGAAATGGGACAGATCCATGTTGATGACATTACTTTAGAGATACTTTGTACCGCTTTGCGTGGTTTTAGGGCAAAATCTGTAGGAGCAGTGTCCAAAAATGTGTTTTCGCAAGAATCGGCCTTATGGTGCCGCTAGAAGAGGGCCATGTGAGAAATGAGGGGTATGGTTTGGTAGCCAAGGAATGTGTGTGCAAAGTTTGGCATGGATCGGGGCAACGGTGGCGGAGATACGAGAGGGAAAAAGTGTGACGTGACTGACAGACAGACTGACTGACAGCCGTTGGAGGTTTTGATAGTAACTGCGACCTGACGGTCGCAATGAATACATCATTATTGAGTGACACTTGTCGAAAGCATACAGTCACTGGCCTTTATAGTTGCCAGTGACTTCACATCCATCCCTTTGATGATTAATAGTAGGCTGACCAGGGCAGCAGATTAACTTTGCTCTGACACAAAAGGAGAACAACTGATTTCAACATGTTTAAACTCAATGTTGGGAGGGGGATTATTTTATCCCTTGAAGTACTAAATTTAGTATCCCTTGAAATACTACAATTTTTTCTATAAAAAACAATAGAGAACTTATGTTATGGTTTCTTGCTACCATGGAGATAAGCTGATTGGAGAGCAGAAAATATATATTTAACAACAGCAGGATAACCATTTGTGACTGTTGTCGTTTAAGTGGAAAGATTATAGCAGTATTTATTTTAAGTAGCTCAGTTTTGATTCTTGTGTATGCTTAATTTAAGCAGCACTCACTCTGGCTGGCAGATACAAAGACACAGGCTACCATTAATGTTCAATGGAAGCCAGCGACAAGATACATTCGACATTTGTAGCTGCTACAAAAGCTACAGTATAACAGCTACAAATAAGTTGAGCTGGTTTCATGTACAAAGATACAAAGCTAATATAAGCTATATGCTATGCTAACGCAACATGACATTTTAATAATCCTCCTAAACCATATGGCACATTGTTATAACTTAATTTATTATGGTTAACTGGTTGACTGATAACAAACACCTGTTGCTTGACTATTATGATGGTAATGTAACTAAAAAGAAAAACAAATGCTATTGGTGAATATACATTTATTCAATATTGTACTGTAGCTATAAGTTGTGGTTTCCATACCCGTCAAATATCATTAGAAATTGTGTCATGTACAATCTCGCAAGCTTTTTCCCCCCTTCAAATTATCACAATATAAAAGACTCAGGACTACAATAATACACATTTTACTTTACAAGTACAGTAACACATGTCAAGTCACATGTCAATGTAGGCAAGCCAGCTCACTGTTTACATGTAAGAATATGAAGCAGTATTATAGATATTTTCTTTAATATAACTTGCTTCAACTACATATTTGAAGTCAACTTGTTGCAACACTACAACAATACATCAAACTCTTTCATAAGAGATAAGATAGGATATTTCAGGCACATTTGATCACAAGTACAGCTGAATGGTAAACTATACTTTGATTATATCAACGTGTGACACACCACAGCTCACGACTGTAAACAACTACTGAACCCCCTGTCTTTTTGATTATTATTTTTTGAAACAAAGTCTATTTCCCTGTTTGAACAGTTGGCCTATTCTCTGCAGTAACGATAAGTGCACAGTGTAATATTTTAATCAGATGGTTGAACGACGTAGTTTGCTTCAATATTGTTATTTACACATAGATTGATACATTATTGCACTGAGCTACTGCGGGGCAGACCATTGGGAGGAGGGTCTATAGTCTACTGGAGAGAAGTCAAGACACACACCTGACACAGTGGTTCCAGGAGAACAACCTTTCTAAATGTCGACAAGACCAAGATGCTGATCATGGACTACAGGAAGGGAGGAGAGTGGCTGGAGCCCATCACCAATGGGTCTGTTGGAGAGAGAGTCAGCAGCTTCAAGTTCCACTGTGTTCACTTCACCAAGGACCTCACCTGGGACGAGCACACTGGCCATGTGGTGAAAAGGGCACAGCAACACCTCTTTCACCTTAAGCGGCTGAAAATGTCTGATTCTAGGGGCCTTCTACAGAGTCACAACCGACAGCATCCTGACTAGATGCGTCTCACATGGGAACGGCACTGCAACTCAACCACAAAGTGCTGCAGAGGGTGGCACGGACAGCTCAGTGTATCAGTGGATGTCAGCGTCCCTCCATCTAGGATATATACAATGTGTCAGTAATTATCAAAGAGGCCAGCCAGCCTAAACACAGACTTTTTCACTGGCCTGGACCAGCAGGCTCCGGGACAGCTTTTTACACCAGGCAACCAGGCTTATGAACAATGGACACTAACAGCCTGTTGCCTGTTACTTACAAACACACACACACGCACGCACGCACGCACGCACGCACGCACGCACGCACGCACGCACGCACGAACGCACGTACGCACGCACGCACACACACACACACACACACACACACACACACACACACACACACACACACACACAGATGTGGCTGTGCATATACTGTATGTGCACGCACAAACATGCAAACAACTATACACATATGCACATTTATTAAGGCAGGATCACTAACAGCCTGTAGCCTGTTACTTACACACATACACACATGCGTGCTCACGCACGCACACGCACACACACACACACACACACACACACACACACACACACACACACACACACACACACACACACACACACACACACGTGTGCACACGCACGCACACACACACACACACACACACACACACACACACACACACACACACACACACACCCCATTTGTATTATCAAACACATCCCACACACAGGCACCTGCCATTTTATATTTTGTCATTTTACATACATATACTGTATATATATATACACACAAACACACATATATATATATATATACATATGTATATACATATATATATATGTATATACGCACACACTGTATAATAGTGACACAGCACCCAAAGGAAGGCACCTTACATTGTGCAATAATGTATCATACTTTTCACTGTTATTGTATTGCTAGTTTTGCTCTTTTTCTTGTTGCTGTCATGTAAAGGAGGCTAAGGAGACGAAATCCAAGATTCTGACTCTCCTAATGGGATGTAACAAAACATAATCTTTTATCTCTTGCAGCCGCGTTTCTCAATCCGACAATTCAGCACCACGGACAGCTCTGTGACTTTGTTATAAACAAACTTCTAACACAAAACCTCTCATATTTACTGCAGCTGTCCTTGTTCTGAATTATTTCATAACATTCTTTCAGTGTATTGACTCATTAAGACTGTGTTCACTCGGCGAACTGCGGCTCATGTTTGACAAGCTCACCATGAGTGATTTTACTTTGTGTGCGTAATAGTTCCTTAGGTTAACTGAGGGCACTTCTTTTATCCCCTCGTCGAAATCACAGCTTCTCATTGCGATTTCCAGTTGTTTCTGTCTCTTGTAGAAGAGGGAGAACTTATTGAAAATGAGCGTAATCGGAAGCACAACCACTAAGATTCCGGCAAGGATGCACGCTGAGGCTGTCAGTTTGCCTGCAATGGACACCGGCACCACATCTCCATACCCAACCGTTGTCATGCTCACTGTGGCCCACCACCAACATGAGGGTATAGTGGAGAGGTCGTCACTGTCCTCTTTCTCTACGGTGTAGGCCATCACAGAGAAAAATGACACCCCAACAGCTAGATAGAGAAGCAGCAGCCCCACTTCCTTGTAGCTGTTCCTGAGCGTGGCGCCGAGGGAGCGCAGCCCCGTGGAGTGACGGGCGAGCTTCAAGATGCGGAATACCCTCATCAGCCGCAGTACTTGTGCCACCCGGCCCAGGTTTGCCAGTGCGGGGCTGCTCTCCGCAACCAGGTTGATGACGAGTGTCATGTAAAAGGGAAGTATGGACACTAGATCTATCATATTTAACGGGTGCTCGAAGAAATGGAGGAGGTCCGGCGCCACTACGAACCTGCCAACCAGCTCGAACGTGAACCAGCCGATGCCAAAATGTTCCACAGTCTCGAACCGGGGATCTTCAGTGGGTTGCCCATCATTGTCCAGTAAGCTGAACTCTGTCATGCTGTTCATACACATAGTGGCGATTGAGCCCAGTACAACCACAATGGAGAGGATGCTGATAATGCGGCTGGCAACGGAATACCCAGGGTTATCCAACATCAGCCACATGCGCCTCCGTGCGCTTCCTAAAGGCTGCTTATCGAACTTGGTGGCGTCACTGTAGAACTCCAGCAGCTCGTCAAAAGACGAGGTGGCACTCCCTGCTTCGCTCCTGTCTTCCCAGTCTTCTCCTCGGTCTGGGTCCATCTTCCTGCAGTGGTAGGCGCTACTGCAACAGGAGTCAATAAAGAACTCGTTGATGCCCCAGTACTCTATCTCCTGACTGAATGAGAAAATACACAACTCGGCCATGACGTGCAGTCGTCCTGTATTGTAGAAATTCAACACGTATGGGAACAGTGCCGGGTTCCTATCAAAGTAAAACTCCTTCTCTGTGTCATCGTAGTCGTCACAGAGCTCCAGTATGGACTCTTTGGACTGACAGAGGAGCAGGCGTGCCAGTCTTGTCTCCGGGAACCGGGACAGTGTGTTGGACAGAAGACTCTTCTTGAAGCCGCCGACATTGATGCGGATGGCGACATCTCCCCCAGTGTAAGACTCACTGTCCAACATCCCCAGGGTTTGACCAGTCATTTCTGTAAAGAGAGGGTCAACAGACCTTAGCACATGCACGTACGCACACACACACACACACACACACACACACACACACACACACACACACACACACACACACACACACACACACACACACACACACACACACATGCACAAAAGCAGGTATAAATACTTATAATCATGCCGTCAACTGCCATCAAAACTAAGGCTAGACTAGGACTTGATCTTTATTTAAACGCATGCGAAATGCCTTTGAGATAAACACCAGAGTATAGCTTGTTGCGCCCACATCTATCCAGAGGAGAGCGAGTGTTCTACACATTTAATTAATTTAAGATAGGCTACAACATAGGCTATTAAGACGTAAACTTACTTTGCTGTGGAACCAATTCAACGATATCTACAAAACGTCCCTGCATCTTAACTCAGTTGGTGGCATTTTACCATCCGATATTTCGTTCAGAACTCGTGAGCAAGTTGTGGTGACGGAGAGAGCGTGGTCGCTTGACTCCTGACTCCAGCTAGACCCTTCTTCCTCTGTCTGATGTGCTTACAGCTGGATGAGATGAAGGGAAGGGTTTCCTGGCAGTCACCACGATGTTCTTTCTCTAAAAGACGTACGCTTCCACCTCCATACACCCGATGCCTGTCGTGGGATATAATTTAATCATTCATCAGCTGCTCGTTACGCCGCGGTCGGTTGTACATGGTTGTACATGTTCTCCGACGTGGATACTAACAACACACGCCCCGGCCGCTTCTTTTGTTTGAGCGAGGGAATTCCTTCCGTGCGTATTCCTCCCTCTCATCTCGAGCCATCCGCTCTTATCTGTTGCTGCGCAGCAACACGTAGCTTTCTGCACCGCCCTTCCGAATGATCTCAACACTGTGGTGCTGAAAGGGACAGCTCCGGGAGAGAGGGAGTCACGAACGAACCCACGGTAACGGCAATCTCGACTGATAGTCCATGGGCTAGATGAGATGTCGGTGCCATCAAAAGGGACAAAACATATGCGGTATAATTTTGTTCGTATGACATCCAGAAAATGTATGATAGCAGTTTGAGAAGGCCAGCTGAATACCATTTTAGGGGTATAATCTGAATATGCAAAACCACATAATTAATTCTTGTCTAAACTCCACAATTATTACATTTTATGCACATATCTGATGTTTGTACCATGGATGAACATGACCAACATCATAACAACAGGCAGGTTGAATTATACCTCTGAGCGGGGTAAACTGAGACACCGGGTAAACTGAGACGCTTCATTTATCTTGGCAATGGAACACATTTGTGGTCATGTGACCATTATATTTTCAAGCCCCTTGAATTTCCCACTTGTCATGAAAAGAGAGACCTGATAGTGCTGTAGAAAACATGCTTTTTCACAAAAATGAGTTTTTTGCATGTAAAAGTAATTTTTCTTGCTGTCAACATAATCAGCTGTTGTGTTAAAGCAAATTGATGCAGGGAGAACATTTTATATCATACATGTTGATGAACTACCAACTTATAAATCCATGTGATAGATGCTAGCTGAAGATTACCCTGAATTGATAAAAATATCCCTTTTCCCTGTGGGGTAAAGTGAGACAATTGCTTTTGGGTAAAGTGAGACACTATCTCACATTATCCCAACATGATAGACATGGAGAAAGCTGTAAAAACCTGATTAAAGGGTGTACCAAACTAGTCTCAGTTGATTCTTATGTATTTTCCCCTGTAGAATCCATTTTTGATATATATTCTTTGTATTGTGCATAATTAATGAGATAATTAGCATATTTGACTACATTTGACTAAATATGCCAATTATTTCATTAGTTATGCACAATACAACAATATACTTTGCAGAAATAGATTCTACAGGAAAAATTACATAAGCATCAACTGAGGAAAGTTTGGTAAACCCTTCTATATATTTTTTATAGGGTTTTTAGTTTTTTCCTTCTGCCCATGTGTCACATTATTTGACACATGGGTGGAAATGACAGGACAAACCCTATTAAAAGAATGTCTGCTATGTACATTTTTGTATTGTGCATATTTAACCTGGTTAACCGGGTTTTTGTGTTTTTATGGTAGTTTTAAAGTGAAAAAAGTGAGTGGATCACTTTACCCCGTTGATTTCTCTGGTCTGTCTCAGTTTACCCCGGTCCTGGGGTAAACTGAGACACAAGACCACTTTTTTTAAAACAATCATATTTTCTCTGCCTTTTGTCTTGAATATGTTCTGATATCTTCCATTGTTAGGAAACATCCCAAATTACTGGGAAATGTGTACATTTTTACTGATATATCTTTTAGTTCGCCTAGAGGGGAGCAAATGTAAAAAGTGTCTCAGTTTACCCCGCTCTCCCCTATAGCCATACCGGACAAACTCAGGAAAACATGTAATAAACATGTAAATGACACACACACACACACACACACACACACACACACACACACACACACACACACACACACACACACACACACACACACACACACACACACACACACACGTGTAGATTCACAAACTTGGGAAACTCGACAACAAAATGTCATGATACAGATCATGGGTACAGGAAGCATAGCCTCCTCAATATATGGGGACTAGGCAGTATTGCGTTATAAGGAAAAGTGCTTAGAAAATGAATTTCGTTCCCACGTCTGGGCACTACTCATTCAATGCATTTTTGCATAGACAATACCCTTTTGGACTTTGGGTTAAAAGTTCTCCGCACGAAACCTGCACGACTTTTGTCACCAGCCAGATTTGTATATAAAAGTGAATAACAAAAAACGAAAATCTTGTGCTGCTGTTTTTGCTTGTAAAATGTACTATATTGATTTTGGCAACACAAAATCTTTCTCAAATGTCATAAATACATCTACTTAACATCTGAAACAAGTATTGGTGCCTTTGTATTCTCATAAGTGAATTTAGATTGTGAAATATAGCAAATTTGTTGAAGAAAACGCCTCAATGTACAGTATGTGATTGGCACACAGCAAAATGAAAAATACACATAGTAAATTTAGCTAAAAGCTTATGTCTCATACATAAGACATCTCACAGCCAACTGTGTAATGAAAGGTACCTTGGCAAGAAATGGATGAAAATCAATCAAGCTGCTATCACACCCCCCTAAATTGGAAAAAATCCCAAAATGGACAAGACTATAATAAATGCACAAAAGGTCATGTCAGGTATAAAATATGTATTTAAGTACCACAGAGTGTCCCAACATCTGTCATTTGTAGGCTACATCAAGATACCCCCCAACTAGTCTCGCGAGGCCAGACTGTTGCCTCCGCGATTTGGGCAAATGCTCCCGGCATACAGTCTGGCAAACGGAAATAGAAACGATGAGTGCGAGATAAAGCGGATGTGGCGCAACCGCTCCCTTGGTGCAGTAGCAATAACATGTCCTACTGGAAGCGTTATGTCTCCTTTTAATATTTCTGGGGGCGTTATTTTGTCTTTCTCTGGTGTTGTTGGTGTTACCTCCATGATGTTTTCAAACGTTTTCTTAAACTATACACCCATAACAAGAATAGGCCGCTCGAATGACGTTGTCTGAGCTATTGTGTTTCTTTTATGTTTCCAATGGGACTACCAGGGTAACAGTTCAGTGCAGCACTGGCTACTTCCGATACTCGCCGTTCGGGAGCTGCCGTTCCAGACTCCATATAGCATTCGGAGATTGTGGAATAGTTGTCTGGCTACGCGAGACTACCCCCCAACCAAAACAAAAACGCATACAAATGTAGGCAGCATAAGTAAACGTAAGGCTGTGCTGTGTCAAAATACAGCAAATGTTAAGCTTTTTCCTCCCATGCACATGTATGTATTGCATAAGCAAATCTCATCCCTATCACGTTCATCCAGGGGTCATCAATATGTCTGTACTACGGACAAAATGTGTCAGTGGCTGATTTTATATCTTATAATGTTCTTGTTTTTGCAGATCCAATTACTGAATTCGAAGTCGACAGGTTTTCTTCAGAATATCTATGGCATTGTGACATTTTGGCATAGTAGGAGTCCAACCAGTACTAGTACGCCCTTAACTCTGAGATTGTACAAATGGAACCAAATGGTTCTCAGAGTTACACACATGTTATGGTCATTCAGGGCTTGCTCTTCTATGTGTTTCTGGTATATATTATTGTCCACTCAGTCAGTGGCAAAAAAGATATTTCAACATAAATCTCCACCAAAAGCCAGCATGGTGATGAATGACCCTTGCTCTTAATGAATGACCCTTAATCAGAGTCATCATCCCATAAAGCTTGTTTCTTTTGAAACATTCTCACAGTTCTGGCACTCCGTTTCCGACCTGTTCTGGCACTGAAATAAATCAATACAAGACAGTCTTGCAGACATACTGTACAGGTTTGCTTGTCTTCAACTATAGTGAACAACATGCAAAACACTTGACTGTGGAATCAGCACACTGTCCTGTAGATATGTTGAGCAAGGATGATGTGGTCACTGTAGATGGGTTAGTGTCCACTGCTGACATGGTGTGGGTTGGAGGGGTGGAGGTGGAGCATAGACTTCAGCTATGCAGAGACAGGGCTGAGTGTAATGCCATCCAGACTGCTTGCTTCCTTGGCATCAGCATTATATGTCTGTTCCAGTAGCATGTCAAAAGAAACACTACTGTTGTGGCTGCCATCTGCTCGTCAGCCAACAAATACACCTGCCATCAGTGCTTCATGTACCTCTGAAGCTGTTTCCGGTAATTTCTTCATCTAAGGCAAATACAAAGGTAAAGATTGCTGCCCGTACTTGTAGTGGCCTACTAAAGTGAGGTAGGGTAGCATTCTTGATGTCCTGTCCAGTCACCTTCCCGCTCTTAGTAGATAAACCTTTGGAGAATATCTGACATCACCAGGAAGTTTGCCCAGAGGACTGCAGTTGGTTGCCCATTGAATGATTCCTGAAAAGCAGCAGCTGATCTCCTAGGACTGCCATCTCTGGATGCCTCGTCATTTCTAACTTCTGCCAGTTATCTCTTTTTCAAACAGGACTTTGAGGGCATGTAAAGTTTGGTAGTATTATGTCTTTTTAACAAACATCTTCTTGACAGTTCCTTCTCGACAAAGACTTGCTGCAACAAGCAGATCATCTGCCCCTGCATCCCTGATAATCTTGCAAATAGCCTTCATGTTCAATAGTTGTGAGGTGTACTTATGTAGTGAAGAGTCGTTTCATCTCTTTTCTGAGGACAGAAGGATCAGTTGGCGATGCTGGGATGAGTGGAAGGTAGCCAATAATGCTAGCCTGTGGGTGAAAGTTTACACAGAATGCTGAAAAGCCAGGTAAACCAGCTTCTGCATCTGGAGGAGCATTCAGCAACTGTGATGTTGGAAGCTATTCTACCTACAGTAGGTGCCACACAAGTAAAAGGTCTTCAGCCAAGCCATCTGAAGAAGTCTCTAGAATCTCCAACTTCCCAGTGCTCAGGAGACCTGGACTTCTGTCTGTCTTTGCTTGCTGACAAGAAACACTTGGGAGTAGGTGGTTCAGCAATGTGATGAATTAAAAATGTGACTTTAACCGATTTAGTGCCATTCCCGAGAATACTTGTGAAAAGTACTCGAGTACCCAGAGTGCCGATCCCGAGTATACTCGTGAAAAGTAATATATTACTGTAACGGCGGTTATCCTACCAGGTACAATGGCGGAAGGTTCCGAGCCGATCTCCGTCGCTGATTTCTCATTGAGGCAGACGGGGAATCTCATCTTTAATGTCCATTATCTCCAAACAACACTTTCAAGTGGGAGGATGGCAATAGATGCTCGCTAATAAAACACATGTTGAAAAGCTCCGTTCCGCCATTACACAACACCACGTGGACGACGAGCGTCGTGACGTCATGACGCGATGACGTCAGACCGGAAGTGTTAACGCTATGGACTTCTGGCCTTCAAAATAAGAGACAGGCCGTTAATGGAGCCAGCGAGAGGCACTCTGGACATTTTAATCTGTTAATTTCTGGGGCACAGAATGGGTGATACATTTAGCTGTATGTACGTTTTCTCAGATTTTTCTCCGCAATCATCCCCACAACTCTTGATAGAGGTAAAACTGACCATATGTGTTCATATTGCTTTTGTCATAACAGCCAGCTGTCACTGAAACATCATAGTAAAGCTCTCGGGTGGCGGGTGGCGTCCATCTTGGAAATATGTAAATTAAGATCCAGACACACCCAATCATGAAGATAAGTATTCCATTGAGTTTCTCTTGGTGTGAAATCCAAATAGACACCAAGTTTACTTGTCATTATAACAAAATTACAGTCACTGACAATCACTACATTGAAGCGTTTCCTTCAACAAATTTGCTACATTACATGATCTAAATTTGCATATGAGTATACTAAGGCACCAATACTTGTTTCAGATGTTAGGTAGATGTAAAATTATGACATTTGAGAAAGAGTTTGTGTTGCCAAAATCAATATATCAAATTTTACAAGCAAAAACTGAAGCACGTTTTTTTGTTATTCCCATTAAATACATTTCTGGCTGGTGACAAAGATTGTGCAAGTGACACGCGGAGAACTTTTTGTTTCTTACTTACTATCAATAGATCTTTCTAATGAAGCAAAGTTTATGTAGTGCCCATGGGGCGGGAACGAAACCGAACGATACCAGCCACGCAATACAGCCTAGACTGCCAATTATCACAGACACTGAACCGAATGTTGCTAATGCCTTAGTTCTTGGCTTCCTGACTCTTACAACTGATTTATGTATATTTCCGAGGCTTCCAAATTTGAACACATGCAGTTCCAAAAACTCATTCCTTGTTCTATATCAAGAGCATGGTACACAAAACCTCACGATTTGTGGACATCTGTGAGATTCCAGTTGTGCCACATGCTAAATGTACAGGATGTGAGTGCCTTTGCTGCTCGTGGAAAACTGAGGTTATTGAAGAAAACCCCTGGAGACATTCAAGCAACTTGGTCAGAATTTGGATGTTTTAACAGAGCTCTTAGACCGACAGCAGTCTACATCTGATAACCCACGGAGAATGGATGGATAACACAGCATCACTGGATGCGGAAAGCCTCACAGCAGTTGTCTCAGCAACGGTTTGGGATGTACAGACCTCTGCAAACTCCAGAACTGTACAAACCAAGTGCCTGAGTATGATTCACTGCCTACAGCCTATTGAGTATAGTTCATACCATGTTAAATGTAATATTCATGGAATATTTGTAATTCTTTTAATAATAATTGAAAAAAAAAAAAAACATTTTTTATTTATTGTTAATTTGCTACAAAACCACTATCATGAGGGCAGGGTCAACATAAAGGACTAGGAGACGCTGGCGGCGGGCGAGCAAAAGGCTGCTCGCTGTAATTCCTTTGTTAATTTCTACAGAGGCTGATTTGCTTTTGTTAAAGGTACAGTATATCTGAACTCAGTGAACTGTGAAACTGTTGTTAACCTAACACAACGAAAGTGTGATACTGATATGTGGCTCCATCGTGTTTTTGTGAGAGATTTATTGATTGATTGAATACTTTAGTCAGAAATGTAAACATGTGGTGCAGTCATACTCAGACAAAAGAGTTGTGGGGACTTTCCATTGTAGATGTACTATTCAATTAATTAGCATATAGCTTAAAAATGTACACAATAATACATGGCATCAACAAATACAAACACTATTATATACAAAAGAGAAAAACATCTTGCGATCTCCTGATATTTTATGACAATTTGAAGACAATTTTGAAATAAATGAATGATGAATGATACAATGAATGATACACATTCAAACGAAAAAACAACCCCTGGATCAGGGGTGGGCAACTTTGATGATGGCGAGGGCCACTATCTTTCCACCTTCACTCCAGAGGGCCACATTGCATATTGCTATGTCCTACTTTGTCATTCTAGTATCTCATACAAAATAAGCAAAAATAGAAGATCTACAAGCTCAAAACGCGTCGCAGTTTTGCTTCTTTTGAATTGGAAGCCTGAATATTTTTTGTTGTTTTTTAATTGGAATCCTGGAATGTACAAATTGTATTTAATTTCAAATGCATTTAGTTATACTCATGTTGACTTCATGAACTTAAATACAAATACGTTGGATATGAAAAAAGACTAACATTTTAGTACTACTATACTAGTCATTAAGCTACTAAGATAGACTGAAGGAATTAAAATGGGTCATGTTTGCATGTTTGGAATTGGAACAGCTGAAATCAATAATATATCAGTATTCTGATATTAAACTGCGGGCCGCATTAAGTGAAGGTGAGGGCCGCATGTGGCCCCCGGGCCGCCAGTTGCCCATGTATGCCCTGGATGCACCTGGGACTTATCCTCAGTGATGTAGCCCAAGGTCATAGGGGTTCCGGGCTCTGTGGGTTGACTCCTGGCTGGGCTCCTCCTACGTCTCACCAGGTCTACTCCTGCTCTCACCAGGTCCAGGACCTGTGCGTTGCACCGGACTCCCAGTACCAAACATTTAATTCAGGAGCAGTGGGTTCCTGAGCCGCTATAGCGGCTTGACTGGCCCCCCTAAAGGCCTCACCGTGGGTTTGTTGGGCCTCTTCCTCACGGAAGACACAGGCTGGAGCGCCAACCCATACTGCTCCCAGGTGGCGTCTACATTCCGGCTGTCACCTGTCTCTCCGGTGGTTCTTAAATGGATGGTGTCAGGGCATTCCACATTTTGGTGGCAGAGTTTTTAGTGAGATTGAGATGTTGGAGAACCAAGAGGTGCAAGCATAATCAAAATGTCTCCAGCAACATAAGCTGCGTCTCAAGTCCTTAAATTAGATCCTATTTCCTACACTTCTTTCCTATTTCCTTGTATGTTAGTCCCACCCACTACCACTAACAATAGAACACCTCTGCAAGGAAGTCGGCCCTACCACCTGTGATGTTGTCATCAGAAATGGGACTCTCTCCTCTTCTCTATTTCCTCAATGGGAGGAACTAACATACAAGCAAGGACATAGGAAATAGGATTTGATTTAAGGACCATGGGATGCAGCTAAAGAGTCTTGAGAGCACCTTTGTTGGCAAAAGAGGAAATCCTGCCTAAATTTTTTTCTTTGATTGACTTTATTGATCACTTTTGATGCCATAATTCACCCGACAGTTTTTTGTCAATATATAACCCAAATACATAACCTCTACTTTGCTTGAGATTACTATATTGTCAACACTGACCTTGAAATCATTTGCATTACAAAGGGTATGTTTAGACCCAAAAATAATCACCAAGATGTGAAGTATGGAGTTCAGAACTGAGGGCTTCCTCAGTTTACTTTTTGTCCTCGCCCGAGACCAGGGGTGCTGAGTCATCAGCGAACAAGAACACATTTCAGTTACAGGCTGCTTTCATGTCCTTATATAGAAAGAACAGTAAGTCCTTGGGGAACCCCACAGTTCACTGGGAGGGACGAGGACAGGGTTCCATTGACATCAACCACTTGTTTTCATTCCTCAAGGTAGGATTTCATTTGACATTTGACAGTGTCAAATGCTTGTAGGAGGTCCCGCATGGCCATACAGCAGCATTTGCGTCTACCTCACGTTTGATGTAGTTGGTCAAATACAGTAGGCAGGTGTCAGTGTTCTGAAGCCAGATTGGCATTCAAACTGCAGTTTTTGTTCTGCGAGGTAATACTAATTACTGATCTGTTCATGAATTCATCTCAATAGCCTAACCTTTGAGATGGAACAAAGCATGGTAACAGGGTGGTAGTTGCCAGGTTCTAATTTGTTTCCACTTACGTGCCTCTGTGTTTGTGTTGTTTACTGATCCCATTACAGGCAATGATATACAGTAGGATTACTTGTGCTATGATTATAGCACAAGTGCTAATTCTCATAACCTGTCCACAGGAGGCTTTTCTATATTACAATAATCAAATCTAACACCGAGTCAAGTACAGTAAACATTAATACTACTCTAAAACCCAATCAAGTACAAAAACAATAATACTTGTCTAAAACCCAGTCAAGTACAAACAATTATAATATGCGATTACTAATAAGAACTAACAATCCACAATCTGACCCATCAGCCTAGGACATACAAAATCAGGTCCCATCCTCTTTTACAGTACACTTTAAGACATAATAAGACATAATAAGACAGAATAAAGCCATAAGAAATAATGTGTTGGTAATTAGAGCTAATATATTTTATTAGACAGAAACAAAGACAGAATAGTAGAAAGAGCGAATACATTCTCTGGCACCGTCACCTGCCGCGGAACTGCAGCGGCAGACACTGCCGCACGACCGCTAGTTCGACCAGCAGTCGCACTGCATCACCGGCGATAGGACCAGCAGTCCCGCCAGTAGGACCGGCGGCCGCCGCACGGACCGGCAGGTCCCGTAGCGGTAAACTGCCCGTCCGTGCGGTGGTGGCTGCCGCGGCAGTTACCAGCGATGCCGGTGCCAGATAATGTATTCGCTTTCTGCTATTCTGTCTCAGCCACCACCGCACGGACGGGCAGTTTACCGCTACGGCGCCGGTCCTACTGGCGGGACTGCTGGTCCTATATCGCCGGCGATGCAGTGCGACTGCTGGTCGAACTAGCGGTCGTGCGGCAGTGTCTGCCGCTGCAGTTCCGCGGCAGGTGACGCCAGAGAATGTATTCGCTCTTTCTACTATTCTGTCTTTGTTTCTGTCTAATAAAATATATTAGCTCTAATTACCAACACATTATTTCTTATTATGGCTTTATTCTGTCTTATTATGTCTTATTATGTCTTAAAGTGTACTGTAAAAGAGGATGGGACCCAAAATCATAAGTAGTCATAATCAATTCAACAGAAACTATTCAAGTGAGCACAGTTGATTTGATTTCTACCATAACTTGAGTCCTCTGTAAAAGACATTACCATCCGTCTCTAGTTTTAAGACTGTAGGCAAAGAGTTCCAAAGGTCTACCCCCTTTACTGAGAAAGCAGACTGTCCGAATGACTTACTGCAGGTGGGGACAATACAGTCAGTCACCATGTTAGGAGATATGCTGTATACTGCAAGATAGATGGCGCCTTTTGCCCTTAGGCGTCTTACTGGTGAATATACATTTAGTTCCCATAACAATTACTGTCCTGTCCTTGTCTGTCTCATAAACATGTCCCTTTCTTTCATTAAGGGCTACTCCTCCTATCCAAAAATTAAGATCATTCCAGCTGTAGGCATAAAATATTTTGTATATAGTCTATACATTTACAGTTAAATAAGTGTTTCTTCAAATTACATATGACAGGCTCAAAGTGCTTAACACAGTGAGAGACCATGAGAGCTTTAGAGAGTAGACAATATCAGCATTCCAAAACATTGCTTTCTCTTAGCCATTTGAAGATTAAGGTGACTGCGTTTGCGCCCACGAGACATCTGTCCACCTTCAGCCATACTCAAATCTTATGCAGCCTTCTTCATAGTTCTTATGCTTAAACTTAACCCCCTCACTTCATAGAAGTATGTTTGATATCTGCATGGTCTATTCATATCCCCTATGCCCTCATATGCCAGATTCACTTGTGGCATAATTATAGAAGCCTTAATAAAAACCTCAAAACACACTCTGCTCCTCTTCTCGGTTGATATTATTGGGACATTCCAGTCTTTTTCTTATTAATGTTCTCACTTGCATTATCCATCTTCTGATTGTGCGGTGCTGTTTCGTTGTGATTATAATCCTATTTAAACCATCTGTGTCCTCCTCCGGCAGGGCTCTCAGAAGATCTTAATGAATGCCTGGGTTGCTTCCTCCGTTCTCTGTTATTCCTCCATGTTTCTTTTTTCTTTTTTCCACGTTATTATTCTGGCTATTCCACCTGTCATGATGATTCATCCTCTTACTGTGGAGGAATGCTTTATAATCCCTTTTAGGACCACATCCGTGTTCTTCAGATTGTGTTAAGACATAACAGTGCATGTGGGAGTGTAAGAATAAAAGAAGTAATGCTTTATGTTTTCCTGTACAGCTACATGTATGTATGTGACAGCTCTGATATCACTTGCTGCTGGAATGATTACATTATTGCAACATAATTTATTTTCCTTTATATACTGTGTATGTTGTTGTTTTTTTCTTTATCAATGTTCAAATGTTTACACTGTCCTCTGTCAGTGTAGGTTCTTGGATGCTTGGGGGAACATCAACATTTTAGGATGCCAATTTTATTTATATTTTTTTGTTTGTCCTTTCCTGTGTATGGCTGTTTTTAAACATTCATTAGAAAGTACCAGAAAGACTTTCGAGTGCGGGCTGTTCTTTGTTTTTCACATTTGTATACAGACACACAACATATTATAGGGGTAATAATAAGGGTAATAATAATAATAATAATAATTTGAAAAATAGTTGGCGTGAAGATCTGCTATTCTTTATTATGTTTATTTTTATTTGCGATCAAGTGGTGTTCAAACTCATATTCTTCTTACAGTAGCGCATTTGTCAACAAGTGCAAACATCCCTTTGTGGAAATAATTTGACCTTATATATCATCACTGCAATTCCATTATTCTCAGTTATTCTCCAGTAAACTAACCACATTCAGATGTCAGTGGTGGGATCTTGTCTGTGTTACACTTGAAAAGGAAACAGCCTAATAGTCTGGCAAGTCAACGAGGTACTAAATTTGAGCGATGGAGCTGGCCAAAACACTCCTGGGTTCTTGGCTGGTTTTCAAAATCCTAATCTGTGACAGAGAAAATGAACATTATTCAGAAACTTGGGGTGATAAAAAGGACTTGCATCTTGTAAATCACTGTCATTTTGACACAGTACACACTCGGCAGCCTTTCTGTCAAATTTCATCCTCTCTCTGTCAAGGCTCACATGTTTTGAGTGAGACTTTTGTGAGATAGCATTATAAATTTAATCGTTTTAAGAAAAAATACGTTTTTATTGTTTTTCTCAGCCATAACAGCTGAACAAAGGAACAAGGAAATAAATGTGCTCAGTATGAAAATGATCTATGACTGGAATGTGTGCGCTGGACTATAAATCTTAGAAAATAAACTGTCTTTGCCTTCAGGATATAGTGCCAGCTTTCTCATTTTGCTTTCAAACAGCTTGGCTTTGGAACAGAATAACGTCTGAATTAGGTCACAAAAGTGTATTGAAATTCATAGGCTGCACTCTCAATGTCAATCTCCTCCTTTAAGCTGATTTTCCCGAAGCTGAATTTAGATAATGTATGTTGTTTGGTATCACTGTGTCTCAAAATATATGCTCCAAATTCCTGTGTATTCTCTGTGCTCAGCAGAATGCAATCAATCACATTTATTATTATTATTTTTAAATATCCTTCTTCTGTGACTTTAAAGCCCCTTCGCTCTCATTTTGCTGAGGCAATCACTCTAGTTCACATTTTAGATGAGTTCTCCATGACAGACTTCCAGTGTTTGAGTGAATGTAAAATGGGAATGAGAGAGAGAGAGAGAGAGAGAGAGAGAGAGAGAGAGAGAGAGAGAGAGATGGGAAGTCAAAATGGAGACAGAAAGAGAGAAAGTAGAGGACCGTTATCTTTCCATCTCATCTCTCCATCAAAGCCTGAGGGGCTTGAACGAGTGTGTGGGTGTTTTCATGTTGCGTACACTGTAAAATCCAGAGGACAAAATGTAACTCTGGACCTGTAAGGGTCCATTTTTACATCTGCTGTTTCTCCTCTGCTCCTTACTCCACCTAAACCATAGCACTACTGTAACACCCCCCTTCCCTCAATGACCATACATGAAGCTAGATAGCATTTTATTTTTAGGTTTTAGAAGTTTTTTACTGATTAGGTGCGTGGTCTACCTATGTTATTGATTTTTCTAGATTGATATTCCTATGCATTTTTTATATTGTTATATTGTTGTTAATGTACTGACATATTATCTTGCTTATTATAGTGATGTGTATTACCTGCTTATTGTAAGTCGCTTTGGATTAAAAGCATCTGCTAAATGCCTAAACTGTAAACTGTAAACTGCACATCTTTCTCTTTCAGTATTTTCACCCTTGTCTCTCCTTTCCTGTCTTTAACTTTCCACATTTTTTTTCATCGTTCCTAGTAAGTAGCCTTGAAAAACAACAGTTCCATGTGGCCCGTAGGGCAGGAGCCAATGAGACGGCTTGTACAAGTAGATCCCCCAGCCATGATGTACAAGTACAGCCCCTGGACACAACGCTAGTATGTCACAGGTTACCCACTATACAACCCTTGATGCTTTATGCCAAGCAGGGAGGCATTGGGTCCCATTCATTTTGTAGTCTTTGTTATGACGTGGCCTCAACCTCTCAACCTCAGTGTGGACACTCTAACCACAAGGCCCCTGAGCTGGACCATTCCTACCTCATCTATTCTATGCCTTCTCCCACTACCACTTTGAATTAAGCCTGTTTCATACTCCATCATACGATGGTGTCACATGCCAAAATAGCAGATCTACAAACTCACAACGTGTGTTGTTGTGAGCTTGTCCTGTACATCTGCTATTTTCGGGCATGCAACACTGTCATACGATGGAGTCTATAGATTAAGAAGTGTTTGAAAATACAGTATGTTGACTGACATTCTTGACAGAGAACATCAAGCTGCCATCTTAGATATGGCATTTCATATCAGTCTCTCTCTGCAGCGTTCATGGCAGGACCAATTCCTGCTGAGACAATAAAGGCCCTTCTGTCCATGACAAATGCTGTCAATAAAGATAGCCACATGTTGAGTCCTGGACAGTTGCCAAAGGCTCTCATCGGGGAGGCTGAGCGGGATTTTGACTGATCAGCCTGAACTCCCATGACAGATTTATACACTCTGTAAAAGAAAAGAAAGATTTTATTCTACTGCCCTTCATGCTGAGATAATCACATCAAATTACAGGTTCCAGGTGAGGTGACGAATTGGAGTGAGCAGAATGAACATTTTTTGGTTCATCATATTCATATGTTCTACACAGTCAATCGTTTAGGCTAGACAGAGACAAGACGAGAATCCCCATTGTTCTTCAAATTCCTTGACTTGTAGAACCCGAATAGGGTACTCGCACAAGTAGAAAGTCTATCTCAGCATCTGGCCAACAACCAGTTTGCGTCCCATGCTTCACTATGAGCATAAATCTAAAATGTGTACAACTAACCAATAACGACGTTGCAGAAACTGATTTAGGATCACCAGGTTCTAATTCTAATGAGGGTGCATGCGTGCGTGTGTGTCTTTCTGGGGGCCAAGTGATCGTATAAGGAAGAATAAAGAAAAATAGGCCTACCTCACAACATGAGAATGTTATATCTGGGCCTCACCATAGGTAGGGTCGGTAGTAGGGTCAGCATTAGGATAAGGTTTGGCATGATCTTCAGCATGGTCTAGTGCCATGGTCTGCATTAGGGATTAGGAAATTGATGTACAAATGGGGGTCCTCTTAGTAAAACTAAAGGGAAAGTTGTATGCGTGTGTGCATGCGTTTGTGCATGTGCTTGTGTGTGTGTGTGTGTGTGTGTGTGTGTGTGTGTGTGTGTGTGTGTGTGTGTGTGTGTGTGTGTGTGTGTGTGTGTGTGTGTGTGTGTGTGTGTGTGTGATGAGGGGAGGCTGTTTGCATTTGAAAGAAAGCAGCAGTCCCATCTGCACAGGATAATTTTGTTTATTTTGAGCACAGCAGAACAAACAGCCATTCATCATCTGTCTATTGGCAAAGGAAGCTAGTTCAGTGGGATGACACAAAAGAAAACATGATGCAGCCTTGTTCTACTATGCATCTCTTTGACCGGAAAATACATCCAGGTGCACGGCTTATATAAAAAGGTGAAAGGGTGGCTGATGATACTGGCCCTGCCATGTTATTGTTCCTACTCATACAGGTATAACAGGTCCATTTTACAACTCTTTCAGCTGCTAATGAAGTCGACAAAAGGGATGAGTGGGTGATATGTAATTTAAATCATGCAGTTAAAAAAAAAAAAGAAATCGGATTTAGAAACAGCGCCATATGATTGCAGGTTAGTGTAGCCTTACTAGCCTACTTTATTGGCCCTTTCCTTTTCCACCCACCAGATGGCGACACATCTGAAACTGAATT
The DNA here is from genome assembly GCF_963921795.1 of Nannobrachium achirus. Lineage (NCBI taxonomy): Eukaryota > Metazoa > Chordata > Actinopteri > Myctophiformes > Myctophidae > Nannobrachium > Nannobrachium achirus. Next base: position 52,661,976 of record NC_137811.1, read on the forward strand.
TCTTTGCACATTTCTTTTGACTAACTATGATCAATAGAATCTGATCATAGATCGTAGTATAAAGTATGTATACTGAATATTGTTCGCATACGTTAGCAGGTGTTTAAAATAAATGTTGTTTCGGTGACCAAGGAATTTACATCATTTGCTGGAAAGACTAGACTAGCCTATATCGTCATTTACACGGAAACATGCCTATAGCGACAATTAACAGTTATTGTTTAATAAGTAAGATTTATGTTTCTCATTGATCTAGCCATGCTAGGCCATTATGTTTTTGATTTTGACACGATTTTCAAAACTTAACCCTAACCCTAACACCATGTAAATAGGACATATTCTTATTATTTCTACTCTAAATCCGTTCTATTCTGTTTGGTTGATAGATAGATAGACAGACAGACAGATAGATAGATAGATAGATAGATAGATAGATAGATAGATAGATAGATAGATAGATAGATAGATAGATAGATAGATAGATAGATAGATAGATAGATAGATAGATTGATTGATTGATTGATCGTTTGATTGATTGATTGATTGAAGACTATTAGAAGTTTGCATAGGAAAGGGTACAGTTTCATGACGGTACAGTTCACTGGTACAAGGTCAACTAAAAGGAGATCCTAGAAAAGCACTTGGCTTATTTACACAGGAAACCATTATCTCGTAGACCTATAACATTTCATGACAGACGGATATAGAACACAGTAGGCCTACTATGCAGTAGTCAGGGGAAAAATACAAATAAAAGAAAGTGCAAAAAAATATACAGTAGGCTAAATACAAAGAAGGGTCAGGGGGAGGGTAAGGCTGCAGGTTTGTTATTACCAGTTGCGAACGGCTGCCTCCTGTAAGTGGTTTTTCATGGCGATTTTAAAGGATGCCAGGGATCGTTTAAGTTATTTAGCCTATGTTGTCGAAGAAAAGCGCTGCATTTCTCAGTTCAATAGGCTACTGAACCGATATGCACTATAAAGTGCGCCACTGGAGAGTTTTGGGCACTCCCTTGTGTGCTCAGCAAGAAAACTACCTGTTAACACTGCTCTGTTCACAGAGACGCTTCTTCATGTGAAGGGACACGCGTGTGTGTGCGTGTATGCTGCTGTGTTTGGTAAACAACTGTATGGGATGACAAGTTTGGGGAACGGGAAAAGACGCAAAGAAAGGAGTTTTGATCTCCATGAGATTGAGATGCGAGCGAATTTCCTGAGAGTAAAGCATGGCGAGTTCAAGTTCTGAACTTGTCCCTCCTCTAATAACAATTGGATCTAATAACTCTTATCTCACTGAAGTCAGCGAGAATCCACTCAGGGTAGGTCATCGCAGCTTTTTTTGTTGTTTAAGTTTTATACCATAAATATTAATATAGACCTACTGTACATTTTCTAATGCTGGGGTAGTTTAAAAGACCATGGTAATATTATAGCCTAAATAGGCCCATTGATAAGACTGTGACAGTGAGACTGCTAAATGTTAAGTCTCATAACTTTGACCATTATGAATCAACTTCATCTAAACATGTTATCAGAAGAAGGAGATGAGAAATGTTGATATTTTGACTTTTTTTTAAACTCCCCTCCTCACTGTGTCAAGAGGAGTGATGAATAGGCCTATATTATTTGTAAACAACAACACCTTCTTATTCCCATATGAGATACAATAACCCATCACACAGAAATAAGACAGGAGAGTGATCAGAGTGAGAATGGAATGTTTACTATGGAGAGAGAGTATTCAAGACAAAGGTACAACAGAATAATTAAATGGTTCGTGCTCTCTCTGACAAATTATGTTTTGACATGAGTATAAGTATGGTCATTTCATCAGTCAATGGATGACGTTTCAACAGTTCATAGGATATGTTTCTTGTCCACAAATCACAAGACAAAGAGTCCATATACAGTAGGTTACTGGAGGGAAAGATGTCCTTGCTGGTGTCCCAGGCCGAGCCTTAGAATACCAAAACAATTCTCATTGTTTAGGTACAGGCTCCAGGCAGTTGATAAGGCCTGATTTCTACCAGACGGAGACCTTGTGGGTACTGTACATGACATGAGTAGCCTATAACAGGACACAGTCACTGTGTCTTAGGGTCAGGTGGTCAACAATATGTATTGATAAAAAGATGATATGAACCATAACAAAATACCTATCAAGGAGGTTCAGAACTAATGACAGGGAGAACATTCAAGTAGCTAGTAGGCTACCTCTGTGAAGTTGGCACCCCATATGATGGAAACATATATGTAAAAATTGTGTTGTTCTTTAGTGCTGGATTTGTGCTGAATTGTGCCATACATTTTATAATTTGTGCTGGTATCATTAATGAGATATTCTACACAACACCACTGTACTGCTCTACAATGAAATACTGCTGCTCTACACCGCCCTCTGTAGGGCAATCACTATACTGCTGCTAAATCTGCTAATTCATAACCATATAAATATTGATATATATAAATATATATAAAAACACAATTGATGATTTCAGTGGCACAAATTAGAGCACATGCAGCACTAAAGAATGAGACCATTTCCCCCCCGATTTGGAGCAAACAAATTGGGGGCGCAAGCCTCAGCAAAACTATAACTTAGAATATCTCAAAAATGATACCAGCACAAATTATAAAATGTACAGCACAATTCAGCACAAATCCAGCACTAAAGAATGACACCATTTTTATATATGTTTTCAACATATGGGGTGCCAACTTCACGCAGGTTCAAGTTGTCACTGCCTGGACATTATGAAGCCAAAATAAGGCTACAACTCTGCAACCCTGAGATGAAGCTTTTTGGGTAATAACAACTCATGGGATGCCTGACAGCTTTAAGATGTATTGATCTTGGCACATTTCAAAACTATTTTCTAACGTGATCATATTAAGTACATCATCATGAGACGCTTCTTCATGTGAAGGGACACGCGTGTGTGTGCGTGTATGCTGCTGTGTTTGGTAAACAACTGTATGGGATGACAAGTTTGGGGAACGGGAAAAGACGCAAAGAAAGGAGTTTTGATCTCCATGAGATTGAGATGCGAGCGAATTTCCTGAGAGTAAAGCATGGCGAGTTCAAGTTCTGAACTTGTCCCTCCTCTAATAACAATTGGATCTAATAACTCTTATCTCACTGAAGTCAGCGAGAATCCACTCAGGGTAGGTCATCGCAGCTTTTTTTGTTGTTTAAGTTTTATACCATAAATATTAATATAGCCAAAATAAGGCTACAACTCTGCAACCCTGAGATGAAGCTTTTTGGGTAATAACAACTCATGGGATGCCTGACAGCTTTAAGATGTATTGATCTTGGCACATTTCAAAACTATTTTCTAACGTGATCATATTAAGTACATCATCATGTTCAAAGGGCTTGCAGCCTCTGTGGAAATGAGCATATTGGGGGTATATGATCACTCTCTCTCCCCCTCTCATAGTCTGTGCACTGTACCATATGTACATGCATGTGCTGTCACAGCACATGTGTGTAGCCTACTCAAATGTGTTCTTTTGCTGATGAGCACTCTGTCTGTGTGTGTGTGTGTGTGTGTGTGTGTGTGTGTGTGTGTGTGTGTGTGTGTGTGTGTGTGCGTGCGTGCGTGCGTGAGTGAGTGCGTGCGTGCGTGCGTGCGTGCGTGCGTGCGTGCGTGCGTGTCCTGTCACAGACTCGTATGTACCTCCACACTGTTTCATTGTGTGTTCATGTGTGTATAATGCATATCTTCCCTCCAACTGCCGGGTATACATTCTCTTCATGCTCGTCTTCCAATCCTGTCAGTCCATTCATTGTTTCTTGCTAGTTACTCTTCTGTGACATCAAAGTGAGGGGCGGGGGCACATGCAGGCAGAGAGAGGGAAACACAGAGAAACCGAGCGATGGTGGGAGGGGTGATTGGTTTGAGTAATGACCCCGGGGCCGGGCTGTGAAAGAATACAACTACTGTACAATAATGGAAAGTTGCCACCCAGCACCAGTGCCATCCTGGCTCTTTCAGTGAATCCAACTACCGCCTTGTCCTGCCTGTCTACCCCCTCTCTGCCCATGTTTCCTATTTCTCTATACTTGACCATCTAAATAAAGAGGAACAATGCTGAAGACACCCATACAGGTGTTTTCAGGTTAATCTGGCTGAATATCGCTTCTCAGGCCTGCGTGGTCATGACATGCGCAGAGTAGACTAGGTTTGAGTGACAGCTCCCTTACACGCCTGTTAGTTAGCACCTCTGGGCATTGTTCTTTTTGGACCATTATTATTTGGCCGAATAGGTTTTTGTGATATCATCAAATTGTCAGCATCGGAGTCGCTCCACCCAGAGGCTCCACCCAGCTTAAATCTGACTAGAGATCTAATCAGCAAGTGTAACTGAAAACACCAGTACAAGCATTCGGGGCCTTTACAATTATATTAACTCCTTATCTTTTCTTTTCTTTTTTCTGATTAGTGATCATGATCATTCCCTACTCCCTCTTATGCACTCTCACCAGAAATAGTTTTTTGTACATTCACACATTTGCACAAAAACACCAAAGAAAGAAATGATAATTCAAATCTAAAACGGAAAGATCTGATGAGTTATCTACTTTACTGTACAGTGTTGGGGAGTGTTGGGGAAATTACTGTGTAGTTTCACTATTTTGAAAGAGGCATGAAATTCAGATGTTCAACAGTGCTAATGAGTGTTGACAAGTAGTTGAAAAATGCAATACAAATATTTGAATAATAATGATAATAATAATAATAATAAGTACAAGCCCTTGTCTCTAAAGTGACAAAAGTCATGCCCAACCCTCCCATCCCCTTAGCCACCACCTCTGGCCAGAGATTGAAAGGCCCATCCAGAGATCACCTCATCCTGGGTAGGGACAGATCACAATTGTCAGTGAACACAAAGAGACACACTGTGTGTCTGTCTGGCTGTCTGTGTGTCCCTGGGGCCTGGAGATACATGAACAGAAACAGGAACATTGCTGTCAGTCACTCCATCAGCCTCCAGGCTGATTGTTCCATCATTCTGACCCTGGGTTAGAACCAGAGAGGAGATTCAGACTGACTCCTAAATGGCAGTTGGGGGACAGTGCCAAGGATGCTAACCACTTAAGGCTGAATTATACTTCGTTGTTCGGCAGTATCACATGGCAAAAAATAACCAATATACAAACTAACGGGGCACGTTGTGAGCTTGTAGGTCGGCTATTTTCACTGAATTTACCCACGTAATAACAGTGCCATGGCATTGGTCCGTCATTTCATTGTTCCTACATCCCATTAGTCCGAATCTGGTGAATGTTAACCTGATGAAAATACTATGCCTAAACCTAACCCTAACCTCAGTAAAACTGTGCCTAAACCTAACCCTAAAACCTAATCCTAACCAAATTAGGACTAATGAGATGTAGGATTTATGGGCAATCCCCGTAATAACATGCCTAAAATAGAGACAACAGGGTTCATGTAGTTTTAAAGCTAAAACAGATGAGGTACAGGAAATGTATCTTCTGCATAAATCATGAAATATCAGCTGTCATTCACAGTGACAGCCAGTGGCAGCTTTTCTACTGTATCTTCAACCGAAATATGTCAGGCAAAATTGTTATGAATTTGACAGTGTCCCTGTTGATGCATGATCGCTTGTGAAATATTACCAGCAACACAAACAAAACTCTCTGTGACATTTATGTAATAGATTTTATTGACTACATTTCGAGTTTTACATTTTTAATTACCACTCCATGACGAACAGACTCACAAAAATAGAGCTGAACTGACTGAATTCTTGGTGTTTCTGCTACTATAATGATGAATGTGTTGATCCTGTTGATACCGATATATTCCGCTGTAACTGCTGTACTGTTTGGGTCGGGTGATGATGTCTGTCTGTTGTGTAAACAAACAAAAATTGATCCCATTCTTGATCACTATTTTGGTGGTATGAACAATTCTGTGTATATCACTTATCTTGTATTTGTTTTTATTTTCTCTGGATTGTTGTACCCCTTGAGATACTTGCAATGAAAATCATGTTTCAATCCAAGGAGAACGGTCCACTGGTCCATTATACTGTAGCCTACATGCTCCACAAATAGAAAGAGTTTTGTGACCTGAAGCGACCTATACTGTCTGGCAAAGTAAGAGACGATATTAATGTTTACTAAGCAAGCACCAGAGCCAAGGGCACTCCCAGTTTACCAGCCTGGCCTGGCTTTGCTCCTTTGTTTGCACTTCCTGAGACAGGAAAAGTTCGCTTTCCCAGCCTCTCTCCTGCTTTCACTTCCTGTATATCTTTCCGTCTCTCTAGTACAGGCATTTTGTGAGACAAAAAAATAGGTGAAGGTTGCACAAATTGCATGGAATAATTGATAATTGTTTATTACCCATAAAAGTCTACTCAATAACATATCAAAAGTCCTGTGTTGGAAAGTATTTTTCAAAAGTGTTTCTTAAAGGACAACTTTAGTTTTTTACAGTTCGTGTTTTAGATTGTAATTAGAGAAAAGCAAAGACGAGTGTTAATTATTATTATTATTATTATTTGCATTTACTGCTTTCTACATTTTAGCCATTTTAGGGATTTTCACTTCCCAAATAATATTTTAACATCATCATCATCACACACAGCCTGATGTTTTTGCCATTGCTACATGCAAGCCTGTCTAGCAGGTGCATCTGATGACCCGTAGGGGAGTTCCACTGGAGCTGTTGGAGAGTCAGTTTGGGCGGGGGCAAGCCCCAATCACTCCCAGTCCATTCACATTCTGCAGAACTCAAGAGTCACTGTGTTACTTCTCTGCTGCTGACATACTGTTGGTGGCAGACTCTGGGGATCTACGTGAAGTGGTAGTAGCTACCTTCTCACTAAAGCACTTGTGTTGCAGCGCAGTGGTAGACTCCACTGCTTTCTGCACTATAGGAGATCAACATCACCTGGGGTCCACTGAGCTTTTTGATCTTTATCATGTTTATTCATTGTAACAGGCATATACTCATTCATGGTTACGGTTGCTTCAGTCAGCATGCTTGCCCTGCGGTGTGTCATGTCTTTGGTGGATGTGACTGTTAACTATTTGTTAATGTATACTCAGCAGTTGTCTGTCCATCCGTGCTGGTAGCCAGGATGCCATTTCTGTTGGCCTTTGCCTGTTGGCCTTTATCAACTTTGACAGAGAAAATGCACTAGCCTGCATCTGAGGAGAAGGGGTGTCTTTCTTGGAGATAGTTCAGTACGGTGTCCTTAAGCAGGTGAGACAAGCATCTTGCATCTGTCATGTCCTTGTTCTACTTGCCAGTGTTGTGGTTCAACCCTGTCAGCTGATGCATGGCATTGCTGTCTTCAGCGTTAAGTAGGGATGGAGAGCAACCATTGCAACTGTTGCAGCTCCATCAGCCTCCTTCAACCTCGCAGGAGACCACCACCGGTTTTCATACTCAAAGTTCTATGGGCATGCAATCACCACATGATATCTCTCTCCATTCCCTCTCCAAATCTCTGGTCGTTGACATTATATTATTCTAGAGCAGTCAAAATAGTTTCTGTTGCAATTTTGCATATTATGACTGTATGTACTACTCATGCTTCCCCACCAGAGCTGCCACCGAACAGGCTGAGGTTGATCTGAGGTAAATTAAACTAAATGTAGTGTTGGGGGAAGATGGGTCTCTATCTGCGTGCTGTCTGTGAGGTGCCATGTCATTTTTCCGACCACCCAATTTCAGACCCGACCACCAAAACCTAACCTTAACCCTAATCATATTATCCTAACCTCAGTAAAACTGACGCTGGTGAATGCTACGCTGGTGAAATGCTAACCTGCCGACACTGGTGAATGCTAACCTAACCTAATATTATCTGGCCCATGGCACCTCTCACCATTAAGCAGCGGTCTTCTCATAGACTCCACCAAGGTACCACCAAGACAGCAGGCCACTTAAACAGTCCTATAAAGTTGGACAAGGTTATTGATCTTGGTTTAGTGAACAGAGAGCCGCTGGCCTGATTGATGATGTCATCGCTCTGATCATGAATCACCAGTGTTGCTACCATGCTGGGTTGGCTGCATGCACAGTTACTCTCTCTCTCTCTCTCTCTCTCTCTCTCTCTCTCTCTCCCCCTCCCGTTTTGCTCACTCTCCCTTTGTCAACATATCACCCCATAATACACTTAGGTCTGACATTGCATGCTTGTGCACACGCGCGCGCACACACGCACGCACGCACGCACGCACGCACGCACGCATGCACGCACGCACGCACGCACGCACACACGCACGCACACACACACACACACACACACACACACACACACACACACACACACACTTGGCATCAGTTCTCTGTGGATGTCATCGTTGTTTTGTGGCAGGAGCACATACATTATTACAGTATGTAATTGCGAGAGAACTGAGAAGAAAACTAATTGAAGACCAGTTGCAAATGACTTTATATTGTGCCATCTTGTTGAGATGTATTGTACTGTGACTAAAGCTTACGAAATTATGGAAATGCCACCTCTCAATATAGTTTGTTATTGCATAGCAATGGTATTTTATTTATTTCTTCTCTGTACGCAGGGCACACACTGGAAAATGAAAGCCTACCCTGTGTGTCTGTCTCATTCAAATAAAAGTTATTAAACTGTGTTGAAGTGAACTACACCCATAATCATATTTTCAGGCCCACAGCTCTGCAGTGCTCTGTATTACTTCTGTGCTGATGAGCTAGACAAACAGAGACCAATGTGTGAACATTATTTTTGTCAAGTGGCTTCAAAGCTGCACAATGCAAGGTTGTTAAGCATTATAGTTAAACCACTCAAGGATCCATCACCCCTGATTAATATTATAATTTTAACACAATGAGCTTCGGATGCGGGCGTGCGCAGTGATGTGGGCGATGCGGGCGTGCTCCCACTAACATACGGTACACAAATTGTGAAACTAATTCATTTGTATGAGAATTAAATTCTCCCAAGAGGTGTATTCCAGTCTCGGGTAACATGACTACAGTACACTAGCGCAACTGTGAAACGATACTCCATCGGTCGTAACTGTAAAGCTGAAGAGAAAGTGCATTCATGGAAGTGGCTCCACAGAGAATAGAGCGTCTTACTGAGTGATGTATTGTGATAAGCTGTTTTCCTGTGGCGTATCGAGACCAGAGGAAAGGATGACGGTGATAAGATACCATGATATCATGATGGTTCCATCCATCATGGTATCATTTGACTCTTGCAGTTCACCTACAGACAAGCTATCTCTGCTGTAATTTACATGCATATTTTCAGACAATATCCCAAAAGCTCTTTCATGCGGCTATAAGGCACCCCGATTGAGAACCTCTGGAATTGGGTGATAGCAAGGACCATACACACCAAGCCAAGACTATCCCTACTGTGAATGACTGAGGGGGTCTCTCTCTGTCTCAGATGCCCTATTTCTCTCTCTTCCTCTTTTCTTTTCTCTTCTGTCTCTTTGTTTTAGTCTTACTAGCTTATTCTCTTTATGCTTTTTGGCACAGATTTCCCCACTCTCTGACTTGCTTAATCCTCTCTAAGGATTTCTTATACTCTTTTCCTTTCTTTATTTTTCTTCTTACCTCTTAAAAATACTCTTGGCAGTTTAACTGCTTTCTTTGTGTCTATGTCTTGCACTTTAATTTGCCTCCACCCACCTTATATCTTTCATTGGAATTACACGGATGTGGTGAGCTGCTGCTACCTCTCCCTTTACAGTGATCACGCTTCCCTCTTTAATAGTCTGAGATATACTATACCAAAAATACTATAGCCAATCAACAAGCTCACAACGCATCGCAGCGTGACATGCTGTGAGCTTGTAAATCAGCTATTTTCGTTGCACGACACCTGCACACAACAATCAGGCCTTAGTTCTTCATAATTTACAGTCCTTCACACACTACCATCTCTTTTATTCTACACAGCTATACACAGGCATTATTTGAATGAACTATAAATGTATTTGCTGTAAATGAATGAATGACTGAGCTTCTAAACAGGGTGCGTATTTGGGGCTTGCACAGAATATCTCTGAAACAGGAGATAATTGGTTCACAGATTATCTTGTTCTTGTTTAGTCAATTATACAGTGTGTTGCGTTGCAACTGAAGGTTGTGCTGCAAAATAACTCCCATATAGTCAGGCCTCAAAGAGAGAAGCAACTTACTTTCTGGATTTATGATTGTAATGACTGGGAGAGATTCTGGTGTTTCTGGCTCATGGGAAATATTCTATGGTAACAAAGGTGGGTGCCATTACTAACCCTTTCTCTAACCCTAACCACACGTGTAGCCACGTAGTCGGAGCAATGAGACGTCGGACTGGCGTATTCCTCCCCACCCAGGAGGGATAAATCATCAACATCTGAATCACATAGACAGCCACACTGAAACTTGACACACACACACACACACACATGCACGCTAGGGGTGGGCAATATAATCGATATGGCAATACATTGCGATAGTTTATTTGCCAATACTGTATCGATACTTCAGGCCGTAGTATTGCGATACTTTGAGGAAAATAAAATATGTTCCCATGCATAGGAACCAATGGTAGAAGTCCGGTCCTGACACTCCGCTGCCTCTAGATGTCGCTGTACTAAAGTAGCTACTTCCCCTTCCCACGGTTCAGTGAGTGAGGTCTCGAGAAAATGGCTGAACGACGAAAACAACAACATTAGAGCAGCACCTTCAGCTTTTAAAGCTGATATATCGAATAGTAACGCAATAGTATCGTATCACAAAGATTGGCAATATATCGTGATACTATTGCATCGTTACCCAAGTATCGTGATGCATCGCAAGATTCTTGCCAATATCCACCCCTAATGCACGCACGCACGCACGCACGCACGCACGCACACACACACACACACACACACACACACACACACACACACACACACACACACACACAAACAAACCACACCACACTACATTCTGTTCACCACAGCACATCCAACTAAGATGTGATCACAATGACAAAGCGACTAAACTTTAAAAGGAAGTTGTCCACTGGTACAGAAGCATAATATGCGCACGCACGCACGCACACACACACTTTCACATTGCCTTTTAAACTGAACACTGCTAGATGTCCTAATGTTGCCTGCTGTTGTCTTGGTAATGGCTTATCAAACAGCAGGAAGTAGGGCATGCAGGGTGGATTATGGGGTGTTTGGTGGAGCGTTCTCATCTCACATCTGTTGTTCTTCTGTTGTTTGTTTCCACAGACATATCTTCTGGGAATCATCATCTCCATATGTGGGAATGTCCTCATCAGCATTTCTCTCAATATACAGGTAGGTAAATCGGTGATTCCAGCCACCCAAAACGGTCTATCAACACAGTATAATGCTGATGCTATATAAAGAGCAAGTTTTCCCATGTAAAAAGGTATGTTTATGTTTATTGTCCCATGGGGGAAATTCAGTTTCACATTCAACCAGCTGATGGCTGCTCAAATGGTCATGATGATTCTTCTTTTTCTAGATTATTCCTCATTGTATTGTCCTTGTTGTATTTAATGCTGTAATTATTACAGCTGCGTGAAGAAGCAGAACAAAATGATTTTACTCCTGTACACAAACATGACGATCAAGAAAACCTTGAGCGCATGGGGAGGGTAAACTGCTCAGGGACACTTAGATATGTACTGGGCTGGCTGGAGGGGTGAACCGACAATTACCGTATATGAGTCCCAGACGGCCTCTCTTCACACTCAACTACGGCCACCCCTAAGCCAAACAAACTTAATTCCTCTTTCAGTTATTTTTCAATTCAGCACACTCTCATCAGTATTTTACAGAATATACGTCTAGAAGTTCACCCAAAAAGTGAAAAGACAATTATATATTCTTTTGGGTGCCCAGCCAAGCTGGAGGCACCGTGGAGGAGTCAAACTCCAGCTTCCATGGTGGTGGTCAGGAACTTTCTTTACCCCAGACACCCCGCATTGGACTTATTTATGTGGAAAGCCTTTTATCCCTCACTGAAGTGTGAAAAACACGTAAGCACTGGATTACTTTGTTACCTCTTCTATTGTGCCCCAGTTTTTCATTTTAATGTTTTTCTTATTTGGTTACATTAAGCTGTAAAGATAAAGTTGACTTACTGCTGTAAACCCTCTAGTTCATATTTCTCTCTCTCTCTCTGTCTAACAGAAATATGCCCATGTGCGTCAGTCTCAGCGTGGCTCCAAACCCTACTACACCTCGGCACTGTGGTGGTGTGGCGTCGTTCTCATGGGTGTTGGGGAACTTGGGAACTTTGCTGCTTACGGCTTCGCCCCGGCCTCACTCATAGCCCCTCTGGGCTGCGTATCTGTCATTGGTAGGCCCTGCCTTATTACTCTTTTCCTACATTATTTTGGTTGTCAAGCCTGGCAGCTGCCAACGCTGAAGTGACAGGTTGACACATTATTCATCATTCATGAAGGCAGGAGAAATGGTAACTTCCTTTTGGTCTAAGACAGAAATACTGTTGTGTGGAGTGTCTTATTGCCCTAATGAAGCTGGATTTATACTTACATGTACAGTAGTTGTGCGCTGGTGTTGCGCACCAAAAATAGCAGATATACAAGCTCACAACGTACAACGAGTACTACCATACTCATATCTCATTGTAGGATTTACTTGCAAAGTACCATAGGTGGACTTTGGTGTTTATCATTTTCACGACGAATTCAAAAGGTCTGGAAAGAGCTAATGTTGTACTTTTCAGTGCATTGATTACTATTTACTGTAATGGTATATTTTCACACCCAACTAAGCTAATTTTACATAGAATGGCCTATCTTATAACACTAAGGTCTGTATTTGGTGCTGTTATTCCAGCTCCTTCTTTGTCACAAAAGCCTGTGTGAGCATTTATCTCACACAACTGAAAATACTATCTATCTGTTTACTATGAGGCATGCACTCCTATGCTGCTTTCACACTGGCAGCTACAAAAGATACAAAGCAATGTATTTGGCTTGGAGTCACTGTTGAAGTGCTGATCAACAGGCTTGTTGACGTGCGTCCGACGAGTGTAAGAAATATAAAGGAACATAAAGCCTGGGTTTAAAAAGAACATGGAACTAGAGGACAGGAATAATTTGTTAACCCCATTACAAGCAGGTGAGTGGAAATGTTTAGACAAGGCTTTACTTGGTTGGTTAGTAGCTTTGTATAGCTGCAATTGAAGCCAGTTCAACTTGGATTGCAGCTCTGTAGATTTAGTAGCTGCTAAAACGCCACATTACAGGTGGGCATCAGGGGGCCTCCCCAGGATTCAATAATGTATTCATTAGTGTGCCTTTTTTTAGATTATTTTTGGGGGCGTTTATTGATAGGACGGTAGACTGACAGGAAATGGGGGGAGAGATGGGGAGTGACACGCGGCAAAGGTCGTCAGGATTGGGAATGGAACTGGCGCCTCCGCCACCAGGCATCCATGCCTATGTGGTAGGTATGTGCCTGGACCAGTAGGCCAGCGGTCGCCCGAAAGTGAAGTGCATTTGAGAAGAAAATGAAAAATAAATGATACCCAACAAAGTGGTCCAAAGCTCTCTATTTCATTTTATTCTCCAAAAATACTTTGATTCAGAAGATTCCTTCGCACAATTTCCGGTTTTCTAGGAAAGATAGGTGAGAAAGAGTGGAGTTGACTGAATCTAATACGTGTCATTAGAATTATTCACAACAAATAAATGAAATATACAATACAACCCCATTTGCTGGCACTGCCCAATCAAAGAGCTGCAGATCTTTGGGTTGGCACAGCTGGCAGCTGTTCAGTGTAAATACAGTAATGATAGGTCAAATATTGAACAGGTTGAGCTGCAACCTCCGGGCCATCTAACCTCTCACTACTATGCTGGAGGTGACAGTGAGTCACATACAGTACAGTAGATTGCCAGACGCTTCAATTCATTTTCCTATAGGCCTCATGTCTACCCAACGAATAAATGGGCTGAATAAAAGACTTGAAAGACCTTGTTTGGAGATGGATTGTTGAGGTGGAATGCAAATCAGTTCCCAGTACTTAACGCTCGTCTTGGTTGCAGGCCTTGTTACTCATATGCTAAGTTGGCAGTGCCAGGAATCAAACCCAGAACCTTGCGGTCCAAAGTCGAGTTGTAAGTGCTATACCGAGTGAGCTACCCAGACAAAGTGCTGAACTGATGTTGAAAGGGCATTTTCAGTTGCTGCTTACTCTCATTGGAAAAGACTCCTTAAAAACAGACCTCAAAAACCACCTCTTCAGACCCGATCGCTTTTCACAACTGATTGTTTTCCCTCATGGAGAGTGACTGAAGAACTAGAAAAGCTCTATATATGTCTGAAACATTATTATTATTCTAATTCTAAACATTCACTCAGCTTCTTGTCAAGTCACAAAATATTATTACCTTAAAACATGTGATCTCTTTTATACAATATCTCTTGGTTCTATATATTTCTTGCCTTACAAATGGCAAGGAATTGCCTAGCAATGCATATCAACCGAACAGAATTAACTCTGCATCAAACCTTGATATCACATTGTGAGACAGACACAGACATTCACAATATGAAATCACATTTGCTTAAAAATAGGAGGCAGATAATGTTATTCACCATAACACATTCCTTCTCCTTCATGTTCGGTCTAGCATCTGCACACACAGTGAGAAGGCTACAGCTAAATGTAAATGCTCAGCTGAACCAGAATGTCTGACAGGGTTAATGAGATGATGATATGAAGGAGTGAGAGATAGAGATGAAGGAGTGAAGGAGAGAAGATGTTGTCTACTCTGCAGTCATTACATGGTCTGACCTCACATCTGACAGGTGGAGCCGAGGGAGGCTGTGCAGGTTGCCGCCTGTCAATGCAACTCCATCTCTGATGAAGGCTAACTGAGGCATTTGCACAGGCACACATTGACATAAAGTACTCACAATTCTGGGAAGGCTGTGCGATGCTGTCTGGCATACACGTGTGCACACATTTAGTCCAGAGCTAACCTGAAGACGGCACAATGCAAGGCATGTCGTTCATGGCAATATTTTGTATGCTACAGTATATGGATTACATTAAAGAAAAGTCGATTTGAACAGTGTACTGGAATCAGTGTTACCAGATGGGAAATGTTGAATTATCGTACCGGAGGCTCAGAATTATCGTATTTGACATGAAACTATCGTACACGGCCAAAAAAGAGAAATCACTCGCGTAAAAACGTAATTTCACCCAAAAATGCGTTTTTAGTGTAAGAAACGACCTCGTTTTATACTCCTGCGTGACAAAAACGCATCAGATATGCTGTGTGGAGGCAGGCAACTTCTTGGAGCTTACACAAATAAAAGCCTGAAACTGGTCTGGAAAGATGCAACCAGTGTTTTTAATGCCTCCAAGTACAGATCTAGGGTCAGATTGACTGATTTCCTGGCTTATTTTGAGAAGCCAAACCAGATCCCAGATCAGCAGCCAGGGAAAATAGTGAATTCACGCTCTTTTTGATGATATGCCGAAATTATCGTACATTTGGGCATTTTTGGAATTATTGATCGTACATCGTACAGAGGGTCAAATTATCGTACAAATACGATAATTATCGTACGTCTGGCAACACTGACTGGAATACTTAAATCTTGAGCATATATGCAAACATACTACTTTAATAGATGTATTGATTTTGCCTAATAGCAATGTTTTGTAGCTAACACACATACAAATACAAACATCACACACTCTCCCTGCTGTGCCTGCGTCTCAGGAGAGTGTGACAACTCAGAGAGGGGGCTGACAATGGGGGGTCCTTAGTAGAGGAGACATGAGGATAAGAGGGGAGGGATAACAGAAGAGAAAGGGCAGGGGGCTAAGATGGAACATAGATAAGAGGAATGTTTACAAGATGATATTGGAGAGCAATGAATATATTGAGAGAGGAGAGGAGAGATGATGCTCCTGCCATATGCTTGATGTCCCTGTGCGTTCTCCCGGCTGACACATCTGCGCTCTGTGGAGCGCAGTTACTTCAGTCTCCTTCCATAGAAACCACCAGTCTCTATTAGGACTGACAGCGCTGTCTCAAATACTGCTATATGGAGCAGGCCATGGACTCTTTCTTCATTCATCACCATGTCATATTTTGGGAACATTTGGGAAAGATTGGGGTTGGTGGAATTTAAATGAATATAGAATCATTATTCAGATGTTATAATTACAGTATACCAGTTAGACGCCCTAAGGGCGAAAAGCGACCTTGTAGGAGGACGGAATTCGTACAGGGCGGAATTCATTTGTTTGCAAGTATGATTCGAGTTGTGGTTGGTTGTTTAAGTTGGACAAAATGTGGACAAATGTGTACAAAATATTTCCCCAAATATTGATATAACTGACGTCTGACATCATAGATAGTCTTATGTTATAGACCACATGAGACTCACATAATGTGTCCATATATATGGGCATTCCAATGGGTTCAATATTGATGACATCAGGGATCTCCATATAGAGGCTTGCCTGGCGTTGCCAATTTTTGAAATCAGCCTCATGGTGGCGCTAGAACAGGCCAATTCGTGGTTTTACCTATAACTCCAACGATCAGTTTCAAACTTTGTAAGCGCACTCCCTGGATGCCAATTCAGAATCTCTGCCCCACATTTTTCACATGGGCCTGTTCTACCGCCAACAGGAGGCCAATTTGTGCAAAACTACCTTTTGGCCTGTACTCTTACAGATTTTGTCCAAAAATCACGCAAATCGGTATACAGTATCTCTACAGTCATGTGATCGACATGGATCTGTATGATTGTCCATATTCCATCCTGATTGGCTGAGATTGGCTTTCAAAGTTTGTAAGATTGGTCCGTTTTTGACAAAATGCCTCAAATCACAAACGCAGAGTGCAATTAACATGAAATCGCGCACACACGTTCCCACTAGGCCGAGGAAGAAATTCCACTTAAAATTTTTGAAATCAGCCTCATGGTGGCGCTAGAACAGGCCAATTCGTGGTTTTACCTATAACTCCAACTCCAACATCAGCCTTTTATAGCGCCACCAGGAGGCCGACTTATGTAAGACACATTTTTGGATATTATTCCTTCAGATTTTACCCAAAATTAACACAAATCAGTACACAGTATCTCTAGTCATATGATCAAGACGGATCTGTCCCATATTAAATATTCCATCCTGATTGGCTAAGATTGGCCTCCAAACTTTGCAGGATTGATCCGTTTCGAACAAAATGCCTCAAATCAAACACTGCAATTGTAATGAAATTGTGCACGCACATTCGCAAAATGCCAAGGAAGAAATTACACTACAAACTGTTCAAATCAGCCTCATGGTGGCGCCATGAAAGGTCTAAGATTGGTGAAGAACACATGCCACCCTTTTTACATTGGCCTATTATAGCACCACCAGCACGTGTGGCCTGGTGGAGACCTGTGCTCGGAAGAGCACTTCTTCTAGTTGTGAAAATGAGTTTGATGGGAAAGTGTGGTAATGCGAGGTTACTTGGACCTTGTGAAAGTACTGCACAGCTGAGGTTGAGATCAAATGTATGGCCTTGCTTGGTGCTGACAACTGCTTTCATTCCTCCCTGGCTGTCAGGGTCATGTGGTGTTGACATGATGTGTTTTCCCCAAGGAGTTCACTTCTATACATCACAGAAAGAACATGAAGGATCTGACACATGCACATTAATCACTCACACTACATGCACTTATACACACTGTCCATCACACACACGCGCACGCACGCACGCACGCACGCACACACGCACGCACGCACGCACGCACGCACGCACGCACGCACGCACGCACGCACGCACGCACGCACGCACACACACACACACACACACACACACACACACACACACACACACACACACACACACACGTAATAGGCTACTGTAGCGATACATTTGCTTGTGTGTGTGTGTGTGTGTGTGTGTGTGTGTGTGTGTGTGTATAGTCATACAAACAGTGTGTGGTGACATAGTGGTGACAGGACTCTGTCTGCACCCCAGAGGTTCTCGTTGCTACATTTCATATAAGCAATCCTTGAGAATCTGACTTTGTATGGCGTTGCTATGGTTACTTGTTAGATCCAGCTGGTCCCAGAAGCAAAAGAGGAGCTCTCGATGTGAAAACGAACATTGCCTGTTAGATGAAATGTTAACCACATGAACTCTAACGTCCCTATTCTGGGCATGTCTTATGAGGAGAACTTATGAGCAGAACTACAAGCTGACAACATGTTGCTTTGTGACGTTTTGTGAGCTTGTATTTATTCTGTAGGTGAAGAGATTTACTGTAGAGGGAGAAAAAAGAAGGGGACAAAGTACAGATCAGCAAAGTATAGTTTAAGTGAAATATTAAGATCAAGTGCTAGCTGAATGGTTCATCATGAGCATTGCAAGATGATAGTCTGCATAATAATACATTTTTCATTAAAACGTTAATGATTCTATCATCACATCAAGTCATTCCTCGCTGTATGTGAATGTGCTGATGACTGATTGTATGAATAGTGTTAGCCTCTAGAAGAGATGCCGTAATTAAATTACCTGGATTAGACAATTAAATTGTCATCAAATAGGGTGCAAACAAGCAAGACTGATGTTTTAACAGCATAGTTTTTTCTTCAGATCTACGAAGACACTGAAGAAGACTGCTCTATCTTGCTTGTTGGCACCTATTCAAAGTTATTAAACGTTTCTAAGATGAGCCGCGTCCTCCAGCCTTTTCTCTTTTGATGCTGCTATTGTCTGTCTGAGAGGCACCGGTTCTTATCCTTAAAGTGGTGTTTAGCTTACTTTCTGAAGTTAAATTGTCATATTTCTGTTATCAGGTACTTGAGCATTTCACAGTTTATGCCTTATTACAAGTGGATTCCAACCCCTTTACTTCTCTATAGTAGCCATTCTGCTTGTAAACGACTGTTTGGAGACAAAACCATAAAAAGCATACTATGAGCATGCTACTGTGTAATGCTCAATATTCATGTAAGAATCCATTTGTCACAGTGTGTGATAGCCTAAATGTCAGATGACTTGCTCCCTTTCTCTGATGCATTGAGGCATTTGAGCTCCGTCACGCATGACTTTGTGTTGCTAATCTTTCATTCTGGTGGTTCTGGAGGTGTAGCCTCTGGTCATATCCCTTTCACTCTGAATCCTCAGTATTAATTTCAAATCCGAGTCTGTAAAAATTGGCTGGAGTTAATATCATTCAGGATCCCGTCTCTGTGTTTGTATGTCAGCCTGTCTGTTTACTGACATTGTACAAATGTGAGAGTGTACATTTGTACATTCTCAAGAGTTAAATGTTACAATGCCTCTGTCCATACCATCAGGTTAAGTGTCTCAGCCTGCCTGCCTGCCTGCCTGCCTGCCTGCCTGCCTGCCTGCCTGTCTGTTAACTGTCTATTTGTTTGTTTCTGTGACAACCAAATTTATCCAACAGCCTACATTCTCTGCTTTTCACTGAGACACATTAACAAGACTAATCTGACACTCAGCTCATGTGAAACTGATTGCTTTTCAGCTTGCCATCCTTTGACAATGATACTGATGAATGAGTTCATATAAATACGGCATGAAATAGCATGACATTTTGGTTTTTTATCTTCCAACAAGCATACTTTGGTTCTTGTAAATAACATGCTCCATTTATCTATGCGTTTTCACAGAACCGTGCCAAGATGAATGTGTTACTTTGATTATCATGACAACTGACTAACAGGAACCAGTGTTTAATAATTATATGTGTGTGGTTTGGGTCCCTAAGTGTATTTGCATGTATGTGTGTGTGTGTGTGTGTGTGTGTGTGTGTGTGTGTGTGTGTGTGTGTGTGTGTACAGTATGTACTGTATGCACAAATAACAGGTTTGATTGTTTGTTTGATTGATTGATTGATTGATTGATTGATTGATTGAGATTGTTACTATACTAACAGCAATGCATATACATTAACATCATTGTGTACATATCTGTCAAAACAGATACAAATAATTTCATTTCAGGTCCTTTGAGTGCAAATGTGTATGGTTTTTAGGTACTGCAAATGGAACCTATTCAGTCCAGCTGCTATTCAGCCAGCTATTTATTAGAGCTACTAATGTTCCACATGGTCACTTATGCATTGCTCAATTCCTTTTGACTTCATTGCTGTAGAACTTGATTATTCCCATCTACTGTAGCAATATATTTGCATTATTGCCATAACCATTATAGTTTCAGGCCAATATACAATCACATTTCTCAAATTAGCTTGTCCTACAGTAAATGTTGAATCAAAGTCAATTTTATCTGGAGAAGAAGAAAAAGAAGAAAAAAAAGAGAAGAAGAATCAGTGTGTTGTCAATCAATAATTATGTAGTTTTATATAGAGACACACAGTGTGACACGCAAAGTACCAAGACATTTTCACTGCATAGCTTAAATTATACTAGTAAGGGCGACAAGCGACCTTGCTGGCCAGTGATGTACAGTATATCGGACCAGTTACCCATTATGGAGATCCATGTACTGTATGGAGACCCCAAACATGCTTACTCAGTTATTCGTTATGTGAAAGTCCTATGACGTCTATGATATCTGACATCATACATAAGATCCCTTTTATGCCCATATATGGAGATCCCTGTCTGTAGAACCAGCCACACAGATATGGGCTGTCTTCCTCCATATGGGCATTCCCATAAGTCCTGTTAGATATGGGCTTAATATTGATGACATTAGGGATCTTCATATATGGGCATAAAAGGGATTCTGTTAGTGTGGATCCCCTGACATCAGTGATGACAGAGCGTGATGTCAGAGCGGCGAACCCATAGACCGTAAAAAAGCGTACATGCCTACACGGACAGACGGCCAGAGACATGATGTGCCGTTTCTCATACTAAACTGCAACCGTCAGTCGCAATTAGGCTCTGTTGCAGGGGCGCAGGAGGCATTTTAAAAGTGAAGGGGACACATCTGGGAGGTGAAAAATTTTGGGGTATCCCCCCCACTTTTGGTGATATCCCCCCCACTTTTGCCCCGAGGAGGGGGGGACATATCCCCTCCACTTGAGCTGAATTACACAGTTGTTTTACGCAGATTTCAAGGCATTTTTTTTTCTTGTTACTGTATCCCCCCCACAGTAACAAGAGGAAACGTAACTTAAAATGTGTTGACAAACGAAATTGCATTTCCATTATGCATCTGTTCAAAGGTACTTACATTGTTGCTTGATTTAAAGAACGACGTTATCGTTTTTTGGTTTTTTGACTGAGAATGATGTGAGACTAGCCTACACACACCAGCAGCAGGTCCAGCACCTGCAATGACGGTCTCCTTCTGCCACTGCCTGCCTGCTTGTCACTATCGCGTTGCATTAATTAAACTCATTCAGAACAGCTGAGCTGAGCTGACTGCACTGCACTGGTGGGACTGTGCCTCTAGAGGGCAGTAATACGCCTTGAAATGAGAACTACTCAGGGCCCAATTAAGAAGGCGGTAATTAATGCCCGTGCTAAGGAGATACCGACTGCCGACGATCGCGTTTGACGCATGAATAACGCTCAGCAGCTGATTATGTGATTTGCGATGATCGTAATTGTGTGCTCACCACGTGAAAAATTATTCATGGGTGTGTTTTCATGGAAACGTGTGAGGAAACCGATGGCATGACCGCTGTAGGTACATTCACCAATCAGAAGCTTGTCTGTCATTCCATTTAACTGGCATAAAACCAGAGGATGGGGGGGCTAATGCTTATTCACATATCACAGTGATATCATGCTTGTAAATATCTCACACTCAATAAGGTCTGTTTTATTAGAACCGACATTGTTTGCGTATAGAGAAAAAAAGGCGAGAAAGAGAGAGAGAGAGAGAGAGAGAGAGAGAAGGCTATATTAATATACTTTTTTTTGTCACGTCCACATATCTATTTGTCTCTCTCATCTCATGCCAGCGTGTCAGTGTGACATAGGCTGGCCTTGTTGAGTGAACAATGGACGCATAGTGGCCTATTAATTAACTCTTATTCTGCTTTGAACGTTCCTGTTCGCCCCAATTTTAACGAGTGAGGACGGCCAATACGGCGCTCGTTCGTTTACCTCGTCTGATGACTGTAAGCTGATGAGGGGTCGTGCCGCCGTCTACTGTAATCACATCGCGAGCAGTGATGTTCTTAAAATCCATTATGCGTTGACATCAACGGAGAACATTTTGCTTCCGTGTTGATTATCTCAGGCCCTGGGGCTTTGTGTGCTCTTCCTCTCCCCATTGTATGGGAAAAGGAAGCGGCCACATTCACATTAATGGCATTACGCCCCCCTCTGCTGGCTGGCCTGCGAAAGCGCAGCCTACCAAGCAATATAAGGCAAAAAAAAAAAAGAAAAAAAAAGTCTCTAAAATCTACTATAACGTTGCAAAGGTAAGCCGCTTTTTGATGGCGCCAAACCCAATAAATAAATACATAATCTGGCAGTAAGAGAGTTAATAGGCTACGGAACGGCGGCCTCCTGCCAAAAAAAAAGGGAATCTGATGGAACCAGTAGCCTAATTAAACGAAATAAAACATATCCCACCTGATTTAGTTTGATATTGAGTACAGTAATAATAAATACATTTCATTTATTATTTAGAAATTTACATTTGTAAAATTAGACCAAAAATGACAGAGATGTAAAAGAATAGGGCTGTTTAATTACTTAATTCAGCGCCTAGGTAATGGCAGCCAGACGGCTGCTGCATGTCCTTGAACTGTAGCACATAGGCCTACTGTACATGTGTGTGTCCGAAAAAAACATATTTAGACTTAAAAGCTGTCAACATGCCATGTATAGCCTATAGTGCTTCGAGAGCTTTTTTTCTTTTCTTATTTGGCTAAATTGGAATGACGCATCGCGATCAGCGATCACGCATCTATATGAAGCAAAGCAAAACTGCAGATTGATTCCTCATAGATCGGGCAATTATGAAGCGATTTTAAAAATTTAAAGAGCTCCTGAACACTGGAGGGGATATCCCCCCCACCCAAAAAAAGTGGAGGTGTTAATCCCCCCCGTCCCCCCCTACCCCCTGCGCGCATGCTCTGTTGAATCCACCTGCTGCCTGTTTGGGTGTGTAGGTATTTATTACTATGTTAGAATTCAAATTACAAGGTAGGGTGCATTGTGAATGGTGGCTGAATCAAGCCTGATTGTGGTGTGATTTCTACCTTTTCTCTCCCCAGCCAGTGCCATCATATCTGTGCTTTTCCTCAAGGAAACAATGCGTGCCTCTGACGTTGTTGGTAAGTAAATATAGCTAGGAGATAAATTATTTGTTTTCCTGATTCACATTGTAAACCACATCTCAGTGCAGCAAAAGGCAGTGTCATGCTTTGATTGGCAAAGGATGGAAATCAGTACCTCAGTCTTAATTAAAATGCTTAATTTAAAAAAGAGAAAGCACTGCAAAGCAGAATGCCCGCAACACTCCGGATTAAACAAAAGTCTCAAGGTCCAAGGCCCAACAATGTCATGAAACTAGTTTTATTTACCTCACCGAGACAGTAATGGAAGGAATGTGAAAAGGACATTCATTGAGTGCTGACTATTTTCTCAGTGTCACTGAAATTAACAGCGCAATTCTTTCTAAAAGCTTATCAAGGAATGGAAATTTACATACGCAGTAAAGTCTGTGTTAAAACCCATTCAGGCTGGGAACACATTTTAGTGTAGTACAGTACATAGTAACATATTTGTTTTTGTAATTTTTGAATAATATTTTACTTAATTCAGAAAACTTAGGTCAGGCCTAAATGGATTAATTTTGCTCTGCGTGTATTTCCTTTTTATGTGTGTAATGTTGACTGACATTGTTTTTCATTATGCTACGATCAATACCATCCATCAATACCATATATTCCAATACACAGACATAATTATACATTATAGTCAGTTAAAGGAGTCATCCAGACCAAAACACATATAGGGTTAAATCTGTCTTTTATCATACCCCTTTATAGCTGCTTTATTCAATTTTCATAGCTGCCCCTGTTGCTAGATTTCGGCTGCCCCTGTTGCTAGATTTCGCAGGCCCTCTCATAACTAACAGAGTAGATAGACTTTATACTAGTGTGGTTATTTCTTCAGCTTCAAAGTTAGTATTTTTATTGGATTGTGTTTACACAACGTCCTGAGACCAACCAAACCGCTGTTTTGACCTCACAGGCACCCTTACTTGTCAAACCGACCCCTCCCTCCCCTCCCTTTCTAGCCTCTCCTCTCCCTGCTCTGGTGCAGAGCAGAAGCCGTTTGACAAGTAAGGGTGCCTGTGAGGTCAAAACAGCGGTTTGGTTGGTCTCAGGACGTTGTGTAAACACAATCCAATAAAAAAATACTAACTTTGAAGCTGACGAAATAACCGCACTAGTATAAAGTCTATCTACTCTGTTAGTTATGAGAGGGCCCGCAAAATCTAGCAACAGGGGCAGCCGAAATCTAGCAACAGGGGCAGCTATGAAAAAAATCGACTAAAGCAGGTATAAAGGGGTATGATAAAAGACAGATTTAACCCTATATGTGTTTTGGTCTGGATGACTCCTTTAAGGTCTATGTGGAACAGTGATCTTTTAATTCAGTGTCACTTAATCACCCTAAATATTAAGAGAAAACCATTACATTATTATGATTCATCCTCTGTTCCACAGGTGGCGCTCTGGCCATAACAGGAACATATGTGCTGGTGACCTTTGCCCCCCACAAATCGACACACATCACTGCCAGCCTGGTCCAGTATTACATCATCAGCTGGCACTTCCTTCTTTACCTCGTATGTTCCTCTAAACCAGTGGTTCCCAAACCTTTTAGCCTGTGACCCAAAAGAGAAATTAGACGTTTGCCCGGGACCCAAACTAGTGAAAACAGCAGATCTACACAACGCGTCGCTTCTTGCCATGTTGTGAGCTGGTAGATCGGCTATTTTCACTACTTCTTAAACATTTGTTTTCTAATTGATGGAATATATTAGATTTTTATTTTATCCAGTGTTTGGGAACCAGTGCTCTAGACCAGGGATCCTCAACTTTTAATTTCAACGACCCCCTGGTTTGATATACATTATAGAGGGTATGCGCATGCATAAGTGAATGGCATATCGAGTGGCAAATGGAGTGGCAAAGTTAGTTTAACGTTGTTTAATATCGTAAATGCAATCAGATAGGACTTTTCTGTTTAGATGTATGGGCTGTCACTGTCAGCAGGACCAGAAAGTAGTTTTTGCCACTCAGTAGGCATTCCCGCATAACTTAACGGGTATGATGATGATGTCACGCGCATACCCTCTATAGGCCACGGACCCTCATTTCATAAATCTTTTATCTCTGGGACCCCGATCTACACTGTAAAATGTTCAGTGTTCATTTAACTTTGAGAATGTACAAATGGAACCAATGGACCATTTGGTTCCACTTGTACATACAGGAGTTACAGACCCATAAGGGTCCTAACAAGCAGGATCTGTAAAGATGCCTATCTCGTATAGTCCCTTAAATATTGCTGGCCTGTAAGCAGCAATAGTTCATGTGACAAGATTGTTGTGCCGACTCTCAAGGGGGAATTAATTCCTTCATTATTTATTGATAGATGGACAATCTATTGACCATCCATAACTCAATTAAAATGTGTATTGAACTGACAATGAGACTCACCCGCAGCTCATCGGGGGTGCTAGACACTAGACAGTGGTGTAAACACAGGACGACTGGGCACCCATCATTATTCAGAGCACAGCATCTCTGCCTACCATATTTCACAGTCTGCCCCTGTATCTTGTCCTAGCCGCTGAACCAAGCCAATGCATAGAGACAGAAAAAAAGCATTATAAAAAAGAGCGAAGACAGAAAACAGAAAAAAATGTTGCTCAAAGATATGGTGGTAATGGGGGGGCGTATGGATGGATGTCTAGATGGGTAGATGTTTTCACATGGAGTTAGTGTCTCTTAGCCTCTGGCTGGACTGATTGATGAAGTCTAAAAAGAGGGTGCTCTTTGCCAGCCGAAGGAATGCATTGTGAATACTCATCAGGCTATGAAGGAAGAGCCTTAAGCAACATGTGATTCATTGTAGATAGTTATTAATCAAAGCAATGCTGTGAAGACAATGAATTATCCATCACTGTCTCCCCACATTTCCATAAGGTCGTATTATTGTCAAATCCTTTCATCGTCTAGAAGGACTACTAATTAGGCCTTTTGTCATTGTCTATATCATGACCATAAAATGCTGATTATACTGTATGGCATTCACACTTGCATGATTTAAACTCACAAATATCATGATATTTCATCTGATATTTAAATACAAAAGAAATCTCATTCTATTGTGAGAAGGATGTGAAAATCTGTTACATTGCTTCCTGATGTGTTACCTGCTCTTCACAGCTCATGCTGGAACATTGCTGCCAGCCTACAAGTTTATTTAAATTGCTGCACTTTGATGAGTTTCAATTAACGTTTAATACCAGCGAATTTCCCCTTTAACAGCTATAATTTGAATGTGAGCCAAAAGAATAACATCATAAAATATAGCTACCGGTATAGTTAGGATACTCATACATTTTAGAATGTTTTATGATAGACATGGTTTAGCCCGGCACTCTCTCTCCTCATTTCTGCTTTGACAGTCCTTTTCTCCTGCCTTCTAGACATTTAGAGCCCTGTGGCATTTTATCAGCTGTCCTTTAACAATTGAGTGCTATTGTACTCACAAGGACAGCTGTGCCTATGGTTGCTCTCATTAAATTTGTTTGCCAGGGTGTTTTGTTTCAATTAAAGCACAATGCTCACTGCCAAATGTATTTTGTTTGGGGCAAGGTTTTTCCACCGTGGATAGCTCCATACTGCGATATTGTGTGTTCATTTAACCTGTAAAAATTGTAAGTGTAGTGTCGCTTTGGATAAAAGGTTTAAGGACCCATTCCGTGAGGTTATTTATTTTTTAAATATTAATGATTTGTGTTTCCTTCCCTGTCTTCTCACACTTCTCTTCCTCTGTGTCTTTCACTCTCTCCAGCTTATAGAGATCATAGTGTTCTGCATCCTGCTGTATGTGTACAAGAGGAGGAAAGTGAAGCACATTGTCATTGTGATGCTGCTTGTGGCCCTGCTTGGTAATGAACGAGTGGAAACAACGTGATCGATGCCAGAGGTTATCGAATGAGCCATTACAGCCAGTTGCACATTGCTCTGTTGCCTGGCTACCAAAAACTGACCGATACCCCTCCCCATTATCATTTCTGGAAAGAAGTTTGTCTTTGGTAGATAAGTGAAGCATGTTGAAGGAACCTTAATTTAGTTTGTATCAACTGTAATATAATAGATACTGTATAATGTATATAAGCACATTGTCGACATATTATTTTCCTCTGAGAGAAGATGATGTGGATGTATAGAATCTTCTGAGTTCTATAAATGGAAAATAAATGTGCCACTAAATGTTTTTTTTTTTCTCCTGAACTGACTTTTCTTGTTGTTGCAGCCTCTATGACAGTCATCTCAGTAAAAGCTGTATCGGGGATGATCACAGAGTCGATAAAAGGCCCTCTGCAACTCATCTACCCCATTTTCTACGTCATGTTGGTAGTCATGATCGCCTCCTGTGTCTTCCAGATCAAGTTAGTCAAGGTTTTCTCTTTCTACCTTTTTTCCCTTTCCATCATCCCCCCCCCTTTTTTTACTCAGCCATCATGGTGACTGCGAGCTAGATTCTATTCTAGTTATTCCCGAGCTAGTTATTCCCAATCTCTTAACAAAAGCAGAACCAATGTAGATTTGGAGTGCACACAGTAAAATCCTCAGTGTTAATTTAAGGAGAGTATACAAATTTAACCAAATGGGTCCGTAAAGGTCCATTTGGTTACATTTGTACACTCTGAGTTACAAGATTGATGAACTAACTCCGATGATTTTACTGTATAACATACATACTATATGTTGGTCCTGTTTACACTGACACTATTTGATACTAGACCAATAAAATGGATAAGGAGCCTGCTATGCTGTCTCTGTTACTATGGTCATTCTATTCACCTTCAAAACAGAGCTGGACTGCCTGTCTCTTCTTTCTCCACAGATTTCTCAATCAGGCAATGAAAATGTTCGATGCCACAGAGGTGGTTCCCATCAACTTTGTGTTTTTCACCGCCAGTGCTATTGTTGCAGGTATGCCAACCCAACTGCTGTCAATCAATCACATGCTTTACTGATGCTACTGTCACAGCCTGTAGATTTCCTCCTCTGTGGGTTCACAAAAAAAAAGTGTGAACGCTATTTCGGTGAAATGAACTCTTTTCAAATAGTTTCTGAGGAAGAAGATGAAGGGGGAAAAGGCTGTAAAGATCTATTAATGACACAGCATAAAGGAGTGGAACATAGTGCCAAGATGGTGATTCATCCTTGAAGCGTATCTCTTTAGCAGTTTTTAGAAGCCTATTTATACCATGTACTGTATACTGAGATCATTATCATGCTCATGAATAGCTATGGTACTTATCTTCACTGGGTTTCCCCAAAAGCATCTTAGTGGTAAGATTCAATTTGTTAAATTTTAATAAATAAATGCAGAGGTTTGGCAGTAGCACTAACAAAATGGGTAACAATCTAATGGCTACAAAAATGTACTTTTGGCCAGACAGTCACTGGTCTAAAAGCAAGGACTGGCTAGGGAAATCTGCCCTGGGGACATAAGCATACCTACTGTAGTCAACTTTCCTAGTTATGCAAGGGTGGAAAAGGAGGCACAGGAAATAAGATTAAGATTAGACTAAAATAAGAGAATAACGCACTCAACTCACAACACTGGGTGCTGGATCCTTAAAGTAGTAAATAATGGAAAAAAAGTAAAAAGACTAGGACAGCACTCCAAACGGACTTTTTATGGACGTTTTGGGCAAGACCCCTTCTTCAGCAGGTGTACTGGCAATTTCAATAGCAGGCACTTACTTTTTTTACCCAATTGAAAGACACATTAATGGTCGTGTTTCTGGCCCAGGCCGGCCTAACGGTCCAGGCACCTAGGCTCCTAATGTTCCCAACAGACTTTGCTGTATGTCTCTCTCTCCTTGTTTCCTGCTGGTCTCCGCTTACTGTATCAATAAAGGCAATAATATATATATATATATATATATATATATATATATATATATATATATATATATATATAAACAATAGTTTCTGAGCCAACATGCCTAGAAAAGGCAGGGCCCTAAGCACGCCTGGTCTTCAACCATGCCACATCTCATGTCTCCCCCTTTCCCCTCCCTTCATTGGCTTCTGGTTGTTCTTTTTATCTTTTTGAGTTGAGAAGTGTAACTAACATAAGAGGTCAAGAGCAATTTCTTGCAGATGCACACTTACATGCTGTAGTTCAAATACTTAGTTCTTATGCAAGTGTGCATAATAACACAATCTCCAACTGCTTCATTATGTCAGAGCACTGAAGCCTCATTACATGTTGACAGGTTTTGGGCATCGTCCTCACTTTTGCCATGGAGTGACTGGATGATGCTTTTGTAATGAATGCATACAGTATACTGCTTAGTGCTTTGACTGCTGACGCATGAGCAAAGCACAGTGTCAAATAGAGAAATGTAATAGTCTCTATATGAATGCTTTCATTAGGTTGAAGATTCTTTGTCAGTTGGCTATCTAGTTATCTAGAGAAAAGATTAAAAAGAGACTGAATGAACAAAAATACCTATTTGGTCACCATGCAGCAACTGTATTCAATCCAAAAAGATTTAATGCATGGCACCCATTCTACAAGCCGGTTTAATTTGCGTTTAATATGCGTGATTATGCGTGTAATATACATTATTGTATAAAACAAATTGTTGTAGCAATGTCCACCTACAATGGTCCCCTACCATGTTCAATATCAATACTCATCCTTTCCAATACTGCTGTATGTGTGAAAGAAGGATTTGCCTGTGTGAAACACAATACAATACATTACATTACAGCATACATCATACAATAATAATAAAAATATGAGTTACCCCTATAGGATGCCCATAGTGGACTATGCATGGCAGGGGCGTCCTCCTCCCTGAGCCAGGCCTAGACCTGGCCGCATACCAAAACCAATTGAGCAATTTATTAGAAAAACAGAAAAAACATAATAATAACAGTAAATAAAAACACTAGATAAATCATCAATAAAATGTGTGACTGACTGGTAAATGGAGGAAATTCCAATTCCTTCTGGGGAATTGTATCATTATCACAGTTAGTTGGTCAATGTTGGATATGTCAAGCATTGACAGAAACAAACACAGTACAGGCACTGGATGGAGAAAGAATACTGTGCATGATTGTTAGGCGCTTACGGGCCTCCGGGCCCCCTGGAGCTCCTGGGTTGCAGCCCTGTGCGCCTGTGCATTAATTAGGGCCCCTGTGTGAGGGGTACATTTTGCAGTGTGTGTGTGTGTGTGTGTGTGTGTGTGTGTGTGTGTGTGTGTGTGTGTGTGTGTGTGTGTGTGTCTTGTTTTACATGTTTAGCTTAAACTTGACAATTCTTTTACATTTTGTAGGGATTGTGTTCTACCAAGAATTTGAAGGGCTGGCTTTATTGAACATCTGTATGTTCCTTTTTGGGTAAGTTTTACTGAACTGAGAGTTACTTAATTTACTGTAATCAGTAATCACACATGCAGGTATGCATGCTTTTAAGTGGAACCAACTCCCTGTGAAACTATTTTTTCCCCCCAGTTGTCTTCTGTCTTTTCTTGGAGTTTTCTTGATAGCCAGAAATAGACCAAAGGTAAAACATCAAGACCGGACCTTTATTGCAATGGATAAGATTCCAGGTATGCATATTGGCATGTTATATTTTATAATATCAAACAATTCAATGCATGTTATACTCAAAGAATGTCCAATAAACATCATGAGGACAAATGTAGTTTAATCAAAGCCTTTTTGACACTTTCCCCTGCTAACCACAAGAACTATAAACATGTTCCATTTGTTAGAGTGCAGTGAATGTATCTGTTCACTAATCGACTGTAGCCCCAATAGTAATGACCATCTGATGTGCTATCCTATTCATGTTCACACAGGGAGAAGGCACACAGGCAAAGTCCAGCCTGAGGCAAAGAATACTACATACGGATCGCTGGCAGCCAAACTCATGTGCAACAGAGCTGGCCCAACAGATGATTCCTAGGACCAAACTCCATCTGTTAGACTGAACTGTCATATGTGTGCGTACGGGTACATGAATGTCTTGGTTTGCCTGTCACAGGCACGAGAAATCAGGGCTCCACAACAGTATATCATTATTCATAGTAATTATGGTACCCATGTATGGAAGTCAGTGCCATCAGGTTGGTAGTACTGACAGTATTAACCTCTGTCTGAGATTCTTTTTTTTTTTTTTTTAATTATCACTCTCAAAATGGCTTTGTATATTGTACAGATATTTCCAGAAAGCTTGTTGGGAACTGCTGCTGAGAAAAGTGGACTCTGGGAAAGAGACACATCTCAGGTTCAAAGGCCAAAAATGCACAACAGACACTAAATGGAAACTCATAATACTATGAGTTTCAAAAGATCAGCGAGGCCACTCTTGCAAATGTATTCCTCCTAACATAGAAACTCAGTGCTTGCATTGCCAAAATGTAAATAATGGCCTATATGGTGTCAAATCTTGTTAATAAACCAATGATCAAAGATGTGATGTGACAAAAAAATAAAAAAATAAAAACAGAAAACCTAATGCAACAAAACAAATGCACCAGTGCCCTCTGCTGGTAAAGGAACCACAGAAAGAAATTAGGAGGCACTTCTCTTTATGGCGGTAATAATAATTATTTTAGTTCCCACTCCTTTTTGTATTTTTGTCACTAATGTGTGGCTAGAAATGGAAAATAAAGATATTATGTTATATGCAAATGTTTTATATGACTTTTGTATATTTATTGTAGGTGAAAAAGAAGTGACAATGTCAACACAGGTCCCAAGAAAACTGGCCTATGTGATTATGGTGTTTGTTAATTATAATAATTATTAATAATTGTAAGACAACTTACTTATATTTCTTTTACTGCACTCACATCAAGACTTCTTGACATCACTAAAATGCTTGGTGAGGGGAACTTCGTAACCAAATAAGAATGAATTTATTCGCAACCCACTATATGATTTGCTCACAAATTGTCATTGGTCTGTTGGAACAACAGTAATAGCAAGTATTGTTGTTACCATTCTTGTTTGATTCTTTATTCTATGTTGTCTAATCAATCTATGTTGTCTAAACCATTATAATTCCACTTTGATATTCAGCTGAATTCACCAGAGGGATCGGCACTGATATGTCTATTGGCTTTTCTCAGTTACTACACTTCACTCTGGGTATATGCTTTCTATAGCCTTTGCCTTTCTATTAATGCTGCTAAAGTAATTTGAACTTTGACATGAAAACTACACCAAGAAATCCAGTGTTCATTTAACACTGGGAGTGAAAAAAAATGTACCCAGAATTTTATGAGATAAGGAAACACTAATGCCATGTACTCATCCCCTAAATTTTAAGGTATTTACATTTTTTACATGGCATAGTGGAAAGTGACAGGAACTTAGGGAAAGTGGGAGATCACACGATGAAAGTCAAGGGCCCCATGGCTGTGCTCATTGTAAAGACCCCTTTCCCCACGCCATACACATAAAATGTTCAAATGATATGCCCTGGTCATGCTCAGTTCTAAATATGGTTGCGACCGTAGGTCGCAGTTAACTATGACAACCGGCACATCTTGTCCACGTATCTGGCTATCTGTGTATCTCTGTACGCCTGACACTGTGGTTCCCGCCCTGACACATCACTGTGACATCACAGTTGTGATGTCAGGGGAACCACTCTTAACAGAATGGGTTTGCTGCTCTGACATCACGCTCTGGCTTCACTGTGATGGCACACTAACAGAATCCCTTTTATGCCCATATATGGAGTTCCCTGATGTCATCAATATTAAGCCCATATCTAACAGGACTTCATATGGGAATGCCCATATATGGAGGCCACATCGGCCACATACCAGAACAGAATCCATATATCTATACCGTATATATATATATATATACTTTCACATAACGAATAACTGAGTTAACATATTTGGGATACAGCATATCTTCACAGTACATGGATCTCCATATATGGGTAGTTGGGTACCAGGGGTATCCAATATACAGTATGGTTAACTGGTCCGATATACATCACTGGCCAGATGGCAAAGAATTGGCTATATGATGGCCCTTTAGGGCGAGGTCGCATGTCGCCCTGAGGCGTCTTACTAGTATTATGCACATGATCACAGGTTCACCTGTTGGCCACAACATGAATAGGATTAGATACATTTCAGTAGATCTCAAAGAACCGTGTACAACATGTTAGAGCTAGAGTTTGAACTTATTATGAATGAGCTGCTTTCATTTCTGAGAGTAGAAGAGAGGAGAGGAATGCTGACCAAGACAAAAAGCTAGACTCAACACAGAAGCAGAGGCTATTAAAAAATAACTGATATACATATTCATAAATAGAAATAGTCATTTACTGAGCAATTCTCAAGACTTGTTATAAAGGCAAAAATAATAATGGTGCCAGTCGCGATACGTTTCAGCACCAAGGAAGCACAAAAGATCGCTCTACTTAATCGATCAGCGTAATATGGTTCAGTAGCACCATAGTTATAATATGATTCAGCACCACAAAGCAGTGGTGGAAAAAGTAAATTGATTGACTGTACTTAGACTACTTACTGTACTAGTCCGCTGTTGTTGGGGGGAGAGGGGCAGATTACACTGTGACATGAGTTTCAGACTATTTCAGACCGTTTTCAGAGATGCCACGTGACCTTTACTGTATCATACTATTATAATTTCGGGCGTGTCAGCGGGCCTTTAAGTAAAAAGTATCAATACTGTAATTAATGCAGAAATACTGTTACTTTGGAATTAAAAATGTACTTGAATAAAAGTACAAAAGTATTGGCATCAAAATGTACTTACAGTACCAAAAGTAAAAGTACTCATTATGCAAAATGTCCCATTTCATAGCAGATCTACGAGCTTATAACCAAGTAAATGTACTTAGTTACTTTCCACCTCTGCCACAGATTTATAAAGTGATTCAGTATAAAGCATAAATAATATGGTTCAGCACCAAAGTTATAATATGGTTCAACACCATAAAGTTACTTATAGCGGTGCAGATAAATGCATTTTTGTACTAAAATACTTCACAAGTGGAAAGAAACCTAAAACTTTTCACAAGTACTCCTTAGGGGTTGTTCCTATGATAAAACACGTTAGACACTGAAAAATCAAAATGGCTGCCATGTTTCCAAGATGGCTGCCTCTGAACAGTACGCCAGCCAGTTAATGTCCGATTTTCATAATATTAGAGTTGTTTTGTATGTTTTAAAACATCCTGAGTTCATTTATTACACTTTTAAAGCAGCCAGAATATCCTTTCTGACTTTTGGTTGGGGTCTTTCCTCACCTGGGACCCCCCAAACAGACCCCTGAGCCTATTTCAGTAATCGCTCTGCTCCTGCTGAAGAGCAATGTTAAATTAGATCATAACTGAAGCATAAAAGTTGTTGTAACTGGGCTCTGAAAGCAAAAATGAGTAGTAGAAAATACCAGGGGTCATCCACGGGGCGTCCGGGACCCAGGGGTCCTCAGAGTTACTACAGGGGGCCTGCCGAATCTTGATGGGGACTTTTCTTTTTTTTACATTTGAAACAGTTTTAATTAGTATTTTCAGTATTATTTATAATTGTTTTGTGTTAGACAGACAGGTTCACAGCTGTTACTGCAGGGATTGCAAGAATTAAGGTATTGCAACTTCTCACTTTGGGCGCGCAGACTAACATGTCCATGTATTGCTCTACACTCACACTGACAACACAACACACACACACCTCTTTGTTATCATCACCCCAAAACACGCACCCTATCCTCTTAAAGAGCTCACGGTCAATTGTACCCAAAGAAATTCACTACTATACATGTCCTCCCTAATAGTGTTGGCAGTTTCCACTATAGCATTTGCAGGGAGGGAGGAGTGCAAGGCAGGTTATTGTTTGAGCATCTGCACCGTCCCTTGTAACCTGCTTTGCAGCCACATTTGATGAGCTCAAGTACTGCCTTTGGAGCAGGGAGGGCAAGAAGCCTGACTGGAACATACCCCCCACTCTCTGAATTTCATCTATTTTCTTCAATTGGTGGAAGCTCAGGGCAATTTGTCAGGTATGACAAAGTAGGCATCATGATACGATACCTTCATCAAGGGACATGATTTTGAGGAAGTGCAAACACGTGAAGATTCCTTATCAAGTCCTTGCCTCCCGTACGCGGCCCGCCGGCCATTTGCGGCCCGGTGTTCTGTCCGGTCCCCACCAACCCCAGTAAAAAAAAAGAAAAAAATATTTTGGGGGACCAGTGAAAGTTACAGGTATGGTGAGTGCGATATGAAACGTAAGCTTACCTTAATCACAGTAATCCTTAATCATTTTCAATCATATTCAAGGGCTTTTGGAGAGAAATGTGACAGACAGAGCACTGCAGAGGGAAGGTGCGTGTGTGTCTGTGTCCAGCTGATGCCATTAAGTAGTTGACAGCCCCTCGTTAATTGATCAAAGGAAGGCAATTACTGTATGTCTCTGCACTGTCAACTAGCTACTGTTATACAGTACAGATGCATACTTTTCAAGCAGACTGGTTAATTGGTTCTTAACTTATTTTGTTTCAACTTTAAGGAGTGCATTTGTCATAATAATTATAATAATGGTGGCATAAGAGCAGCAACAACGCTAGTATATTTGAAATGTCGCTGGAGTAGCAGGATCACAGCCATCGCACCCTGCAATGTTGTGGCCCTCGGCTTGGTACCCTAGACATAATTCTGCCCTTGGGTAAAACTGATTGGGGAACCCTGCTCTATGCTATGGTGGAGACTGTGTCAACACTATTTTGTTGGACATTGAAGATGATGTTGATGAAGACGAATATATCCTGCATGTCTGAAATCACTGTATTGTAGTGAATCTCTTTGGGCGTAATTGACCATGGGCTCTATAAGAGGATAAGGTGAGGGTTTTGGGGTGACAATCACAAAGAGGTGTGTGTGTGTGTGTGTGTGTGTGTGTGTGTGTGTGTTGTGTGTGTGTGTGTGTGTGTGTGTGTGTGTGTGTGTGTGTGTGTGTGTGTGTGTGTGTGTGTGTGTGTGCAAAAAAGGAAATGTTGTTCTGCGTGCCCAAAGTGAATAGTTGCAATTCCTTCACTATTGCAATCCCTGCAGTAACAGCTGTCAACCATAACTGTTTAACACAAAAACATTATAAATAATACTGAGAATACTATCAAAGTACAATACATAAAACCAGGATACATAAAAACATTCAAAGTTTCAAATGAAAAAAAAAAAAAGAGATCTCATCGAGATTTGGCAGGCCCCCTGTAGTAGCTCTGAGGACCCCCCAGGGGTCCCAGACCCCCATGGAAGACCCCTGTTATTTGCTGCTAGTCATTTTTGATTTCAGAGCATATTTATTCAGATCTAATTTAACATTGTTCTGGAGCAGGAGCAGAGCGATTACTGAAATAGGCTAAGGGGTCTTTCTGGGGGGTCCCAGGTGAGGAAAGACCCCATCAAAAGTCAGAAAGGTTATTCTGGCTGCTTTAAAAGTGTAATAAATGAACTCAGGATGTTTTAAAACCTACAAAACAACTCTAATATTATGAAAATTCAATATTAACTGGCTGGCGTACTGTAAAACATATCCGAAAAGGCGGCCATCTTTAAAACTGGCGGCCATTTTGAAAATGAAGTGTCTAATGTGATTTTTCTAAAGAATGACCCAAGAGGTACACTCTGTCAAATTTTGGTGCTTCTTTCCACAACTGAAGTATTGTTCTCCTTAGCTGCCCCGCTATTATATGGTTCAGCACTTCCGCCTATGGGTGTTCTTTTTCAGCACCATGGACAGCTCCGTGGATTTATCATTAAAGGAATGGTAACCAGTAAACTCACCATAGAACCATCTCGCCAGAACTCTCACCTACTCACCCACTAATACTCGCCCAGAAGGCAAACCTAACTTTGTACAAAACATACATTAGCCCTTGTTGTAAAAAAAAACAAAGTTGTCCTTTAAACCTCAGTCAAATACTGTAGGCTGCGATACCCATTGCCCCTACAGCCGCACAACACAGCTACATAATCAAGCCACATAGAATCAACACCCAACCCACTCACTGAACTCAGTGTGCAATTGTCTGGCCTGCGGTTAATACAAGCAGACACGGCGGTCTGCAATACAAGAGCATCAACAAACAACGCTGTTTTGTAGCCTATTGCCAGATAGGCTATGATAGCCCATCTCATCACAAATAATATGTAGGCCTATTTACCAATGAAAAGTTTAATCAATCCGTTTGAATCCAATCCAGAACTATCCAAAAACTTGTTTGAATACTCAAAATCCGAACGTATAGGCCTACAACACTATACCACCATCCTCCTCTCCTTCATCCTCGCAAAACTTTCAGCCACTTTGTTATCATCAATAGCCCAAGATGATTCCACCCAGCCAGTCACATGATGATCCAATACAATGGCCATCCTGTCACAATAGCGGCTACAACACAAAATGTCTTTTAATGGCCCATTGGCCCCAATCAATAAGCTATAATAGCCGAATAAGTGATCAGGTCAGCAAATCACTCTCAGTGTGAGATCAAGGTGAGTTGTCTATTCATTTTCTTTCTTTACAGTCACACTTTATCTCAGGCATTTAGATTCTGGTTACACAAGTGTTATTACGCGTTATTGCAGGAGTAAAAGTAATATAACATTACTTTTACAAATTGGGTAATTCATGTCATGTTATACATTAGGCAACAGAAATGTATCTAGCCTTTAGCACTAGGTGGGGCAGGAAGAAATGATAGGGGGGGGGGTCACCTCCAGCCCATGCATGGGTGGAAAGAAAAAACACCCGAAATGCATAGAAAACTAAGCATTTTGGCACACTTTAACTATAACACACAATACAAACAGGTCTTACACCTACAGTATCTCTCTCTCTCTCTCTAATATCTTTTTTTAATTTTTTTTAAATTTTAGATTTGTGTATGCCATCATGTTTGGTGGGGCAGACAGGGCATTTAGGGGGGCATTGCCTCCCCTTGCCTATGCCCGGCCCTGAGATAATGCCATGTCCACCTATCCCCATTTTGACTTACTAAACACCAGAAGGGTGATGTCTTCGAGTTATTTGGGTTTCATACAAAATTCCAGATAATCTGGAATGTTGATGCAACCCGCCTGACACTTGTAACCGCCTGGTTTCATTTATAGAAGCAGATCTGTGCCTGGCTATGTGGTAGTGGTACCTCGTACTGGTTGAGCAAGCAAAATGTCTGGAGTTTGTAAGGAGGACCAATGAATTCTGGAGGTGAACCAGCAAGAGTTCAAACATACAGTACTACTGTACAATATATATACACATCAATACACTTTAAACCACACACACACACACACACACACACACACACACACACACACACACACACACACACACACACACACACACACACACACACACACACACACACACACACACACACACACACACACACACACACACACACACACACACACACACACACACACACACACAAACTATATTAAGTGCTAGTAAAGTTTCTTGTTGCCAAGCAACAAGATTTTCTTGTCTGGCACCTACATGTTATGGGAAGTGTGGAAAGCCTGTTTTCAAGCCAGGTGTAACTACACAGAATAAATGTTTAATGCCACAGCATCATGTACTGTAAATGTCAAAGACAGAGGCACAATTATTACAGCAGGGGAATCTTTAATTGCCCTCAAATGACACTCTGAATATTTAATTGCCGTAATTTTCAAACAAGATTTGTCAGAAAGAAATGTGAGGGATACAGTGGTATTGAACAGAAAATGCATTTCTCAGACTGAAACTGTTTTCCAAAACCCAAACTGAGTGATTAACCTTATTCAAACCAAGAATGCCATGACAACAGTATAATACTTCATGCATTGAATAGATAAGTTATGGCAACAGATTTTGGATAAGGGTATATGAAAAAGAAGAAAAAAAAAGGTATAACTCAACCAAAACCTTTAACAGGACACCACTGCTAACCGTACTTTATGAACCCTCTATTCAGTAAGGTATTAATGTAAACAAATCAAAAGATAAGTAAACTAAAATGACTTATGCAATAACTTGAAATGAAAATTGGGCTCTGCTCTGCTGCAGACGCTCAGATCTGAGATCTGTGACCTAGACTTCTATGTTTATTTTAGCGAAGCGGTACTGTAATGAAGTGGGGTTGCGCAGAAGCAGCAGGCCTCTCTGTTTCACCGGCTGGTTGAGGAGAGTATGGAGGAGACCAGCGACACTGACAAGCCCCAGAGCTTCCCCACAGCCAGCGGAAAGGCTGAAGTCCCCCTGGGTCACCCAGCCCAACGTCACACGAGAGCAGTGTGACGTGACGCTGGGCAAAGGATCAGGCCACAGTCCCAGGATGAGGCCTGAGGAAGAGGCTGATTCAGGGTCTTTGGCTGGAGTGTGGCTCGAAGTCGCGGTCTGATCGGATAGGGCGACGGGAGTGGCAGAGATGGCAGCAGGGGGCTGGCCCAGAGATGAGGTAAGGCATGGGCCAGTGGTTGTAGTTGTGGCGTGAACAGAGGCAGAAGATAGTTCTGAGCCCTTTCTCTCAGACAATGGTGTAATCTTTTTGGAGCCCTTCTTGTGGCGTTTTATTCTGTTCTTTAAGTGGTCCTTGTGAGGGGGTTCCTGTGGACCGCTGAAGTCAGGCTCTTTATTTTGCAGCCGTGTCAGGTCTTCGTGGGTGGGCACACACACCAGAGCATGTAGCTCTGGCTTCCCCTTTGCCAGCAGCGAGAGACGAAGCCACACCAAGCTGTTCCTGTGATTTGAGAGAAACGACGTGATGTATGAGCGGTCCAGAGGTGGCACCTCCCCCACACGTAGTGACCTCTGACCTCTTGAGGTTGTGGGTCTGCACCAACCAGACAGCAGCTTCAGAGACTTTCTATTTCTGGGAAACACAGATACAACCTTTTAGAATTCGGGGAATATTTATCACGATCAATAATTCAAAAGGCACATTACATTTTTTAAATCATTCTAATAATTGCTTTGAAATGTGTATTCTTTAACATTCCGCAATCCCAAAGTGACCAAAATAAAAAGCGAAGCCAAAAGACCGTAAAATCAATCCAATTTTCTGCTCATAAAATCGTCCATTACTCAAAGCCAGTGTGACGTTTTTATGAGGATAGATGCAACTCTTCACCTCTACTAATCTCTGTGATATATTGCAGCAATTTAAAGCTGGATGTACTTTGGGTATTCTCATCAGAGGAGTTATGATGAAAGGGAGGTAGACTGGAGGAGGGCTATGCATCAGGCCTGTCAAACGCTCCAATAGGGTCTCAGTGAAAAAACAAAAGGAAAAAGATAAGTGACGATTAAAACACAAAGGGCAAAAAAAAAGAAGAAAAAAAAACACTACTTGAGCTGCACAGCTCAAGGGACTTTTATAAGTCTGTGGAATTAATGGGGGCTACTTAGTGGATTCATTTGCAGGTTTGTGTGCAGGGACCACGGACGTTACTGAAAGAGCACTTCGATTCTCAACACGATGAGACCCAGCATGAAGTAAAAAGAACAGAAAACATTGTACCTCAGAAGAGTGAAGCTACTCTGTGGCACCATTAGTGTCACATCAACTTCGGCACCAGGCATGGCAGGTTGGATCTGACTCTGTCCCCTGTCCCCCTCCCTCATGATTAGCTCCCACTCTTCAGCCAGCTGTTGCCAGGGGCAACGGAAGGGAGCCAGGCAGCCATGTTTTATGTAATTGGTCCGTTTGGCAGGCGGACGCCTACAGGAGAGGAGGTGAGAAGGTTAAACCCTTGTCAAACTGTCGGGCAGCCCTGACAATTTATATAACAAATCGTGCCTGCTGAAGAGCGGATTATGGAGGATGAGTAACACACAGCCTTATTACCATCTCATCAGTGTAGATGGGAAGTTATTCATAATGGAAATTAATCAGGGTCAAAGCTGTGGAATGCTTACTTTCCTTCTAATGAATCTCCCATTATCAACAAACTTGCAGTTGATTTAGGCAGGGACTAAGATTTTTTATGTTTTTAACCAATAAGAGGATTCGGAGCTGACCATTTCACAATTATGGAGCCAATTTGGATGCAATGACGAGCAATCATTTGAGCAAGAATCCTATCAAACAAAACAAGAAATGACAAAAGTTATTATATATCAGGTCGCACTTTTTTTTCGGAAAGAGACTTTTGTAAAGAGACCAAATAATTACAACAGGAGAAAGTGACGCAAATTTCCAAATATGGCTATGGCTGACCCCATATTGCTATGGGGCCAATGAGGAGAAAGTAACTCAAAATGACTAGGTGATGACTAGGTGCTGGACGAGGTAACAACTTGCATGTTCAATGAGGCTATGCACTCATAGCCAAATATGGCCTACTTGTGCGCCAGCAGAGTGTGCAAGTAGGGTGATCAGTGCTGTCTGTCTGTATGTATGTGGCACAGCTGTCTGTGACGACACTTTTTGGTTGGTGGTGACGTCACGGAGACTGCTTCCTCATTGGCTATAGGCTTTGCCTTTGTATTGTCAGCCACATGCATACAGACAGCACCGATCACTCTACTTGTGCTCTGGTGGTGCAAGTAATAACACGTACAATTTTGAATATGTCTGTTTTTTGTTTTTGTCTTTAAGTGTTTTTGTACAATGCAGATGTGGCTCTGTCTCCAAGACAAATTTCTCCAAAGGAAGACAAATAAACTTGAACCTTGAATGGCAACTGAGTATAGCGTCTTATCATGACAAGATGACCCCTTTTCTTTTCTTGGTTTGAGAAATGTTACACTACAAGTGTGAGTTAAACACAACACACTAAGTACTATACATAATTTCAAAAAGTTAAAAGACATAATGTAGCCCAGATCTAGTTAGTTGGTTGCTATAGGCAACACCATTGTTCTCGAACTAAGACTTTTTTTGCCAGCAAAGTCTAGTTGTATTTGCCATTCATTCATTGTACTACTGACCTTTTGAACTTATTCAAGAGTTGGGTTTCTTGCTCCTGCTGAAAACGTACACCAGCAGGGCAGTCTGGGTAGTCATGAGGAAAGTGAGGAGCTCCTTTATTCTGGGAGTGTTTCAGACTCATCTTCAGACCACCGATACGAACTCCTCTATACACCTTGAGGAGGAAAAACTAATTAATGGAAGATTTCAACTCAATCTTGAGCATTTAGCATTCCCACTCTACTCATACAGTGCCCGAAATCTCCACTAGATGGCGCCCAATGGCCAGATCAGCCAACATAGACATAATGCTGCAGCCATGACGCGCGTGAACACTTTCCTTTGTGTCATGAACAGGACCAGGATGAAGTTAGCTTGAAGTTAGCTATTGGCTAATGGCTACCACTCATGTTAGAAGCCCAATTGTCGGCGATTTAGCCGTGATTAAACCTTGCGCCCCTCATAGAAAGGCATAGAACAGAGAAAATGAGCTTCAAAGATCTGAGAATGCATTGGATTCAACGGCAAAGATCGGCGGCGCGACGCTCTCGCGGGCCGATGTAAACAAATCGCGGCCGACGGACTGCTCGAACATTTTGCCCGGGGATTCGGTAAGGCCTTCGGGTGTTTAATTAATTTTATATAAAAAGCCGAACTAGTTCGGGATCGGCACCCCGGACGAAAAAAAGCCGAACTAGTTCGGGATCGGCACCAGATGAGTTAACTTACTTGACAAAGCAAAATGAAAATGCACGAAACAACTGTCAACTAAACAACAAGGCCAACAGTCAGAACAATAAATACATCTCTTGTAATATTCAATGGATTAATATGATGAAGGTAGATTATATAATATAATTATTAGTCCAATAAATATTGAAAGAGATCAATTGTGCACTGTTCACCTATCTACCCAATCCCAATACTCAAACTTCCATTCTTGCGTCCTCTACTCGCACCTTCACCCCGCCTCCAAGGCAAGCAAGGACATGAGGAGAGGCAAGGACGGAGGAACCGATCAGTTTCGTTTTAGGCATCAGAGTGCGCTACATTTTAAAATGACTGCAAATATTCTTGATATTGTTTTGGAGTTTATAAACGGATTTCACAGTTGGACCACTCCGGAGTCTAGAAGGCCGTCATGTGGAGGAGTGACACACATTCTTACAAAGACGCTTTTGCAAAGGAGACATGAAAGATACACTTAATGTATCCTAACGCATCCTCCAAAAGCAAATGGAGGACATAGGAGTGCAGAGGAGGCGGGTCGGAAACGGAAAAGTTTGAACATTGGAATTTGGTTCCTGTGATTCCAAATACTGAAAATTCTTAAAATGCTGAACCAAAGTACATCAGACAAACTACCTTCTATAACAACTTACCAGTGGGACCCAGAAAGCCATGCCCCACCCCTTGGGCAGCAGCAGGTCCCAACCAGCCCCCCAGGAGCTCATCTCCTGTCCCACCTGCTTCCCAGGCTGGTGAACTAGCAGGAGAGGGACCCTGCCCTGCAAAGGAGTCGGGTACCTGGAGCCTGGCACCAACATCTCACTCTTCATCCGATTCAACTCCTGGGGTAAAACACAGCAGAGTATATTTATAAACATTGCCACTGTATGCGTTTCATACTAAAAACATACCGTAATAAAAACCTGTGTTATTATAAAGTTATAAAGAGTAGACATAAAGAGACGAGTTACCTGTGCTGATATCATGTTGTGTGTGACGTTGTCACGGACAGACTGGTCCCACAAGGAGCTCTGGCTGCAGTGTTCTGGTACCCCATGCAACATCAGCTCTCTGTTCTCCTCATTCACCTCTGAAACAAACAAAACAAAGCACAAAGAAGGCACACTCCTACATGACTAGAGACATATTAAAGGAATGCATTTCTCACAAGAATACAGTTCTTCCCTACAATTATTCAGACCATGTTGGCTTGATTATATGGAGACATTCATTTGATTTAATGCATTTTTTTTAAAATAAATAAAGATTAGTAATAATAATAATAGAGGTAGAATAGGACAAAACATTATCAAAACTTTATAAACTCAAACTACTTTGTGTCATCCAAATGTCCTCATTACTTCCAAAACAAAACCTTTAGCTGAAACTTTGTTTAAAATGTGTCCATGTAAACTCAGCTCACGCTGAACCCCAGGCGCATCCCACGCTCATGCATGAGATGAGTTATACCGCAAGTGATTTAAAAAGTATACTTTTCAGCAAAAAAGCAATGTTTTTGGAAGTACTGAACATACGCCTGGATAAACACTTGGGATTACACTGTGAAAGTGATTTATAAACACATATTTTGCTGATGTTAATATTGGAACCCCTATTTATTTAAAAAAGTACTTTTTTTATTCCATTCTCTTTGTAGGATGTTGGTGTTAAAAGTCACAAATCATCATCACCTCCGATTTAGCAACGTCCACCGAGTTTGTAAAGGTCTA
This sequence comes from Nannobrachium achirus, assembly GCF_963921795.1. Lineage (NCBI taxonomy): Eukaryota > Metazoa > Chordata > Actinopteri > Myctophiformes > Myctophidae > Nannobrachium > Nannobrachium achirus. The sequence goes on from NC_137811.1 coordinate 52,706,618, forward strand.
CGCTCTCATAATTCTAAAAGTTCATAAACATTGTGTTGATTGGGAGGTCTATAGCAGGCTCATTGTCTCCGCCAGGCCGAAAGGCATGGCTGAGACTATGTTTTGCACCCTGTCAGTCTGTCCGTGTGTCCTTCCGCCTGCGGATAACTAATCTCTGGCACCGTTGGCACGATGGCAGCGAAACTGCACGCACACTCCCTGGGTGGAAAAGCATAACCTCTGCCCGAAATCCTTCGCCACCCGGAGGCCAATTTTTCCAAACACATTTTTTTGGCAGTACTCCTACAGATTTTGTCCAATAATTACACAAATAGATACACAGTATCTCTATGTATAGTCATTAAACGAAACAGGTCTTTCAGATTTTTCATATTCCATCCTGATTGTCTAAGATTGGCTTCCAAAGTTTGCAGGAGTGGTCTGTTTTGATAACCTGACTCCGCCAGATGGTTGCGAGTTCACAATACATCTCCATCTGGAATCACTCAGGGTATTGGAGCTGACGGCAAACAGCGCCAGGCTCGAAACAATCAGTGGCAGCCACGGGCGGGATCTTAGCAAGTATCGATACCAGGTGAATGACGCGATCGAGAGGCGCCTGTTGCACTGTAGTTCCTTCACTATTCATCATGGCCACTACCAGAAACAAGTCGGTGCTGCTGCTCTGTGACTGCACCAGCGAGAGACACGCGGGGGTGGGTACAAGTAAAATTGCGGAATTCAAAATGTACTTGAGTAAAAGTACAAAAGTATTGGCATCAAAACGTACTTAAAGTACCAAAGGTAATGCAGTTTTCAAATGTATATAAATCTTTTGAAAATAGCAGATCTACAAGCACCTCTAATGCGTCACATAGCGACACATTGTGAGCTTGTAAATCTGCTATTTTCAAATGTCCGAAGTGGGTAATGCATGTTTTGTAATAATAATCCAAATCTACAAAGTAACTAGTAACTTAAGTTTTCATAGAAATAGTGTAGTAAAAGTACAATATTTACCTCTGAGATGTAGTTGAGTAGAAGTAAAAGTACCAAAAAATGAAAATACTCCAGTAAAGTAAAAGTACCTAAAAACTGTACTTAAGTACAGTACATGAGTAAATGTACTTAGTTACTTTACACCACTGCGTGCGTTTAATTTCCTGCACAGCTACTATACAGTACGTCATGTAAACACGTCAATATGATTGGTTGGAGTTAGCACGGCCAGACGGACCCATCCAATCACCTGCCAAGTATCTTGAAAAAAGGAACAGCCTTCTTCAGGTTGGGCTTGAGAATGAGATCCCAGATGGATGCAGGATTCAGAACTATACTGCCACCATCTGGCAGAGTCAGGTTAATGACTTTCCATGAAATTGTGCATAGTCACACTAGGCAGAGGAAGGCCACTTGAAAATTCTGTGAAAGCTATATCTGATCTTAAAGAAACGTTGCGGTTCCTATATTACCTATTCATTATTATATTATTAATTCCTTTGGAAGAGGGGGCCTCAGTGACCACAGAAGTAACAATGATCCAAGCGGGCAAGGAGGAAGCCCCCCCACCATGCTTGCCCCTGCTTCTCTTAATTTCAGTGACTGTGTGTCCCTCTGACACTGTAAAATTTACATCACAAATGTTGATGTTTTGATTTCTCTGTAATGCCAATACTGAGAAATCATTAACTTCAAATGTATTCAACTTCAGTTTATGGAAAGATCACAAATCTGAGCCAAACAACCCATATAAACCAGCCTCCTTCTGAAATTTCCGATTTGATTTCTAGAGAGCAAATGGTATGTAGTGTTCCGGAGGAGGATGGTTTATGAGGCTAATATTAAACTGTGCATTGCATTTTGTATATAACCTATTAAAATAGCCCTATAAAAAATAACATAACTGAATAATGCCAATAGAAATGGTGACACTTCTCTTTCTGCTCTAACATAGGAAAGGATTCCCCAACAGGGGGAGGAGTGAGGAGAGTACAGTATGAGCTACATTTTTTTTTTAATGTTGGGTCAAATATGTGCACTGCAAACAGGAGGGTACTAACACACACACACACACACACATACGTACACAGTACACACAAATTCGACCCTGACTAAACTGTCCACTCCTCATTCGTTGCCCTAGAGCAAATCAGTAAAATATTGTCTGTCACTGAGGGTGTTGGCCGAGTACAGGGTCCTGCCAGGATTCGAACCTGGTACATCTGCATGGCCTGGCAGAGGCTCCCCTGGAGCACAGAACCAGATGCGTACTCATTGCAACTGCCTCAGAAATACAAACAACACACTGATTCACTGTTATTTCGCTCATCTACTCATCTAATCTCTCATCTAATGTCGTCTGGTGAACTACATTCACCAGACACCAGGAAACGTGAAATGGAGCAGTGAAGTGTGTACTGTGTGTGAACTGTACTGAACAGGGAAAACCCGATTAGAACAAATTAATTATACACAGGCTTATAAGGTGCATCAGTGAAAGTTATGTCCGTCAGGCCCGATTTTACCTTGCGCCTGCTTTATATCAGGCACTGCTTTGACCCTCTTCACGGGTAATGTCAACCTGGGGTCATCCACTGTCAGACCCAGCACCGTGCCTGAAGGGACCTCTCCTGTGGAGTAGACGCCTGTAGAGATCACTTAGGGTTAGATATACTGTACATGTACATATGCATATACACAATAGGGCATTCACCACATATTCGAATATCAAAGTCACTATTCGACGTTTTTCACCGAAGTCGAATATTCTCTTTTTTTGAGCGGTGGTAAACCGCTCCATAGAGTGGCTGTTGCGTGTGTCTGTAGCCTTTTTCCTCAGCGTTTTACCATAGCAAAACGTGTGTGTGAAGCATAGCCTGTACATCCTAGACTCAAATCCTAGTCCGAAGACGTTATGCAAGCACGACCACCACTTCACATTGGGTGTGTTTTTCTTTTTTTTAATAGTCATAAGAAGTCATAAGAATGCCCCTGTTGGATGAATTTGTTAATGCTCTATACCAGGGGTTTTCAAACCTTTTTAGGCTGTGACCCCTAAAATAAACATATTTGAACTGGGGACCCCCACCCTGACAAGCACTTGGAATTGTAGGCATTACAATTAATGTGACTCAGTTCCGCAGATAAATATTGTGAAAATAGCAGATCTAACATGCTCATGTAGATTGGCTATTTTCACAATGTTCGCCTCTTGCTTACTTAATATTTGACAGTTTGGCCAATCTTGTCGAATATTCGACTATTCGAATACTTTGAGGTCGAATCATTTGAATACTAAAAATCACTATTCGTGAATGCCCTAATATACACAAACAAAACATTGAGAGAACACATGAGCAGCCAACCTTTCAGTGTCATAAAGACACCAGCTTGTTGTCGATGTAGGGTCATCTTTTGCTCATCTTTGCAATGCTCAGGCCACCAAAGGGAAGATGCCTGGGATTTACTGATAGACTAGAAAAAATAAATTATATTTTTTACAAAGATATATCATTCAGTTTAAAGATTAAAAAGAAATCTGAAAGCCGGTGTCTGCTTCCCATGCTGGTAAATCCACATTACTTACATCACAGTCTGTGGCAGCTTCAAGTGTTTCAGATAGAACAGAATACGAATGTGGTCCGATCAGCCGATAGCGTACCATCTCCATTGTCAGGTCGCTGCAACAGCACAGTGCAAAAGCAAATTAAGCCATTTTCAGGTAAATACATGGCAACGGAAAGTACTTCAGAGCCTAACTTTGGATTCGGTTTAAAACATAAAATGTAGACAGAATACTTTATACTAATTCCAGTTGAGCTTGATTTCCAGTTTACTGGCGTGGTGGGAGATCTGGTTCCGTCACCCAGGATCTTTTTGGCTGGAGGTCCATTATCATCCTTACAACTGCGCTTCCTTTTGGTTCCTGGGGCCTGCTGCTTGTTTGGATGGGTCATTTCAGACTTGATTTCCTGGTCTGGGTTGGGAGTATGCTCTGCTGTGGTGACCACTGGAGCAGCTGGTGGGAATATTGGCTCGCAACACTGACACACATTTTGTAACTCAGGAAGGAGGTCCTGGAACATGAAACGTTTTCAGAGTTAGATGAAGTGTTGATGTTTAATTATAATTAGTTGACAATGAGGGGTATTTTAAAAAACTTTGCATTATGACAGGCATGTCCGTTTCAATATAAAGAAACATTCCCTGCTCTGTTCAAAGAATCAATTTCTAATCAAGGGTATTTGACAGAATAACACCCAATTGGAATGTAATAAACTGCAAAGATGAGTAAAGTCCTGTACCTGTTTAAGAGTGGGATGAATCCAGATCCACAGCTGTCTATGAGTTGAGCCCTGTGTACGGGGTCTCCACATGAAGGTGACAGGACCCAGGGGCTGTGAGGGGTACTGTCCTGCTTTATAGACCATTGTGCTGCCCTGTTTTCGACCCAGCAGACATGCTGCTGCAGCAAACGTTGGTCCTAGAACCACACACAAAACACAACACTATGTTTACTGCTATTCGGAATGATTCCTAATTCGGCTTTGGCGGTGAGACGAATATATCGGCAGTCGGAATGTTTTTATTAGGCAATTCTTCCGGCTATAATTTCTATTTTTTCCCTTATCGGAAATCTAACTCATCAAATCTGTAGCCTTGCAAATTTTGAGTCCCGTTCCCGACGGCCTTTGTTGCGTGTCACTCCCCGTCTCTCTCTAGCCTCGTACCCGCCCCTGGAATCCTCCTGGAGAACGGAAGTTGGTCGTTTACTAGGCTAGTCTCTCTCCCCATTTGCTGTCAGTCTACTGCCCTATAAAAATAAATAAAAAATAGAAATCTTAAAGAAAAAATAACAATCAAAATAAGATCGGTCGGATGACACGATTGTATGAATAGTACTGGTCCAACATCAGGCAAATAATTCTGAAAGTTGTGTAAGTCATATCCATGCAAGTTGAGAATGCATTCCCCCCATCCCCACTATGTAATACCCTTTTTGTATTTGATTTCAGAGTACCCTTCGTACTCGTCAGAATACCCAGTGCAGTACCCACTAGTACCATTATGACCTATCGACTCAATATGGATATGGGTTTGAGGCTGATTTGCCTGAGTTATGCCTGGGTCAGATACAGTATACTAGAATAAAAGTCTGCACACCAGCAATGTTGCTGCTCCCAAATGCAAAGTTACTTGGTAAAAGAAAAAAAGGAGGTCTAGGTGGTGCAGGTCTTTAACTGTTTATCAGTTTCCTTCTCATCTGGGACAGATACAAAGATTACGTGAATTAATAGATATCAAGGTATGTTACATAAACCTATCTAGAAGTTAGTAAAAGCAGCGTGAAGTATTATGCAGTTAATCCAAGTATTTTCATCCGTGTATTACAGTGTGTTCTCACCCACGTCTTTGCTGGTCAGCTGTGAGAGGGAAGCAAGCAGCTGGTCTTCTGCTCCCATGAGCTCTATACAGCAGTAATAAGAAAGGTCCTGTTTGGAACAATCAGAAAAGCAAAGTACATATCCATGACATGGCTTCAGCTACAATTTACCTAAATTAATTGTATATGAGTAAATACCGTGGGTCCTCTTAATAGTAAAATCCTCAGTGTTCATTTGTACACATTTGTGTACAAAAGGAAAGGAAGTCCAAATTGCTCCGGATAAGAGCCTCTGAAAAAGTGCTAAATTGTAATTGTAGACTATCACTGTCCAATATGTAATCTTCATTCTCTACAACAAGAGGAACCTAAATAACGTCCATTTCATCCACAACTTTTTTTTTCATACATTTGACATACAGCACCCTCCTAACACGTGTGTAATGTCAGCATTTTCCATTTTTCAGAATAGTTCCATTTGTGCCCAAAAATGGAATGTTATAACGGTAACATAATTTCAATGTGTGCATGCGCTTTAAGAGGGAACGAGAGAGAGCCTTTGTGTGTGTTGCACAATCATGTTCAATGACACAATGATCATGGCATATTATTTATTATGCTTTGAAACGTGTCTTTAGAGTTACTTTAAATGAACACTTGGGGTTTTGCAGTGTATGATGTTGTACCTGTATCAGACAGTGGCTGCTCATGGCCCTGTAAGAGGCTCGGTAGCACTTGTAGGTGGGCCTGTCCCCAAGGCAGTAGCCCCACTGTTTCAGCATGTGGAAGCGCTTGGCGTGCCAAATGTGAGTCTCCAGCCACATGTTCTTTCTCTGGCGTCGGTTGAAATCAAGCAGTAGGTTACCATGACGACGACGGGCCTTGCGGCTCTTGTTCTTGCCCTGCTCCTTCTTCTGTCCGACGTGCTTCGCTTTCTGAAGGAGACGGTGGCCAATAGCAATGTCATACGTTATGATAAGGAATGTGAAAGATAGATAAATGAGTACATGGAACATTCTGGAATGTTAATAATAAATCACTGAACAACGATAATTGAGAAACAGAGGAAAAAATTATATTTATCACTAGAGTGTTGCCATCCAACTTATTCAACTGTAGATAAACAGTCCAGGTGTGCTGGCAAGCTAAAAGCTGTTTGGTGAATCTACCCAATTATCAAGAAACTATCCCGTCCGATTATCCTGAATCAAGTAATCAAAAAATGTAAATGTCAGATTTACATAATAGCGCAACACCTTATAGATTTTGAGTTTACTGTAGATAGTGCTTGTTGTGTTGTTGCGGTGGCTTCACAAATTATTACCAGTCCAGAGTTTAATGACACAGAGAAAGGAAAAACAGTCCATGTTTATGTGGTCCAACAGCTGATCTAATTGATTTAATAAAATTAAATCAATGTTGTTATTTTTTTAAATACAATAGCCAAAATAGTAGATCTACAAGCTCACAACAGCTGGCATCGCAAAATATTGTGAGCTTGTAGAGTTTTACTCTGTGAGAAATGTAAAATTCATATCTATTCATTGACAAAATATCTTAACTCGGCACAAAAAGAAAGGAAACTTGAATTCGGTCCATTATATCTCCCCTTTAATAATACCAATTCGTATTGTGTTTTATATCATTTTTATCGTTGATTCGTCACCTTTACAAAGAGGTACAGCTTGTAAGGATCTGGCATTCGTGGAATGAGCAACACAGCCAGACGTGTGGTGGGTAGCGCCCCTCCGAAAATGGTCAAAATGGCCTGGCAGGCCTGCAATACTGTTCTTTTGTTGTTCACCTTTTTTGCTTGGAGCATTGAATGATTGCACTCTCACGCAGTAATAAGGGAAAAAAAAACAGAACAGTATTGCAAGCCATTTTGGCAAAGTCTTGGTCGGCACTATCCACACATTAAGCTGTGTAGCTCATGCCTCGAATGCTGTACCTCGTTGTAAAGATGACAAATCAACGATAAAAATGATATACAGTAAACACAATACAATTTGGTATTATTAAAGGGGAGATACAGTATAATGGACCCAAGTCAAGTTTCCTTTCTTTTTGTGCTGAGTTTATATGATATAAATATATATATTCGATAGAGTAATCACCATCGAATCACTATAAATGAATGGATAGTTGCTAGCAGGCAGCGTTCATGTATGAGTAGTGATGCGTACCATCTTGTTGGCCTGTTCCCTCAGCCTGCAAGGCAGCCTTTTGGTGTTGTGGCTCATGGCTCTCCTCCTCATGTGTTTAGGCAGGGCCGTAAACGTAAGGGTGTTGCCTGTGGGCTTAGTAACAGCTTTCAACATGGCCCTCACCTCCGCAGCCCTGGCCTGGGCAAATGTTTTGGCTGGAGAAGAGGTGGGGTTTGATTAGATTTCACTCATTTCAGTTAAACTACAAAAAAGAAATAGGATACTTTCACTGGTTCCATTTCCTTTACATTGCCTTTGCTATAGAGATGCAACATGTCTACTATGAAACGGCCATAGACGCGTGGCATGAAGTGGAAGCCTCAATACCTGTACATGTCATTAAATCATTACTTAACTTAGCTGAATAATCCAGGCAATGCTGACTCAACAGCACTGAGCAGTATGGTTAATTAAGTAAGATCTTCTGTATAACATCAGTTTGCTCTTACCAGTGATGCTCTTGGGCATCTCTTCAGCATAGCCCCCTCCATCTCTCTGGTGTCCACGCACCCATCCGCCCTGATGTTGAGAGCCCCTCTGCCCTGCTGTAGATGGACCATACCTACCTTGACCTTGAAAAGAAAGAAACCGAGGCAAATGTTTAATTTACCATACAAAGTAAAATCCTTTTATTTATCCATTTCTAACTACAAAATAAATGTAACCAAATTTGAACACCTTAGTGTCAAGTGTCAACCCCTGTATTGTATTTAAAAAATAACAAAGATTTAATTTGAATAAATCAATTAGTTAGATCTACTGTTGGACCACACAAACATGGACTGACTTTTCTTTTTCCTTTCTCGGTGTGATCTATATTAACACCAGAGTTAAGGTGTTGTAATGACATTGTTTGGATAAATAAATGTTAAATTGCTATAGAGTGCTCTTTAGTAAACCGAAAACTCATTTTCATGTTGGAATACCAATTTCATCCAATCAGGAGCGAGAACAGGATAAACAAGTGACATTGGAAATGATTAAACAAATTTGAATATATACGAGCACCTTTAACAATGAGGACTTTATAGCCTTGAATCAAGGCTGTCATATTTATTACTTTATGGATTCTAACATAATATACATGGCAGGGGTGGGCAACTTTGATGATGGCGAGGGCCACTATATTTCCACCTTCACTCCAGAGGGCCACATTGCATATTGCTACTCCTAATTTGTCATTCTAGAATCTCATTCAAATTAAGCAAAAATAGCCGATCTACAAGCTCAAAACTTGAGCTTGTAGATCTGCTATTTGTGCTTCTTTTGAATTGGAATCTTGAATTATTTGTGGTTATTTTTTAAATTGGAATCCTGAAATGTAACATTTTGATTTAGTTTGAAATACATTTAGTTATTAACTTTATCAACTTAAATACAAATATGTTTCACATAAACAATACTAACATTTTAGTAATACTATACTATTCATTAAGCTACTAATATAGACTAAAGAGGGTCATGTTTGCATGTTTGGAATTGAAACAGCTGATATCAATAATATATCAGTATTCTGATATCAACCTGCGGGCCGCATTAACTGAAGGTGGGGGCCGCATGTGGCCCCCGGGCCGCCAGTTGCCCATGTATGATCCAAGGCTATGGATTTTACAGTGTGTAGCAGCAGCAGTCACATGAGAAAAGCTGGTCCCTGCATACCTTTATGGTATGACCCAGCCAGGGATCAAGCCCCGACCTCCCAATCTCAGGGGGGAAACTCTAACTACAAGGTCACTATGCTGGTATATCACTATAGTGTGCGTGTGTACACACAACAGTCATCAAATACAAAAAAAGAGTATACACGTGTATCAAAACAGCATCTTTCCTTGGGTAAGGCTCGTTCTTGTAAAGTAGTGGTGGAGATGACGGAGGCGCACCGTCTCATGCGACCTATGAGCCACGCGTGAGACACCGCCAAGCGAGCGAGTCGCCGTGTCGAGCGTTGCGAAGGTCGCATGAGCTGACTCAGTGCCATTAGAAGTTGTAAAAACCAGGGGGACAGAATAGTAAATCTGTGTCCTCCTGACTTTCGGCACCTTGACGTGGTCCAAGTAAAGTTAGTGAACACACCGGAGCGCTCCCTACCTCCGGTTCAGCCAATCACAAGCTTCCGCGGGCGGGTCTTGCCTTACCCAAGATGCTGTTTTGATACACGCATACAGTACAGACCAGGGCTCCTATAGGGGCCAGTAGAGAAAAGCATACCATGGCGTGGCGTGTCTCCATTCTGTGGTGTGTGTCTATTCTGTGGTGTGTGTCTATTCTGTGAGCAGCTCGGCTCATTTTGAGAAGATGACGGATCCTCATACTGCACACTGACAGGCTGGTTCCTCATCTTATTGTCCCGTCTCCTGCTTTTAGCCGAGTCAGCCGACATCGTCTAAACACAAATAAGATTTAGCGTCAGGCAGGTTTATTATTATGTGCTACAGCTGAAAGAGACAGAGAAAGGGCTAAACACATGGCATCAGTGGTGTAAAATAAGTACTCCTCAAGTACTTTGGAGGTAGGCCTATTTGTACTGTTCTTTTCCAATTTCCAATACTTTTACTTCTACTACATCTTGGATCCAAATATTGTAGCCTACTTATAGTCCACTACATTTATTTGAAAACTTTAGTTACTATCATTGCAGATAATTATAATATTATAACATACATAAACCACTTTAGCACTATTTTATACAATCAATGGATTTAAAACAAATAGCCTATCTACAAGCTCACAGCGCAACAAGATCGCGACGTGTTGTGAACTTGTAGATCTGCTATTTTCAAACAGTTTGTACTTTTACTTTTAGTACTTTAAGTACATTTTGATGCCAACACATTCATACCTTTACTCAAGTACATTTTGAATTCCGTACTTTTACTTGTAGCAGAGTATTTCTACATCGCAGTATTGATATGTGATTACTTTTTCCACCACGTACTGCATGGCATCATCATCATGTGTCACTTTAAATGAGCTGCACTTGAGCTACAGTAAAACGTGTTTTTAGCACAATATTAGATATCACACCACCACGCTTATAACACAATGCATAATATAGGTATTATATTTACCTTAGGAATCCAAATCTAACGATAGGACAAAATGTGGTGCTGCGCACATCTTTATCATAGAGTATTATGATCTTTATCCAACATGTGGACTTTCAGCTTCAGAATGCAAGTCAACTTCCTCCTTCCTGATGAGAGCTGACGTAATATCCGCTTCGGGTTACGTTGTGGTCATGTAATATACGTTGTATTGGCGCAAGGAAAACGTAAATAAAAGCGAAAATAAGCATGTTTTGGAGCAGTGTTTCACAAACTTTCAAATGTCAAGGTCTCGTCCTTAACTCTGACAGTATACAAATGGAACCAAATGAACCCCGACGGGTTCATTTGGTTCCATTAAGAGTTACAGACTTGTAAGGGTCAATTTAGACCCCCTAAAGTCACCCACACAGTCACAGAGTCCCTGGAATCCACTTTGAGAACCACTGTTTTGGAGCATGAGATGCTACATTGTGAATTGAGTAGTTTTCGTAGATGCGATTAAGCTAAATACATGTCTGATATTAGGATAAGCTTAATAAATGCCAATGTAAATTATGTTCTGTACGTCTACATCCTTAATTATGGTAAAAGGGGGAGTTGTTTTGCCACAGCCAATGTGTACACTGTACATGTCATCTTTACCTCTGTCTTCCCTGCGAAAGTACAGCAGTTATTTAATCTACAGATCAAAAACAAAAATACAGGTTATATCATGGCTGCCATCATCAGGAGGATAATCAACACAACGAAGGCGCCTGCAGCTATTGGCCCTTACAGGTGAGATCTGAGATGTCGAGTTTATCAACCAAGTGTCACGTGTTCAAACAGTGACTGACATCTCACATCGATCTTAATCGATTAGTCCCAGTTACATCCGATCAACAATCAACAATTAGGATTTGAGTTGATATGCAGAATAAAGTCAAGTTTTTCCACAGTGTCATTGTGTTGTTGTTTTTTTGTGGTTGTTTTTTTACTATCTTAGGGGTGTGTAGATTTTGTCCAATAGTGTGTGTAGGAAGGGGGGGGCAAAGTTCAGTAGTTAGGTCTACTACTGAGTGCTGTCCATCCATGTGTGGCAGCAGAGGGGGCCGTTCTGGGATCTCAGCCTTGCTTAAATGGTTACTTAAATGGTTTCCTGTGGAAATAAGCTAATCTTTTCTGGGATCTCCTTTTAGTAGACCTTGTACCAGTGAACTGTACCGTCATGAAACTGTACCTTTCCTATGCAAACTCCTAATAAAGTCTTCAATCAATCAATCAATCAATCAATCTGGTTGACTGTTTGACCATTGGTTGATTTTGATTCCAGTGTGTCTAAACAAACCACTGCAAGGAATACAAAATGTATTATAAATGTTCTGGTCAAAAGAAGTTCACAATATTCACATCTTATGGCTTCAGTAATAATGTTAAAGTGGTTGAAAACCCTTCCTCCAGAACAATGCTTCTACAAAACTAAATGATAGGGGGAAAAGACCACAATAGAAAATGTGATTGGATCCATTATCAGTGATACTAACTGTTATTTTCTTATTGTGTCTTTCCAGCCAAGCAGTGGTGGTTGATCGGACCATGTATGTCTCAGGACAGCTGGGTATGGACCCTACCAGTGGACAGCTGGTTGAAGGAGGTGTTCAGGCCCAGGCCAGACAGGTGATTGGTCAGAAACGCCCCTCAATTACTGATTTAAATGTCAAGACGTTAAACCAGAAATTCAAAACTGGAAGATTGAATTAGACTTTGTGGTTTTTGATTGTTGCACCACTTCCATTACACTGTACTTAAATGATGGCAGGACTTGATTTAGCAGTTCACTCTCTTGGTTGTCTAAATCTAAGTCAAGAACTGCTGTGAGCCTGTGATGGTGTCCAAGCAGGAATTAAACCGAGATGTCCCTTAGCAGTAGAATGGAAGGAGAGTCAGTGGGAAGGATGTGAGTATCTGGGTTGTAAGGCCAGCTACCCGGGTTCGTATGTTGGGATTGAGAATAGGTCAGTTATCTCTGTATATGGGGTTCCAGGTATCCTAAACACGGTCTAACTCGGGATGGTATCCAACTATCCATTTATGACTAATGCTGGCAAGTAAGCTCTGAAACGTTCTTTTCAGCAGCTGTAAAGAAAGCTTTCATATCATACTTGCCAGCCACTGATCTATTCCTATCCCATGGTCACCCTTATTCCGTTCTCTTACTTTATCCAACCTTCTATATTAAACTGATATAATGATTTGTAATGTGTATGAATGAGCAGACACATGCGATTATTTGGGCCCATTAACAAATAATGATGACCAAACCAGGAAAACTGGTACACTTCCCCTTCTTCAGATTCAAACTCCCTTGCCTGTGGAATTTATTGACCTCCGACTTCCCAGTAAATGGCAACATTTGGATCTTAGGTCACCAGGTCATTCAGGCCACATTTAGGCCCCATTTACACAGTCAAATCCAGCCTGAATCAGATCTGTGCCACATCCAGATTGGAATCTGATTTGTTCCATGTGACCCCATTTAAACCAATCGGCTAGTGACAACTCATCCAGAACTTCACAAGAGACATGTATGTTTCATACATGTGCCTCTTGTCAGTCTGTGGACATGTAATGAGCATGTAAAGCATACGCCTCCTCAAATGAGCACTGATAATGATGATAATGTTTTTCTCCAAATGTCGTCCAAATAAAACAAACAATGAACTTCACTTCCACGTCCACATACCACCAGTGGTCCACGGACCACCAGTTGAAAAACGCTGGTAGGCTGGGGATTGAATCCTCCGCGCTGCATCTGGCTTCGTCCAGTGTCGAACACAATTGGCCGTGTTCAGGGGAGGGAAGCCAGGCGGGGAGGGTGCAGTTGTTACTGCACATACTCCTACAGGCTGGGGCGGCGCCTGTCAGTGGGGAGTGCTCTGTCCTCCTGGTGGGGGTTCCTCACTGGAGGGGGATCCAGTAGGGTACAGCAGTGGGCAACACACAGAAATGTGTGTGGGCACTGTAGAAGAATTAAAACAGTTCACTCTCCATTCTATACTTTATAATAAGTGAAGGTGCCATCAGTACATTTAGCAAAGATATGGTTATCACATCAAACCGACCATAGAAATGATGATGGAGAATGAAGGTTTCATTGTTTGTAATGTAAATAGATTGCACACACTGTAGGTAAATATTTAGATGAACAGTGAACTGACTTCAGCCCTGTTTGATTAAGTCAGTGCACATAAAAATGAGCCTGAACGTTATAAATTTGTCCAAACAGGCTCTTGTGAATATGGGTGAAATCCTTAAAGCCGCTGGGTGCAGTTATGAGAATGGTGAGTCTGAAAACTACCTGAAAATCAGTGCCTCCATTTGTTCATTTTAAATGGCACATGTATGCTGACCTTTACACCTGATAGTTGTTGTAGTCCTTCCATATAGTATTTTGTCTTTCTTTCCATAGTTGTCAAAACCACGGTGCTTCTAGCTGACATGAATGACTTCACCAATGTGAATGATGTTTATAAACAGTGTAAGTATAACATATTTTATTTTAGTTTTTTTGCAGTGAGCCAATCATTGCAATATCACATTACAATGATTCTTTGAATCATGCACTATACACTTCTTCCACTGGGTGTCAGTGTAGACCAAAGAACTTACATGAGGGCCACATTAGTTGTAGTGTGGGGGTTTCACTTTCAAGTAAATTAATTCAGAAAACCACAGACCATTAGGTACTAGGTCTTGAACACGATCAACAACAATGGTTTATTTATTTATTGTTTGCTATTACTCATCTAAACGTCCTTACTTTTTTTGTTGAACACATTGATTCTGACTGTTGCTGATGTTGTTGAAGCAGATCAGATCACATACTTTTATTTGCAACATTCAGCATGTTTGAAAAGTCTGTAACAGTGTGTTACAGTCAAGCACAGTGCATGCTGTTTCTACCTGGCACAGAGAAACAGTGATGTGCCATGCTACTGCATTGCATGAAACATGAACCTCTGCTGCCAAGGAATACAAGGTCTTGTACTACAGTAGGTGGCAGCTAACAGGCCACATCTGATACATACACTGTACAATCCTCAGTGTTCATTTAACTCTGAGAGTGTACAAAATAATGTAACTAAATGGACCTGTGAGATACACCCAGTAGTGTGCTGCGCTCTACGAAGAGAAATGTAGAATACTGCACAGCATTACACACTGTAAAGCTCTGTTGCTGGATTGATTAACAAATTACAATTGAAAATATCTTTTATCATTTCATCATTTATTTTGATAAACAGATCAAGGTTTTTGTTGTTGTAACCTCATGAATAACAGGACATTTTACTGTATGTAACACTTTTGGCAGGGCAAGTCATGTGATGGTATCATGAATGTGACGTATCACAGAAAAACAGTCAAGAAAAAGAAGACTACGAGATCAGACAGATCATGTACATAATGTACATATAAATGTTTTATAGCCTTGATAAATATAATATACACACTCCATGTGAATCATCATGGTTGCAACCAGTGCTGTAGCACAGATGAATGGAGATTCTGTCATGCCACATAAAACATCTATCACTGGTCTTAACGTGTAGCACCCGTCTGTCCTCGTCTTGTGAGATGATAACCACAAATCATGAGTTCAATCACTGCAAGTGGCAGTTCTATTCATGTTAAACCAGGTTTCAACGGATGAATTAATTCCTCGGATGAATTAATGAAAACGTTGAAGACCAGGGGTCTTCAACATTTTCAGGCCAAGGACCCCTTAGCAGAGAGAGAGATGACGCAGGGACCCCCTCTAGATATTGGTTAGGGGGTTAGGTTTAGGGATAGAGGTTAGGGTGAGGCCACAGGACTTGCATAAAAATGAATTGAAGTCTATGTAATGCCCCCACAAGTGATGTAAATATATATAGTGTGTGTGTGTGTGTGTGTGTGTGTGTGTGTGTGTGTGTGTGTGTGTGTGTGTGTGTGTGTGTGTGTGTGTGTGTGTGTGTGTGTGTGTGTGTGTGTGAATTTATATAACATTTCTGTGTACATTGTTCATTTTATCCTCTGTTATGTAATACTTTATACAGTTTTCACCACCAACTTCCCTGCCAGGGCTGCCTACCAGGTAGCTGGTTTGCCCAGAGTGAGTACCTGTTAATAACCTTTAGCTTTTACCACTCCCACATTATTAGATGGTGCTTGATCCAATGATCCAAAAATCGTTATTGATTGTCTTCTCTTTCTGTCTCTAGGCTGGACTTGTAGAGATTGAGGCTATAGCCGTGTTGGGTCCACTCACTGATGCCTCCTAATGTAAACATTCACTTGATAGAAAAATGGAACGTATGATCTTCAAATCATGTTGTTTAGAACAGTCAAGTGTCTTCTGGATTTAAAATTTTATATTTTCAAAAGATTTATCAAATATTAAGACACCAATGTGTTTCTGTCACAAGGCTCATGATATCAGTCATGCTTGGAATACAAGAGGTATTACTTGTTTCTCTAATGTGCAGGATTGTTCATGTCACTTTCACCTCTCATTAAAATGCATGAATGTTTGGAACCAGCTTCTAAACTATTACCCCTCTCTATATATTCAGGGTCTTATTTCAGGTACAATGGCATGGGCTCTTGCTTGCTGTATTGTGTTACTGCTGTTAGCAGTCATTCCAGCGACAGTCTGTCCCATGTGGGAAATTGGACAATAATTAAAGTACAATACATTTGGATAATTCACTTAGTGGTTGTTTTATTTTTTACATACATGACAGACCTGTAAGCTTATTTTGTGGTGCAATATGAAATGAGCTGCATACACTAGGTATGCATTTTTCGGATAATCCATCTATACATATGAACAGAAAAGTACAAAAGGTTTGAGAACGGTCTTAACAGTAACTTGTCGTTACCAGTAGAGTAACACTACTGGTTTCAGTCCGCTGGTTCTTAGAGAGGTAAACACTATAGTGGTGTTACAGGGGAAGAGATAACTGAGCACACTGTGGTGGGCTGGTGGCCCCCCCTTGTCTCCACTTTCAGACCAACCCTCCATCACACCCCAGGACTGTACTGTACATTAAACAGGTAAGTAGCACTATAGACAAAGCTCAGAGATTGCATTATAAAATGTCAACTTGTCAAGGCCTTGCATTGATATTGGATGTGATAGCAAAGTCTTGAGCCTGAACTAAAATCTTGAGGACCAACAACTTTCATTACATTTCATAGAATCAAGTGAATATTTCCTGGTAACCACTGGACTTCTAACATACATTAGTATGCAGAACCAATGTTAGTTAATGTTAAGTGCATAACATGGTGCAATTTAATTAATTCTAATGTGCGTGGGATATTAGAAGTCCTCTGATGCCTTGTAACACTACTGTGTAGAACCAATGGTAAGATAAGTTTACCAAATGCTCTCTTCATGTTCAGAGCATGATGCACTTGAACAATGTTTTATGACATCAAATGATCATCTAGTTAACACAAGATGATATAGAGAAATAAGTACAAACAAGCATATACCATACAGTAGCTCTTTAAAAAAATATGCTACACCCTCCATATCTACAGTAAAGAATTAAAGTGTGGTATGTCAACGTGGCATGTAGAACCAATAGTTCCATCATATTAATGTTCAGGATGGGTATGCTGTGTGCAATGAATGCTCTTGAACTATTTCTGTCATCACTGCTCATGGCGAGATCCCCAGACTCGGTCCACAATTTTATATTCCCTCAATAACAAGAAAAAGATGTATCTACGGCTGTGAAAGATGGTTGTATGGATAGGGCCCTATTTTCGTCCATACTTTAACCCTTATCCCTAAACTCTTGCCATTTTTTTTACTGTTTTTAAAAACATTTTTAAATATTTCAAATAGCTGATCTATAAGCTCACGATTTGTCGATGTAGATCGGCTATTAGAAGTATTTAGTACATTTTTCAAAATAGTAAAAAAGGATACTAATGTATCCTGCCAGTGCATCACAGGTTCGAGTCCCATTCCCGACAATGTTTATGCATGTCCCTCCACATCTCTCTCTCCGTTTCCTGTCCATGTTCACTTAAAACTATCAATAAAGGCTTTCCTCTGCTACCCCAGATTCTAATCCGGTTTCCTGCACAAGTGCTGATTGAATTTCTTATCATTGAGGAATCTAGAGTAGACCATCAGGTCAAACTTTGTGTCAGATCCATTGTCTTGGTGAGACATGACCTTTGACAAAATCTAAGTGTAGAAGAGCAGGGCTACAAAATACAACCACCCTAATTGTATAAATTATATTGTATTAATATACTCTAGTAACTCTAATGACATTAATTTAAAAAAGTTACATAATGCCTCTTTAACACCACTGCGTTTCTATTGCTTGACTTAATATTTTAGTTTCGTTGGTGTTACATATCTTATTGTGTGTGAACAAAAAAAACCTCTGTGATCAGGTTCAGCTGAACTGTGGTTAATGTTACGACAGCACGTATTTTTCAATGGCTCCTGGCAGGCGTTTTCTCAGTGACAAATCCTATTATAAAACAGGAGAAGTGGATCACTTCACAGTGGTGGACACTGTGTTGCTTTATTCTATTGACTAGAGTTACAGGCGGCCTTCACAATTTTACATCTACAGATTTACAGATCGCTGCACCAGTGATGAATTTACAATGTTTATATAGGAAGGGGGGCCTCACATGGCCCTCAAGTATAACAAAATATGAAAACATAATATGACGTGGTATGGTGAAATTAGAAATAAAAAATGTTGGTCAATTCTGGGTTGGGTAATAACAGTAGTTTGTTGTATTAATGAATTATTATTGAGAACGTAGGTCGCATTTACTATCCAACCCAGATCCTCCAGACCCTGTGTGTGCGCCAGGGTGCATGACACCTCAGCGTGCGTCACAGTGCATGACACCTCATCCCAGCTCAGCAGAAGGATATAGCTTACCTGTTCTGACATCACAATGATGTTGCTAATGAATTCTGTCCTTGTCTGACATCATAGACCTATGACATCATACAAGCCTTTTATGCCCATATATAGAGATCCCTGATGTCATGAATCGTCACACTTGCAAATTAATTCAGTCCTTGCCCCTTTTATGTTGCCTGGCTCCAGCCCATAGACCCGCCCACTCTCAAGCTCCAGCGCTGAGTCTGAAATCAGGCTACCTTTTATGCCCATATATGGAGATCCCTGATGTCATCAATATTAAGCCCATAGTATCTGGGAAAGTGGGAATGCCCATATGTGGACATATTGTGTCCTTCTCTTGTGGTCTATGACACCAATCATCCATGAAGTCAGACGTCAGTCAGGTCGCACTTGTTGGTGTTGATGTCACCAAGAACGCTTCTCCCACATTGGTTAAAGGCCCTGCCTTTGTACTGTCGGACAGTTTTGAGGACAATAACCTTACTATATAAAGATTTGGGAGAACATTCTGGTCTCGCTTTTCAGCGAGCCAACAATAAGGAGATATTGTGATGTCACGTGAAGCATGACGATATTGTGATGTCACAGGCCATGCCTCCGGTGATATTGTGATGTCACATGAAGCATGACGATATTGTGATGTCACAGGCCATGCCTTTGGTGATATTGTGATGTCACGTGAAGCATGTTCCTCAAAGTTAAATTACTCATCATGTAAGTCTATTGAAGTTATGTGCCATTACATATGCACACAAATCAAATTATCTGTAGATCATGTTAATAAATATAGCTTTACCTATTGTAAAGACATTACATAATATAACATTAACATTATATAAGAGACTTGTTTAACCACAGTTTTATAAGTGCATGATTGTCCAGGGCACTCACATTCCCCTAGATCTTATTTCAGATAATGGCATGATGCTGTAGGTTTAGGATAGCCTAACAACTATTATAGTTATACTGCCATACTTTGTTTTGCTCCCGATGCAAAAATGCATGCGTGTATGGGCATACTATGTATCTGACCTCTGCAAAGATTTGCTGAGAACAACAGGGATGGTTAGACAAATTGCATGACACAGAAATCCCTAGTTATACCAAAGTTTAATTTGTATTAAAACAGCTGCTGCTGTGCAGTGCTGTGCAGTGAGATAATAGTAGACTGCAGATTACACTAGACAAGGCCATGAGAATAGTTTTGCAATGTGCTTCCAAAACGGGGTCAGCGAGCTACAATCCACAATGGGATGATCTACAATAGAACTAGTGAGAGAATTCAGTTGAATTATGTGAAAGAAATCACATGTATAAATGACCAATTCAGAACAAAGTACTACTAGTGTGTGTTAAACACCATTAATTGCAAAGATTGCAAAGAATAAAAACAAATAATAATGAAAATATTATTTGTCGTAAATAAAAACTTGGAACATTCAAAAGTGAGTTGCGAGCCCCTGCTTTGTTTTTCCTGATTCTATTCTTACAGTGTGGCTCAGCACCAAGAGACGGGTGATGTGTGTTATTTTTTCTTTGAGTGCTAAATAGTAATACAATGATATAACATCAATGGTTTACTCAACATTAGGGTATCAGATTCGTTTTTTGTTGAAGAGCCTACCTTCTGAAAGGCTCTCCTTATATCGTAGCAGTAATAAATGCTTTTAGCATAAAGATGTGTTAATTCAGTGGATTAAGCAGAGCACTCCAAGTCACAGTGGTGAAGTGAAACATGTGGGGTCTTCCAGTGGAATGCCAGTGCTACAGTATTTTATAGAATATTACAACCACTGCTACCTGAACACCTATTATTAAACCACTGTTGGGGAGAGGCAAGCCAAAATGTATGTATATTTTCTTTTTCATTACATTCTATGTTCTAAGTGATTGTGATGGTTAAATACAGTTTAATGGAAGACCATCCATGTACAGTACCTAGCTATAAGAAATCTAAATGAACTTGGTTATAATTCTCAGCTCATGTATTCTTTTAGCCATTAGTCTTTCCTTGTGTGTGTGTGTGTGTGTGTGTGTATGAAGTTCTTGGTCCTGCAGCCCTCAGCACTGCTCTGAGAATGGGCTGTCTGTTGGTTTTAACAAGAATTCCTACACCTGATCATGTTTCTCCATTAATTCATCTAAAAATGAAAGAGTGCACTCAAAACGTGTGGTCCGCCCTAATAGTTTGTGCAGTGCATGCTACATGTCTATACATAAATATGAATGCATGAACCACTTGAATCAAAGTTGTATTTACTTGCTGCTCAATTGAACTAGATAAAATAAGCACACGAGTAAAACAAAACAAAAACTACCAGAGCATATATTAGTAGGTAAAACTTTATTTATTCTGTACACTAAGGTTAGCGACATCATAGACCTCATAGACAAAGCTCAGAGAATGAATATATTACACAACGGCCACTTTCAAGGCCTTGCATAGATATAAAGAGATTACAGACATCAAACATTTGATCCCAACAACTTGCATCACATGATATAGAACAGAGTTATTTTATAGGACTTTTACAGTCTTGTAACAGAGTAGCCTATGTGAAACCAATTGCAAAAATGATCTGTTAATGTTCAGTGCATGATGCATGTAATGCACTTGAACTAATTCTAAACTGCATATAAAATTAAGTGGCAAAATCCCAGGCTCTGTAATACATTTGAGTCAACACTATGAAACTCCTGTTGTAATACAGAATACGATATTGTGTAGATCTGCCAGCTATATCCCAGTGGAATAGGTATGTCAATAAATAACCCTGGAGCAATGTATCAAAGTTCCAACATTACCTTATTCAGAGATGATTTACATTTACTTAGTCTTGCATAGCCAGATGTTTCAATAGCTCCGCCTAAGAAACTATCAGTAGGCGGAGCTCTCTGAAAGTCTGGCTATGCGAGACAACTCACAAAGTTAACTTTTTCACAATCCTTTAATGTAGTGAAATATTTCAAGCAAACAAGATAATATGGAAAATAGAAGAAAAAGAAAAAACATCCATGCACTATAGATGTTATTAACAATTTAATGTACACTGCATATCCATTACTGAACCCTTAGTATTGTCATTCTATTGGTTAAAAGAACCTCATTGAATTCAACATTAGAAGGGTTTTAATTTAATGCCATGTGTAAAACAAAGCAAGCAAATAAAAACATGGGATTATGACAGAATGTACACTGCATGCTCAAGTCTAAAATGTTCATTCATGTGGAAAAAAAATAATTTCTTTCAACATAGAAAAACTACAAGAAATCCAACAAGCAAAGCAGGTATTTGCTGGCAATGTAAATGTAGCCAACGTCTTCTTCAGCTACACAGCTGGGAATTACTTGAAGCTACAACTCTTCATCTGATTTCATTCACAGCTGACATTATTTGGCTTTGTATTCCTCAAGAAGTAGTACCAACACTTAAATAGTAATGAATTCACTCTGTGCAAACCTGGTCACCTGAACTATGCATTTCATAGCGTGTACAGGTACGTATGTGGCTCCAGACAACATGAGCTCTCCTGAATGAACACATATTAAGGCACAACGTTGAATAACACCAACATTAATGGTAAATAGGTGTATATATTGACAGTAACTAGCTTCTTTTGTTGCTTTATGCTATAGTTTCCCAGAAATGTTTACACTTCTTTGATCTTTGGGTTTATTCAACAGTCTGATGGAACTCCCCCGACAGACACAAAATAAAACGTTCACAAATTCCCCCATACACCTGACCAGTTAAAGAAACGATTAAGAACAGTGTAAAAGAACAGTCCTGGAACATTTGAAACACAATTGCAACATTCATTAAACAACTCTGTTTGGTTCCTCGTTAATTAATTTCACATGTAGTTTATCACAATATGAAAATGTGTGAATTTCTCCAAACATGAAAACAAGTAAGCAACTACTTGGGGGTGGGGGAGGGGCATTTATGTGATAATGTACTTTTGAGGCTTAATTGGGCGTCTGTGACAACGAAACGAGGCCAATGTGCTCCACCAGTCGACGAGTGAGTATGATGAATGATCATTCCAGACCAGGTTAACAGTTCATGGCTTTGTTCTCACCAGGAGATCCTCCCTCTTCATGGGGCTTCCTAGTCCTCCTTTTTGGCATTCTCACTATCTGCTGTTTCCTGAGGGGCATCTGCGAACGCACACAGGAAATCAGTGCATATCAGTCACAAATTAATACAATATGTGACATGCTAGTTACCAGTGTGACCATTCTATCCACTTGTAAAACAACGTGTGACATTCTATTTATCCATATATGCTTATACTAAAGTAAAAGAAAATAGATTATAGATGTAAATTGATATACTGTATATACATGTAATATCACCCCCCCCCCCCCCAAAGCGATGTCAAGAGATGACATTCCTTCTTAAATGTCAGGACATCTTGTTCTGCAGGGCCGGTTTACCAATGAATAGCCATAACTCTCTAGTAGCGTGTCTCAAAAGACACACACCCATGCACACACATACACCTTTACAAACCTGGCTATATAGCATCTAGGGCGTGCCCTGTAAACCACATATTGCTGCCAGAGAGTGTGAGGGAGAGAAGGCAGTCTCAGTTATGTAATGTCTCTCCCGGATGAGACCATGCAGCGTTCTACACGTGCAGCCTGGAGGGCCGGGGCCTCTCTGCCCCCAAAAGTACAGTATGTTCTTCCAGTGCGAAGACTAGGGTTCCACACAGTTGTAGCATCACCGGAATCATAAATATACTGTATAAATAAATACAAAATCAAAGTTTAATGAGTTTACTACCGGTGAGATTTCTCTGCAGCCTTGCTCTACATAGTAGTGTCAATGGAACAAAACACAGCAAACACCGCACAGACTAGTGCATCCAATTGATACAGAAGACTACATTCTTGTTAAAATGAACTGTTAAATCTTTGGCTAGTTAACTTTGTCTAATGCAGGGTTTCCTTGAAATGTGCAATCTAAAAAGGCAGAATGAACAATCCACAAGCACTGGAAAATACAACTACAGCTGTACAGCACTATCTTTGACACACTTCCTATGGTAAATACTACTATGTTTGACACATTTACCTATGGAAACATTGGAACGGCTTCCAGGGCGGTGAATATAAGGCACCATTATGTTTTGACTGAGATAATAAAGCTATCAACAAAAGAAATCAAATAAACTACTGGTGATATACTGCATTATGGCTCATTTGATTAGAATTGTACAAATCTGTTTTTACTGCACTCTTTTTTCCACTGATTTCACCGAAATGCCCTTTGGCCAACATGTACTGTTTGCATGCATTGCATCTGGAGACCAGCTAAGCATGTGGTGTGAGTAGCATTACATTGTCTTAAGCCATTTGAAGCAACAGGGCATAATTATTATCTAGGCCGCTCCTGACAACAGAACACAATAAGTGAGACTAGAGCTGTTGTGTTGGCCAAAAGCTCTGCCCATAACCCGAGCAAAGACTCAAGCAAAGACCGCAGTCCTCAGTGAGAGTGCATGTGTGTCTGTGTGGCTGCTTTCATTGTTCCTCACAGTGAATTATCTGTTTGACATCCTGGGCCAACAATGTCCACCCTGTTAATTCCGTCAGCTTGAACCAAACACAGGACCACTTTGAGAGAGATGTCTGTTCAAGTTTGTTCATTATAGGAACAGTTTAAATGGTTCACTGGGAGATCTTCACCACTACGCAAGAGAAGATGGTGCACGCACACCCACTTCAGTTAAAAGAGAAAAAAAGGTCTGCACACTGGTTAGAAATCCTACGCTGCGTTTTATTGTGCTTGTGCTCGATCAACAGATCTTCATGAGGAATTTTCTTACCCTAACAATTTCTGATGAAGATCTGTTGATACAAAAGTTGTTGAGAGCTCAATAAAACACAGCGGAACATTTCTAACCTGTGTGCAGATTTTATTGTTCTTAGATCTTCACCACTACCCTGTGACACTGGTAGTGAGTGCCCATGGCTCTTACATTAACCAGCTCAAAAGCAGGAAGATGATTTGTGTGTTTACTCAATTTCAATGTTTACTCATGATTTAACGTGGTCTATTTGCACATTTCAGGCTCACTGTGCAGTCTCTTTACCTTTTACTGTCACTGCTTGTTTCTGCATGCCCAGCATCTCCTTATCATATCTAGTGAAAGTTTGGTATACATGTTTGATGTTTCAGCTATTTCAGGCTGTGGCAGAGGTAGCCAACTACCCCCCCCCCTTCTCTTTTATTATTCTCCCTTGTGGTTCATTACACAGCTTGAAAAGTAGTGCAAGGTCTACTTAATGTCAGCTAGATATGCTTTTTAGATAATCAACCATTCATGGGGTGAATCAATGAGCTTTGACACCCATCATAAATGCTCAGGAGGAGGCATATTCATGTCATACAAAGGCAGCTGTCATTCACTATTATATTATAAGATTTTAGTTTAACCCTTACTGGTTTGTGCAGGCTTTAATGTATAGAAAATATACAGTAACTACATACAGCATAATAACCAAGAATGGTTTCTTTATAAATCTCAGAGGGAAATTAAAGGATAGAGCTAGCATTGTTGCTTCTTTGTTTTTTGTGTCAAAAAGTGTCAAAATGGGCCCAGACACATGTACTTGTTTTTACACAATGAAAGTTAAATTAAGATTGCAGATCTGACAACAATAAAGATTGCTCTTGTGCTTTCATACCTGCAGGCTCCACAGCAGCTGCTTCTTCTACTGCTGGAGCAGGCTCTTCCAGGATTTCTTTGGTTTCCTCAACAGCAGGCTCTTCTACAACTGGAATCTCTGGAACGGTAGCAGCAGCGATCTCAGGGTCTATTACCTCTGCTGGTGCTGCAGCTTCAACTGGAGCTACTTCTGCAGCTTCAACTGGAGCTACTTCTGCAGCTTCAACTGGAACTGCCTCTTCTACAGGTGCCGTCTCCACTGCTGCAACCTCAACAGGGGCCTCGACTTCAGGAGTGGCCTCAGCGACTACACTTTCTACTGCAGTGTCCTCCTCCGTTGATGCCACTGCTTCTACCACTGCTTCTGCTTCTACCACTGCTTCGACCACTGCTTCTGCTTCTACCACTGCTTCGACCACTGCTTCTGCTTCTACCACTGCTTCTGCTTCTACGACAGCTTCTGCTGGGGCTGCAAGGTCCTCTGGGGCAGGCTCTGCGGAGGCCTCTACCGCAGCCTCAACTTCAGGAGTGGTCTCAGCGACTACAGTTTCTGCTGCAGCGGCCTCCTCTGCCACCGCTTCTACGACTGCTTCTGCAGCCACATCATGTACTGGGGCTGCCTCTGGTTGTGCTTCTGGTTCAGCCAGGAGGTCCTCTCCAGATCCCAGATCTTCCTGGGCCTCCAGGGCTATCAGCACGGCCTCCGACTCATCAGTAGCCCCCGGCTGAAGGTCATCTGGTAAGGCACTCTGCACGGGCAGCTGCATCTGGTCCGCAATGGTTTCTGTGTCTTCTGCGATGAAGCCATTGCCATTTCTAACCACTGTAATGATATGGACAAAGGTAAGGAAACGTTAATTAATGATGACCTGTATGTGGAAAGACAGACATCTGCTTGACCCCTGAGACAACAGGACAAAAATGTTATTTAGACACCAGCAGGAGGAAAATTAACCTCATCAAGTAATGATCTTTTTCAACATCAACGGTCTGTTAATCTGTAGCATGGTCAGACTACATAGCAACAGAACATGCACAACTTAACTGCAAACACCTGGTGGGGGGTCTGAAACACCCTTAATGGGTAATGCATGAGTTAAGTGTTGTTAATATATGACCAAATATGCCATGACAACAGTTCAATCAACATACATGAGAAATGATGGCCCATTCTCTTTCCAACACTCAAGTCATGCTACCCCAGACAGCATAATACATATCATCTGTATATCATCTACATAAGCATTCATGAAGCACAGCTTTGGAGAACACAAACCCTTAAACAAATGTCAGCATACCAGAGTTCAGCTGGACACAAATCCCCTGAAAATGTATTCATTTTCCATTACAAACTCAAAGTGAAATATTATACAGTAGGTCATAAACTTTACAGTCAATTTCTTCTTCCTTCATGTGGCAGTGAAAACATTTCGTTTTAACAGATAAATTAATCAGGGTCTTTAAAATTGTACTTGAATCAACAGAACAAACACAAACGATAAAGTACAAGGGACATTTTGCTGCTTAGAATGCCATCCTTTCATTTCTGTTGCTGAAAAGAACTTTATTGAAACCTGTATTTGCCTAAGGTCCAGAGGAAAAGAAGGCACACAGGAATGATTCAAAACACACAATGTGTCTTCTTCTAGCTAATAGAAAACTGAACATTTTTCAAAATGTACTCATATTTCAATACAGTTGTTGTAATGGGTGTGAGCTGTGAACACCATCAGCCCTTGGGTATGAAACTACAGTTAAAGAGAAACAATAGACTGGAAAGTAACATCAACTAAAATGTCAACTAACGCTTACTGATATTATATCACCTACATATGTATATCACCCACATATGGTGACTAAAGACAACATATTAGATCACTTGTTCAGCATCTAATTCACAAGTTTCACAGCTAACTCACACAAACACAACATTGAGCAGCATTGTTCCCAACAGTATGACACAAACCAGAATGATCCAATTAGCTAAACAGTTGGATGGTTCGGACGCTGCAGCTTCCTGATTTTATTTGACTGTCGGAACCTATAAAAAGGACAGGGAGTGATGAGTGGAAGGGAATGTGACGGGCTGGCACACCACACAAAAATGAGCCAATGAACGGAGGACTAAAACAACAACAAGTGAAGTCATTAGGCACACAGGAACCTTGCTTCAACAGCCCGAAGTTTGAGGGAAGCTGTGTAGTGTGTAGGGTTGATGGTGACCTAAGATTTGAATAAGAAAACGTGTTGCTTTAGCTCCACAAGGTTTGTGTCTCATTTTGTTAGGTACTTTTAAAGGCTTAAGGGGAAAGACAAAAATGCCGGTTTGGTGTAACTTTTGGGGAGGTGAAGAATAGTAGAGGGTGGGGTTGAGGGGTTGGGGTGTGCATCCAACAGGGCACATCTGGATCAAGTTACATTACTCTCCTGTGGCCCTGTAAAGAGACAAACACCAAACTGTTGGGCTGGAAAAATATTTGACTTGCAGAGATTTCTCACAGCAACTTATTTTTCTGTGTTCACACATTCTATTCTGTTCACAGGGGTCTTCACAACCAGACACGACGCATATAAAGGTTTTATGTTTTTAAACACGCTCTCTTTGAAGAGATTTCTGGAATTTCCTGTCTGTCGCCGTTTTTCAGGCAATACTTCACCTTTGCCATCCTTCTCCTCTGTCACTGAAAATGATAAGCGAGAGGGCGAGAGAGACTATTAGCATGGATGACTCGCTTGTCAACACGGTTTAGCAGCCAACGATGACTGAAAGCCCAGACAAAACAGCGTCATGGCTGGCAGGGGGATGGGAGCCAGGCCAAGGGCAGTAAGAGGGGGGCTGGGGAGCCAGGACTGGGAATGGCTGGCAGGGTGACATGTACAATAAAGTCTTCTAGTGTCACGTATTCTCCAGGTAACCGTTGCCGGCTGCCTGTCTTTGTAAAATGTAATTTAGTGTATCATGGGCATTGTGTTTCCGCAACACAATGCCCATGATACACCAAATTACATTTTACAAAGTTTCATATATTTGACACGGAAAAATGCTCCAGTTGCAAGTCTAGAACATTAGATATAGCTCTCTGAGAACTGTCATGCAAGTTTACATCAGTGACAAACTAAACTTTGATCAAGTTCTTGGCGGCAAAGGACACCGTTGTGTGATGGAGCATACATTCAGTTTAATGTCAGTGGGCACAGCACATACAGTGTCTGTACACACACACATACAGTGTATGTATATTGACGCAATTGCATAATCCCTCTCAGCTGTGCCTGGCATGAAGAAGCCGTGTGGCAGCATGGCTGACTCATGAATGAACAATCATGTCCTATGTCAGGCATCTCTGTGGGACGCTATACTGGCTTAGCACACAGGGCCCACATGCAAAACACAAACAAGGCAATGACACTGCTGTCTCTTATGTAGAACATGACTGACACACACATGCAATAGTGAAAGACACAGGCATTGCTGCACTACTGCATGTAGTGAACATGCAGGAGATGTGGGCTCTCTCCAAGAGGTCACCAATCTTGCCCCCCCCCCCCTCCCTCTGCCAACTTTGCATGACCCTCCTCCATTGTCTGAGACAGTTGTAAATCATTTTGTGTTGTTGTTGTTGTGGTCAATAATGAACACATAGGGAACAAGGCATTGGGGACGTGGGTCTTACCCACTTCTACCAATTTTTGTTGATCACCTTTTAATGAGGTCTACTTGGATCTACAGCATTAAATTCACATTGCACACACGCTACTTGAAAAAGGATATATTATAAACAACTTTTGGGAAATATTATGGGTAACTTTAGGGGGAATTGCATCAGATTATCTGTTGAAGTCAAAGTTAACACACAGGAGCACTTCCTTGAATCACAGCAAACCGGTTTGGTCAGAACTATTGCCTTTAGGCAGGGTAGCCAAGCGCCGACACGTGTCCATATACTATTTCATATGAGGCTCAACTGACAGGGGTTGCAGGCAAGCAGGTCCTGTGTTTTGGTGTCCAAATACACATTTTTTTGTTATGTAGTGCTGAGAGGATGGATTAGGAACAAGTCATTACCTTTTCAGGAGTTTACTCTTCTTTGCATAAACAATAACAATAACATTATGGACATTAGGTTAAAATCTGTGACAGAGAACGAATGTCAAACAACTACTGAAATAGTGAGGAAAATAACAGTGAAACAGCAGCGTGTTACAGGGAGTATTATGTCCACCAGAGTGGCAGTGAGAAAGCACACGATGTACCAGAACGCCAGGCCGGCCGGTCCGGGGGCAACAGCAAAAGCAGTCACACCCCCCACAACAACAACTTTTAAATGAAGGAGATGACTTTTGGAACAAAAATTTTTCACACGCACCATGTCCACCGTTACTCCAAGTATAAACACTAACAGAGAGACATCCCAACACATACTATATAATATTTAACATCTCGTGTCAAGTACTTACATGCATCTCCATTGCTCTCCTCTGGTTTAGTACCAGGTCTTTTCTCCTGATCAACAGTCTGCGAGCTGGACGAGGAGCAACCCATGTTTAAAGAGCAGCGGACTTCTTATAAAGATAGGGCTGGATGGCAAACTGTGAGATTAATACAGGCAGTGAACAAAGTGCCCCAATGGCTCTCTCTTGTTTAACACAGACGGAGAACGGCTGGTCGTGAAAGCATGGACAGCTCGTCGGTTCCTAAGAATAGCTGGACACCATTATTATATCCCCTGGTCAGTGTGTCTATGCATGTCCTGCTGACCCTCCTGCCCTGGACAACGCTGTCTGTTGCGAGCAACAACAACAGTTAAATAGCACGGGTTCAGATGCAGAGTATCTCCCGACTGCCTCCCCCACACGCACACTTAAACTCTGTCCACATTGAGGAGGAGGTCCCTACAAAGCAGTCCCCACCTCTTGAGAGGATCTCCCACAATGTTTGATGAGGCATGTGCTTTTTCCCCTCCTCCCCTCCCCTATCAGTGGTGGAAAGCAATTTTCAATTTTCATTTTTCATTCACTCAAGTAAATTCTGAAATCTGGACTTCTACACTGCAGTATAGTAGTAGTAGAACTCAAGTAAAACATGTGGGTACTTTTTCCACTTGGAGCAGTGCACCACCTCGTGGCAATGTTTCGCAATAACACAACTGTTTGCTCTTGTAATAATGTATGACAGGTAAGTTAATGAAATCATTATACACTTGCAGGCTAAAACTGATTCCTGCTAGGGAATTCCGTAAACGTCACCAGAAGTTGTTTAAAGATTAACAAAAGTGCATATTGACTTACTGGTAGCATATTGTTTCATACTGTAGCTGGTCTCTGGAGATGTGCAAATATTTAATGGCACAGTTAGGACTATAAACAAATATTTGTCCCTCAAGTGACCCTCTAATAACCTTTGTATCAGTTTTAGTTCTCATTGCAATGCAAGACTGTCAATGACTTGCCTCGGTTCTTTTGTGTACCTGATTAATTTAGTCAACATCCAAGATTCAGAGATAGGCCTACATAATATCTCTGAGATATTTTTGTTAACCTGCAATGATGATCACCATGGACCCTCACCAATTAACTTACTGGCAAAACAGTAAACTACACCATACCATAGCCACAACTCTCCAACAACCTGACACAATGATGCTAGGTGAACAACTTGTCTCTCATCATTGGAAAGACCAAGGAG
This sequence comes from Nannobrachium achirus, assembly GCF_963921795.1. Taxonomy (NCBI): domain Eukaryota; kingdom Metazoa; phylum Chordata; class Actinopteri; order Myctophiformes; family Myctophidae; genus Nannobrachium; species Nannobrachium achirus. Next base: position 52,737,535 of record NC_137811.1, read on the forward strand.
CTGACAACAGGAAGAGAGGAGAGAGGCTGCTGGACCACATCAGTTACATTAGTGGGTCTGCTGTATGTGTGTATGTGTGTGTGTGTGTGTGTGTGTGTGTGTGTGTGTGTGTGTGTGTGTGTGTGTGTGTGTGTGTGTGTGTGTGTGTGTGTGCGCGCGTGCGTGCGTGTGTGGAGACAGTCAGTAGCCCCAGATTCCTCAGTGTTCACGTGAAAGAGGCCCTCTATATTAGGATGAGCACAACGGTCACATCATGAAAATGGCACAACTTTCATCTCACGCCACTGACTGAAGACGTTTGGCATGGGGACCAACCAAGGTCCTAAGGGCCTTCTACAGAGTCACAACTGATGATGGTAGGCTACACGTAAACATATGGACACATACATACAGTATACATACATAATTTATATATATACGCAGTATACGTACAGTGTGTGTGTGTGTGTGTGTATACGCGCGCGTGTGCACACACACTACTGTGTGTGTGTGTGTGTGTGTGTGTGTGTGTGTTTGTTAGAAGTAGGATCCATTCATACCTTCAAAGTGCGCTTTTCTGTTTTGTTTGTTTTTTGTTATTTTTGGTACAATGTAAAGGCACCATATCCAATTTAGGCTCATTAAATCTTGGATCTTGAAAATGGAAAATAACAAAAATCACAAATTGGCATGAATGTTTTATTTTTGTTTTCAATGTACAGTGTTGTTAAATATTAATTACATTTGAAAGCAAGATTGTGTTTAAATCTTTAAGTTGCAGTTTCCTGACATATAAATGTTCCTCTTTTCTATTCATAAACATAATTTCATACAAAAAGCTTGTATACAATATACATTGTAATTCCAGCAGAATGCATACACAGTCAAATCCTCTGTGTGAATGTATCCATTTGTAGCTCAGAGACGATTTTAGCATATTTTTCAGTGTAGCTTTTTGGGATGGATTAATGCTGCAATCTGGAACTTATTCTAAAGAATAAAACATCATTTGGACCAATCTGTATGCTAGCTAGAGTATGTTAAACAATATAACTAGTACTTCTGCAGTGTTTAGAGTTGGTCTGGTCTCCCTATCCCTACTACACTCATATATCCGGAACGGAACAAGCAGGTATGCCGTCTTGGTGGGGTCATAGTGGTAGAGGTTTTGCCACACGGGAGACCCGGGTTCAAATCCTGGGTAGGACATGAAACTTAGGGGTTGCAGCTTTAAAGAATGCGTAGAATGTTATGCTGTACCGTCAGGTAGAGGAGAAGGGAGCAAACCTTCACTTACGTATGTACGACTTGATTCTCAAGGGTCTCCAACTTCTTTGTCATAGCTTCAAGTGCACATGTTAAAGAAAGTATTAGAATATACTGTATACTACAAGAAAGGCTGCAAGTCACAACAAGTGATTATTCTATCTTTTTTATAAGAAAAAATTCAAATAGATTTTTCATAATTGACTAAGTCGAGGAGTCTGATCAATTAAGCCCAATTTTATACTTCATTGTACAATGATAGCTGATCAACAAGCTCACAATGAACTTGTAGATAGATAAAAATAGATTTGGTTTAAAAATGGTTGACAATTTATGTTGCAAGCCTACTACAGTATCAATCACAAACAGACATTCCATGACTTAATACATCCAGATAAATCCAGTGTTAAGCTAATTTGACTCTGAAAGTGTACATTTGTACACTTGAGTTGATACATTAACACTGAGGATTTTATTGTGAGACATTAAAGATGATGTTTGAGTAACATTAGATTCTGTCCAAGGACTTTGGAATAATAAAAATCTTGAATAAAACGTTATGAACGGTTGACAGTTTCCCCTTCAAAAGCCATTCTCTCAAAGAAATATATATCTTAAAAGGATATTGTTTTGGGTCAGTGTCTTCAGCTTCTCTGTCACCTGGTTCTGGAATGTTATCAGAGTCTCACACTGGCACATATCCTTATCAGATGGCTTGTCTGTAGGGAGAGAATGAATCAGTGGACAAATCAAGTGTTTTCCCGCCACACCTTCCTAAAAGGCTCATTAACAGATACAATATTAATCATGATTGAGATGAAGTCTACGCACTGATCTGGAATAGTGACCATTGGACACTAGCATCATTTCATATAACATTCATATAGGTATGGTATAGCCAGGTTAATTAATCTGCAATGTTATGATCTAGTCACTGCACTGCACTTTTGAGACAGTAGAGGGCAGAGACGCACCACTATTGTGGAGGAAAGATACTTGTATATTTCAGTGACAAATTGTCCTGCAGGATTTAACATCAAGGAGCAGCGCACACAGTTCTAATAATAATATTCTGATGTCACTTTGTTTGAGCAAAGCCAAACATATTCTATTTTATTGACAGTAAATAAATAAGATCACTTGAACACATTTTAAATAATTATTGTTTGTGTGGTAAAACCCTTTTTGCAATAACATACTCTGGAAAACAGATGACACTTGACACATATCTCTACATGGCTGAAAGTACTTACCGGTACATCAAGAAACCTTTGCTGACATGCAGGGCATAGGAAAGAATAAATCTGAAGAGCAGTGATGTTTCTGTGTTTGTTTTAGGGCATCAGTGAAAGTAACAAATGGAATGTAAACAGAGATAAATAGTGTTTAAGATGTGATTGGATTATTTGTTGTATTATATATTTGTTAATTAGAGTTCATTAATCTATTTACATTGTAGGTATTTAACTGAATGTTTAGTTTGTTTCCGTCATTCAGGTTAAAGTACCTTTACATATCACTGACTTCAACTTGTTTGTAATTTCTCCCATTTTCTCAAAATCTTCAGTATAATACAGGTGCTTTTCATCAGGCTCAGAAGCAATTTCCCTCAGCTCCTCTTCAATAGCTTTGCCAACACCAAGGGCATACATTGTGACTCCTGCAAGTTACATAAATAAGATGTCACAAAACGATAAGTGAAATTGATAGAAATTATTGTGAGATTTTAGCAATCGAAAGAATTATAACAGTAATTTATTCTACACATAATCCTCTGACAAATATTTAAGAATCTTTTTCTATATGAGCATTGCCTTTCTGTGATTGGTAATAACACAGCATGTACTGTACAGATGTAAGATATAGCCTATATTATCGTATGAAAAGAATCAACTGTACTGTACCAGCTTTTTTTGCCTTGGTAGCCCATTCTGAAACATCATCCTGGGATCTTCCATCAGTGAACACAATGCACACGTGTGGGAGCTTTGCCCTGGCACCTTCCTTTGTTGAAAAGCTGTACTCAAACATGTGACGTAGAGCTGATCCAGTCATGGAACCTCTGCCCATGTACTGCATACGGGTCACAGCCTGTTTGATATCCTGAGCTGTCATGTACTGGCCCAGGGTGAACTCAGTACGGACTTTGGTGGAGTACTGGAGCAGTCCAATATGTGTGCCAGTTGTGGATATATCCAGAGAGTCCACGATACCATTGACAAACTTCTTGACCAACTCAAAGTTGTCCGTGCCCAGGCTTTTGGAACCATCGATCACAAAGACCAGATCCATGACTCCATCCCCACAATCTGTCTCTGTCAGAGAGATTTTCATTTAATAACATGTACCAGTAGTTCAAACACAACTGTTTGCTAATATTTGCATTCCGAGGTAGGAGTTGTGTACAAAATCTATACCTCTTCTCTATAATAATGGAAATGTGTATTCCCATCTTGCTCCCAGTAATATGAATTTCATTTCATTTTTTAAATGAAGGTACAATTTCTCAAGCAGTGTTATTAAACAGTAAAGGGCATAGATGTTACACAAAACAATATTACTATCTGCAGACCTTGATGCCTCATCATGATGAACATGATCACAGAATGTTCATTAAATCCGGTATTGAGGGAAAAACTATGAAATACTCCCAACAATTAATAACATCCCATTCATTCAGAGTTATGTAACAGAAATACCCATACTGTATGGGTAAGCACACAGTTATATAAACATTATTATTATTATTATTATAAACATCTCTGACAAGAGACTTAAAGCTTTCACAGTCCAAATTGCTTAGTGAATACAAATAAGCTTATTGCTATAAGATAAACCAGTTCCAGTGGTTGTTCTAAGATATCTGCACCATCAATTCCTGACACTGCTTTGTTGCACCTACTGCACATTACATTTACATTAGTTTACAAATGGTTATTGAGATAGTAGGTTAAAATTAACCTTTCACTTTACTAATCCAATGTAAGCAATAAAGTAACACTAAGAGAAACAATCTGTCTATCATTACTGTTACATTATTTTACAATTATTAAACCACAAAACACTGCTAGCAAAGCATCATGTTTCTATCTCTAAAGAATAAAAATATCTTCTCTGTGGTATTTGATCAAAGAATTCTGTGTTTAAATATCCACATATACATTTATGATTATGATGAGCTTGGACTTACTCTGGCATGTTTTCCCATCCGGTCTGAGTGTGTAGCCTTCTCTACATCTACACACACATGAGTTGTTTGTGTTGATGTACTCCTGCTCACATCCATGTTTGCCATCTGCACAGTGGTCAACCTCTGCAATGAAACATCAGTCAGAACAATTGGGGGGAAGAATTTGTAGAAGGTTGACAAGGAGGGAAACTAAAAAGGTGATGCATTGCAGATATGTTTGATTGCACAGTCTAATATTATCAGTTACATCTTACTAAACAATCCCGTTATGCAGGATCTTTCGTATTCTGTGGAAACAGGTTAAAGTCATTGTACAATTTATAGACACTGTTCAAAGCTTCTTAAAGCTCCACCGGCTGTCTGTCTGTCAGTAAGTCTGTCTGTCACGTCACGTCACACATTTGCCCCTACTCCTATCTCCGCCACCGTTGCCCTATCCATGCCAAACCTTGCACACACACTCCTTGGCTGGCAGACCACACACACAGAGCAGTGGAATAAATGTTTGACCTAAAAAACTAAATGAGTGAGACTTACTTTTGCATGTTTTCCCATCAGGTCTTAGTGTGTAGCCCTTTCTACATTTACACACACAGGAGTCCTCTGTGTTCATAAACTCTTGTTCACAGCCATGGTTACCATCAGCGCAGTGGTCGATCTCTGCAGTGAATCACATTCATCAGAACTGAGATGACGAGATTAGTAAGCAACGTATATTATGGTATATCTTTGTTCAAGACTGGGATATCATTATACAATACTGTATTGTAGTGTGCATTGTACAGTATGGAATAATACTTACATTGATATGAAATCCCCCATAACTAAGTTGTTACATGCTTATTGTATTGCTACGGCCACAGGAGGATAAAATAAATGTTTAAGTACTTGTACAATGACTACCAGCATATTAACATCTTAAACCCTTTATACTTAGTTTGGGGCTCACAAGATCCTCTAGTATTTCCCTCTACCGTCTACACCACATCTCTTGTAGATTGGCTATTTTTGCCAAATGTTAGTCACTGAATAGGGACACTATGATTAATTACAACACAGATTGTGTTGTAAATTAATAATTTACATGTTTATTTTTTGATGATGTTGTTTTTAATGTGATCAACCCAGTGTACTAATTATCTGTCAGACATTAACATACTAGGCAATAGTACCTTGAAACATAGACACTAGTAAACATCAGGTAAGACTTACTTTTGCATGTTTTTCCATCAGGTTTGAGTGTGTAACCATCTCTACATTTACACACACACAAGTCTTCTGTGTTCATAAACTCCTGTTCGCATCCATGGTTACCATCAGCACAGTGGTCAATCTCTGCAGTGAATCAAAATATATAGGATGTATAGCATTACACTCTAGGATGCATCTTTTTGAGACATGGACAGGTTTTGAATGGTCAAAATGACTTGTATCAACTATAATAATTTGGAAAACTATTTAGAAAATGCAAAAATAGTTTTTGCTTTTTTGCAGCGTTGTGGTGACACTGTTTTGCAGTCTTTCTAATAACAGGATTTATAAAATGCAACCAGACTAAAAGACAGTTATGTTATATCAACTAATTTCCAAAACATCTGCCAGTTTCTACAAAACGGGTATCTCATTTGTCAGGTTACATAACTCAAAACCTCTAGTAAATAAAACTACAGATGATACTTACTCTGGCATGTTTTCCCATCAGGTCTTAGTGTGTAACCATCTCTACATTTACACACACAGGAATCCTCTGTGTTCATAAACTCCTGTTCACATCCATGTTTGCCATCAGCACAGTGGTCAATCTCTATAATAATTAGTCAAGGCACAGAAATAAAGATCAGAAAGGCATAGAAGATGCATGTACTTTTATCTCCAAAAATAGACCATCTACAAGCTCAGATCTGCTATTTTTGGCAAATGTTCCCCCAGATTAAGCTTGCTGGGGTTCAAGTGGTTGTTAAAGCATGATTACATGATGACAATTGACATGGATTATCCATGTGGATAGAAATATGTTATAAGCATACGCAACATGATCATATCATGCTGCAAATTCTAGAATAGCATAGTTCTGTTGTTTTACATAAAGAGAATAATAACTCAAAGCCCAAACAAGAAGAAAACAGTGTCATAAAATGTGTCCATGTTTCCACTGAGTAAATGGAAAACATTTTACTCTAAAAGGAATGTTGATTGAATGATGGTAAATAGGGAATATGGTTTTCTGAGCTAAAAGAGATTTGTGACACCTCCACATCGCACAGTTCTTGAGTATTGTCATGCTCAGAGCCATGGTTCCCCAGATCACAATAATCTATTCAAGATTCTTTACAGTTTTACACTACAAATACAGAGATTCAATTTGATCTTAAAACATCAAATATTCCAACATGATTTTATCGATGATGATGATGTATCGATGTAGGTAAAAGCAGTCTCTAATGCAGCCTGAATTCCTTGAAAGTAAACATCATTAGACTACCAAAGAGGAGACCAAAATTAAGTCAGAATGTTTTCTTTCTTTAGACACAGACCTTTCTGCTGAAATCAATATCCAAGGACATTGTCAGTATGAGAAAATCATTTATAATTTTTCTTTAATACAATAATCAAGAGGTGCAGCCAAAGACTCCTCTGGGAAAGATCAAACATCAAATGATCTCATACCTGTTTTGATATAGCATTATACTAGAGTACACCACATTTCAACAGCTGGTAGGATGATTGAAAAAGCACACTTCCTTAAAGGAAATCTCCTCCACTTTAGGCTTGGCTAACATCCACTAAACGAACAGGAGGGTACATTTTCCAAATGTAGGCGGATAGATGTCACTTTGACACAAAATGTTTGGGTCCTTTGGACTGGACCCGGGGATTGAAGTCCCAGTTAATCTATGAGGCCACTGCTTGCACTACAATAGAATGGAGGTGTATACATAATTCTTAATGTATGTCTAAGTGTGTTTCATTAATGCCTTGATTAACTTTGTACTGAGTTACACATAAATACAGACAGGATGAAATAAATGGAAAAGAGTTGGGTTCTGTGAATAAGGAAGGAAATTACTGTACAGTATGTGAGGAGAGGAGGTAGTGAAGATAGATATTATTATAAAAAGAAGTGGTTTTATTACTACTGCATGTCTTCAGGTCCTTGTTGAGTTGATAACCTGGACGACAGCGACACTCATAACCATCAGGCAGGTTGGCACAGATGTGGGCACAACCATGGTCCACCACAGCACACAGGTCCTCAGCTACAACAATGACAGAGGCACCAATAATGTATTATTATTCATGGTGGAATTTGACAGATACAAGAGGAATGGAAGAATATTACAGTGGCAAGGTACAGTATCTAGCTTGGTGCAGCCATGCCCAATTTACTTTAATGCAGAGCTGTTTTGTCTTCATAGTATTGTTTCATTGTTGTTGCTTTACTTGGCTATGTTTTGACAATGATCGATTCCATTGGTGAAAAAAACCAAAAAACACAAGTAGTATCCTTTAAAACTCAAAAGCATTATTGCCCGCAGAAAGCATTTTTGAGCTGCAGAGAATTTTAGATATCATGTACAGTGCACAGAAACACAATGCTCTGCGCTGGGGAGAGGAGTGCTCCAGTGTGTTTTACCAAAAGATGGCAGGCCAGAAAAGCACTGGCATCTATAAAGAAAGAACCTTTTATTTACATATGTTACAAATGTATGCTCGTGGTTTTGCAAGAGAAAAGCAGTTCCTTCACCTTTACAAGTCTTGCCATCAGGGTTGAGGGTGTAGCCTTTCCTACACTTGCACCTGTAGGAAGCTGGGGTGCTCACACATATATGCTGGCATTGATGGTCCACCTCTTCACACATATCTGAACCTAATGCAAGTAAGTGCCCACGTACGCACGCACGCACGCACCCACACACGCAGGCACACACACACACACACACACACACACACACACACACACACACACACACACACACACACACACACACACACAAACACACACACACACACAAACACACACACAAACATTACTACAATGCAGGGATCAGCCATTCTCACTATTTCAACGTATGTGCTGTATCTCCACTGAGGGGGGACAGGAGCAGAGCCCACTCACCTCCACACAGTTTGGACTGGAACACGGAGATCAGCGTTTCAATCTGACTGAAGTTAGCTACCAGGTACACATGCTCAGAGTGAGGCTCACTCCCTATGGCTTTCAGGGTGTTCATATCCACCCTGCCCACTCCAATTGCAAAGATCTGGATGCCCGCCTGCCTTGCTTGAACCGCAACCTCCTCTACCGTGTCCTGAGGCCGCCCATCCGTCACAATCATGGCGATACGCGGGATATTGAGGTGTGCTGACCGTGCACCCTCTTCCTCTGTGAAGGCTGTCTCCATGGTGTACTGGATGGCCAGACCGGTCATGGTTCCTGAGGCCATGTGTTCCATGTTCTGTACGGCCTGCACTACCTCGGCCTTGGTGGTGTAGGTGTTGAGGGAGAATTCGTTTTGGACAACGCTACCGTACTGCAGCAGGCCGACCCGTGTCGCGTCAGGACCTATTTCCAGGAACTGAAGTAGGTTAGCGATGAAGGTCTTGACCTTTTCATAGTCATTGGGACGGATGCTGCGAGAGCTGTCGATGACAAAGACGAAGTCTAGCGGGACACCTTTGCAGGGGTCATCTGGGATCAGGGACACAGTAAAAGCATTATGATTTTACGATTTTATTTCAGATCAGAGCTCAGTTCATGAGCCAAGTATTGAACCTTAGCATCCCTATTCTGGGGGGAACATTTGCTATAAATATTTAATAAAGGTGGTGTAGGTTTGTTGTTTTTGTGTGGTTATTTGTTTGTTTGTATTGTTAAAATCAGTGTCAAATAGCTCTATATTCTGCTAGCAATAATTGCTATAGTATAGATAGAGTGTTTACATAATACATACCCACTAACTTTGTTGGTATAGCGGACTCATTTTGGGCCCGGGTAACGTCGGGTCTGGGGCGTCGCTTGTCTGGCCGGGCCGCATCACAGCACAGCAAGCAGAACAGGCCGAGAGCCAGGGTCCTCATTCTGAGCAGACTAACAATGATGCTGGTGTTGAAATCTTTAAAGAGAGAAGACAAACAAGAACACAGGAAAAGCTGACAGTAACACTCTACGAACACATTGTGAGAGGGAAAGCAAATGAAGGAACAAGGAACAGGTAAGTGTGAGAGGGACAGTGGGGGAGAAAGAAAGACAGAGTGGAGATTAGACCATCTTTGGTGAACCACAATTAGAAAAGTAAAAAATAGATGGTAAACAAAATGGGCTTCCCAAGTTGCTTGTACTGTGGTCACAAAAGGGACACAATCACTGTAACACAAGAACAATCAACATAATAACTGAAAAAACCTAGACAATCAAATAATCAAAACAAAGAAAAATAACCAAAATGCCACAATTTCCCAACCCTTAGTAAACTCCATTTTGGGTGTGGATGTGTGATCACAGTAACAACAGAAAGACTGAGACATGATACCTGCCGTTGATGAGGAGGAATTATAAATAGCAACACTTTCACCTCTTGCATATATGACCCTATACCCAGCTTCAGATTTCACATTTTAAATGCAGAATAGTTGTCATACCACAATATTCACAGCATTTAATAGCTCTTCTGGAACCTCAAGAACCGCAAATCATAGACATTGCAATCAAGCAACCAGCACACAATTGAACATATTTTAGAGCCATACCATAAAATAGATATGATCTTAAGTTATGCTTAATATACAGTACCATCTAATGGATGAAGTGAACAAAAACACAAAAGAGCATGGGCTTTTACATGTTCTGCAGCACGGGTGGCTTCCAGTGATTTAGCACAGACAGAATTCCACTAGTCTAGTCCCCTGGAGAGCCATCCCTTTCCTTTCACGATGAAACCAGCTTGCACAGTGTTCTAAAGCCATCAGAAACGTAAATGTATTCCAAAAGGAGGCATTGTGCCGTATGGCTATACTGCAATTCTAATTCTAAAGCAAGCTGGCACCATCACAGTCTGTTCTGTTCACAGGAGTGGGAGATACAACTCCACAGGAGACAAGTTTATGGTTTGCTGTTGACCCGAGATATATAAGGGTCACACACACATGTAGCATCCCATGCACTCATGTCGACCTATGCCCTCGCATCTGTTGGATGTCTTTTTTCACCACACAGTAAATAGAATGATTGAAAACACTGTAAAGACTTAGTGTTCTGCTGTATCCTAGAGATATCACTGTAGCCCTAAATGATTCAATGATGATTAGACTAGAAAGAATTGTTTTCTCACCATTAATCTATGCTGAAACGTGACTATCACAAACAGCAATTATGTTTTCCAATTCCAAATTCGACAAGGGCAACTGTGAACTATTTTAGTTTTTCTCTTAAAATAGGATACAAAATAGAACACTTTTCATGAATTGCATATGAAATTGCATAATTATTCAAAGCCATTCCCCTTCATTTTGAAGCTGTATTTTCCACTTAAAAACAAACCCCATTTTATGGTCTTTCTGCTTTGTAAATGCTGGAACTTTGATGACTTTTCATGATGCAAGTTAAGGAAGCTGAGTTACTGCCAACACTTTCTTGTAAACACTGGGAAACATATGCAACAGGTGTTGTCAGGCTTTATTTTAATTTGTATAACATAATTCAAAACAACGTCATTGATTCTGTCACGTCATTCAGTTGTTGATAGATCAGCTGATAAAAAAATAAGAGTAAAACATGAAGTGATATGGGGAGGAAGATATGCATGATCATGAAAATGACTTACCTTATTTTTTTAATGGCAATATGTTAAACTCCTCAATAATAAAAAATAAAATGTGTATAAATCCTTGCAGAGGTGTTAGACATCAACAAGAAAAAGAAATCTCACCAGTAAATTCACACTCCTGGTATGAACACGGATAACTCTCTCTCCTTCTTCACTCTCTCTCTGTCCTTGTTTCTCTGTCCAAGCACGTGCATTGCTCTGCCCCCAATTCTCTGTCCAGACTTTTTCACTACGCACTCCCTGTGTTTATGTCATACTCTAGCCAAGGAAACGCGTCTTGTGCAACTCTGTTGGAAAGACAATCACAGTTTTGTATATTCTTACCTTCAGTGTTGATTACGATTACTAAAGCCTTTAGTGGCGACAACAGCGAATAAACTATCTTGCCCAACTACACAATAAAATATCTTGAATGTTAAAAGTCAACCTGTAAGGGTAATTTAGTACATGTCTATGTCTATAGGCCTATGACCCACATGGTCCTGTTACATACAGCTATAACAATCGCAGTTTGTTTTGGGTCAGTGTCAAAGTGTCCTTGCTTGAGAAAGACACAGAACCTATAACATTACTTGTACAAGTCATTATCACAAACCAGAAAACACATAAACGCCAGTTGGGTGTAAATAGAAGCTAAAACCTATGAAGAGATTAACCACATTAGATTAACCCTGACGACCCTACAGTATACTCCGTTAATGGGGCAAACATCAAAAATAAAGAGATTACCAGATCTTCAAGCCCACATCTAGTAGCCTAGGTAACAAACAAACACAGTTAACAGTGATAAGTAAGTAAATGTAGAACTTCTGTACTAATAAGTAAATACAATTGTGAGGTAGGCCTATTTGTACTATACTTGAGTAGGCTATTTCGAATTTCCAGTACTTCTACTCCACTACAATTATTAGAAAACTCTAGTTACTAGTTACTTTTATTCTTTGATTGTCATCACAAAACATAGCCTATATTAACCACTTCAGTTATACATTTCCGCCATTTAAAAATAGCTGATCTACAAGCTCACAATGTGTCATATTGTCATATTGTGAGCTTGTAGATCTGCTATTTTCAAAAGATTGTTGAAACTTGAACCAGAAGGTTAGGTTATGCATAATGCATACTTTTACTTTGGGTACTTTAAGTAGGCCTACATATTGATGCCAATACATACTTATTTACTTGAAACAGAGTGGGCCTAATATTGCAGTAGCCTACTACACCAAACCTCTGCTGCGGCGTTGTGAGCTTGTAGATCTGCTATTTTTTGGCTAATGTTCCACTAAGAATAGGGATGCTAGGGTTCAAGTGATCAAACTTGATCACGCAAAGATTTGGAGGACCCCCTGTAGTAACTCTGAAGACCCCCTAGGGGTCCCGGACCCCCTGTTGAAGACCTCTGCAGTAGGCTATTGATACTTTGAGTACTTTTCCCACCACAGTTAACTAGCATAGAACATATAGGCTATGCTAACGTTAGCTTGCTAAGCTAACGGCGTCCACCTGAATTAGGTATAGTTATTTTAATAGCCTAAAGTATCATCCCAGAACACATATTAACTAAATATCCATCAGAATACAGTAATAGGCTAATCGTTATTATTATTACTAGAAGCTCGGCCGCCCTTCGGGCGGCCGAGCGTCTAGTCGGCGCCCTGGCCAACTCGGGAACAATGTAAATAGGGGATGAATGCCCCGCCCTTTAATGCAAACCCCATTATACCTGTTGTCATAGGATCTGTTTTGACCATCTGTTTGCGTGTGTCCATTTATGCCCATGGCTTGTGAGATGCGTCGGTTATCTCCATATATAGAGATTCAACACGTGCAAAGTACAGGAGTGATGTCAGAATGAGTCAGCAGAAGTGATGTCAGAATGCCCATATATGGAGATCTCTGTATCTGTGTCCCCTTTATGCCCATATACGGAGATTGCGTCCATTTTATGTCACAATGAGTCAGCGCTTGCGCCGATACATCCATTTATGCCCATATATGGAGATGTGCGGCCGAGCGTCTAGTCGGCGCCCTAGCCAACTCGGGAACAATGTAAATATGCCCATATATGGAGATCTCTGTAGGACCCGTTATGCCCATATATGGAGATGCGCGGCCGAGCGTCTAGTCGGCGCCCTAGCCAACTCGGGAACAATGTAAATATGCCCATATATGGAGATCTCTGTAGGACCCGTTTTGACCATCTGTTTGCCTGTTTGTCTTTGAGTCAGCAGAAGTGATGTCAGAATGCCCATATGCCCATATATGGAGATCTCTGTATCTGTGTCCCCTTTATGCCCATATACGGAGATTGCGTCCATTGTATGTCACAATGAGTCAGCGCTTGCGCCGATACGTCCATTTATGCCCATATATGGAGATGGGCGGCCGAGCGTCTAGTCGGCGCCCTGGCCAACTCGGGAACAATGTAAATATGCCCGTGTTGTCATAGGAGTGTGGGGTCAGTCATGTGGTGTACGTGATGTCAGAGCCTTTTATGAAGTGATGTCACAATGACATGATTTCCTCCGGAACAGCCTGATGTCAACAATCAGCTCCGCATAAGGAGATTCCGAACGTTTCGCGCCGTTTCGGAAAAAACGTGCGTCGGGTCGGGTCGAGGCCCGGCACTGCACTCCGCGCCACGGCGGAGAACGCGCGTGCCGAATCTGAAGCCGGTGGGACGAACGGTTCTCGAGATACGCGGATTACATACACGCAGACACGCAGAGACTTCTCGCATTTATAGATAGATTAGACCTATTATTATTATTATTATTACCCTTATTATACAGTAATAACATCATTTAGCCTACTGTACCTATAAACGCTGACGTCACAACTTGTTGATCGCGCGGTGGGCGTGGTCACTACTCACGACGCACGCGACATGAACTTGACCTATAATAAGAGAGTGCGACAGCCAATCACAGTTGATTTACCATGATTACCATTGTTGATGTTTAAATCAGCAACGTTATAAATAAGGCCGCGCAACCACAGTTCGTTAGTTGATGATGATAGCGATGATGATGATGATGGAAGACACACGCAGGAATCAGCTCGTCTCTGGAGACGTTGAGGACTTCTTCAACCAGGACACTTTCTTCAAGTTAGACCTGGAGGATTTGAACTTCTTAACACTCGACGGAGATAATTCCAACACCGACACCACCGACTACGAGAGCTTCCAGCAGCCAGAAGAGGACGCCGTTGCTGTGGCTAAATATGCGGAAGAGCTCAGAGTCAGACTGGCCTTGGACAGACACAAGGGACTGTTGCTGCAAACTCTTCAACAAAAACAAGAACGTTATCTCAGCCAGCAGCCTCTGACAGACGAGACGACCAGAGGTCTGCTCAGAAGATTACGTTTATTATGGGTGAACTGTTACAGACAGAGCAAACCTACATCAGGGATCTGCGACACCTGAAGAAGACCTACATGCGGGAGATGACCAGTGGAGTGGAGGAGAAACCTGCAGGCATCCTCAACAATGAAGCCATCATCTTTGGTAACCTGCAGGACATATATGAGTTCCACTGCAATAATTTTCTACACCAGTTGGTCAACTGTCAGCTTCCAGCAGACGTGGGACATTGTTTTGTGGCATGTGCTGAGAAGTTTGACATGATCTATGTAAACTACTGCATGAACAGACCTGCCTCCAACCGACTTGTACTAGACCACCTACAGTACTTTAACCACATCCAACAGAAATGTGGTCTGCTGAGCTGTACCGGTTCTCTGGAATCCTACCTCCTCAAGCCTGTCCAGAGAATTACAAAATACCCCCTCCTGCTGAAAGACTTGTTGTCTTGCTGTGCCAAGGGAGAAGGAGCAGAGATTAAGGACGCTTTGAAGGTAATGCAAGGAGTTCTGAAGAAAGCCAACGATGCCATGAACATTGCCATGCTGGAGGGGTTTGATGAAAACCTGGATGTGCAGGGGGACTTTATCCTGCACGACAGTTGCCAGGTGTTCTGGAACCCCGGGTCCCTCATGCATAAGGGGGGTCACATGTCGCTCAGCCGGAAGGACAACTACCACCTCTTCTTGTTTAAAAACACACTGTTGTTTAGCAAGGAGGCAAAATACTCTGCTGGCATTACCAGGTACCAGTACAAATACAAACTACTGACATCTGAGTTAGCGGTGATGGAGCAAATTGGACAGGACCCCTGTAAGTTTGCTTTGTGGACAGGAAGGACCCCCAGCACTCACAAGACTGTACTCAAGGCGTCTAGTATGGAGGCCAAACAGATGTGGGTCAAGACCATCAGGGAGGTGAGCCAGGAGAGGACAACACATCACCTGTCAGTAGCACTATCCAAACCCAGGAGAGGGCTGTGGAAATGGCTGTTCAATAGCATGCTAAGACTCAGCCAGGGACGTGGATGAGTCTTGGGACTTGCCCAGAGTGAGTTTGGGCTTTGTGGCCTTTAATGACTGCTGTAAATGACAGACTCTGCAACAGGCCCATAAACATTTGCACTTACTGGCATGTCTTAGCATGGAACAAGATTAAGTTAAGGGCAGTTGGTGGACCACAGTAGAGACATGTGGAATTGATTTGAATTCATTATTATTACTGTATATATTAGACCTATATTGTTTTTTATAGCACACATTGTTGTTATTACCTGTGATTATTAATTGTTTTATTGTATATTGTATTATATATTATTATTAGATCTATTATTGTTTTATTGTATTATGTATGAATATTACCGGTGACTAATTTGAATAAACTGAGAACACAGCAAAAACCTGACGGTTCATTTAACTCAACCTGTAATTTGCATTTAGTATATGACCCAGTAGCTAACCCAATCAAATTGTTGTTAGTATTACCAAAATACACTGACAGTTTGTCTGCTTTGTCCTCAGAGGATTTCCAGCTACTTTGAAAGGGTTATAACTGTGTAAGTGACATTTGGATAAACTTATTCTGCACATGTATTCTCATTCTAAAAGCAGTAGTCCAGCAACAGTTTATGGAAAGACTCTAATAAGGAGAGCTCACAACTCCACTCACCATGAAAGAACCTGCTGACCACAAATTGAACACATTTATTCATGGTAGCATATTACCTCAATGACCAGTTTAAGAGTATAATCTGCGATTTAGGCTGAGAACATGCCATGGTGTTATCAAAGCAAGAGTTAAAAGTAGAAACAATCAGGAACATTTAGTGTGTTATACTGATAATTGTTTACTGTACAATAAACATAGCAATGATTAATGTAATATCCATAGCCCAAAGGTTGACCACCACTTTGAAAACAATTTTTTTTTATACTGTGAGTGTGAGCTATAAAAGGTAGTCGAATGAACCAACTGAATGAGTCTACAGTAAGCAGAAGAGACTTAACTATACATCTGAAATAAAACAACTACACAAGTGTCAATGAAATTGTATTTTAATAGACAAATACATATCACAACATTCTGTTTCCATCGAGTAGCAGCCTGTTAAGGGTTGCATCTTTTTTTTTACCTCAGAGGACACTTTCCCCTCCATGGAGCAGCAGCACAGATTTGTCTGTTTACGTAGACCTGCTCACATCTACATAATTGAAAAAACACAACCAAAGGTCCACATTTATCAACTGCCTCAGATTGGGGCTGATCCAGGATCAGTGCACCAGATCCTAGTGAGCAGCTCAATTCACACTAGTGACAACAAAAACATGATTCTAGACCAGTGCTACTCCTGTGCTCTCAGTGGATAAATAGAACAATCTGGACATCAGCCAGTAAAAACAAAGACACTGTTACATATAAAAGTCACGGAAATCAATCTATGAATTGAATCCACAGTGGAAGAGGGTGACAGATATATAGTATGCTGCTCTTCCATCACATCAGAATATAGACAGACACAGTCTTTGGGATAATTTCACTCTAGGTGACACTTCATACTTAAAACATCACATCTTAAAAGCACACTCTATCAAAATAAAGGTTATAAATAAAGACCACACAGAGAGAGGAAATGCGTAACTGTTCAGCCCTTATGTGGGCAACAGGACAGGATCACATCTTTGCAATTTGTGCTTAAGACTGTCTATAAGTAAAGACCAAATACCATTACAGGTATGACAGAGCTTATAATTAATGTAATAAAATATATAATTTATTTATATAATTTGTCACTCTGCAGTGATTTTGTATTCCATTTCACCCTGTTACAAATGCATATCATTCCCTGGTTTGAACAAATCATACCAGAGATTAGTGCAAATAAAGCAAGCTAAATAAAACAGGATAATAAAACCAGTAGTGTTATAACAGTAACAGAATAGGTACTGTATATGGAGCAGTTACAGTAGGTGTACACACTGTTTCACTTCATTTCACTAAATACAACAGAGAATTGACCATATTCACATTATGGCTATTTCACTCGTACATCACAATGATGATTTAAGGGCAAAATGGCCAGCATGTGAATATGGCCAAAGAGATTATTACCATATGGTGATGATGGTTGCCATGCATGCACATGTGTGCATCTACTGTATGAATATATATATTCTAAAACATCAAAGAGGCAATGTGGTCCATACATTAGCTGTGGTTGTAGTACATAACAGCCAAGGTGGTGGGTGTAAGCAGGATTACGGCTGGAGAGTATTCATTCCAGTTCCTCCGTTGCATGAAAATAGCCAATCTATAAGCTCACAACACGTTGCATGGCGACACATTGTGAGCTTGTAGATCGACTAATTTCAGCACGTGACCCCAATCGGGCAATGAAGTAAATTGGGCTTGGTTTCATGCTGTAGCTGAAGTATAGGGAGGTGGAGCTTCCTTGGGAGGGACAGCCAAGCTATCATCATATGGTGGTAACAGCACCTGCAAATGAAGAACAGAAGGAGTTCAAGGAGGGGAGTCTAAAAGCATGAGTCTTTCAATTAACTAACTTCTTTTTGTCATGAAATAACATTTACATGTTAAATGGTATTGCCTTTTTATAACCAAGCTTCATGTATGTGTGAGTTCTATCAGCAATACGCAAGCCCCAGTATAATACCAACCCATAAGATGTACACTGTAAAACCATAGCTATGAGGATTAAAAAACGTCTCCCCATATCTCCAGATAATTATCTACTTGCATCTGTCCTCAGGTGCTAACCTGGGTATCAAAACGGCAACCTTAGATTCCCAAGCAGCTGCTCTACTTACTGAGCCCCACTGTCTTTCCTCACTTTATATTCCACTCAGTATATTCCACTCCGTCCACCTCAGACTTTTTCACTGCAGCCGTATTGACATGAAATAGTAGGGTAAACAGGTGTTACCAATTGTACAAATAAAGGTTCCGTTCCATTTAGTGTAACAAAACCTTTCCAGTGAGCCAATATACACAACAGCAGCAGACTCTGTTTGACCTGAATGAAATGGAACATTATTTTCACTTATTTTGTACCTCACTGTTGCGTCTGTGTTTTTTGAGCGGTGCCAACTGCTCCCATGCTTGACAGAGTGTGTATGTCCCTATGTATGTCTGTGTGCAGTACGGCCTCAACAGCTGCAACCACGCTGGGTGACCTACCTTCAAGTGCCGCTGTAGAGCAGCTTTCAAGTGGTACTGTTAAGCAGCCTAAAGGGGCATTCACAATGAGCGCTTTTTGAGCAGCCTGCACTGCTCAGTTCACACAGGTGTGAATGCTCTGACTTTTGTTGCCGGGGCTACATTTTCTCTTTTTGAAGACTTTGTACCTCTCCCTGGATTCAAAATAAACAGCTTGCCTGCACTTGTATCCTGCCCACAGGCTATGTCATTACAAGTAGTAATGATTATGTAACATGCAGTGGTGTGATATGGATTTTAAAAGTGGTACCCCTCTAAATTCATGACGTCACGTGCATGTCACGTGCGCGCGTGCACGCGCATGTGTGCACGCATGCCTGCCACGCGGTGCTAGTTGAAATACTGTATTCAACATCACAACATTTTTAATGTAGCCTAACTATATTTCTTATTATTTAGTTACATTGTTAATTAGTTTCAATTAATGTGTTTCAATTAATGTATTTCTTTATATCAAATATAAAATAACTTTACATATTACATAGACTTTACTTTACAATCATAGACACTTTCGGAACTCTCCCTCCGCTATATGCATGCAGCTCTGACAAAACAACACACAGCTTTGTTTTTCTTCCACTCTTTTGAAGTAAACTAACAGATGAGATGTTCACAAAAGGAGACGTTTTCGCGAACGGCTGAGCTTCCCCGCGACGCAAACGATTATGGATCACAAGAGTGGGGAAGCTTATCTCGGAGCTGCATAGCGGAGGGGGGGTTCCGAAAGGAGCTAAATGTCCAGGCTTCTAAATGTCTGCAAAGAATGCAAGGCGAACGTGCTGCTGGCCGTGTACAAGTATAAATGAGGATGTAGATGAGAACTGCCTACCCGAGTATTGTTATGCAAAGCAGCTAGCCAGGTAGGGGGATTCAGTCCTGGGGATTCGTGCTGACCTAACCTCGCCTACCAGGCTTTCTGATAGTGCTGACCGCGTCACATGTGGGTGCACGCGCGGGTCGTGTGTGCGTGCATCTGGTGCGTGCGTACGTGCAGCTTGTGTGGGCTCGCCGAGCCCAGCCGAGCCCACGGCATATCGCACCCCTGGTAACATGTTGAATAAGAGAATGGAGCATGGAGAGAGAATGTCCTGCTGAAACTATGTCAGTTGAGGAAGAAAAAGTCATCGCAAATGCATCCATATACTATTAAGTTTATATACAGCTTGACTAGCAGAAATCTCTTTCATTATTATTCGACATTCACATTAGATGCAAGGCATGGGAGCAAAGGCTAATTTATACTGTACCCACTTTTTTCTGTTGAAAATACGGCATGAAATGTCCCATGATAAAGAATAAATTAGGCCTGAGTATTGAATGGTGCTAAATTCTACAAGAGATATTTAAATAGATTGTACTTGAGGCCATCGTACGACCTTGAATCAATGATTTATAGCTACATGACCATGCAACGAAGCATAAATAAGGCTTTAAGGTGACCAAATGTGATGACATCTACAGAACAAACACTACCAAATGCAGATGCTAAAGATGGTTACACAACCAGGACTGTTTTCTAGTCAAGTGAGAAACAGAATTGTCACTTGTTTATACATCTCACCATCTTGTTTTGATGGAAACAAAGTAACACCAAACATTCACATCAACTAATCCACGCTCATTTACTGTAGCTGTCCAGGATTCAAAATGTTCTTTTAATTGGACAAATTATAAAATCTTGCTTCATCAGTAATCAATTAACCTCAGAATAATTGTAGTATGAACCGTAAACTGTTCTTTTTATTGTAATACATTACTAATCTTCCTAAAGCCTCCCTCCTTCAGTCTATTTCAGTGAACCAACACTATAGGCAATGAGGAAAAGCCAATGACATGCTGTCGGTGCATCATCTCTTCTGTGCCTCTTTGTGTGTGCCTCTTTGTATGAGTGTGTGTGTGTGTGTGTGTGTGTGTGTGTGTGTGTGTGTGTGTGTGTGTGTGTGTGTCACAGTCATAAGGAATTGTTACCATATGGAGTGCATTACACATGCATCTCTCAAGCATGAGTACACAATGTCTAGGAATGCAACTGGTGGTCAAAGAACCACAACCGGCCACAATGTATTCTGACCTAATTGAATATGCCCAGACCTAAATGAGACTACCTGTGGTGGTAGAAGTAAGCTTAGCATGAACAGAGGTATAGGTTGCTGTTTTTAACTGGCACTTTTGACTAATGATGTCAGAAGTTGGGGGAGCGCTCTCCCATTTCTCCTTTATGGCGCAGGTGTTTTACACATCATGAATCCAGGGAAATCACACTCCGTTTCTCAACCCCCGTTAAACATGTCATACCTGTGAACATACAGTCAATGAAACCATTGGAATGTGTTAAATTGTTTCATATTGTGTGGAATTTCACACTCTGGGGTGTCATTCAGAGGACAGAGGCATTTTGTAATACTAAAAATAGTATTTTGTGGAAAGTTAACAACTATTAGATGCAGTGTACTGTATTCTGTACCGCACTCTGTCTATTGTCAGTTTGTCACTATAACTGACAATCAATAAACATTGTTAAAACTGTAAAACGTTGTAAAAAAGAATCTGGGCATTTGCAAAATACTACTGAAACTGTATTCTACATGAACAAATATTACACCATCACTTGTTATTGTCAAGTCCAACTAATACTGGTACTCTCACTACTCTCTATGTCACAGTGCTAATAATCAAACTGGGTTAAATTCTAGTCTCCTCAAAGTTTAACTGAACTTTCTGATAGCAAAAACAACAGCAAGCTAGCACCAGCAGGGTTACCAGATCTGGGAAACAGGTCAACAGCCGAAGGCCCACAGAGGCCCATCAAGACGGAGTTTACTAACTCTGCACCTACTGTAGTTAAGCCGTGATTATACTGTAATGGCTTTGCCAGCATGGAGCCCCACTTATCTGTTCAAGTGCTTCTATCTATCCATGCTAGCTAACTGTAAAACTACCAGCTACAGCAGGGGTCTTCAACATTTTCAGGCCAAGGACCCCTTAGCTGAGAGAGAGATGAGGTAGGGACCCCCAGATTCCATTAGTTGCATCGTTTGACAGCACAATCATCAGTGTATTTTGGATTCATGTAAATTTGTGTTATCAGATATGTAACCACTTGAACCGTCAATACTAAATAAACTTGGCCTTTCACTCTGTACTTAGTCTGCTCTTTTTTCCCCCTTTACACCAAACCTGCGAGGAGTTGTGAGCTTGTAGATCGGCTATTTTCAGCTAAGGTTCTCAGAATATGGACGTTAGGGTTCAAGTGGTTAATATAAAAAAGGAGAATAAAGGTTTCTATCACACAAAGATTTGAAGGACCTCATGTAGTAACTTAGGGGTCCCGGACGCCCTGTTGAAGACCCCTGAGCTACAGTATGACTACCCAAATGTATACTTCCTCCCTCCCCCCCTGCATGATGATATACAACTGGGTTACTGGCCTGAGAGTGGGAAACCTACGCATGCAATAAAGCATGAATTGTGGTCTGGATTTTATATATTGTTTTTTTCCCCCCTTTCACCAGACAGGTTTTGTTGTGTTGTCTATGGAACTGTGCTAAAGGAACATATCAAGATGAAATATTTGATGAAAGATTTATTCTCCACACAGTTAATGACAAGAAATAAAATAAAGGATAGACTAATTGCCGATGAAGCATGCAAGCATTGGCCTGCCCTACACTCTAACCATATCAGTTCCATTTAATTTTGAACGATTAATCATGGCATTTCACTTGCATCTACTCTACTACTCTTTCCACATGAACATGCATCATTCTGTATGCTACAAAACTTCAATCACAGAGGAAAAACGTGTTTATTCAGCTGTTCCTCATGCTCGAAGAATGTGTGAATTACACCTGTTGAAGTTCTGTACCACATGTGCTAATGTATAAATTATGTGGAATAACAACTCATTGGAAAAGGTGACTGGGAAAAGAAACATCAGTATCAAGCTCACATTTGTTTTAGTCAAATTGTATAGTGACATTTCAAGAACTGTGGCCAGCCAAGTGTCAGCGCATATTTGACCTCACCTCAGCTTTCCATGCGTTTACACATTACAGGCAGTCGATGCAACTATGGGGTCTAGTGGAAGTAGAGAATCATACAGCACAAGGTGACTTACTGTGGTATCATTGGTCGAAACATAGAGGAGGAAGTCAGCAGCGGCTCTTCCACTCACATATCTGTAGCAGTTCCACACACACGCTATCAGGTAGGCCTGGTGTCATTAAGACAAAGAATATAGAAAATATACATCTTAAGAAATATAGGAGCACTGTGTGGGTCTGCAAGTTATGTCCAACACAAATCAGGTGCTCTTTGGGAGTTAAAGTTCCTTTGTAGAAAAATCAATGCAGCGTACTTCACGAGTTAACTTATTTAAGGATCCAAGGCACACTGTTAAAAGCCTTATTTTCAACATGGCTTGGCAAAGTTGAAAGAATGCACAGTGATAAATGCATTTCATCACAACGAGCCACTAGGCTAATTTATTTTTCTACAAAGGAAAATAAATCATCTTTCTATTATCAAAAAAGACATGTTATTCAAGGCCACGTTGACAGAGGGTATACATTAATGACATCACACAAGAGATGCGTAAGTGGAGATGGTGGCATTGTAAATAGTGACTTGAATGAAAAACCTAACCACACCTGGACTTCTATGAAGTATATTTTCAGGTGTGGTCAGAGAGTTACACCCCCCTCCGGAGTGGCAGGGAAACAAGCTCTTACTGTTCTCACTTCTGACATCCAGAAACTATCTGGCTCTCAGCAGGCAGCTTGCTACTGGAGATCACAGGCCAAATGCAACACCATCTGGTACAGCAATCCACGTCTATAGGACACAAACCTAGACTGAGCCCTATGATTCTATATAACCTGGTGCATGAGCCACCTCAATGCTCTAGACATTTCAGTCATTTTAACAGTCTCGTCTCCTTATGAATCTGTTAATATACTGCGGAGGTCCTTGTGCTCCGTTAAAGAAAACTCCAAGACTAAGTCATACAAACTCGTATCAAGACACTGAACACCATTCATGTTCTGAATGAGTATTCTGAATACCTTCACCTTCACAACATAATAACCATACCAGAATATTTGGACCACTGAATGGTGTATAATACACACCCCAATTGAAATACAGTACAAGTAACATCCTTTCCTCTCAGTCTTTCTCTCTGTTTCTTTCTCAGTCTGAGAGTTTTTCGTCTTATTTTATATGGCAAACCTCAAGACAGGTTAGTCATGGCACTTAGTAGTACAGTAGCATACAGTCGAGTACTGTAAGTGCTTGTAAACAGGCATTGACTGTTTATGAAGTATGAAGTCTTTTCCAGCATTGTAGGATAGCCAAAAACAACAGTGCAGCTGTAGTATCAATAGCTTTCATTCTACAGTTAGCAACAATTTGTAGAGCAAAGCAACTACTGTGCATCAGACTACCGGTACAATTTTTAAGAAGAACATTTTAAAGAAATTCCAAAGGCTCCACCATAAACTAAAAGAATATTAAACACTCATTCCAACCATCTCTAATACGTGGTTCCCACACATTTGTACCAATTAATTTCCAAAACTTTTCCAGAATATTTAAGCCAATTTCGCAATGCCCAAAGACAGGTAGTGTATGCCAGTGGTTCTCAACCTTTTCAGGCTGTGACCCCCGAAATAATCATATTTTAACTGGGGAACCGGCACCCTGACGAGCACAAAGAGTTGAGGAATTTTGTATAACACGTTTCTATAGTGAAAATAGCAGATCTACATGCTCACAACGCCTCGCGTTGCGAGGTGTTGTGAGCGTGTAGATCGGCTATTTTTACAATTTCTGCCTCTAATATTTGACAATTTGGCCAATGCCTAATTTGACCTTTCAGAGGTATTAACAAAATCAATAACCAAAGACAATGCATAGCTATTTTTTCCAGGACCTTCCAGGACCCTTAAACAATTCCAAAACTTTTCCAGTACTGAAAAAATATTTTTCTAATTTCAAAATATTTCCAGGAATTTCATGACCGTGGGAACCCTGCTAATACCTTTTTTTTCCATTACTCTGCTTCATTCATTCACCTAGGGTTTACTGTGGGTATTTTCTAGCCTGGCGGGGCCCGACGTTATCTGTGTTCATTCCTTCCACAGTATAACGTCTGGCCTTTGGCCTATTGCCAGCTTGAAAAGTGGGCGGGAGTACTTGCCTTGACAGACAGACTCCTCTAACCAATCACCATCTCTCAGCCAGTCGGAAGAACGGCAAACAAACACGTCCTTTCGGCCGATAAACTCCACTAGCGCATCCTCCGTGTTGCTTTTTAATTGTTGTAATTGATTCCAACTCTGAAATAACTGCACTTATTGGTTGTTTTATGGTTAGAGCGTTAACTGTTACACTTTTTGCATCGCGAGGGCAGCCATTGTTGTTTTGAAAATGCTGCAGCCTGCAGCATGCATCTACGTCACCGTCTACACATGGACCAATCAGGGAAATCTTTTCACTTGTTGTCAGGAAGACTATGTTTGTTGTGCGGAAGCATAGTGCGGAAGCAGTCACTGATTGGCCCCGATCAGAGAATAATCGGTATACTCGCTGCCAATCAACGGAAGTCCAGACGTTATACTGTGGAAGGAATGAGTGAGTGAACGCAGATGACGTCGGGCCCCGCCAGGCTAGGTATTTTCTAGTCTACTACTCACAGTAAACCTAAGTCTGCTTAAAACATACCAAAACAGGTCACATAATTGCAAGACACCTCTCAATAGTATTGAAGTTTATTCAGTAAAGATAAGCCCTATTACTTCAGTTGGCACTATTGTTGTGGAAAATATTCGATGTGGAATTTACCTTGAAACAAAGAATGCAGCTGATGAAGAGCAGCACGATGAGGACCAAGCACGCATTACTCAGAGCTGCAATCTCCTCTTTGTAGGGGAAGTTATCTGGCTGAAAAGAGATCAGCAAGACAAAGTTAAGTGATCAGTTAATTTAAGGTGCAAGAACAAGATCCATTAGCATTAGGGACCATTCGTTATTTAGAGTAAGGGGTCACTCACCGGAGGCTCTAAACTTTAGAGTCTAAAGAGTTCTCTGAAAAAAGCACTTGACCCTTCCCAAGTGATTAAAAAAAAAAAAAAAAGTATTGATCCTCCCCAATCAGATAATGCTAAACAAGGGTTTTTGATTCCCGTTTCAGTTTATAGTTGTGTTATTTTTTCTCCAAATATTTTTTCTAATGCCCTACAGTGTTTACACTACAGTGTTCAGAATAGCAGTTTAAGAAGAATATGTGAATACATACCCAGATTAATAGACATATTGATGCATACAAAATAAAATCCTTTGTTAATTCAAGCGTGAGACATCCCCTCCACACCCTTCCCCCACTATCTTAGCCAGCATTTGTTTTGATTAGCACCGTGGGGAAATGCCGTTTTCAGCTTCACGCAGCTGATGGCTACTCAGATGGTTATGATACCAAGATGTTGTTGTTATTAGTACTTCAATCTTTATTGTGGAAAGCTACTGCATATATTTTAAATTTGATCAATGAATTTACATTACCCCACAGTCCCCACCCCAGGATGTTTTTCGTTTTTTTTTTTTTTTTGTATGTTGTTGTATTTTCTTTTTCTTTTCTTTGCTTGTTTTGTCTGGCATATTATTGTCCTGTATATGTTATTTTGTATGTCTTTTAAAATTTTTTAAATAAAATAAACATATTGTAAAAAAAAAAAAAAAAAAAGATGTCACATCATTCAAAAAAGGGCCTTCTTACCAGTTGCTGCAAATAATCCTGTA
This sequence comes from Nannobrachium achirus, assembly GCF_963921795.1. Lineage (NCBI taxonomy): Eukaryota > Metazoa > Chordata > Actinopteri > Myctophiformes > Myctophidae > Nannobrachium > Nannobrachium achirus. Next base: position 52,764,189 of record NC_137811.1, read on the forward strand.
TAGTGTTGGGGTATACCACGGTACTGACAGCAACCAAGGTGTTAAGTCCGAAGTCAAATATTTGGTAGCAGAAAAATGGGATGATCCAGGCTGCATGTAGCTGAAACAGTGAAATATGTGTTAGAGGTGAGTACGATGCTATTTAAAGAACCAAGAGCACAGAATCAAACAAGGCTCTTTATCCAATGCTGTGGGAAATTCTGGGAATAAATCAACTCTGAAGGTGGGTCACAGAAGATTATGGTGAGTCCTCAAAATAATTAATCAGGACAAATATAATACAAAGCTACTGATTTTGTACGCTGCCATAGGACTCTCTGGCTTGTAAAAAATATGAATTTATTACTCGTTACTCTTTACTCTTTTCCAAAGTAATATTTATTTATTTTCCCCTGCCAACAGTAATCGGTTACACTACTCTACTACTAGAGTGTAATTGTAACTGTAATATTATTACAGCAGTACATAGAAACATCTGGAGCGTTAGTTAATCTCTGAGAGAATAGCAAAGGCTCACAGTCAAAATCAAATTCTTTATTTACCTTGTATGCACCATATGTTGCCATCCCACAAATGAGGATCATCAGCATGGAGATTGCTGAAGCTATGCACATATCTAGAAAAAGGAGAAATAGAAATGTATCTCACAGTCACTTTGGTCAAGACAGTACAGACTATTCTGTAAAGCTGATAAGAAAAATGCTTGTACATGACATGATGATATACTGCATCTGACTGCTTCACATGGAATTAACACCAGCCTTTGAAATGTCGATCTGACCTCATAACAGCTTAACACAACACAAGTAATCATTTGGTTACACTGAATGCAACAAATCCACGCTCTGTTCCCCATTTAATCATAATATTTTATATTTTTCACTTTTTAATTTGCACTCAGAAGTCATAGTAGGAGAGTCACTGTGTCTGTAGCCAGGATAGTATTGTATTTTGTCCTTGGGGTCTAATTGAACTAATTGCAACATTGGTGGGCTGAGTTAGGCTTTCATAGAGTCAACTATTGATTGTGATGAGTGAGAGGATAGCACTATAACACCTATAAAATAATTCGATTAGATTAGCTTTTCCTTTTACTTTCTATAAATGAATAAATAAAATGTATTGGCTTATTTGGAAATGATAAGATGAAGTCTTGAAATCATTATTAATTCAATTCACAGAAATAGGCAGGATATTTCCTGGCATATGCAGTGGCAGTCATACTAAAAATCACACCCGTGTGAACTGAGCGGTGGTCGTGGAGGCTGCGCAACAGCAAAACAAATATATAATAATAATAATAATTATAATAAAAAATATTAAAAAAAATATATATATATATATATATATATATGGGGGGGGGGGGGGGGGTGCTTGCTTGCGTGTGAGAGAGAGAGCCATCCATCCATCCATGTCACTCAGGCCACCACTGGTATTGCAGTTGATGCTCAGGGCAGACTAGACTCAACAGCACCTCTCTGGTCACCAGGGGTACTTAGGCTACATACGGACCCACCCACCCACCCACATACATAGACGGATACACACACGGCCACGCTATGGAGACGGTGTGACAACCGCTCAAAAAGACGAACAACTGTCATGTCAATCTGCTGTTCATTCCCAAACAACAAAACCAAGATTTTGTTGTGTGGACTGCAGTGGTGAGAACTCTTGCATTAACATTACTGGAACAGGTGGTTGCTAGACATTAAAGGCTGATAAGTCATTCACAATCTGAATCTGTGTTCTAAATGGCACAGTTGGACAGACTTATGGTAAGGATCACAGGGCTATAGCCTATAACACCCAGCAATTCAGACATTTCTAATCAGGGGCTGTTACCAGCGCTATGGCAAACAGAACTGACCAACACAAGCATACTATGGGCCTCCTTCTCCAACCTGCTTGTCATTTCTTTTGATTGATTAATTGATTGAAGAATTTATTAGGAGTTTGCAATAGAAAAAAGTAGTTTCATGACAGTACAAATCACTGGTACAAGGTACCAGTGATTTGTACTGTTGACTAAAAGGACTGTCAGCTAAAAGGAGATCCTAGAAAGCCGAGGCTTATTTCCACAGGAACCACACTTTAACCACACTTTTGTCAGGCACAATAGATAGCCTACCATCTGTTACTACCACCTGTCAATACACAAAATCCTCATATTGCTGTGAATCCATGTGTGTGTACCCCTAGGCCATGGAATTCTTCGTATAACTTGTACAACTATTGAGGTGAAGTGTACTGTAACATAGTCTACAGGCCTCCTGGGAGACTTACTGGTATCATCCATGATATCCAGGTCATTAGCTAGCTCAGCACTGGTCAGGTGGTACTGCTCAGGATCACCAAGCGCTGTCAACAGGATGAGTAAGACCACGGCATTGATGAGCTTTAAGACACAGGACATATGGACAGATCAGGAGGCAAATTATGGACAGACAGAAAGATTCAGGCCAGGGAGAGAGGACGATGCAATGCGCCGCTTGGATGAGAAAACATACATATGCCACTACTATTAAAGTCAGAAAGTAGATGTTATGGATTCATCTGCTTGGGAAAAACTGTCAGTTCAACTGTTGCAATGAATTATGATCTGGGGGTTCTATTAGCCTAATTTCATAAAAGCTTGTTTGCCAGATTTTGTGGATTCTTCTTTTTTAACTATGACATTACGGTCTCTATTTTCGTCCATGCCTTATTCAGATTATTATTTTTTATATATATTTCAAATAGCTGATCTACAAGCTCACAACGTGTCAATGTAGATCGGCTATTTGAAGTATTTTTAAATGTTTTTCAAAATAGTAAAAAATGGCAAAAGACTTTAGGGATAGGGGTAAGGCATGGACGAAAGAGTCCAAATTAAGTCTAGACCAGGGTTCTTCTATTGGTGGTCCAGGACCCCTAGGGGGACCTCAGAGTTACTACAGGGGGCCGCCAAATCTTTGTGTGATAGGATCAGTCTTTTACATGAACCCTCATCCCTATTCTGAGGAGAACTTTAGCCAAAAATAGCAGCTCTACAAGCTGGATATTTTCGGCAAAGAGGTTTGGTGTAGAGGTTAAGGGCAAGTTTACTAAGTATTGATGTTTAATGTCTGAAGGAAAATACTAACAGGAATCAAATGTAGACTGATGGTAGTGCTGTCAGATAAGTCTATCTATCTATGAAATCGATGAAAACGTTTAATCTGCAACACAATTTTATTTTTGCTTTATCTCTCTCTCAGCTAAGGGGCCCTTGGCCTGAAAACGTTGAAGACCCCTTTTAAGACACATTTATTTGATCTGCCAACTAAGCACAGCTCAATATACAAATCACTCATTCATCTGAATTATCTCTATTCATCAGGTGAATGTAATGGAAACTTTCTGCAGTATAGGGAACATGACACAGCCCCTTGCTACCTGATGAGACTGAGTGCTAATTTATTCATTGGGCAGAAGCATTTTTCCACAGGCGGTGTTGATCAAGTTAACCCTTTCTAGTCCATTTAACAGGAGAGTAGCTACATTCAAACACATCCGACTATCTCGGATCCAAATATCGTAGACCTATACTTTTACTCCTCTACAATTATTTGAAAACGAGTAGCCTAGGCTATTATAGGTCTACTAATTAGCCTAGATTCAGACTTCAGCCATTGGAGTAGCCTATTTTTACTTTTTGTACTTTACCTGGGCCTACATTTTGATACGAATACTTTTGTACTTATACTCAAGTAGAGTATTTCTACATTGCGGCATTGATGCTTTTACTTAAATAACACATTTGAGTAGCCTACTTTTTCCGCCACTGCATAACGCTAAAGAATATGCTCACCATATACCAGACCCCCAGGATGATGGTGCCTGTGCGGACATGGCAGCACAGACAGCAGCTTGTGGTATACCATCGGTCCCACGGGGACATCATCATCTTGAAACCTGTCTGTCTCCTTTTTTTTCCCCCACGAAGAATCACAACGCTATCATTTGCTGTATATCTCAAAGAATGTGCTGAGTCCCAAAGCGAGCTCCGTTGAACGAATAGTCCTCGCAGATCAGATGGATGAAGACAAACTGCAAACGCGTCCGGCTTGAACCTGTCCTCAATGAATGACCAGACGACACAGCCGCGTGCTTCACTCTGTCCAGAGCCTTGTATTAGAGACTCAGTCCAATTGACAAACATTGGACCATGTGACCGGCTAGAGAGAGGATCACAGCTCTCTGGTGATGTAACCTGTCATTTCGAGAATGTCCCGGGAAACGAAATAAAATGGCTAAACTCACTGCTTCTGCCAAATGAGATTTAATCATAGTCATGATAACGGACTCTTCTAAAGATGAATATGGACACATATGCCCATGGAAACTGTAAGGCCTAGACAAGTGTAGTAATATCTCAAATTCTACAAATAGAAGGGATTACTTTTTACTATAGCAACATTCACAATGACTCAATGAAATTAAATTCAATAGGCTAATTTAGCCATAAATTATAACTCATAACCATTTGTGTTGATCAGGCAGATTGCAGGATGGCTACAACCTTTGGGATATATATATATATATATATATATATATATATATATATATATATATATATATATATATATAACACACACACACACACACACACACACACACACAAAACTGTTCAATAATTTCTTGATTCTGCTTTTTCTGCATGACAGATATACCTTTCTTATAAATGCATCAAATGTATTGGGCTATTATTAGTTTAATGTTTTATTCTATATGTAACAATCACAAGGCTAGGTTTTATAACAGTATATGTAATAATAAAATGACTGAACATGGGATTGTATGTCTAGCCTTGAGTGTTACCTGAGAAGGTCTAGTGGTGATTTAGGAAAGCTCGAACTTGTAGATCTGCTATTTTCACTGTGTGATACCGGTGTGCAACTATATAGAGTGGACAATTAGCCAGTAGCTATGCCCCTCCCAAAAAGCTTTTGTCCAATGCTAGTTTAGAATAACTTCCTGCTTGCCAAGGTTTGCCTTGGCAAGCAGCCGGTTGCTAAGCTAGCATTGGACAAAAGCTTTTAGGGGAGGGGCATAGCTACTGGCTAATTGATATATCTACATAATTTATTTCATGACAAATTTTGGATTTTTTATTTTAGCCACCATTAGTTACGTGTCAAATTATTAAGACAATAAATACTATTTTAAGAAAGGTCATATATACCACCATAAATCTTACATCAACAACATACCCACACAAAGCAATCTCAAATATAGAAAAGGGGACTTTATTTAGTCTTTTTACATATGGCTTAGCTTTTCTTTATTACAAAGAGGTTTAGAAAAGGTTTTGAGGACTTCGAGTCAACCACTGGCGGACAGTCATTAGACGATGACACTGCAATGGGACATCACAAGCTCCTATATGGCTCTGGCCACAAGGTAGTCACACAGTAAAAAGTAACGGCAAGGAAACAAGTCAGTCTTAACACATACAGCAGTACAACATTAGATGAATAGTTATAGCGGATGGATTCAGTGAAGTGAAAGGTTCATAGCGATTACAGACATAAATGCAAACTCCAGAAGAGACATGATTCCCTTTCCTGGATGTCTTTTTTGATTCCACGCACATTTCCCTGTTAAGTTTGTATAAAGGCAACACCCTGTTAAGCTGCTATTGCAACTCATTGTTGCGCGGTTATGAATGCTGTTAAAAAACATTTGATTTACACATAGCGTTTCTGGAGGACTTCATTCCCCACAGTGGCCACTGTACCATAGCTCTTGAAAACCAGAGAGCCAAGAAAATACAACCGTTATTATGGACTAATCTTGTGCAGCTTGATACAGTGCCTATTCTGCTTTCATGGCCACATGCTGTGGTCATTTTCATTCTCTACACAGTACACATGGCAACATCAAACTGCTAAACATGATCAGCATTTCCTACATTTCTAATAATTACAGAGTGTACCAAATGCGTTATTCAAATTATCATTAACAGCATTAAATTAGCTTGCACTAGGTTCGGTTTTGCACGATCTACCGACCAACATGATATAAAGCTGAGCTCATATGTCTTGATTTTTATTCAGCTCCCCGACACCACATATAGTTTAGTTCTGTCTACAAAAAGTGTTGTTGCATAAACAGATGTTGATATAGTGCCTGTTTCATACAGCGGTCTGTAGAGTGGACTGAAGTTTCATGTTTCTCTCCTCGCCTTCTTCTTCTTGGCTGGCTTGGGCGCTTGGCTCTCCTCAAGTTTCTCTGTGGAGAGAAACAAACAGAGGACATGAGTCACAGCAATAAAACACATTGCACTCTGTCATGATTTGTTTACCGTTTCCCCCAATTCTAAAATATATAGTCATTCAACAAACCACATGGTTCACAAAATTACACATTGAACAGAAAGATGACATTCGTTAGGGACAGACAGGCAAGCAATTCCTAGAAAGAGATCTGACAAGGCTCGCAGTCTGCAGTGAATTGCCTTGTGTTGTCTACATTGAAGATGGGCTATAACTCAGGCTGCTGGGAAGGCCTATCAAAGTCAACATCTGGCAATAATGTCTCTCAGACCAAGCCACTTCCTACACCTGTAAATGTAAAGGTCTACATAATCCCTGGCTTAAGCACAGTCTGTCTGGACAGGAGAATACCACCTCAAAGATCTCTGCTGCTAAATCACAACTGAAACTATAAAACGGTTTATTTTCTCCCAGAACTACAGCTACTATAATTTAACACTGTACAGACTCTCCACCCATCTGTCAACACATTACATTGGAAAGACAGTTAAGTTCGGAGATTATTAACACCATTGGCATTCAAATATATCAGGCTAATAGACTATAGTTACAATGCAGCCATTTTGCTCTTATGTCATACTTGTGGAGTGGGAACAGGTATGACACAAGAGCAAAATGGCCACTGTGTAAAGATGGTCTGTATGTGCATACTGTAAATCATACTTTGTTGTGTTGGGGCAGCAATGTCATTCTGTTTGGCAGTGGGCTCTTTCTGTGGCACTGGTGTGACAGGGGGCTTCTGGGAAGCGTTTTCCTTCACTGGTCGCTCCACTCTTGCCTAATGGTAACAACATCAGCAGTTGAGTTAAACACTATGTAAAAAATATTAATTTCAATAAATAACATTTTATAAACAGCATACCGTATGGTATATACACACACTTTAAAAAACACCAAAACCCCATAGATACCGGGTGAAAAAGTTGATGCCAGAGAACCTGCTCTGTGGTTACTGTATTGACACAGACCTCTACAGCAGCTGCCTTGGCGATCTGGACCACAGGAGCAGCCTCCTCAATGGGCTGCTGTTTCCTCACTGGCGCCTCAGTGACAACCTCCTTCTCTGCTTCCTCTACCTCCTGAGAGAAACACAGGCACAGATTAGCATGGAAACACAGCCGAGCACACCGTATCGGTGCAGCTGTTACCATAACATTTCAAATAGCCTTAATTCGGTCATTTGGTAATGTGTGTGTGTTACCTGGGCAGCAACATCTCCATCTTCAGCTGCCCTCTTCTTCTTCTTCTTCTTTTTTTTAGTTTTAGTTGCTCCATCAGCAGCTGTCTCCATCTTTTCCTCTTCCTCCTCATCCTGAGGAGAGCGCAAACACATTCAAACATACCAATTAATTGACCAGCCAGCTTGGAGAGGTTCAAATGCAAGGGCAAATGGTTGTGCCCAGGTTTAAAGCCAGGCCGATTCATTCAGGCCGGGAACACATTTTAGTGTATTACAGTACATGTACAGAATGCAGCAACATATTTGTTTTTGTAGGCAAATTTTAGAATATTGAACTTAGGTCAGGCCTAAATGGGTTAAATAGACAGATGCAAAAACTCTTGTCACTATATTGTAGTGTAAACCACTGTATTAACACACTTGGTGCCAAACACGAGTTTCTGGAGTTTGTAATAGGCCTTGCCAAACACGAGTTTCGCGAGTTGGCCGTTTTTGGAGGAAAAAACAAACAAAAAAAACAATCTACTTCCTACTTCTGGCATGATCGTAAAATGCATGTTTGACTCCTAGAACAGCTCCTTCTTTCAAACATGGCAGCCATGTTTGTTTACATTTGAAGAAAACCCTATAGCCTGTGAATGGCGTGCAAACGTGTGGTGCATCATCCGTGCATTATCTGTGCATGACCCGTGCACATTAAAAGGTACGATTTTAAAGATTCTGGCAATGGAAGACATTGAAGATTTTAATGCTTAGCAACAAAAAGGTTAAATAATGGATAAAACAAATTGAATGGACGTTTTGGTACGTTAACTAGCTCACTAAGATAAGAGCATTTTCACTGAGTTTGTATGGTTTCCCAGGGCACGGTTACAAACAGAAGTTCACAAAGTTGGAACACTCATGGCAGCCGTGTTATCGTTTTGAGCATGAAAGAAGCTATGGCTACTCTATTATGAAGTTTAACTTTAACCTTGGTAGGTTCAGGGCTGGGCTCCTCCAAGATCACAGGAGGCTCTGGAATAGGCTCTTCAAAGTTGCCCCAGGCCTCAGAGGGGGCATTCCAGTCAGAGCTGGGGTCCACTGAAGCACCATCTGAAAAACACAAACCCCTGAAGTCAAATATATGAACGACTATTCCTCGCCATTGATCTGAACAGTGGACAGAAATGTGGCAACAAAGTCATAACTAAGAAGTAGACAGACAAAGAAAACAAAGAGTCTCATCCTTACTCAAGCCAGACCACTCATCCTCCACTTGGGGTTGGTTGCTCCAGGGCTGCTCAGAGGCTTGGGGCTCTGCAGAGACAAGAGGTAGTGAGTCAATCTACCAGATGGCATTGCTTGATAAACTACACCACCTAGTGGGGAGACCAAGTGAAGCAATACATCCAGTTATATTTCCATCATCAATTTGTCATTTACCTGCTACTACTTCATGTCCGGTCAAAGAAACAGCTTTTAGGTCAGATGTCTTGATCCCACTTTCAATTACAGTCCAGGACCCTGAAACACATGCATTTTAAACCGTTCTCATTAAAGTTGATTACAGGCACAGTCGGAATGCATAACTTGGCACAAAGCTACAAAATATTACAATAAATTATACATATTTCACAATCGCTGGTTCATCAAGAAAACATAGTAAATTATATATTATAAAAAGGACTTTTACCATCAATCTCAGTTCCCCAAAGGGTGTTTTTTTCCTGACTGATAGAGTGACTGTTGTCTTGACCAGCTGTATGGGATGAAACCTTGACAGGGTTGTCAGTCAAAACACCAGCCACCACAGCTGCTGGCATTGCTGACTCACTGCTGTTAACTAACACCAAGAGACAAACATATGATATTCAGCCGCACACATTGGCAATGCACTTAATAAAGCATTTGTATAATCCTTGAAGTAAGGGAGCTTATTTATTGAAATGAGACATAAAATTAGATATGATCTTGACGTTTCACCAATCCTTCTTGATTGGTTGTCAGGGATCAGTAATCAACTAGTAAAATGTTCTTTTGCTTCTCATAATTACCTTGAGATACAACATCCTCAACCTTTTCAGCTTTAATCTTGGATGAGTCCCCTACAGATAAAGGTGGATGGTAGAGTAAGTTTGATTTTTGCCTATAACAGGGGCACACACAAACATGTACACTACAGACTCACATATAGACACACAATTCAGCTAGGAGCAAAAAAACTCCCTCCCTTGAGTCAAGGATGTTCCCCAATGCCTGTATTTATAAACAAAGAGATCCATCTCTCTCTAGATGCCAATTTAAGCTGTTTATGCAAGTTAGCCTTGAGGGCTGATACATTCGCATATGCACTGACTGCCGCGCGCGCACACGCACACACACACACACACACACACACACACACACACACACACACACACACACACACACACACACACACACACACACACACAGTGTTGAGATTAAATAATATATTTCCTTGATACCTTTTTTCTTCTTTTGAGAGGAAGGCACAGAGGCTGCTGTGGTTTTGAGTTGCTCTGGGGGAGCACTATTTGGAGTGTCCCCTGCTCTAGGACTGGCCGAGCCATCACTGGGTGTCTTGTCCTTCTTACGTTGCTCACGCTTCTCCTTGTTGCTGACCTTGGTCTCCCACGTGCCTGAGGAACAAGACATGGGTAGATTCAGAAAGTATTAGTGGGGAAAATACCACATGGGTATTAAGATTAGGAAACACAGTATGGATGGATTAGTGTGGGTGGGCCGTGGGATAGCAGCAGCGCACTGTTCAGTCTCAGTGTCAACATATTTTTGCATGATCCGAACACAACATTTCTACTTTTGTAAAGTGACCCGAGTCACCCGACTGAAAACAGTCACGCATTTAAAATCAGTGGAAGACTGCTTTAGCAACAGTTTCCTTCCTAACATCTCACCTCCTTCTGGTTCTTTGCCATTAGCAGTCTCCTTTGTCGTCTGTTTGGCCTTCTTCTTGGACTTCTTCACCTAGGAGATCAGAAACAGAAGAGTGTACAAAATATACTCTACAGCACACACACTACTGTATGTTTACATCTCCAAGAGCAGTGACTAAGTCAGTGATCCCACACTGAGCCATAGATAGTCAATTGCAACACCATGTACAAACCACATCTATATTTAAGTGAAATTACATACACCACCCACGGCACCCAGGACTCCCTAAACCTCTCAGATGGCCTTTCCTTAGAAAGCACCACAACCCTGCGGGGCTTCTGTGCAATAAAGAGTACTACTTCAACGTGTAATGTAAATAAATGTCAATCTGCAATCAAGGGTCAGTGTCCACTGTGCTTTGCTCTTGCTGTTTCTAGAAGGCAGCGCTTGATGAACAGACCACACCTGACACCTGTCCTAAGTCAGGAGCCATCCTTCAGGATTATGCTGCATCTGCAAGTTTAAGATGGTAACCTGATACTGCCAGCTGGTCTGCCCACATCAGAGTGTGACGAGTGTGGGGCTACCCTCTGCTTCCAGGAATTGTAGGGGATCCACAGAATGTGACATTATGATACAAACTTTAATGGCAATAGCAGTTGGAACAACGACACGGCACGGCACCCATGGCTGTAGCTGGTTACCTCTGAAACCGGTTCAGCCTTCAATTCTGGTGGAGGTGCCTGGTGATGTGGCACACTCTCCTCTGCCACTATGGCTTCCTCCTGTGGCTCAGCAACCACCCTTCCATTTGGCTGGGCTGCCTGGGATTTCTATGTAAAGACAAAGAGATGGGAGAGGTATAGGGGGTAATACAGTCCAGATCAACAGCCTGTACCTGTAGTTTCCTTTCAAACACGTAGTGTGTGTCATGTGGCAACCAAGTCTAGCCTGCCACTAGCCAAATCAGCAGCAAAGAAAAAGCTAGCTCATTAGCCATGACTGAGAACCACTGGGCTACATCAGTTCAAAGTGGATTTCTGTGACTCTCCAGGTTCCTTTATGGGGGTCTAAATTGACCCTTAAAAGTCTGCAACTTCGACAGTGTACAAATAGAACCAAATGGACCAGTTGGGTCTATTTGTACACTGTCAAAGTCAAGGGGAGACCTTCAAATTTCAAAGTTTGAGAACCACTGGTGTAGCCAACAACTATTCTGATGTACTGTGAGATGTTAGCCAGTTAGCTTAGCTAATTCTGCTAAGGATAGCGACCATTGACATTGTACTCTAGTCTACTTGCCTTTTCTGTCTTCTTCTTCTTTCTCTTCACCTCCTCGGCTCTGGCCACATGCCTGACAGGCGCTTTGATTTCAACGCAGTCATGATCCACAGACTCTATGGCGGGTCGTTTCCTGCACATCGCCCGGCAGGTCGAGGCCCACAGAGCAACCATCAGCACCAGACCGATGCATGCGGCTAACATGACAACCCATGGAGGGATCAGATCGGGCTTCAGTCCCAGGTCCACGCCGAGCTCCGAGCGCAGCAGCTCCAGGCCGCCGGACAAGAGCTCGTTCAAACGGCCTGTGAGCGCTCTGACCTGCCGAGAGGTCGCGTCCTGCCAGTTCTCCATTTCTATTGTGTTTTTTTCGTTCTTGTTGTTGGTATTTCAACAAGAAGACAGATTAGTCACGCTTGCTCGCTACTAACCGTAGCTTGGCGCTAGCTTGCGGTCGCATGCGCTAGCTAAAAATAACGGAACGGTTTGGACATGATGTCTGATACCCTAACGCTTCTCCCCGGCAACATCCGCCCGAAACAGAGCAAGCAGAGCCGACTGTGTTAGCAGGAAGCTAACGAGCTAATAATGTGACTGTGAGAAGATAACGGTAGGGAATGACAGACTAGTAGACAGACAGCGCAGCCTGAGCCTACTGCCACGGTGTGGCGGTTCACCTCATATGGCACTGGTTCCCAAACACTGGGTCGGGACTCATTTTTGAGTCGCGGAGCGATTTTTATGGGTCACGAGTCCCAAAGATCCCATTTTCTTTTCAAACGAAAAAAGAAAATAAACATTAAAAAAAAAAAAAAAAACTCCCCTCCCCAAAAAGTAGTTATATTTTTTTAGAAATAATTAAAAGCGTTTTAAACAAAGAAACAGACACATCTAAGAAATTCCATAAATAAAATAGTCTATAACAACAATTAAGAAGTAGTGAAAATAGTCAATCTACCCGCGTTGTGAGCTTGTAGATCTGCTAGTGCTATTTCCACTTGTTTGGGTCCCGGCCAAACCAAACGTCAAACATTTATTTTGGGTCAAAAGCTACTGACAGCCCAGACTAGACGAGCCATGACAGCCTAAATGAAGAGGGGCGGCGCCACAGAGCGACTCGTCCCGCCATTGGCTAATAATGGCATTACAAGCGCTCCTTCCGCACGCGTCTCCTACGGATTCCAATTCCAAACGGCTCCTCTAAGTACCCAAAGTCGTTTTACATAAAGGTCACAATATTGTCATAGGCTAATTAAACAAACTAGAAGCTGGGCCGCCCTTCTTCCCAGCGTCTAGTCGGCGACCTGGCCAACTCGGAACAATGTAAATAGGGAATGAATGCCCCGCCCTTTAATGCAAACCCCATTATACCTGTTGTCATAGGACCCGTTTTGACCATCTGTTTGCCTGTGTTCCGGACCACATTCGGTTGCAGCGACGCCGGCGTCGCTGCAACCGAATGTGGTCGATCTGCAAGACCACAAATCATAGCGTCTGCGCTGCGCTGTGGGCTTGCAGATCAGCTATTTTCCGGCCAGAGTAGGCCTGATCCTGTTTCTTTGTTCCTATAATTCACTGCCAAAAGAATTAAAGAAAATAAAAGAAAAAGGAGGAAAAACGTTGCAGTGGATTCAGGGTGAACTAGGCTCGCCTCGGATCAATTCAAGACTATGTAGCCTATGTTATCGACGAGATACGAAAGTAAAAGTCAGACTCGATAAAATACATAGTGCGGTGCCTATCTATGGCCGTCTGAATCCAAGGCTAAAGCCTCATTCACACTACAGATATATAGTTGAACGTTTTGCTTGGTAATTCAATGTAATCTCAATGGAAACCAGCTTTAAAGATACAGGAGACGCTCAGAACGAAGCTTTGAAAGATAAAAAACAGTGGGTGAAAATGTTGTGCAAGCTCCATCCTTTTGATTGTTTCCAGAAAGATATACCGGTATATAGTCTATAGATATATATTTTTTAATGTTTGTTAAGGGAGTTATATAGGAACCTCTTAAACCGACTGCCACTGGAGTAGGCCTATGGAACGGGCCAGGGCCCAAGGGCCATAATACCAGGGACCCCTAGAGACTGAGCCTGGGATGTAAGGCCAATAAGACAATTTACTAAAATGTAGAGCCTACATAGGCTATATGGATAAACTGGATAAGTATATTGCTTCAGTATTAACATAGTCTATCATATAGATTGGTTAAAAACTTAAAATGACATTTTATTCATTAAAATAAGTCTGGATTCGAGCAGACTCTTTAATTAAAATAAATCTATCTGTCAAGCCTATAGGGCCGGTTCCCCCCCTTACGCTGCATTCACACTACAGATTTTACACCTGTAAACCTGTGATGAGATTAACTGTGACAATAAACATGATTCTGGATTCAACTCAGATTCTGCACGAACATGGGGTTAAAGATTGTTCTGCTGTTACGCCACCACAATGTGGAATGAATGCCCTACCAACAGCCATTAAAAGGTGTGACTCCTACCCTCCTTCAAAACCACCAAGGTTGAAATGTCTGCAATTTGCAACTGGACCTAGACAAGTCTTTTAAAGGAATAATTCTCCCCCCAAAAATGTCTTTATACTATCGATTACTCACCCTAGCTATGGAGACTTATAAATTCAACTTTTTTGGTCAAATTTCTAAGCCAATAATTTGATTTACTCCCATTGATTCCAGATGGAGACAAATGCATTTGTCTCCATCTGGAATGAATGGGGGTACATTTATTATAATCAAATTATTGGCTTAGGAATGTGAAAAACATTTTTTGTTTATTGAACTCACGTCTCCATAGGGTGAGTAATCGATAATTTGTTTTGGGGTGAACTATTATACGTTTTCTCTTCTGTAGGCTACATACTGTAGGCCTATATGGTATGTCTTTATGAATTGAATACATGGGACCACAATCGTAACATGATTTGCTCAGGTCTCTTGGGATGGGATCAGTTGGAGAGGGCGGGAAGTTGAGGCACACTGCACACACCAAATATCAACATATTGTCTCTCTCAATTACTGTTTTGTAAGGCAAGAAAAGGTTGGGGGATTCGAATCCACCGCGGTGCATGGTGCATCCGGCTTTGTCGAGCATGTATACAAAGTTTACAAACACACTTGGCCGGTGTTCGGGCCGTGCAGGGAGGGTGATATTTGTCACTGTGTCTGTATGTAGAGTATGTACTCCTAAGGGCATGAAGCATACGGAGGCTCTACGTCTACGACATCCTGTGAGTGGGGACTCCTCACTTGTGTGATACAACAGCAGTGACAGCAAACAAATGTGTGTGGGGAGTAATTCATTGGTCTAATGACGAATTGGGTAGAAAAAGCTAAAAGGCTAAACAAAAAACAACGAAAAAAAAAAAAGCAAAACAGAAGTGCAAAAATATAAACAAACAGTTGCTTCAATTCATACATGATTTAATCACTAAACAAGAAAATTGATTTTGCTAATCTACACGCAACCATTCCTACAATATGTGAAATGGCAAATAAAGATATATTTAAGTAGAGCCATTGATCCATCTGCTTATCCTGGGTTGGGCTGGGGAGGTAACAGTTCTAAAAGAGAACCAGACTTTCCTTTCCCGGGCTCATCTATAGCTTTTTTAAACGGGGGTATCCTGAGGCATTCCAAGGCCAGCGTGGTGGATATAATCCCCCCATCTGGTTCTTGGTCCACCTGTGGCTTCTTCCCAGCTGGATGTGCTGCGGAGACATGTAGGCATCTGTACTGGATGCCTGAACCAACTCAACTGGCTCCTTTCCACGTAAAGGAGCAGCGGCTCTACTCTCTCCTGAGTGCCCGAGTTCGTAACCCATCTCTATAGATGCCAGCCAACCTCCTGAGAAAACTCATTTCGGCTGCCAGCTTGTTTTTTCGGTCAAGAGTCATGACCCACATCTCAAGACCATAGGGGAGACCAAGAACAAAGCTTGACTTCGTTGCTCAGATCTTTTCATCAATAGTACGGGCACATACTGGTAATTACCTCTACTACTCAATGTTTTCTACTTTTGAAATAAACAAAATACATCTATGAATGCATAGTGAGCTTGCAGATCAGCTATTTTCATGCAATCTTTTGATGACTGGTAGGTTTCTGGACAAGAGTTTAGTCAAACACCAAACCATCAAGCAGTTGCACCCATGTCCTAGCAGTCCCACATCCTGTTGGGAGCTCAGCCAAGTAGAACCTAGCTAAGTAGTCAGGGTCTTTAGTGATCCATAGGCCAAAGAGGACAACCTAACCCCCCACCAAGCCATGAATCACCTGAAACACATTGGGCCAGAGACAGCAAGCTAAGCCATGCTCCCATTTTAAAACTAGCACCACAACAGGTCCATAAACAGTCACAAGTAGCCGATTGTGAGGATTCATTGTTCAAAGACATAACATACTGGGAGAAAGAATCAGCACACTATCTGTTAAGGAGTTTACTAAGCAGAAAAGCTCATTTATGTGGTATAATAAAAAAGACCAAATGAATAATTTGCATCCAAGTTTATTTTTGAAATTCCATACTCCCCCTATACAAGAAAAAAAATGACTCTCCACAAAGGCAGCAGTGAACTGTCAGTGATATTATTAGGGCAGGGAGGAAAAAAGAAGAAAAAAGAAAAACGATAATCACAGTGTGTCTCATTTTCTTTTCTTTTTTTACTTTATTTTAAATACTTCTACTGCTGTCATCTTTGGCTGGGGTTCGGCTAACAGTTTGCTGTCGAGCCAAATTCCTGGGAAGTAAAGGTTTAAGCGAATAGAGCAGAGCTGTGGGCTTTAAGTCTTTACAATGCCAATGCAGGAATGTTCTGGACTGTATACCTCTTCATAAACACAAAATAAAAATAAAATAGAAAGAACAAGCCGTCTGTGTTCACAACACAAACAAATATTACCGCCTGGGGAGATAGCGACAGTATGTCGAATTTCATAAAATTGTATAGACAAAAAATAAATCTACAAAAATGGAGCTAGGCAAATATTACACAACGGTAAACATGATGTGTCTCTGTTTCTTCTTTTAGTCTTTTGTTAACTTCTACACAAAACCAAAATTCTTGGTCTTAATGGCTAGCAAGAGTTTCTGTTTGAGAATCTGTTTGGAGGAGTAGAGTGGCACATAGAGACGAGAGATGCAGGTGTTGGCTGTGGGTAGGTGCTGGTCATCCGGAGGTCGGATGGTGATGGAGGGCATTGGCTGGAAGCCTTCTTCACTAGCTGGCAGAGAAGGACTTGAGGTCCAAAAGTATACCTGAGGAGCAAGCAAAAATGACAGGAAAACAATATTTAAGTGGCGTCATGTCGAGACAGCTTAAGAATGCATTGGTTGAAATGACTTTCAGGGCACTTACCAGATCTTGCCTCTCAGTCATGCTCATCTTCTCAACGATGGACCAAAACCAGCGTTTAAACTGCAGCAGTTTGTCTGCATTCTCCCCTGTGGAATTAAATGAGTAGAGATATTTTCTCAGCATAAAAATATAAATGCAACTTGCATAAGATGAGCAAAGACTTCAAATACATGGGAGATAGCATACCGGATTCATCATTGAAGGAGGTGAAACTGATGAGCATCTGCACGTTAACCTCTCCACAGCCATTTACCAGCAGCCTGAAGTCTTCTGCGGTCAAATCCTCCAGGGAGTTTTTGGGAAGCACATCTAGCAGACCCTTTCTCATCGCCTAGCACAAGCACGAGAAATACAAGCACAATTCAAATAAGTGGTGTGGTCAAGTAATGCCTGATTTATATGTAGTCGCAAATGAAAAATAGCAGATCTACAATTTTATAATACAGTATGTCATGCTTGTAGAAAAGCTATTTTTGATGCACGACGCCTATATGCAACCAAGTATAAAATCAAGCTTACAATAGTATTAGTACTAGAGAGGTTTACAGTAGTTAACCACTGGGACACATTAGCTGCATAATTGCCAAAACTGAGGTTATCAAAAAGGTCAAATGGTGGCCAATATAGATCTGTCCCAAGTTGGTACCAACTACCAAGTATACCAAGGCAAGTGGAGATCAGCCAGTCAACTCTCCTCTTTTTTTTGATCCAATCCCTGTAATGGTCATTCTTTTGAAAAAATATAAATATCTTGCCAATGCATTATTAAAAAACTCATTGCCTGCCACTGGACGAGTTTGACGTCACCCGACACGCCGATGACGTAACCGGAACAAAAAGCTTTTTAGGAAAAAAGCTTTTTTAAGGAATGTATGTAATAAAGGACTTTTCAGCCTGACTCAACTTTTGTTAGTGCAACTACCTAGAATGTACACATGTTTTAAAATGCAGTATGAGAGAAAGAACATGAGCGAAGCTCCAAATAAGACCAAACTAAAAATGACCGCTATAAAAAAGCAATTCATTAACCAACACCACATAGAAAATAAAATACAAAATCAGACCACATGAGCATATCCGGATCCCCATCTCAGTTTTGTCTGTTATAAGAGCATGGCAGTTTTCTGTTCAGTTACTTGATGGGACCATTACTTGATTTGAATGAGCTCTCGCAGTAAAATATGAAATGCCGCCCTTCACATTGGCTGTGGGTTAATGACATGAATGCTCTATGTCGGACAAACTACAACATGGGATACTGGGGATGCGCTAATTGTGGCACACTGAGGGAGTGATGGTCATACATGCATGTTTCAACAATGGTGAGTCAGTCAGTAACTGAGTACTGACATGGTATGGTATGGCATACCCCGGTATGGCAAAAAACAAAGAGGATTCATGGTCATATTCAAAGGCGTAGTTGATGCTCACGTGAAGAGGTTGCTCTGCCACCACCAGCATTCGGTGCTCTGCGTATTTCCTCACATACTCATACACGTTGAGAGGAGTCACTGGCATGTTCACCCCGCCAGAGAGTAGCTCCACCTGCAGGATGCCACAGAGCTTTAGTTTCAAAATCAATCAATTTAATTCATTGCCGAAGTATACACTGCTCAAAGAAATTAAGGAAACAAAATGTTCCCTTAATTTATTTGAGTATAGTATATTGTAGTACTGCTCAAAGAATTAAGGGTTTCTTTGAGCAGTGGTTCTCAAAAATAGGGTCCAAATAGAACCTTGGAGGTTCGTACTCTCTCAGAGTTATGTGGGTCTTTAAGAACCACTGCTTTGGGGGGATTACAACTGCATTCATAAACTAAAATGAACTGGTCTTTATTGAGAGTCAACCTGTACCTGTCCAGCCCCTTCCTCTTTGCAGAGGTCAATGGCAAACGCAAGGTCCATGGCGGCAAAGACTGCCTCAGCCTCACCAGCCTGTGAGTGGCGGATGAGCTGCCGCAGGCTCTCATACATCACTGGATCGAAGAACGCAAAGTCATGCCAGTTCACCTGCAATAACAATCACATACACCACCATTACTCAGAGGGTAAGTTGACCAGAGTCCTCCAGGGGTCTATACTAGGTTCAGTAGCGTAAATATCCCATCTTTGTCGCAAATATCCCATATACAATTTTTGCGGAATAAGCCCTATTCACGCCCGCCCACTCGGCAACTTCCTGGTGCTGACGTCATGCTTTGAAGGGGAAACCCTACTATTAAGCCCATAGAGTGAACACAGAAATCGCAAATTTAATGCAATTTCCGAATAGTAAAGTATAAAATACGGCTAGCATGATCAAGAACCCAAGATAGTAAAAGGCACCAAAAAGGCTAAAAGGTAATTTTCGATCGATTTCTGTGTTAACTCTATGCTGAGAAATTTGCTGAGTGGGCGGGCGTGAATAGGGTCCATGTTTGCCCCATAATAGGGACACTGGGGTTCATGTGGTATGAAGAAAACACTATGTATGTATTGATTGAACTTACTTTTCTGCCTAGCAGCACCTTGATGACATGTCTGTTCAACGTGATTGGGCAAAGCTCATTCTGCAGCAGACATAGCCCAAGTATCCTACAGAAAATACAATACAAACAAATATTATTGTTAAAACCACTCAATCTATGCACATTACATACAGATGGTGACAAAAACAATTTTGTATCTTAGTGAAGTGTTGAGCCATCACTATTCAGCAGAACACTCTTGACCTATGGGGCACAATGGCACATGGGCTACGTACAACAGGGCATGATTAATTGTGTTGTTGTATTATGCAGTAGTACACCTGTATGGAAGCAGATGCATTCGTTATGTTTCTCCAATCAGTTATTTAGGTTTTTCCTTTAATGTGTCACCTGTCTGTATATTCCAATGCAAGTAATTGTTGTTGTTTATTTGGATCCCCATTAGCTACTACCTTAGCAGCAGCTACTCTTCCTGGGGTCCACAAAAATAAATGACATTACAAAACATTAATACGTTTTAGAGTAAAATATAAGAAAACAGTTAAAACACTTTAAAATAAACACATTAAACACCGTCTGTTCTCAAGTATTAGCTCAGAGACACAGCACAACAATGTATGTTTCATAATCTGAGTAAATCCAAATGATCTGTAATGTCTTGTATACATTATTATTGTATACTGCATTTGTCTAAGATAAAAGTTAACTTTTCCATATCCGATCAATCAAACATTAAGCAATCTGTTACCTGCCAATGTTGCGGAAGCAGTTGAGCCTTGCTTCCGTGTTCTTGCCAGGCCGGGGGGAGTAGAAGCCACGCTTGCCAGGCTGGTAGAATAGAGGAGCGTTGTCATCCCCGTCATCCGGGTCATCCAGCTCCATGTCCACCACGCTGCGGGTGGAACCATGGCGCTTACGGTTCTCCTGCTGCTAGAACCACAGAACACACCCCCAGAGAGTTAGGGATATGTGTGAGCGTGGCAAGAGATTGTGCAAAAGCATCAGTGTGTTATTAACCCATTAAGACCTGAGGCCGATTCTACAAATGTCTTCTAAATGCCAACAGTTTTCTGAAAAACCTAAGTTGCTAAATATCAGTGTGGTGCTCAAACCTTTTCATGTCAATGACCCAAAAGTTATATGTATCTAGCCACGGACCCCCATTTCAAAATATTTGATTCCAGGGATCCCCCAGAAGATTTTAGTTAAAAATGTTCTAAAAAAAAAAGTAAAAAAAAAAAGGAATAGATTTCATGATATTTTAAAAATGGCAGATATACACGCTCATAGCGTGTCACTTCGTGACACGCTATGCGCTTGTATATAGTAGTATAAAATATGGTTTAAGTGGTAAGAAAATTACACAGATGCTTTCCCGGTTTTAACATCCATCTTGGGTTCATTGCAATACAACGGGAGAGAGTCATCTTAGTAGTAGCAAAATAACATCAGGTAAACAGCCTTTGTATTTTAGCAGCATTACAAACTGAAAGTCTGTTACTGAAAGAAAGGTTGTAATTGGTCACCGTAAGCCAGTGTGGACTGGAAATAAAGAGACTGTGTGTTTACTTGTGCTTTTTCTGGAGTCTCCAGGAGACCCAGGTCCAATATACTGTCAGCACCGTTTTCCCTGTAAGAGGTAAGAGATAGGAGATAGTCAGATTTGCTGGAGTTAAAATCAGTACAATGAGCTCAATTGTCAGTCTAGTCGACTACTACTAAATATAACGACATCTGAGCAGCGCCTTTACAGTGATGTTAATAGGTTTTTAATGTAATGAGTCCCGGGACCCAAGAAGTGTCTTTCGGATGCGTCCCAGGGATATTTTATGGGTCCCACAAAAATTCAACACGTCATGTCATTTTTGACAAAGTGCATTGAATTGGTTATTATGGTTATGTTCACCGGTAATATCGGATGTTGACCACTTGGGGGCGCAGATAGAAGCTTTTACCGAGTCTTCATAATCAACAGCCACCTGTTATTTTATATACATCGATAATATATGGATCTTCTCAGTGAGATGTATCCTGTTTGTACTGTTACTGCTTCTATGGAATGGGGGAAATGCTATCTGCCGTGCTTGTGTTTGCTCTGCTGTACAGAGAACCAGTGGACTGGGTCAAAAACAGTAGATTGGGATTGCTTGTAGATCGGCTACTTTTGTTTTGAACGGTTGATCATAGAGGGACGTGCCGCCCCTCTATGGATGCGGGAGGGCAAGGCACAGGCGGCCGCGGTGGTCCGCGGCCCCGGCGGACCACCACAGGGACGGCGCCGCCACGAAAACGCTATAATCAAACAGTTAGGCAGCCTAGGCTACATACATACTGTCTCAGATAGCATACATGCTAGGCTAGCTTGCTTCCTCCGTGTTGTAGTTGAGCCAATAAAGGTTATTTGACCATGTTCACCACGGCGTTAATCGTCGCTATTGTTGTAAAGACGCAATGAAGACCTGTGTGGCTTCAACACGCTGTCCAATGTCCACCACATCTATAAACTATAGCGCGTGTATCCAGTTGTTATTGAATGAAGAGGATGAAGAGGACAGGGGGAGAGGAGGCGGGGTCGCTGTCTGAGCAGTGAGCAGACTCACTCAGTATACACTAACATAATAAATACAATATCATGAATTTAATGCTGTCGGAAAATACACGTGACGCCGTCAGCAAACGTTTACATTTGTAAGTTATATTTTAATTGGATACTTTTTAAGTTTCTTTTTTAATTCCAAGTTATTTTCGGAGACCGCTCGCTGTCGATGCGCATGTCGCTGCACTGTAGCGCCGTGTCTTGCCATACACGTTCTGTGGGGGAACCCTTTTTGTTGTATCACCTAACACGCTGTGCCACTATGGTCAGAGAGCGGCCCGGTGCTACGCTAAAACTCAGGCACCCATTGAATTCTGTGACCATGTACGGGCACACAAAATGGCGTTCAAAACACAGTGTCGTTAGTTCTATCGTCTGTTTTAAGACTTTCTACGCGGATTTCATTTGTGTTAACGTAGCGTAAAGTAGCATGCCTTCACCCATGAACAATGGTTCAGACTTTTTAAAATATTTTTTTTTCGCGACGTGGTAAATTATTTTCACGTGGACTCCAATGGAGGCGATGCGTCCGTGGGACCCCAGAACACTGACGTGAATGCGTCTCTAGGCAACGTGAATGCGTCAGAGACGCGGGACGCGCACGTAATGACGTCACTGCCTTTATTGAGCTTGTTCTGCCTCATTTCTAATTGGTTGCGTGCCCTGTCGCACACTGAAAATAGACAAATTACATGCTCACAAAACGTTGCATTGCAAAGTTTGTAGATCTGTTATTTTCCGTGCAGGACACTGGTGGAAACACAAAGTAAAATCCAGCCTTGAATATGGTTTCTGACATATCATGGGAAGGGTGGGTGTGCCATTACACAAATGAGAACTAATTTAGTTAGAGCAGCAGAACTGTCTGCATTCAGTTGGGTAGCTTGTCACACCTTCCATGTGCAATGAGAAGCTCCATCGCCTCTTCCACCCTGGCCCTCAGCGAGTCCTCGCTGGCCAGCAGCAGCAGCAGTTGGGCTGGAGACAGCTCCAGCAGCATGCCTGTGATTTTACTGGCAAAAGCCTGAAGGAGAGAAAGATACAGATAGAGAGAGAGTTACATTCACCCAACTGAATCCATTCCCATTTTCTGTTCAGTACTGAAAAAATAAAATAAAACAATCTACAAAATAAAAGTTGGTTACCGGTTGCATTGCATGTACACGTGGGTAGAGTCTTTCACCCAGGGCCTGCCTATGAGCAGGCAGTGGATCAGGCTCATCACTTGGGTTACCCTCTGATGCAGGCCTAAAAGGCCGGGTGTCAATGGACAGTTGTCTCCTTGAGTCCCTGTCATTCACATGCAGAAAGACACCCAGAGGTTACGAGCAATCTAGCAGGAATTCAGTTCAGTAAATGTACATTACATTTAAAGGAGGGAGAACATTTAAAGGAGGGACTTCTGATGTTCACCTGTCTCTGTCTCTCCTGGAACCAGCCCGAAGTCCACCACTCCTCCTTTCTCTCTCCCTGTCTCTGTTCCTCAGGCGTTGCATGAGATCTGACCAAACACAAACGCACACACACATTTTATCTCTGAAAAAAACATCTGGAATGATTTGCATTTCACCCAAGTGATGACTGGCTTTATTATCAGAAACTTTTATATCAATGAAATTGAATTCCATGATATAATTCTATGTATCGTCATACTTGAGTTGTAATCGTGGTGACACGTACTGCTGGCCTGCATGCCCTTGCTGACACTCTGTACACAGTCCAGATTGGGCAGCTTGTCATTGGACAGGAAGGCCAGGGCAATGGCCGTGTAGAAGCTGCGCGCCACGCCGCTGCCCTCGCCCGGCTCGTCCTTGAATGTGACCTTGACACGGTGCACAGCCATGGGAGTGGTGGTGCAGCGGCGGCCAAAGTGTGTGTTGAGCTGGCGCATGGTCTGCTGTATGAGTTGGTCACGATCACGGTCCACCTCCAGGGCCAGATCACGGGACTGGAGGTTCCGCAGCTTTTCCATCTCCCTGCGGAACTTGGATTCTTTCACCTCAAAGCCACCCAGCTCTGTCAGGATCTGAGTGACGGAGCAACAGGACAGTGAAAATCTTTACAGAAATAGATACATAATGTTTTACTTCCAGCCATCAATTTATTCTTGGAGGAAAAAGGACATTATTTCATCAATTGATTCAATTAAAGGACCTTAGAACATTCATTCAATCCATCCATCCATCTTTACTTTGACAGGTTCAGTTAAGGAATCTTCTTTTTACATGTGTAAGGGAGGTCTGTATGCTGCTGATTAGATAGAGAGATAGATAGATAGATAGATAGAGAGATAGATAGATGGATAAGATATTTTAACACACCGATCCTGGCTCTGCTCCCACATCCTCCATGAAGACACGGCCAAACAGTTCCAGGGACAGACGCCAGCGGCCAAGCAGCATGTCGTGAGAGATCACCATCCCCATGAAACTACAGTGAGGTCTACGGACACAGATAGTAAAGAAAATCTTCATTAAAATAAACAAAATAAAAACAAAAAAACAAAAAACACCAAAATCATAATAATGATTGATGATGATTCAACTCAAAACATCTACCTTGCCAGAATTTATACCTGATGAAATGTCCTATAACCCAAGAACATGACTACACAATACCTAAACGATGGCAAAGGTGGTCCATCACTCTCGGTCAGACCGATCTCAGCTAGCAGGCTGCTCTTCAGTTGGGCAGCGAGGTCGTGTGGCGAGGGCCCTGGCTTTGGGATGTCAAGCTCCTGCTCCGTCATTGACTGGTCCTCACTACCCTGCTGGCTCGTCTCCATGCTCATCACATTCTTCAGGTTGGCAGAGTAGGACATCTTGGTGGGCAGGATCTGTTCATGGGATTTAGGATGATTTTCTTTAGTCATGCATAGAGGTGCTTTGGGGATGAGATGACGATTTTTGTATGACAGAATGGGAATGGGCCAGAGGACTGGTTATGTTCCAATATCCACTCTCCACAACTGCATGAAACAAAGCATGCAAGAATCTCGCAAGTATCCAATTTTTTTTACTTTAAGAGGATAGGAGAGAATGTATTTAATGCAGACTACCCACTACAGTTTCCTCAAAGGAGGCATGTTAGCAAACTGTTAAGTCAAAACCTTTTAATTCATCACACGATGGCGTCACTTGCCGAAAATAACTTTTGTCAGCTTTGGTAGGCAGTGGATATTAGAACACAGCTGACAGAGTGTGTGTGTCCAGTGAGGAGGTGTGGTATACCTGAGAGGAGGAGGGTAGAGAGGAGCCCATGTTTACCTCCAGGCAGTTCCTGTCCATGCTGGCCTCGGCCAGGCCTTTACTCGCCACGTAGGAGGAGGAAGAGTACAGGCCCTGAGAGGGACGACCAAACAGATCCTCCTTCCTTGCATTGGGCTGCAAGACAGACAATGACAACCAAATGAGTTATGCCATGTGTGGCAGTGGCAAATCATCAAGCTGTTGATTATACAATATTCTTCAACATTATTCTTCTACAAATTCTCAACATTTAGCTTGTATGGCTGTCACATTTGAGTGTACAGCTGTCTACTTCTGAAGTTATCGTGTTAAAAACAAAACGTTAAAATTGTGTTCTTCTGTTAGTTGAAATTAAGTTGCTGTGACATCTACAGTATGTAAACTACCCAAAAAGTTCAGAAACCTAACTTTGGTCCACTATTATCTCCCTTTAATACAACCAATTGGTTTTGTGTTTTGTATAATTTATCATACCTTTATCATATTATTGTTCAACTTTACAACGAGGTCTAGCTTATAAGACGAGGTGTAGCTTATAAGCATCGGGCATTCGTGGAATGAGCAGCACAGCTAAATGTGTGGGTAGCGCCCCAAAAAATGTGACAATAGAATACTGTTCTGCTGGCATTCACTCTCGTTTTGGGCTTCCCTGACAGAGTTTAAAATGAACAAAGTATAAAAATGGCCAATGTGTGTCGTTTCTTTTCCTTATTACTGTGGGAGAGTGCAATCATTTAATGCATCTAGCAACAAAGGTGAATACCTACTAGGGCATTAACCAAAAAAGAAAAAGAAAAGAAGAGACATTTGATGCCAAGGTGGCCATTTCATGTAATCAATTCCCCAAATGTGTTATTTTGGGGACCGCTCAGTCTCAGTGAATGTTTCAGTTCATTCCACCTCTTCTTTGAATGTCTGTTGTCAAGACACAGATCTTTAATACAAGTTGAACAGCAGCAGTGTGTCAGTGTGGTTTATACGCCTGACCCCCCGTTAATATGATGATGTCATAAAATGACTGATTGATTCAATTTTACTGTTAGTAAGTCGATTCGACTTGAAAAAAAACTTGAGTCGTTTGTTAATGCCCTAATACCTACAGGCCTGTATTGCAGGCCATTTTGACACATTTTTGGGGGGCGCGCTAAACACACGTTTGGCATTCCATAAATGCCCGATGTTTACAAGCTGTACCTCGTAAAGGTGACTGATCAACGATAAAAAATATATAAAACACAATACCAATTGGTATTATTAACAGGAACACATTTTTCAGCAAACTTAGGTCTCAGGCCTAAATGGGTTTAAGGGGAAATATGAACTTTGTGGATAGTTTATATTGGTATCCTGTTAATTGACAGACATTTTCATAGCCAATTGAAATGAAAATTTCAGGCCAATTCATTGAGCTGACATGAGCCAAAAATAGCTGCATGGCAGAGTATAGAACCAAGTTTGCCCTCGAGCTGCTGTTCCCAGAAAGAGGGGTTTACTTTTTTTTTTTTTTATCAAAGTGAGCTACAGGCAAGTGCATAGTATGAGGAGAGAAAGCCTTAAGCTGGCCGTACACTAGCCGATAATCGGGCATTTAATTACCCTCCCGACAGTCGGGCTGCCTCCGACTGAAACGGGCCTGACAATCGGGCAAAAATGTCATCTAGCGTGAGGGCTCACAGATTCAATCTGAGCCCAACCGAGTGGCTCGGAGGGCCAGCATGACTCTTTTCAAAAATGTTTGATATTTTGTGGATCACTACTGGTCTGGAACAGCAGCGGGGGACAGAGAGAAAATACAGTATAGTAGTCTCTCTCGCTCATCACTGCGCGGACGCAAGACCATAGTATCTAGTCGTCTCACACACACACACACACACATATATACTCGTTTTTGCTACATACTGAGGACATTACATAGACTTCCATTCATTTTTATGCAAGTCCTGTGGCCTTACCCTAACCCTAACCCTTAACACAACCCCTAAATTTAGTGAGGACCGCAAAAATGTCCTCACTTTCCAAAAATGTCCTCACTCTGTTGGTGAAAAACTCTTTCCGGTGCTCACTGGGTAGTAAGAACGAGTACACACACACACACACACGGAGGAAACCGCTGAATAATTACATCACTGGAGCGGGCATAGTATCTGAGCGACAGATCTCTCTCTTTTTCTCTCTCCATCTCTCCCTCTGACTCTCTCACACACACACACACACACACGCGCGCACACACAGACACACTTTTCACTCGGTCCATCCATATCATGATTTGGATGTGAATTAAAACTCAGCTGGTTTGTTTTAGGACGCTACACAAACAGCAGAAATAACTGCAGTCTGTCACAGACTGCAAACAAACAAACAACAGCACACATCTCGCTTTGCCCTTGCAAGCCAAAGTACACCCCCAGCCTGATCTACAAGCCTACAAGCTACAACGTGGCGCGGAGGGACACAGTTTGGTCTTGGAGATCTGTTTGTTTTGTGCGCTACACAATCAGGCACCGTGAGAAGCAGGCGGGACGCAGCAGCAGCTTGGCTAGTTTAGCAGTGGAGAGAGAGGGGGATGTCAGAGTTGATCCATGGATGGACATGAAACGTGTCAAAGTGAACTCATATTATCATCAAAATGGGACACAACTTCCATATTGACGCTTTTTTTTTCGTTGCGTGAGGCAATGTTGTGTTGAGTGAGTGGATAACATAATGTGTTTGTTTGTATGTGCGACTACGTGTGCGTGCGTGTTGAAAGGTACAGGTTTCAGAACAGCCCCTGTGGCATTTTGTATTCATTATTGCTGTGTTCGAGCCCGACTCAATCGGGATAGAATCCTGTAGCGTCCGGAGCGCCCGACTTTTCAAAACGGCTAGTGTGAGCGCTTTTAGATTATCTGGTCAGATAATCAGAAAAAATTATCCTGTAGTGTTTAATGCTACCCGATTCAATCGCGCCCGATTATCTGCTAGTGTAAGGCCAGCCTTACTGAGCTTTATCAATGAGATGTAATGAACTCTATGGAGCATTAGTCTACACTCACTGACTTTGACATTGTCATGGCCAAGATGTCGAGGTCTCATCATCAGCTGTTATTTTACCTTCTGTCTCTTCTCTCGTTTCCCAGTGCCCACAGGCAATGAATAACTCCCATCAACTTTGTTATCACTGGTGTTATGAATACATGGTTAGGGTTTCCCCTGCTCTGCAAATTATAAACATCCCCTTTATAATATATTGTCACTGTTGGGCAGCAACCTTCTATTTCATGAATTAATTCCCTATTTTATAGGGCATTACTGTTGTATCCCAGTGTTGTGCAAAGGTAGCCAATCTACAAGCTCACAACCATGTTGTGAGCTCCAAAATAGGACGCTAGGTTGACAGTGCTTAAGTCTGTCTGTGGAGGACTATAAAAGTATTAACAAGAGCTTGTAACTAAATAAATACTGGATGGATTGGAACACAGGCTATTTTCCAGCACATACATGGTTTCTGAGACATTTTTGGTTAAACATTAGAAATGTAATTTTAGCCAATGTTCCCAGCCAATTCCCAAATTCGATCTTCTTGTCAGATTAATGTAGATAACGTCTACTTCAACCTGTGCTAAAGTCCTGCACTTTCTCTACAAAGACTCAAATCACAAGGAAGGATCCTCTGCCATGATAATCCAGCTTGGTTTATTGTACTACATATGTACCAAACCCTGCAACAGCCAATTAGTGAATGAGACCTCCCCCCAAAGACATTTTCACCTAATCAAGGACCTGCCTGGCACACTGAATTTGGTACTTTAACTGATTTTAGAATGCTTCCATAACGCAGACACTGACCTGCAGGAGGTGGGGCTGGTCTGCCAGAGGGATGGCCTCTGCTAATGGAACCTCAAAGGGGTTGGGTGGGATGCAGCCAAGGAAGGTCATGGAGTCAGAGCGACGGAAGAAGGGGTGGTTTTGCCCGGTTTCTGCAGGAACTGGGTCCTCATCCTTGTCCTGTAGTGTAGAACCTGAGGCAAGATGTAAAGAGTGCGAATATCAAAACACTGCAAAAAACTAATGTTGTTTACGCCATTGGTCGCTAAACACCTTGAAGTCCTACAGTGGGTCAGGTCAGATATTCACTAAACATACTCTGCATACTTTTTAAAGATGCAAATGCATTTGCCTGTATATAAATAGAAGTTATAGCGTTATCTCACTTACTTTGATTTGTATCCTCGTCATTCTCATGTTCAGAGTCCTCATTGTCCAAACCCAGTTCCAGAATCTCACGATTCCTGCCAATAAACAATTCAATTATTTGAGTTTAATTACACAGATGATGCCCGAAAAGGGCCAAAGAATCAATGATGTTGGCATTTTTATGTTCCGTTGTCTCAGGTCTTCTTGTCAGATTAATGTAGATAGTGACTACTTTAAACTGTGCACTCTCTCTTCCAAACTGTGCACTCTCTCTTCCAAGACTCAAATCACAACAAGGGAAGATGCCTGTTCATGTCTGGAGTTTTTATCTGGGTGCCGAGTTGACATTTATTTAAAGGAGCTATAGTCAACTTTTTCTTGAAAAACGGATGCTAAAATAAAAATAATGTTTCGAAAATATTTCATAAAAAAATAAGCTTCATATATGTGTTTCAATTAAAAAATGACCACAAAAAGCGTAAAATAATGATAAAATAATCATTTTGGCCCTTTGTTTACATTTACAGGGCCCGTACTTTGTTTACATCCTAGTCTGTAGACTAGGATGTACACCTACAATGAAAAAGTTGACTATAGCTCCTTTAACTCTGGGTATTTGGGGGCATCTAGCAGAATGCCTTGTGTTTTAAACTGGGATAAAACGCTTGGAGGACAAACAGTATAAGTGTTCATTTAACTATCAACACAGCAGCCACTGCATGATACTGAATGACTGCATAACATTTGGTTGTGGTTTTATCCATTTACCTCTTTCTATCCATCTGTGGGGTGTCCAGGGTGGTTTGTTGGTTCATGGCCTTAATCCAGTAGATTAGAGCCTGGAAGACGTAGGCTACATGTTTCAGTGAGCACACGTCCAGCACAGGAAGCACGTCAGAATGCTCATCGTTATGGGTGCGCATCAGGGACAATGCATAGTTTAGGAAGTCTCCTCGGGCTGACATCATTCCCTGGCGGGCCGTCAGCAGGGTGGCTGCTCGCCTGACACACACACACACAAGAAACGATGCCTCTGCCATGATAATCCAGCTTGGTGTATTTGACTAAATATGCACCAAAGCTACATCTATAAGTGAATGGGACTTCAAAGAATAACACAGAAGTGGATGTGCCCCATTTACAACGTAACCCTATATACGGATACATCCTATAACTCACTGCAAAACGATGTGTTGTTGTGAGCTTGTAGATCATCTACTTTTGCTGAATGTTTGCCTATTTAAAACATGATTAAAACATGCTTTAACTAAATCTTAAAGAATCAAATAGCAGCTTCTACAGAATGAGATCCTATAATGTTTATCCATTTCTTTTCTTCTTTTTACCTGCGTCCTTCCAAGGTGCGCAGGCTGGCCTCCTCTCGGGCGGTCATACGTTCCCTGCGAGCTGAGTGTTGCGAGGCATGAAGTGGGTGACTGGGATGACCTGGATCTCCTGCTGAGGACAGGGCTGAGCCGTAGCGCAGCTGAGCCTCAGTGGAGTCCATGATGGACACCATCCAGTTCCATGTGGGGATCAGCTTCTCTTCTACATAGTTCTGGTTGAACACATCAGTCAGAAAGTCAGAAAATAGTTTATCATGGAATGATGACCATAATCTTTTTTTAAAGCCTAAGGCTCCCCTATTATTTAGGATTTCACTGATTGCCAAGTGGACTGGCTGCATCTCTGAGAAAACCTCTGTTGGATAGCCACATGACAGCACTCAAACCTCACCTGCAGGTTGACCGCATCTTGGTAGGTCAGCTTCACAGCAGCAGGGTACTGGGAGTAAACCAGGTGGTTGTACTTGGGGATCAGGCTCATGAGGTCTGAGATCTGCCTGATGACGATGCTGTAAGCCCGGGCCAGGCTGCTGGCAGATGTCAGGTAGCTGCTGGAGTTGCTGGCCTCTAGGGCTGCTGCTGCAGCCGCAGCACTGGAGCTGATGGCACTGGAGCGCCGAAGGTTGGAAGGGTCTATGTATATGAGCCCTGTGGAGCTCGCTGTTTGGAGATATTACATAATTTTATAGTTATTATAGATATAGCTCTAAGCGCCTTTGAACAAAGATGCCCACCATCTATACATTTTTAATACAGTATGTGCAGGGGAACTAAACCTGTATTCTTCAGAAAAGCTTGGACAACAATCTTACTCACTACTACATCACACAACAAAAAAAAAAACAAAAAAAAATCAATAAAGCAAATGGGGAGAAATAAATGGAAGCTCCACTGACCAGCAGGTGTAGAGGAACTAGAGGGGGCGCTCCCCGTGGCCCTCTGGCTGGGTGCGTTGCGTACGGCCCACTGCATGGACCGAGGTGCCTGGGCTGCGCTGTTGGCATGAGAGGAGCTGGTCGTCCTCTCCAGTGGCTCGTCCAATAGGAAGGTCTCCTGGTCAACATCGTCACTCTGACTGCTGCTGCTGTCCGAGTCACTGGAGTCATTGGACTGGGAGTCATCCTCTGAGAAGAAGGCAGGGACACTGCTGGCACCTAGGGGAGGAGGAGGAGGGGGTGGGCAATGAAGAATTGAGACAAGTTTAAAGGGCTGTTTATCAATCTTTCCCTCCTCCTCTTTCACACGTACAAACTTTGTCGAGGCAGGAGTGCAGGTTAGTGAACCACACCACCACAAGGCCAAACAACATTACTACTTTCAAGGCTTCAATTCAAACCACAGCTGTATCTGCTTGTCTGTACTGTATAATGGCTTTATAAATAGTAATACATGGCTTAATCTCCTACATTTAAAACTTGGAGATTGCACAGAGATGAAAATTCAATTCACCCATAATAAGGTAAGAACTTGAGTGCAAATCAGTAAAATATTAGTAGCAAATGCAAAATATGAATGAGGGACAAAAGAAACACACAATTTGGAGAAGCTAGACGTATTAGTTTGTTATTTCGGAGGATACATCAAGGTTGCTAACGATGTAGTGGCAGATTAGTTGATGACGGGTACGATAAATGTGAAATGTGAGGATGGAAAGCTAATCTGGGGGAACTCTCAACCGTGTGTGCACTTTGCAGATTCACTCTGGCCCTGACATACTGTATGCATTGAAGTAAAAAGGAGCCCATACCAAAAATAGGAAATGCCAGGGACGACCTACTGCCTGCAAATGAAATACATTGAGCATTGAACCAGGGACCAAGTTGTCTGCTGTATCATCAGTTCTCTAAAGACAGAAAAGATTGCACTCTTATGAGTAAAACTGAAGGGCCACTTCTAGGTAGGCACTAGCCTACGACTACTGATTATGAGAGGATTGAATTAGTCTGCAACAGAAAATGCAAACGGAATGAGGCAAGGCAGAAAGAACATTTCATTCTATTTACATAGCTAGTGGTTGGAGCCTCTGAATGGGCAGTTATGTGAGGTCACCCCCCTATGGGACCCATTTCCCCCAAAACAACCCCCCACCACCAAATAATAAAATGAAAGTATCCAATATCAAATCAGATCAAAGTCAGAGGACAAGATGTCAAACGCTTCAAAACAAACACCTGATATGTGAGCTGTTGACCAACCTGCTTCAGAACCAGCAGTGGCTGCCGTGACAACGCTCCTACGGCCGCTGGCATTGTCCTGGTTGCTATGGTTGCTTTCGCTGTCACTCTCAGTCTCGGCCGCTGCCAGCAGATCCAACTCCATATCACTTCCTACAAAATGAGAATACAGAGGCATTACCATCAATGACAAAGTAAGGGATCCATTTCAGGTATTAGGGATGAATTACGCTATGGCACCCCCTGTCCAAGCAGTTGACATTATAGAGTATTAAGTCTCACCATCCTCATCATGTTCATCATGCTGACCCTCTGCCTCTGCATTTTCCTCTCCTTGTTCTTCCTGATCATCATGGTGGTCCTCCTCTCCTGCAACACCCTCAACAACTTCAACCTGAGGAAAAAACATTAAATTAGAAAAGCGTCCAAAGACAGTCCATAAACCATTCTGGGATTAAACGAGTGATAGCTGGCTGACCTAATTAGAAAAATGGTCTTGAAGTGTGCATGCATTCAGATGTACATACATCTAGAGAGCATCCCACAGTCTCATCCCAGAAGGTCTGTCAGTGTCATGCAATAAATAATAATGGCATACAAAGGTTATTATGAACATAATGATTTTATAACAACACTCCCCACCTCTTCCACATCTGCTGAGACAATATCATCCTGCTCCTCATCTCGCCCTCTGACAGGCTGGGACTGGCTGCTGCGTCGAGGCTGGGGGTTCCTGATGATGTAAGAGGAAGCTGTCTGACTGGAGCTGTAGGAGATTCAGGAGAAGCTAGGGGTCATTACCCTACTTATTATAACTCTATGGTCATTACAGATTGGATTTGTTAAGGCAGTGTTTCTCAAACGTTCAAATGTCAAGGTCTCCCCTTAACTCTGACAGTGTACAAATGGAACCAAATTGACCTGTTAGGTTTCATTTGGCTCCATTTGTACACTGTTAAAGTTAAAGACTTGTATGGGTCAATTTAGACCCCCATAAAGAAACCCACAGTGTCCCTGGAATCCATTTTGAGAACCACTGTGTTAAGGTATGCAGCTAGGGAGGGCAAGTCATTAGTTCACCTTTGATCAGCTTTGCAATTCTAGTTCAAAACATGGGAAAACAAGTCACGATCACAACCCATGAAGCGGATGGACCTAATTCTTTGTTAAATACCGTTTAGCTTCCTGTTTGAGTGTGGGTAACAAATAAAAGCTCTGGTTGTATTTCAATTGTTTTTTGTTACATTTTAAACAGTCATATCTTCCGGCTTCAAAATAGTTGCTTTAGGCTCTGTGCATAACTGTAGTCTGCAAACTACCACAGGTGGCATACCCGTTTTCAGTTCCTAGGTACATTAGCTTCGGTAGTTTGAAAAGAATTGCCTAGACCTCTGCATGCGATGACAATGTTTTAGGGTTGCGAGTGTATATGATAAGGTACAGGGAAATGGGGTCAATATGTCATTGCATCATAATGGCGCCAGAGTGGCTAGTGCTGATCTACATTCTTTTGTGATTAATGGCAAATCTCAGTTGTTGTTGAGCAATGTGAAAAATATTTGGGAACGGAGTTCTTGACGTGCTGGCATTGTGCACCAAAATGATTCCAATAGACCTAATAGTTTGCGAGATTAGTTGCAGACAAAGATCGTCTATTTTCGTCTGACACGGTGTGGAGGGAAGAAATGAGGGGCGAAGCACAGACACCATTCAAAAAAGGTATAGGGTTGAAATGGTTAAATGCAGAGTGCACGTTATCAATCGATATACAGTAGTACTTGAAAACAATATATTCACTATATCCTTTGAAAAGATGAAGTGGTGCGTGTTTGTTAATGTACTAAAGCAAACTGACCTGCTGGATTGGTCAGGAGAGGGTCTCGGGGGCAGAGGTTCCACAGAGAAGAGCTCTTCGCTGCCCTGCACTGCATCGATGCTGGTGCTGGCCAGGGTGAAGGGGGCAGTGGGTCTCGCAATACCCATACGCACAGGAACAATGAGGGACTCTGCCACGTTACACAGCTCCTCCACCGCGTAGGGCAGCAGGGCCTGGAATACACGCCGACACTTCCCAATGGGCTGGGGGATGAAGTTACTGTACAGAGGGAATTAAAACAAGATAACATAAAATAAGAATTTCTTGTGTGTATACTTTTCATTATAATGTGGCTTGTGTTCAATATACAGTACACATCTTGTGACAGAATGCAAATTTGCAGACAGAATGGATAGGTATGCTTGATATTTGCATCGTAAATTCTCAGGAAATAGTCCATGAGCCATACGAGATGTCGGTATCCGAAAGGTAGGCAAAGGTTACCATGCATTTTTCTCTATATCTGCTCTATATCTGTAGATTATATTTTGGTATGATAACCCTTTCTGAGACACAGCTAAATTGGTGTTATCAGCCGCTAAAGTTGGTGTCCCATTAACTTTACTATACAGGGGAAAAAAAGAAGAAACAAATAATCTGCTTTAAGTAGCATATGAGGGGTCAAACTAGGGTTTTTTCATGATTCTGAATCCATTGCAAGCATCTGTTTTGCACGAAAAACATTCCTTGGGCTAAAACAAAAGTGTGAAAGTGATGAGAAAGGGTCATCACACCAAAATATAATCTACAGATATAGAGCTTTTCAAAAATGCACCATACAAGACCATACAAGATGTACCGACATCTTGTATGGCCCATGGACTAAAAGCATAGAACTCCTGAGCTAAAGGCTTACTTTTTCTTCTTGGATGAGGCCATCTCGACACTGAGGATAACAAAGACCCGGGCTACAGAACGCAGGAACCTCCTGGTAACATTGATTGCCTCCTCTCTCCGGCCAGGAGTGTACTTGTTCTGCAGCTCCTTCACCAGTGTACCCAGCAAGGTGTCTATGAACTTGTGGGGGAAGAGAGAACAGGGTGAATACAGGCAACCATAGAGGCACAAGCCTATATACAGTATATATATATATATATATATTTTTTTTTTGTAAGTAGTAGAAAATATCTATTAAGAATCTATTCCGGTTGAGGCATATTTCAGAATCCAATATGCATTTTATACTAGCTTTATTTTCAAGAGGATGGAGAGGCATTTCCTGAAATATTGCATAAACCGGCTCAAATCCTCATCATGAACTGAGAAGCATGGAAAGGAAGGCTTTTGGCAAACCACTGCTGCTGTATGTCATCAGGTAGTAAGGACAGTGACTAACCCGACTTACAGTAATGTCAGGGGCACACTTGACGATGAGGCAGTGAGTGAAGCAGTCGAGGCGGATGGTGCCACTCTGCTGGTTCAGGTAAACCTGCTCTTCAGGCAGCAGGTGAGCAATCCTGCTGCTTGCACTCAATCTGGGACAGAGAGACAGTGTCTTGAGTCATATAGTGACATCCATCAAGTCTTTAGAATCTATCATTTCTATGTCTAAGGTCTGTTAGGGTATATTATATTATGTAATGTTATTGCAATTATTTTGCTTTTACAAAATATACTGGACAATAACAACTCAAATCATTCAGTTAGTATTAACACATTAAAATAATTCTACTTGTCCAGCATATTCTGCTTAATGAAAATAACTGAAGTACATCACTAGCAATGGGAGTGCAGGTGTTGCTACTCACGGGTCTTTATTCTCCTGGGAACCAAACATAATCATGGACTTGAGGGCGTTCCAGTCCTGCAGGACTCGCTCCAGAGCAAGCTGGGCGAAACGAGGAGGTTCCAGGTCATGGTCCGGCATGTCAGAGTCTGACAGAGAGGGAGAGGCTGAGGATTTCAATACAAGCTGCCTTGGGTCCATTATATTAAAAAGAACTCCAGGCGTCACTAATTTAAATAGATTAACC
This sequence comes from Nannobrachium achirus, assembly GCF_963921795.1. Taxonomy (NCBI): domain Eukaryota; kingdom Metazoa; phylum Chordata; class Actinopteri; order Myctophiformes; family Myctophidae; genus Nannobrachium; species Nannobrachium achirus. The sequence goes on from NC_137811.1 coordinate 52,801,083, forward strand.
CTGGCGTTCCTAGTTTGGCCTTTTTCCCCAATTCAATTCAATTCATTAAATAGATGATTCATCATCCAAGTGTAAGTAGGGCTCTCACGATTATGACTTTACTTGACGATTAATTGTCACTAATATAATTGCAATGAATGATTTAATTGCATCAGTCTCTGAACAATGGAACATTATGAATAAAAAATACATTTCTGTTTGACCTTTAGGCTTTGTAATCAAAAGGTGGACAGGGCAGATCTGACAATTAACTTGTGAAATGTAATAACTTAAAAAAAGAAACATGTATAGTGGAAATAGCCGAACTACAAGCCCAAAGCGCGTCAGACTTCACAGATTTACTCTTTTTTTTAAATGTTTGAAAATACAACACATTTTTCAACTTGGAAATGATGACAATTATGCAAAGGATTATTGAGATTATCTCAATATTTCCATCTCAATAAGATTTTAAACCAATTGTTTGTTAGTTTGCCTAAACAAAAGAAGAATATAGCTGTTTGAAGGCATTTATTATTATTAATTTGTATTGTACAGTGGTCTCCCTCCTCAATTCGTTTTATAAGGTGTAATGTAACATTGCTGAGTGGTGAAAAGAATTCACTCACCTTCTGCATTGGCAGCCTTGCGGTTCCTGTCTTCTCTGATGCGTGGCGGTCGATACTGGCAGTGCTCAACACTCTGCCTTGCAACAGTCTGCACCAGGAACAGTAATATATGTTCTCCCCTATAGATGGACATGACAGCAGTTGAAGCAACATAGCAGTTGGAGCAACATTCATAATGAGTTAGGAGTCAGCAAACTATTGAAAGTTTTCTTTATGTATTAAAATAGCAATTGTGCATCATAGCAAATTATGTTTCAGGAATGTACCACATAAGAGCCGAGTGGGATCTTACCTGCTGTTGGGTGTGGTGACCAGGTTGGTGGTGGTGAGTAGCCTGTAGAGCAGGTCCAGGCGAGCAGCCTTCTGGCCAGCAATGAGTGTTTTACACTTACATTTCTCCCAGCAATCACAGTACGCTGTGGGAGAGGTTCTCTTCAGTCTGGGAAAGATAAAGTTAGCTCAGTGAGACTGGTTTGACTATCACCGCAATTTCCGCAAATATTAATCATTTATACAACAGAATAAAGGAGGTCATGATGGGGGTCATTAAATTAAATTAGGGATTAATCACATAAGCCCTGTATGTTGTACAACAGTGTTGTCGAACAAAAATGGCGAATTTAGAAGTCTGTGTGTGACATGTTGCAAGCTTATACATCAACGTATTTTGTTTGCCTATAATGACGTACCCAAAATAGGGACACCAGGTTGAAAGTTGTTAAACCAGGAATAGATACTTACTTGCAGTCATGTCCCTTGTGGCACACTCTAGCACACTCAGTGCAGCAGCAAAGAGACTCAAGCAGACCACAGGTCCGACACTCAAAGATATCCTGCGTAAGTAGTCAATGTGGGGGAAAGTTTCAGTGCCTGAGTTGATCTTCACATTGTCAAAAGACGAAAAAACGTATCACCTTCAGCAGCAAGGCCATCGTCAATTTAGTTCCTACCTGGTTGATGTGTTCGGCTCCAGTCCAAGTGAAGCTGCAGGTGTCATTGCAGCAGAGGACGTAGAGAGGTGAATCGTCCGGGTTGGTCCCCAAGGGACAGATCATTTCCATAAAAACAGAGTCTGCATCCTCCTTCTCCACAATGCCAGGGTCACCCACTGTGTCCAACAGAATGGATGAGCAAAGTAAATTGTAGGCACGGGCAGCATAATAATGCTAAATGATCTTAAGGACATTTCCATAAGAGCTGGTGATCTGTTACAATACAATGGCTATTGCAAGCAGGTCAGTCAAAATAGTCTGTGATGCACATACATTTTGGACATGGTACCAGGTAGGATTATGTCGCTTTTAAACAAAGATATGAATGCTATTTTATCAATATTCATAGGTTAGGTTGCTCTTTTTTGTTTCCTTTTATTTACCATGCCCAACTCAATTTAAGAGTACTCTGCGAAGCATGAATTCAACAGCTATACAAGCACAATAACCAAGTCCCCCCCCCCCACCCCACCAAATACCAATCTAGATCACAGCAGAGAGCCACTGAGGAGTGACAGTGAAATACCTTTGGACATTTTCTGAGCAGCCTCTAGAACAGTGATGGCTGCAGGATAAGCTCTCCCACTGACTGCCAGCATGAATGGGGTCATTCCACGGGCATCCCTGTCAAATAGCAACACATAGAAAGAAAGGTGAGAGCAAAATAAAAGAAAGAAGAAAAAAAGAACACAGGGCCATCTGCTGCAGATGGAAAATGATACTGGCATCTCCAGGGAAAGAAGAGTAGCTATCCGTTCTGTTTTATTTAAAAGGATGACACATTGGTTGTCTTCAAATGAGATAAATGGCTTCATCCATAAATGAAGAGTCATACTTAGCGGAGAGCAGCTCTCGTAGATGTGGCCTCAGGACAATGCTGTCACACATCAGCTTGAGAATGAGGTGGGCGTTGGCCTTCCTGTCTTTAGATTCAACCACAGATGGCTCAGAGGACGGGCCTGGTCAGAGTCAGAGAAGACAGCATCCACTTGATATCTTTTAAGTTTTTAGCAGAGAGGTGGAATACCTTCCATTCTATAAATCCAACAAATACTTGGGGCTGACCAATGCCAGAATTTTTAGTCAGATGCCGTGAAAGTCCTTGACCACATATTACTGGTGTTTGGATAAATATCTTGTTACAAATTTTAACATTTTCGAAATCAACTCAACTCTGAACATTTAACTTATAAGCAAACAAATAGTGTTTGATAGTAAACACAAACAAAGTCCTATTCAGACATGTTAATATAAAAGCTACATAACTGCCAATACCAATACTGTCATCAAAAAAGTAAAATAATGGACAAAATATCAGCCAAACCGATATATCGGTTGGGCTGATAAAACTATCCTACCTAGTGATAAAACTATCCTACCTAGTGGCTGTAATGATATAACTATACACAAGTTTGTTCCTCACAGCTTTTACTTTAACTAAAGATTTAACATACCCATTAACGGGTTAGCTGGTTACCATGGTAACCAGATAAACACCTGCTCTCACGACCACTGGTGAGCTAAGAAACTCCATATCCCACGATGCACCGTGGCGCATTGCAGACCTAGTTTCACTTCCTCATTCAGACCCATTGTGTCACGTTGGAAAGACAGCCTTTTCTCCCCTTTTTTCCCATATCTCCCCACATCGTACATTTCAGCTCTCTTGGTGAAGCATGGAGCGTGCACGGAGCGCTCCAGAATCAGGTAAACATTATATAAAAAAGCCTTGGGCAGTGAATAGTGTATAGTAGGGTTGGAGGCGGTAACCGCCGTACCGCCGTACCGCGGTATACCGAGGTCAACCGCGGTGTCAGTGTGCTTACCGCGGTAAAAAGACAAAAAAAAAAAGTCTATTTTTTTATTGGAAAACAAGCGAGTTTTAAAACGGGGGAGAAGCGAGGACCGCATGCGCTCCATGCCGCTCTGCTCTGGGCCGTGTACCACACGTTGGAAGCCACATACGTCACTCAGTCACAGACCCTGCACACAGTGCACATGCAGGGCAGGAGAGTACGGAGCACAACTCTTATGACGGAGCAGCATAAACTTCCACTCGACACAAGGATGCTAATACATATCTTGTGTTGTGGCATATATTTTTTTATTCATACGGATTACTGGCGGAGCGCGGGCCGCGTGGACTAAAATCGAAAATGAAACTATTTTACTTTTTACACCGCGTCGCACGTTGTGCCCCGTCCGGCGCGTCGGCGATTTTATAACCTTTTCTGTCAAGTCTTGTAACTAAAACCTGTATATAGCAGCACTCAATCACTGCGATTTGAGAGTTGAGACGTGACATGAGTTTACAGAATCACTGTACACGATCTGACTACCCTTCCTCTTCTGGTTTGTTCACACCGCTGTTTGTGTCTGAAAAGTCCAAGTAGCTAGCCTACGTTCCTATGGTAACCCGACAGTGCAGATCTAAAAGCTCAGAACGCGTCGCGGATGCGATGTGTTGTGAGCTTGTAGATCTGCTCCTTTGAAAGCCATACCCGCTGTGCTGTACGGAGAAGTATAACTCGGGCAGTCAGGCTGTGAAGCTATATATACTCTATGCTGTGGAGAGAGGCGACTTTTGGGAAGATGATTGCAATATTTTGGCTTATCGCCGAACCTTAATTAATAGATACGGGGGTGCGGTAATTACCGCAGTACCGACGGTAAATGGGAAGACGGTAATCGCGGTAACAAAATGTCCATACCGCCCCCGGCCTAGTGTATAGAGGGTATGCGCGTGACATCATCTGTTGCTGGAAGCTATGTGGAAACGCCTACTGAGTGGCAAAAATCTGATTTTTGCCACTGACATCCCATACATCCAAACAGAAAAGTCCTATCTGATTGTATTAAACAAAGTTAAACTCACCAACAGCGGCTGTACTGAAAGCTTGAATTATCCTCTTTCTATCAGCAAAGTTTTTGTTTCATAAAAATCCACCATAGGCATGTTATGAGCTACTTTCTGTCAAGACATTCTGTGCAGGTTTTTATTTTTCCATGTGTCAGAGTTTGGAAGCACTCGTTTTCAACAACACAACATCCTGCTGCCTCCTGCATTATGTGCAATTTAGAAACAGGTGGTATGTAGGGCTGTTGAGTGATTTGCAACTAGCACTTCCAAACTCCAATGCTCCATGCTGCTCAATGTTTTGCCACTCAGTATAGATTAGGGGGGCGGGTCCCAGTGGAGGTGCATACCCTCTATTGTTTTGGCGACATGATGGCACGCGCTGTGTTAAGAAAGTGAAAATGTCAATCCAGAGTCCAAGTGCTATCTAACCTGGTATGGTGGAGGTGCTGGGTCCTTGGCTGGTTCCAGTAGATGCAGTGGTAAGAGAGCCCACAGCTGGAGCTAGAATGAAGTCAATGTCCCCATCTGTCAAGAAAGTACAATTAATGTTATTTAAAAAAAAAAAAAAAAAAATACTACCCAATATAACATCTTGTGTGAATTGTGAAATAATCAGCTTGCTAGGTTCAGTGTACTGACCGGGGTCCATTGGTGGGGGGTCAGGCACCCAGCTGGGAGGGGCAATAGGTGGTGAGACAGGGTCCTGGTGGTCACTGGAGGAAGGACCAGACTCGTGGCGGCCGAGGCCAGCTGCTCTAAGAGACCGACGCATCATTTCTCGCAATCGAAGCCTGGAGACATCCGACAAACAAATGAACAGACTAAGCAAAAATAGGCTCTGCATAACTGTAGTCCCGGGTTTCCAGAAGATGGCATACCAGGTTAATTTTCCCCATAGCGTCACTTGATTGCCTCAGCAACAGATTTGAACGGGGAATACACAATACACATGTAAAGGTGTCTAGTGTTTACCGCTGTTGGTCGCATACAGGAAACGAGTATGCCACCTTCGGGAAACCTGGACTACAGTTATGCAAAGAGACGATTCTAAAGAGATATTCTAAAGTCTCTAATGCATAAGTTAACATAGTCAACAGCTTAGGTTCACAGGTTTTATAATAAGATTAAAAAGAAGAAAGCTCAAAGTTAACACATCTAATTCTATGGCAACCAAGACAGTGAGAGTATAGTTTGCTTATTGTTAAGAGGGAAAAAAATTAAGCCGAGTATACTTTCAGAATGTCTTTCTCAGAATAAGAGCTAGAGAGTAGGTCCAAAATGACACACCCCAACCCTAATGGACCCGTGAAATGTTTTCCGACACCTGATTGGTTACACGATTTTTCCAACTGACTGAACTTTTTCCCACTGACTGAACCAAACACATTTGTTCAGAGTTCTTATAGACCCATTTCCCGGGCGCTCCCCTGTAGACAGCGCCATTTCTGTGGTGTAAACTGCAGCCAGTGGTGCAGTAGACAATATCAATTCAAAATGGGAAATACTCAAGTAAAGTACAAATACCCAAAATTGTATTTAAGTACAGTACTTAAGTAAATGTAGGCTACACGTTAGTTTACACTGCTGTTTGCACCACGGAGGTGGGGGGCGGTGCCCTCTACAGGCTGTAGCTCAGGAAATCGGTCTATCCCCCCCCCCCCCCCCCCCCCATATTACAGACATGACCCTGACTGTTCGTTATTTATTATATGGATGTGAAAAACCTAATAATTATAATTGCTGGCAAAATACTGTTTTACCATTAAATGCCAGTTAAAAAGGCTATGCCACAATATAATCTATAGTAGCAACCTACAGTAACAGTAGGCCTGTCCTCTAAAAATCGACGCGTCGTTTTAAGCCCCGGGAATCGACGCCAATTGATTGAGTCGAAGCGAAAATATATATATTTTTTATATCACCAGTTAGCCTACTGCGGTGTAACCTCGCATCACCAGGCTTTAACTGCGGTGCACTGCTGGACTGGTGTCATGTACTTCCAATGAGACGTAGCAATTGGCGAACAGTTATTTATTGTCTCGCACCAGCGTCGGGTTGAAAGTGAGACGGAACGGCCAGAACGGTTCAGAACCGCCGCTTCGTTAAAACATTCGGAGCCGACAGTGTTCCGTTAAGAGGAGGAAGCACGCTGTCAGAATCCCATATTAAATAACCTGCCACAGCACAAACGCACGTCCACGAAGTAAACATCTTCTAAAGTCAAATTAACATACACAAGTGTAGGCTACAAGTTACATTTTCTAATCAAAGTGCTTCTGAATTGTTCCAATGTTGTAATCCATAATGATTGATTGTGTTTGCGTCCATGACATGTCCACTGCTGGCTCAAGTGGGAGCTGTGCCTCCACCTTTTTATGATCCGTTTCTGAAATGAATCCGTTCTCGACACATTACTCTGTCAGTGCTCTGTGTCCCGCGACTGCGGACTGGATCCCATCGTTCATTTAAAAGAGCCGTTCAAGAGAGGGGAATCGTTCGCGAATGTCTCATCTCTACTGCACGCTGCAGAGAGACGGGGCAGAGTTGAAACAGCGGAGATGTTTTATTTGTTTTAACAGTGTGTTATAACTCTATGGTTGTACACTGCTATGCAGATAACATTTGTGCTTGCGCACCGATATCACCGAAAACACTGTGTATTCAATTAATCTCTTAATGTATTATGTTGACGTGGTTTAAAGCAACACTTTTTTTTTTTTATTATTTTTTACACAAAGTAGACTATAAAACGATTCGTCGACGCGTCGGATTAACCCCCGCGACTCGAATCGACTTCATAAATCCCGTGTCGAGGACAGCCCTGACAATGAAAATAAATTCCTCAGTGAAGAATCCATGATTGCACACACCAGTGTGCACACCTCGACTTTTCCCCCCTTATTTTGCACCACAGTAATCTGATCCCAGGTCAGCCTAACCATTGATGTTTTTCTCTCCTGATCAGCAATGAATATGGGTCTTCTCAGATCCACTCGGGTATTACAATTAATGATAAACAGGATCTAAGATAATAGAATCTGAACCAACCTGGAAGTGACCAGGAGAAAACACAGACCCGAATGTGTCTCGGTTACTAAGACCTCAACTACAGGGAGTATTTATGGTCTACTGGATAATTTATGATTTGACAGTAACCCATTTGCTGTTGTTCAAATTATAACATCACTTCTTTCTCAGTTTACCCAGTTACTTACCCTCTGCTACTGGAGGAGCCCGTCCTATTTCCAGAGCTGTTGCTAGAGACAACAGAGATGGCATTGGCAATGGCCTCCACAGCAGACAGACGCTCTGCGAACGTGTTCCTCTCGGACCGTTCAGCTTCTGGAATCACAGAGCAACCAGTGTTACCGTGGAACTAAGTGTTTTTTCCCCCCGTGGTCCCCATTATTTTATCAGTCACAGTGAACTGCACTATATTCGCTACATTTTGGTCAGGTTGTGTACAAGGATACACACAGTATCTTCAACATCTACAACTGATATGCAAGTCGATGCCACATGTTTGTAGATTTGCATGGTCTTATTTCATTTGCAGGCAGTTTTATATATTATTTTATATACTGATCTGAAATGGCTACGGTTTGATTTGATAGGCTTTATCTATGGCACATTGCCTTTACCTGTCCATGGTTCAAACAATATTTGGAACTTGAAACCAATTCTGGTCTCTGATTAAATATGGAAATAAATATCAACAAGAAATGGAGTGGAGATATATTGTGAGAAATCTATGCAAAGCACTGCTAGAAACTTTGATTAAGGAAAAATCCTTAATATCGGACCCTGTTCCAGCCTACCTTCCTCCTCCTTTGTCTCCTTGTTGCTAACAGGGAAGCAGACAGAGACAGCAGCATGGAGAATGTTGCGGTTGCCGTCACAGCGGTGGCCCAGAAGGGCTCCGAGGGCCTGGCCGCTCTGGTCCAATAGGAAGGCCTGCTCCAGGTTCACTAGGTACTGCCGACATGCCTCATAGTCACAGCGGAGCACGTGTTGCATTAATGTTTGCTTCTGCAACATTCAAAAAAGTATCATCATTTAGTGACGAGTATCATTATCAAATGCCGCCATTTTCTGAACAGTTTCTGCCTGGTATGAACAACATCTAACTGATGTGTTTTTTTTTACCATTCACATTGCACAAAGTGAAAACAGCACCTTAAAACATGCTAATGTTTAAATACTAGAAGTTTGCGGCCCCCATCTTTATATTTGAATACACACACACAATAAATAAATTATAATATATATATATATATATATATATATATTTATTTCCTATTTATCATTTTCTATATATTCACTTTGCTCTCACTCTACCATATACCTTTTCAAGTAATATGGAGCGCCTACAGAAAAAAGAATTCCACCCACTACTTTACACCTTTAATGTGACAAATAAAACTGATTTTGATTCTTACTACACAAAGTGAAATGTAAAGATTGGTGACTGAGGGGAGCCCAATAATAATTTAAACAAGTATGTCAAGAGTTTAACACTTTGCTAGCCGAAATAGAATGGCTTGTTGTAGATTAGCCGTGAAATTTCTATTATTGTATTGATCTGAGACATAATATTATGTTTATAAACATGAGCCCGCCACCCCCCCTCCTTGGACCGCGCTGTTGTTTTTTCTTTTTTTTCAATCCCCAGGTCGTTAGCTCACCGTGATTATCTGGATCTCCATTGGGATAGAGTGGCTGTTTTGGCCGAGGCGTCTTCTCCCCATGCGTTTCGCGTGCGCGATCCGTTCACGTAAATGTCTGCTCAAATAATCCACGGATGACTCAAGAGTCGATATGAACAGTTTCGCTCGCATAGCCCGCAGCACTCCTGCTGTACTAGCACTCGTGTATAAACAGTAAATGGGTGGCTGCTAGGAATCCTCTAGAAGGAATGGACCTGACGTCACTTCTGCTTCATGTCAGACGAGCCATGCGCTATCGATGGACGAGTGGTGACTAGGGAAGGTTAGACGATCGCCGATTTTCGGATAAAAATCATTTATTTCGTTTTTAATGACAAAGTACGGTAAAAGACGGCACAGGCCGAGACTCCTTGCTCAGATGTCCGGTATATTCCGGTTTTAATATTAAGGGGCTCCCCGTGGCTTGCAAAGTGTTAAAATACAGCTATATTTTAGATTAACCATTTCAGATAGAAGACTCCCGACACGACACTCAACTTTATGTTCAAAACCATTTGTTACATTATGGCTACTCTATGGCCTGTGGCATTTACCTCAACAGCCATGATGATTATAGCAGCTTTCTTTTTAATGGTAGAGTTAGAGGGGAGGTTGGCAAGGGAGTGCACCCCCATTCCTAAACTGGCAATGGGTGGCAGATCCAGCCAATCAGGATCTCGGATTCCACCCATGCAGTCTTTGGCCATGGGGTAGATTGTTCCATTTCCATCTCTGAGAATGATGGGTGACTCCTGGAAAAAAGCACATTAACAGTCCATTAAAGACAGGGATGTTCTCTATAACATGTTGTTCTCTATAACATGTTAAGTGGCCCTTCTTGTAATTCACAATGTTCATCAGCTCACCTGGCCGGCAGTGAAGATGGCCACATTACGCTCACTCTGCCCCAAGAAGGCCAGGTTACTGGTGGGGAAGTTATTCTCCTGCTCAGCTTTGCCTGTGGCCAGGTCAAAAATACAGTATCTTACCCAGTTACCAGTTTTCAGAACTGCGTGGACTCCTGGGAGGTAGGGAGAGAGAGATGGATTTGTTTTCCAAGTGTTTTTCATGTCATTCGTTTAAATATTTCTTTTGAGAATCCCCATGGATTTGCCATTTTTATTCAAGTCCTGTGCATGTCAAACAGAGCGAGAATGTTTCAGAAACACACACAATATAGAAAGAGTTGGAAGTGACATACCTTTGGAGTCAACATTCACAGCCAGAATCTCAGCTTTCTCTGGAATGCAGAGTTTTTTAGGTGTGCGCTGAAAGCAATCTGGAACTTTAGGAGTTCCACCTGTTTTTACCACCTGAGCAAGGTCGGGAGCAAACATAATACAATATTAATGTCAGATATTCAACTACTTACACAGCTGCAGTGGCTTACTCTGTTGAGCGTTTCATTCTAACCAAGTCTTTGTTCAATGCTTATTTATGACTAACTATACTGTATATGTAAAATGCATACAGGCAGGTAACAAATTAAAATACTTGAATAAATAAGGGGAAAAAACATGAAGACGTTTCATACAGGTGTACTGCACCACGTAAGATACAATTAAGTAATTAACATCCCATCATATTCTGTGGGATGAATAAAAAGACTAAATATGCACAGTTTACTGGTTTTTGAATCAAGATGGCAAGAGAAAGTCCATCCGACTATGAAAGAGGGTTCATTAATGGGGCATGGGTGTCAGGAGCTTTACACTTGCGTATGTATGGGTTCATTAGTGGGACATATCAGATCATCATTCACCATATTCTCAACAAGTGAATGAGTGGGTGGCATACACCAAGAGTGTGATATGAATGCTACAGTGATGGGATTCACAACACAATGAGGGAAAGAAAATTCACCCCACTTGAGTTCCAGAGACTTGTACAATCTATGGCAAGGTTCTGGCGGCCAAACACTTTACTAAGACACTTTTTGTTGGTTTTTCCTTTGTCACCTGTATGTAATGTCTGCCTGTCTATTTTAATTTTCAACTATCTACCATATCCATATGCAAAAAGCTAAATATTGTATCACTTGACTTTGTATCATATTGAATCGTTTTGCAATGCAAATAAACGATTGTATCGTTGCATACCCCTAGTCTGTATGCCTACAACATATACTGTATGTCACGTTCATTTATGTATGTTTCTATGTGTGTAATTTTACTCATACCTGCAGCTCATCTATTCTGAGGAGCCTACAGTCCTGCAGTAATGAGGACGGGTCAGAGTCTGTAGGTGCAGCAGCAGCCGCCGCAGCAGCAGCAGCACTCTGGCTGTTCATGCTGCTGGATGCTCCTGGAAACCTCACAGCAACATATGCACCATCCACTTTTAACACCTTGGAGACAAAATGGAGACAACACAATGAGTCTTGGTCATCCGGGTATTGCAAGGTGTAAAGTACCTGCCTCACTGTGAAGATTGGGATATAACAACACAACAGGCCGCGTTTGCAGACAGCAGGGGAGGGCGATCTCTGTCCCAGTGAAATTGGGAGGGATATTGTCTACTTCTGCACGCATTACACCCTCCCGTTGAAACTCCTCACTAGCTGCGTTTCCATAAAGCTTTTGTATGCGCATTTTGGCTTTTGCTTTAAATCTTCAAATGGAAACACCTGGAAATTCAAAAAAAGTCTTAATTTTTTCGCAAAAACACTTTAACTAGAGAAGCAACCGATCCGATATTTTATCGGTATCGGGCACCGATATGAAGGTAATTAATGTTAATTAATTAATCGGTATCGGACAGAACGTCGCCGATCCGAGTCCCGATATAAATAATAACTAACCTCAGGGTGGCATATTGCATATACAATATAATCACGCAATTGTAAGCCCATGACCAAATGTTTTTAGCATATAATTATGAAATAAATGATCCCAGCACAACTTCGCTCCTCCAAAGTCGCTCCTCCACTCGTCTTAATACGAGACACGGCTTCACTGCATGCAAGCCAGTTGACGGCTGCACGGCAGAGAGCAAAGCAGCGTTCGGTTGGTAGTGCATGAAGCACAACAACAAACAAAGCAACAGGTCCTTGGTTTAGAGATTAGTATGGCCAAATGTTTTAAGCTCTTCCTTCCTTTCTCTTTAAAACGGGATTCACGGGGGTCTGTTTCGGAAAATCCAATCGCTGTTTGTTTCTTGTCCACAAGCTTGTCAAGTTGTCTGTCAGCAACATGTGTGTCGCGGACAGAGCAGACGCATGCATGGTTACACCGACATTGGTGAGTAGTAGGAAGGGGGGGTCCACATGCATAGGGTGGATTTTTTTTTCTTCTAGTCTAGTAGGAAAGGGGGAGTCCACGCATATTATTTCTAAATGGTTATTTGAAGAATTTATATAAAGAGTTGCACTGACTGCACTGAACTGAGCCTATCCTACAATTAATAAATGGCTTTAATTGAAAGGTTTTTTGCTATTTAGCCTACTGTAAATATCGGGTATCGTATCGGTTATCGGGAAATAGCCAAATGAATATATCGGATCGGATTGGAATAGAAAAAACTGGATCGCTGCACCCCTAACTTTAACGCTTGGAGGCGGCGGATTTTGGTGCTTAATCGAAAACGCCGCCCCAGCCCCCGCTTATGTTCAAAGCAGTTGTCCTCAAAACCATTCGTCCCGAGATGGCATCACGCGCACAGAGCGGCCGAGAACAGCAGACCTCCAAGTCCAAGCTCACAACAGTCCGCAACAAGCTAGTGTGAGCTTGTATATCAGCTGTTCTCGTGCACAATTCCGTTGCGGGGGTGAAGTAGCCTATATACGTATGTGGAGTGTCTCTTCTTCTCTCCCTCTTATCTTATAGATGAAATCTATACCAACGGTGACCGTGTTCACGTTATCCCTGCTAGCAACAATAATGATTTAAACTTAGGTACAATCTATGGCAGAAATGACTGGTGAATGAATACCAAATCCAACTTCATGTCTTCATGTCTCAAGCGAGCCACATAACCTATTACATTGCCATACAACAAATTACTGTAATAACTTAAGACAGAAGTTTATCCATTTGTCACCAACCTTTCCTACAGGTACATTCTTAACATCCTCCACAAACACCACCTCCCTGAGAGGCCACTGCTCCTCGTTCACTTTCTCCTCCTCTTTGGGAGCTGGGGTGGAGCGCCTTCGTTCTGTAAGCAGAGTACAACACTGTTATTCCATTATGTCCAGCACAGATTAGCGCTGGGACATGCAAAAACACGTTTAGGGACCATTTACCACATTCACACAGCTGAGCTGATGCAATACATATATGACTGCTTTAGGTTCAAAGTGTCTTAATTTGTTCAATCTCGTGTTAAGCATACAGAAGACTAAAGTTTTGAGTAAACAAAAATACAGTTTAGAATGTATACTTGGGAAAGTGTCTAATCAAGGAAAGTTTGCACTAAATATTGTGCAATGAATATATATAATCATTATCCACAACTAGCCACATGCTTGACATGATAAGGGGGTGGTAAAAGAACAACTGACAGATGTGCAATGACCTGGCTGGATGTACAGTACGGGCTGATAAAAGACTGTGTGCCATCTGTTTCAAAGTCAAAGGAGTTATGGAGAGTAAAGAGAAGAGAAACTGGGTTCTGTTTCTGTGAGACAGCAAGACAGAATGCTGGAGAGTGCAGGAGAGAGAGAGGATGACGTACTGTAGGGCAGCGAGGCACTGCTAGCAATGGAAGAGGTATCACTGCAGGTGGATGCTGGGGAGGGAGGAGGACCCATCTCAGTCTTCACCAACTCTGGCTTGCTCTCCGTTCTAAGGGGGGAGGAAACAGGATTGTTTGATTTTTAATTTGAGGTTATCAAAGCTTAACGCAGTATAAACACCATGCCATACACAACTTGCTTTCAAACAATTTATTTAATTGTAGAGTGAAGGAAGGCTTCACTTTAAAATATACATGGGAATAATAAGCGAGCAAGCAGAGACTAAAGAATGGCATGTAAAAAAGAGGCTTAACAAAAGATCAATCCAAGTCAGACGAGGTCCCTGGGGCTCAGTTGTTCAGCTGACTACCGTTTCTTCTGTTCACAGTACTGTTAACAGATCGAATGACTACAACTAGTCTCCACCAGATCAATTTCAGATGCGTTTTACAAACATGCAACTTGTAATAGAGACACTTGTGATAATAATCAATGCAGCCATCTAAAGCTCCATTTACATGCATGTCTCATCTCTGTCGTACGCATCTCTCATGATGCGCTGCTTCCATTTTCTTTTTTAAGATATGTTTGGGGCTTTCCTGCCTTTATTTATAGAACATTGTGTGGATAGAAAGGAAACAGAGAGAGAGGGAGACGGAGACGTGAGTGACACGTAGCAAAGGTTGTCGAACCTGCATAACGTGCATTAGAGGCTGCATTAGAGCCTGTGTGTGGTATGCACCTGGACCGCTAGGTCAGCGGGCACCCGCTGCATCAGTTTTCAATTCAAGAATTTCAAACCCAAGCATGTATTGCTTTTTGCTTATTATACCTACTTGATTTATTGAACCTACTTGATTTCCTGGGTCTTCGTAGTCTTTTCCATGTTCTTGAGGCTCTCTGGCGAGCGCAGCTGGAACCTGCAGCTGTCATTCATGTTCCAGACAGACTCTAACAGGACTCCCACCTTGGGGATCCCAGCATTGACAGAAAAGGCCACTGCACCAGCATGATAGAGGGGGTTATTCCTCAAGCACACCTAAGGAAGGAACAAAACAATAGGTTGTCAAAGCCAGCAACATGGTTTCAAGTGCCGAGCCTGGACCTTGACTAGAAACACCAACAAAGGAAACATCTCAACACTCCCAGGCAAGCAAAACATGAAGGAATAAATGCTGAAAAGAAAATATATTTTCATTGTCGCCATTTTACCTGTGTTCCCACGGTGATGTTGGGTATGGAGGAAATGCCAGCACTGGACTTTGGCTTCTTGTTCTTGGCTCTGGCCTTTTCAAGCATCTTTTTCCGTTGACTAAAAGGCACAACTCCCCTGTTGATACAAAGAGTGAATTGTAAAAACATGGTGTTGCCCTAGCAATTCCTCAGTGTTTAATATCTAAATATAGGGAGATTATTCCAGGGCCACAGTTATAGCACTCTTCAATGAATGATAAGGGATCAAAGACTCACTATGCATTTAGACTGCATGAAACCAATAATAGGCTAACATGAACATAAGAGAATTCCTTTCTAAACCATATACAGTTTAGATTTATTTCCCCCAGTCTTGGGCAACAGAATGACGTTTTTTATCTATGTAACATAACCCATGTCCTTACTCACCACCAATAGAGGCTACTCTCCAGCTGGGCACAAGTATAGAGAGCACAGGAGTGCAGTGACACAATGCGCTCCCCCTGCAGCTCAGGGAAGGTCTGAGCGCTGTGTTCCAGTTTGGAGGCAACCGTGCTCAGTGTGTCGTCCACCCAGGTCGCTACCTGTAGAACACAAAAAGTACATACACTTTTAATTTAATGAAACCAGTGTATAGGACACAAAGGTTAATACATTTTATTAGATACATTTTAATTTCCTAATCTGAAGTTGTGATCATCTGTTATGTTAACCTTTTAGAATAAACAGTAATAGTTAAAAGATATAAGCAATAGGCTACCTTGTTGGTCTCTGTGGCCACGGTGGCTCTTATGCTGTTGGCGGACAACTGAGTGATCTTCTCATTAGCCAGACCCAGGAAGGAGACACGGGGATGATGAATAGAAGGGTTCTGTGGGGACAAATGACAGGAAGAACTGATTCAGCGACTCTTCAATATAAAAAGGGAGATCAGCCCCCAAGCCATTTGTGCTTCCTAGCCAACTGACGATGACTGCCAAACATATGGCCAAAAGGACTCTGCCTGTATGTGCTGCACTCTTATGTTCTACACATTTAGAGCTACACAATCTCTGGCTAATCAAATAGGTCTGGCCTAGAGCAAATAACCAGCCTCTTTGTCTTAGTAACTAGATATTGCTTTTTCCTCATATTTTTCTTATTCTTCTCCAAATAATTCTGTTAGTGTCATTCTGCCAAAACATAATACAATTCTCCCACCTGTGTGTTTCTGTAGGGTTCAGGTTCACTCCATTTCCACTGGTAAAGTTCTCCTTTAGAGCTGACGGCTACCAGCTCAGAGTACAAGGCCCCAATGCTCACAAACTTCACACCATCCTGGGGAGTAGATTTCAACATCTCAGTAAAATGTGCTGCTAATGAAAAACTTTCCAAACATATCCAAATCCTGGCTTCAGGAGATGAGTGAAATAAATCCAAATCCTGGCTTCAGGAGAGGAGTGTAATAATCACTGACAACATGTAGCGTCAATTTATCAAAGGATCAACAGCACGGTGAACCCATAGCTTGTTTTTATGCTCCCACCTTGTCAGGCCACCACTGGAGTTCCTCTCCCAAGGAGACTGGGCTCTGCACCGGGATGCTCTTCTTGTCCAGGCTGGGCTCACCCTCGCGGCTGGTGGAGCCTCGCTCAGTGTCGAACGAGGCCCCATCCAACCACCGCCTCTCGCGTAACCTCAACACTGATTCACGCTCGCGCAACAGCTCTGAGTCACGCTCTAAGGGAAGAAGGAGAACTGGTATGCAATAAGGTCACACCAGTGGGATAAAAGTAAGCCACTCTCTGGGAAAGACCCGTGAACAGATTTTTAAGAGTAGATAGAGAAATTGTTTTGTTCCCTTTTTTTAATGATCAAAGTAATACAAATCAAAATTTTAGCACTACAGATTGAGTGGGGAGTCTAAATGATACCGATGTGAGAGTGTTTGCACACTCACATGTCAAAATGCGAGGTAGAGGAGGAAGTGGATAGACAGAAAAAAAGGCATGCATGTTGTGCTAATAGTGGGCTAGGTAAGTTTTGTTTCTTAATAGTTGTTAGAGGGTTTCTGATAAAAAACAGGGAGACATGGCGGGCCTTTCTCAGAGGGCTCACAGTACGTACTACAGCCATGCAGTACACAACACCAAACATTCACATAAAAGACTAGGTATAAGAATTTAAGAGAAAGGGCAAACTACAAGATTTGGTTGTGTGTGTGTGTGTGTGTGTGTGTGTGTGTGTGTGTGTGTGTGTGCACATTTTGTCTCCAAAGATATACTCGCTTAAGACTATGTAAAGAAACGAAATGATTTAATCCTGATAGTAGGCATGATGAATATCTGTTAGTCGTTGTGAGTATGAATTTGTGTGTGTCTGCCACTAATCTCTCGAACTATCTGGCCCATCAGCATCATATTTCTTGTGCACACTGCCTGCAGACGAAGGACCTCAACTGCCAAATGTACTGTATAATCGGATCTGTGATCTTTATCGGACGATCAGGTGTCAGGAGACGGTTAAGTGGTGATCAGGGCATCAGGCACAAAAACTTGATCAGAGCACCTCTAGTAGACTATTTAGTTCTAGTGCTACGCTACTGTAGCCAGCATGAAATAAAACAGCTCACCACAACTGCAACAACAGAGGTCAAAAGTTAATGTGAAAGACACATTGTGTAACAACCGCATGATTTTCATATGATACAATTTTAAGTTTAGCCAAGATCATGCGTTTATTCCAGCCGTTCACATTTTGTTAATTTCCTACCAGCAGCTGGACAAATCATTACGACATTATTTTATACAACAATCTTCTAATATTAGTTAACACAGGTTTATAGTGTTAAACAGAAATTGGTTTACTTGGTTCACCTTTTAGAGGGCAGCCCTAACAACAACTACTGTATGTAATTTGTGTTAATAATCCGTGCAGACATCCCTCCAGGATATGGGATCACTGTCCCACTATCAACAAGCCATTTAAAAAAGGTTCCTGTCCCTCTGCCTTATGAGATGTCACAGAACAAGATGGACCAAAACCCCCAAGTAAAATGTCTTAACGTACACACACATTCAATTCGGTCGGAGCCATCAGTCAGAGACAACGATGGAAGTAGGATGACAATGACTGTGTATAAAGACAGTAGAGACCACCGTTGTTACAAATACAGTTGTCAATTTAGAACATGGATTTGCAAAGCGAATGTGGGCCTAAGGCTGTGAAGTTATGGAACCATCACAACCGTGATGAAAAAGCAACATGTCCCAGTTAACACCCGAAGTCTGGGACTCCAGTGGTCTCTGTTGTGTGACTCCATCAGGAGCACAGGCTGCATGAAATCCCATCAACATTCATCGTTTCATGTATCTGGGGTGACTAGGCTGGTTTTCATTTTACAGGCAATGGATCAGATTAAGATGACTATTAAAACAGCATCTGCTGGTTTCAAATGTGTCAACTCAATAGGTCACCGATTTCTGTTTAACACTGGCACTAACTGTTCAGCAGACATTACTTTGTTGACGGCATGACAAGCTTTGTTCATTACATCAAAACAATCAAAATATTTACCGTAACAATACACACAGGCTTAAAATAAACGATGAAAGACGTTAACCACTTAAATTCATAAGCCTGCTGGTCCCTTTAATTTGCATTTCTTTCATAAAAATGTCAGTTTATTGACATGCTTTGACATTTCTTTTTATCTTTTTTGTTACTTGTCAATTTGGAAAGATTCCCAGGATGTTTTTTGTTTCTGCCCCTTGCCTGCACAAACATAATTAACATACAAGGAATTAACAATCAGCATCCTTTATGATATCCCTTCCACCACTGCCCCATGCCGTTTCATACAAACACAAATACCTAAAACATTGTCATCAAAGGCCCCAGACAGAGAGATTTGTGTTTTGTAGTTAAATCTTCAACTATGCCCCCCGGCACACACACACAAAAAACACACTGTTGCCATGTTCCTTCCTTTCCTTCGCTGGTCAGAGACAGTTGATGAGTTACCTCTGGATGATCCCAGGCGGGAAAGCGAAGATCGTCTAAACGAAGGGTAGCCGAAGTAACTGATGTCCTCAGAGAACATGGCGTCGGCATCGATTATAACACTGGGATGAGCAGAGTGGATGTCAGCATCCAACAGGGACATCAAGTCCTCTATAAGGAACAAACACACAAGGAATCATAAACACTTTATTTTGGCCTCGCTACAAAGCAACAAAGTGCCCTTTGGGTTCTCACTTTTTATTCTGTGTTTACACAAGTGTTGTGTGAAAAAGGGCCTTTCTGTGTGGGGTTTGCTTGTTCTCCCTGTGTTCCCTAGGGTAGGTACCCTCACAAAAAAAAAACATGCAAAAATCCTGGTCTCTATACTGCCTCCCCCTGGCCACTCGGGGCACCTCATGGAGGGGAAAGGAACTGGTTGGAATAATGTGTTCCTTCTACATACTACGTCAAACCGACTCCTCATGCATTGATACAAGCATGAGGTCAGTCCGTTGCTCTCCCCAGGTTGTATTGGCACGTCATGTGTATACCAAGAATTCTTCTGTTATATATTATTACATTTTTATTATATTATTAAAAAATATATAAAAAAAGAAATAGGCATATTCCTATGTAATCAAAATCACTTTGTTTTTGTCAAAGGAGATTTTAATACTGTAAGAAATTTGCTTAGTGGTTGCTTTCATAGCCCCCAAAGTAAGGTAACTGATTTCCCAAATTGATTCACAATGTTCCTAACAAACCTCCAGGAAGGTACGACTCGCTGGCTGTATCATCGCCATCATCACCATCTTCGTCATCCCGACTCAGTAGGTTGTTAACCGCAAGATTGACATCCAGGTTGGTCCTCTGGAGCTCCCGGATGATCACACTCCTGGACTTACCCTGCAGGACCACTTGGGCCTGGAGGGAGCGGAACCCAACATAAGCCTCGTTCACATATGCACTGCAACCTTGATTACTTAGACATTAAAGGGGAAGACCACCCATTTTCAATATTGAACTATGTCATTAATATACCTTAGAGGAGTTGTGTGGAAATAGAAAAAAAGTTCCCCCTCTTCTGTGTTGTCTAGAACTGGAAGATTGATTTTGGGGTTTGTATTGTAAAGTACAATGTATGATGTCATCAAGTTGTACTTTACAATACAAACCCCAAAATCAATCCTCCAGTTCTAGGCAACACAGAAGAGGGGGAACTTTTTTTCTATTTCCACACAACTCTTCTAAGGTATATTAATTTCATAGTTCAATATTGAAAATGGGTGGTCTTCCCCTTTAAGCACTTCTACCCTATACTTTGGGTCTCTTAGCTGAAAAAAGCCAATCTATAAGCTCACAGCACATCGCAACACATTGTGAGCATCTATTTTGCTCCACAAGCTTGCAAAACACAAAAGAAAAGCCCCATAAGCAAAGATTGAACAGTTGAGCTGAATTTTTTATGATGATCTTGCCTTCATCTATTCTAACTCCTAAGCTCTACAAGAACACAGAGTCTAAGGTTTGAAAAGAGATTAAGGGCATTTCATTTCAGTGGAGTCTGAAATTCTAGAAACATAATGCAATGCGAGGATTATAACTTTTAAAGACACCAGAAAATCTTACAATAAATGCGAGAAGTCTCTGTGAGCGTGCGTGTGTGTATGTAATCCGCGTATCTCGAGAACCGTTCGTCCCACCGGCTTCAGATTCGGCACACACGTTTGGCGCGGAGTGCAGTGCCTGGCCTCGACCCGATGCACGGTTTTCCGGAACTGGCACGAAACGTTCGGAATCTCCGTATGCAGAGCTGATTGTTGACATCAGGCTGTTTCTGAGGAAACCGGCGCAAGCGCTGACTCATTGTGAAATCACTTCTGCTGACCCAATACGCGGTTTTGTTGATGTCTGACATCAGGGTTTTCCGGAACCGGCACCAAAGGCTCTGACATCACGCACGCCACATGAGTCAACATGTGCCAGACTTCGGCACGCGCGTTCCCCGGCACAACGGGGAGTGCAGTGCCCTGCCTTGACCCGACCCGCAGTTTTCCAGAACCGGCGTGAAAGGTTCGGAATTTCTGTATGCAGAGCTGATGTCTGACATCAGGGTTTTCCAGAACTGGCACTGTGTTTACATAGATCTCCATATATGGGCAAAAAATTGATGCAGACAGATACAGATATCTCCATATATTAATATGGGCATAAATGGACACAGGCAAACAGATGGTCAAAACGGGTCCTATGACAACAGGTATCATGGGGTTTGCATACTGTGTCTGCAGAGATCTCCACATACGGGCATAAATGGACACAGGCAAACAGATGGTCAAAACGGGTCCTATGACAACAGGTATAATGGGGTTTGCATTAAAGGGTGGGGCATTCATTCCCTATTTACATTGTTCCCGAGTAGGCCGGTGCCCGACTAGACGCTCGGCCGCCCAACAGACAGATACAGAGATCGGACATAAAATGGACGCAGACAGGCAGATATATCCATATATGGGCATAAATGGACACAGGCAAACAGACATCGTTCCCGAGTAGGCCGGTCCCCCGACTAGACCGGGGGATGGCCGCCCGTCAGGCAGATACATAGATCTCCATATGGGAATACAATGGAAGCAATGGTCAAAACAGGTCCTATGACAACAGGTATAATGGAGTTTGCATTAAAGGGCGGGGCATTAATTCCCTATTTACATTGTTCCCGAGTAGGCCGGTCCTCGACTAGACACTCTGCCACCCGTCAGGCAGATACAGAGATCTCCATATATGGGCATAAAATGGCCGCAGACAGAGATATCGCCATATATGGGCAAAAACAGGTCTTAGGACAACAGGTATAATGGAGTTACCCTGGATTAAAGGGTGGGGGATTCATTCCCTATTTATATTGTTCCCGAGTAAAGAACTTCTAGTAGATAATAAAGACAATATCTAAACACATTGCCATATAGTCTTAAGACTATATAAAAGGGAATTTGGAGCATACGAGAATCAGAGACAGCCAGAAGGTAGAAAGTGTGCTTTATGTATACACTAGGTTTAATTTTAATCTCTGCTAGAAAGGCTAGGCGTTGAATTTGGTCCAATAATTATTATAACAGCACAAACAAAAACAAAACAAATCAAATGTTTATATGTATAATGGGAGAAACCGAATTAAAACTAAATAAACCTCACTGAACATACAATGTTTACATATGGAGGAAACCAGTAATTAACCCATTTAGGACTAACCTATAGTTAGGCCTAAATCAGAAATTAGCATACAAAAACAAATATGTTGCTACATACTGTACATGTACTGTAAGCCCCTCCCATACACTAAAATGTGTACCCGGCCTGAATGGGTTAAACAATATATATATAAAGCTGACGACAACAAACAATGTTTAGTAATCTGGAAACCTGTACCTGAGAGATAAGCTCCTCTGGGATGACAGAGGCAGGGATGACAGGCTGAGGCTGGCTACCCAGGAGGCCTGAGCCGCGGTCCCTCCCAGTGCGGATCACCCTGGTCTGCCGACGGGAGTCACGGGCTGCTGTTGAGGACCTGCCCGAGGTGCCTCCTCCCCCTCCACCGCCTCCTCCTCCTCCTCCTCCACCCCCTCCTCCTCCTCCACCACCACTGCTGCTGCCACCTGCGCCTGCTCCTCCTCCCCCTGCACCTCCTCCACTCCCACCGCCTCCACTGCCTCCATTTACACCAGAGCTCCAGCGACTCCTGTTACATACAGCACAAGGCCAGTCAGATGAGTGTGCCAACAAAACCATCTGACTAACAGGAGAAACTCAAACACACATCTGTGTACACTGGGATTTAGCCTTGTGACAGCTGGCTGAGACAGAACAGGGTACACTCAAGAGGTTTCATAATAGCAAGACTTTAAAAGCAACACATATTCCTAATATGGGCCAGAGAAATTAAACAGAAAACAGCTTGAGAAAAAGGATTAAATGCATTGGAAATGAATTTTCATATTTAAGCCTCCAGAGTCATAAAGTGTCAGTTTTTCAGTACATCAATGAAATGAAAATCAATTTGCCCACATTGAGATCATTGCCACTGTATTGACTTTCAGTGTCCACCGTGTGTTTATAATCATAGGCCCCATGATTGCGAAACAAACCCTAACCATTGCAGCTTTATTGCCATGCTCTACACATTGTACCTTAACAGGACCAGAGGGTTTCTTTTTCCTCTGCTGACCCTGCCAGAACTTACCCAAGGGTGTTGCCTGCCAGTCTGCCCAGTGTGTCAGAACCAGACAGGAACCAGGGAGGATCACTAGTCCTGCCTGGCCTGGAGCTCCTTCCTGTCCCTGAACCACTGCTCAACTTTGAACTGGAAACAAAAGATGGGAGATCGGTTACAGACCTACAAAGGTCCCACACAGAGGAACCAAAGAAACGTGTTTGTTTACCTGGGTAAACAAAAAGGTTAAATTAAATCAAAACGCAAGGTTTCTGTAAATTAACCACACACACACTTTTTGGGCTTTGTTTTGCTTTTTTCATGTTAAATTGTAAAACAGAAGGGGATATTTTAAAGACTAGCATGGCAACACCCTTGGGAATCTGAATTGGCTGCAACTCATTCTTTCTTCCAAAACATAACTTTTTGGGGCTGCAATTGCTTTCTCCTAATAAGTGATGGGAGCTGTTGCTGAGGTCTTAAGCCATAGCAAAATGCCAGTTAAAATCTGAATAGGGCTCGGCTGAATAAATAATCAAGGACACAATAATGTACAACAACTTTGCTAGGAAAACAGTGTACCAAGGTCTAGGCTGAACATCATGACTTAGGCTACTTCCCAACAAAAGCATTTGTGTAAATTTCATCATTTTGCAGGATTGAGAAAACAGACAACAGGGGACTGAATTATTCAGAGTTTAAATATAAAGAACGCAAATGAACCGTGCAATGAACAAGCTGGAGCATACAATGTAACTTTTGTTTGTCATTCAGAAAGTACAAAGGAGTATGCCTTGTTTGGTAAGCTGTCAAACTTGCCCAATTGAAAATCTGTGCTCTTTTCCATAGGCTTCCCGGCAACCCACAATGCTGCTGACTGCAAAGCTATTACCATCTGAAACCGTCTCATTTTCTTTCGAAAGTTTGTGCCAGGCAACAAAACATGTGCTCTGCAGAAAAGCTTAGACCGGGCGGCTCCATTACTCCAGTCTTCACATGCATGCTTAACAGCTAGAGAGAGGCCTTGAAAAAACCCTTAAATCACTGTTGGATGCTGCTCTGCTGGCAAGATGTATAGGGCTATCAATGAGACATTCACCAAAAAGACATGCTCACAGTCACAGCCAACACAAACCCTAGCAACTACTGAAAAGCATTCCTTTTTGAAAATGAAACAGCGAGGTGCACACAGATATTTAGCAATATAAATGACTTCCCATAAGCCGTGTTCTTTAGGTATGCATTTACAGCTTTGGTGGTCTAGTACGTTTTTGGTTGGCCAAAAGCAGCAGAATGGAAAAACAAAGGCATTGGCTCATACAATAATGTAAGAAGAAGAAAAAGAAAACATCTTTTAAAAGTAGCTTCTTGAAAAGTAGCATAATCTCAAACAGATTACTGAAGCGTTATGGCATTCCAACAGCCACATGCTAGAGCAGATGAACTGTAAGCCAATGATGCAGACACACATTAATTTCACAGTGAATAGATAGGAAGCCCCAACAGAAAAGCAGGAATTACTCTAGACGCAAAACCATGACCAAATATCTTTATCAAAACTCTCAGACAAAGAAAGGACACAAGTGCTGAATGAAAGTTAAATCACACGCACCAGAAGTAAGCCTGAGCATGCCCGGTTCAATACACCTTGTACCCACTCTTCCAAAAGAAACAAGTTTGCTAATGTTTTCCCAAATATGAAACCCATTTATGGGAAGAAGCAAAACATAAAGATGTCTCTCACCCATCATTGCCATCCGGTTTGCTCAGCTCCAGGCGATCTGGCTGGACAGCAAAGCTGATTCTACACACACGCCCATCCTGAAACAGACACATCATTCTAGGTGTATTTCCATCTTACATGTAGCCTAATCGTGACAGTGCTTTAAGTTACTTACTTTCTGTTGTTAAAAGGTTACAGCTCTATATTCAGATATAATCGTTGCTATAGTAGGTTGTCATAGGTATCCTGAGCTGAAATTGTATTGTTTTCTAAAGCGCTGGAGAGACCGGGAAGCCCCTAGTTACTGAATCAACACTCTATAAAACAATGACTGCTATAGAGCTATTTATTATTATTATTTTCTTAAGAAAACACATCAACCATAAAGCAGTATGTATTCTCATGGCTGAAGCTCACTGCATCGCTTTTTCAGGTGCGTCTCGGGTTAAGATAGTTTGTTTATTGTGTTGTTTATGTTATTTTTGTTGTGGGACTTTATGTCTAGTGATAATTGATTCATGTTGATATACTGTATGTGTTTTGGTGTAACACGCTGTGATGTCCATTTTTTTAAACTTTTGATCACTCCCTCTCCCCACTGATGTAGTCTGTTTGTGTTAGTGTTGTGTGCAGTTTCCAAAATAGAGACCAATGCCTAATTTATGCTCTGTCAAACGACAATGTTGGTGTTGCATGGCTGAAATAGCTGATCTGAGCTCACAATGTGTCGTGACTGTCGTTGTGAGCCTCCTTGCATCACACAAGTATAAAATTGGGCTAAAACGAAGCTTATGTGACAGTCATTGCAATACAAAATAAACAAAGATGGCTTCCAATATGCAAGTTTCTGCCTAGGTGCACTGTGTGAAGGGCCCAATATACAGGGAATTAATAGGGCCAGAGCTGGACATCATGGTTCGATTACTGTAAATAGCAATAAAGAAACTGCTGGCTTATTGTGTCTAAAAATACATATTTAGCCACTTGTACGCATGTCCCCATGCGTACGCATGCCCCACATTTTAGCACGGTAAACGCGATAAAACAATAGAATGAAGCAAATGAAAACATTTTAACACTCACTTTTTCTTTTCTCTAATTACAATCTAAAATATGAACCCTTGTTGTAAAAAAACAAAGTTGTCCTTTAAGTACATCATTAACATTAACCAAAACAAATCCTTTGCCTGTTCAGTATGTACTGTAGGCGTATGATTATCACAATGTAAAAACCTACTGTGTACACACCATCTACCAAAGGAATGTTACTGAACCTTTGAGGTAATGAATGAGACAATACTTGCAACATGATTATTCACATTATAAACATGCAACTTTGGAACAATAAGTTGCCTGGCCTGCTTGGAACAATAAGTTACCAAAATATGCTCATGATATGGTGCTGTGAACCAGTAACAATCAATGTTGATGTTAATACACATACCATTTCTTTTGTTTCAGTCATGGACCCGATAAGAAATGTACAGAGGTCAATGACTATATTATCTTTTTCCTGATTAAAGGGCAACTTTGAAGATATTTCTATTGCGAGGACGAAATGGGAGCACCTGAAAGATCACAACATCATGTGTCTCAAGAGCTCACTCCAGAAAACAGGGCTGTTGGATTCACTGAAAACATACATCCTTGGTGCTGGACTGTAAATGTTTTTTATTTGTTTTATTATGGGGGAGAAAACAAATCTACATATTTCAAATATACATATAATAAATGAAATGAAAAAAGGTACATGGAAAAACAACCCCCCTCACACGTTAGTACATATCAATATCAGTCACGAGAACTAAGGACTGCGTTTTCAATGAGTCCAACGTGGTAACAAGTAGATTAGTGTTTAAAGGACAACTTTAGTTTTTTACAACGAGGGTTCATATTTTAGATTGTAATTAGAGAAAAGGAAAGATGAGTGTTAAAATGTTTTCATTTACTGCTTTCTATTGTTTCAGCGATTTTTGTATTTTGATTTCAGTGGGTGGGAGTATGCGTACAAGTGGCTAAATATGTGTTTTAGACACAATAAGCCATCGATTTCTTTTTTTACCATTTACACCAGACCCCTTAAGTCACATCTGCCCATGAAAGATTGTGGTGCATCTTGGGAATGGGCTTATTGTGTCTAAAGAAACATATTTAGCCACTTGCATGCATGGCCCCAACCTGGAGGTATGCATGCAAATCAAAATCGTTAAAATCACTAAAATGATAGAAAGAAGTAAATGAAAACATTTTAACACTCATCTTTTCTTTTCTCTAATGACTATCTAAAATATAAACCCTTGTTGTAAAAAAAACAAAGTTGCCCTTTAAGAAGTAAATACCCCTTTACCGTATAATGATGGCGTGCAAAATTAATACCCAGCTCACAACACATCATGATCAGGGGTTGGGAATTGCTAATTCTTTATCGATCCTGCTATCGATCCTTTTCCATTACTGGTGGTTGTTGGCCAACTGCTGCTATCTAGGGCACGATCACTTTAATTTCCTCAGATAATCAAAGGTAGAGCATGTTGGCTTCACCTGATGCGCAACGTAGAAATGATGTGTATGCAAATTCATGGTCCTTGTTTTTACCCGGTAGTTGGCAGGCAATTCAACAGAAGTCAAAACCTGTATTAGAACAACTTTTGATTGAGTCAAATGCCAATCATCTCTGGAGACATGACATCACGTCAGGTACTCCTAGAAAAGCCAAAACTTCAGATTTTCAATAACATGATGGGTCACGTTGAGCTTGTAGATCTATTGTCACAACATAATCGAGGCAAAAGCCTTAAGTAATCATTATGTTGATTTGAAGTCATATCACCCAGACCTACTTTTGAGGCACTGGCATCACGTCAGGTATGTACCTAAGTAAATGCATCATCTTACATCTCTCTATTCTCTCGCAATAGAATGATGGGATTCAGATTAAAAGTTGACATTTATGTATTACATGTCATGTAGGATTACCTCAAGGAGAAACCCAGCATGGTTTGGTCCAACCACACATTGTTTCAGGGTGGCCTGCTCCAGCAGACTAAGGTGTGGATGACTACATTGGAAAGCAAAGGGGGAAAAGAATAATAATAAAAAGATTAGATAATAAACAGGATCATCTTTGCTCCTTTGGGCACATCATTCTTGAACAAAACAGCCTATAACTGATCACTATGGCAACAAGGTCTCACCTGTTATAGTTGTATTTGTTGAGTTTCTCTGAGACTTCACGGAGCCTGAAAAGATGAGGGAACAAATTCAGTGCCAAACTAAAGCCATGTCAATCAATGCAGTGCATCATCAAACATGTAATTTTCCGAATGTCTGTCTGTCTGTCTGTCTGTCTGTCTGTCCGAGTGTTTCTCCTCGGTGGCTGGAGCAATTGATCTGAATCTGCATGACTATTAGCATATGAACACACCTGACATAACTGCGAAGCCCGTTTGTCACTTTCACAAATCGTATACTGTATATTAGCATTTTTATCGTGTATATTTTCTGCATCTAGCATGAGGCATATATATTCTGCATCTAGCATGAGGCAACATTTTTAACCAAAATCTTTGCTTCTGGGGGTCCCCGGAAGAAAAGAAGGGTGTGTGTGGGTGTGCGGGCAGAAAGGGTAGGAACTAACAAACAGCACTACAATATCTGAGTAACTCAGATGCAAGTTTAACACCTGCCACTGCAATGCTCCGTACAGTCAAAGCATTAAGATAATGTATGAACAACCATTGTCTTTATATCTTCCAAAGGAAGACAAAACAAAACACCTTACTCCATTTATTAAAACCATTTAGGGAACCATGACCACATCCATTTAAATAAATAAACTGGCAAACAAGCAAATGATGTTAGGCAACAAGAAATCTCTTTGTCAACAATGACCCAGGCATTTTTCTCAAAAATAGCCATGTCCAAGTAACATACGGTAATGGAAACTAGACATAACCCCATACTACCGAGAGCAGCCTTAAATACCTGGGGACAAGAGCAAATGACTCCAAATATCCAGGTCAGTTGACCACTGACCTTAGCTGTAATGTAATAAATAGGACTGCCATTTACCAATAGACAGCACTTTGAATTCACTGTCAATAGAGGGGTATGCCACATTAAAGGGACATTTTAGGGCCATTACACTGCAAAGAAATGCTGTTCTATCCGATGTGTTAAAATAGCCATTAGCTAGGTCAAGGAAACCATTAATCTGTTGAGGAAATGTGACTGGATAGTCATTCCAAGCAGGCCAGGCATACACTGCCTAATTAGATGGAGGCTTTTTATTTTAGATAAAAGCACACATCGGCTTTGACAACTGCAAGTTCCTCTGTGGGTATGAGAGAGGTGGGGCTGGCAGCACATGGTGACCATAGGACTGCATGTGTGCAGTGGCATGCACGCCTCAGGATAAACCAGCCATGACCCCTAGCCTAAAGGGAGTGATAGGTATTAATTAGCTAGTACATTAGTCTTTTCTTAGTCTTTTCAACCACAGCACAAGGTAATTTCAGTCGATCTGTCCAGTTAGTGACACACAGTGAAATCCCACACTCAACAGCAAGGGACCTTCAACTATTATTGGCCTATATCCTGATTTTATCTCAAGGTCACACTAAAATACACTTTCCGACTTCTCAAGCTCTTTGTCTTAAAGTAGAACAGCCCACATTAATCAGTTCAATCTCAATGGATCATATAAATAGGTTTACTATAAATCATCTCCAGTGTCAAAATACAGGTCACATACAACATTTAAAATACATTTAAAATACAGGGAAGATGATAGCTTTGATCTATTATCCCTACATTTAAAAAATAACTGATGTGTCAATAGAATCGATCTCACTATAGAATCCATCTCACTGTGTGAAAACGTTATAGCGTAGTCTTACAGCCAGTAACTACATTGCATCAGCTTTTTATAGCATATAGCTGCATTTGTGGCAGTGTTATTACTCGGCAAGTGATTAATTGAGCAATCGCAACCCATAGAAGTTATTGCACTCGGATTATTCCCATCTACAAAACACTGCAACAAAATTGGATGCGTTTGAGTTGCGGTGTTTGGTTGTACGTACGGTAATCGTATTATCACACTGTGCATACATTGCAATAGTGCAGTGGTTCGCAAACTTTTTCATGTCAAGGACCCCCAAATTGACACTTATAAGCCCGCGGACCCCCCATTTGAAAATATATGCCAGGGACCCCTATAAGAGAAGATTCTCACGGCTCTAGCAGTGTTTCTTATCCATTTTATTTGACATGATGCATTAGGCTACGGACCCCCATTTAATGGTATTTCTATGTCTGATGGTATTTTCTATACTGTAAAATCAATGTTAATTTGACTCTGAGAGTGTACAACTGTCATTTAGCTGGGGACCACCTGGAACTCGTGTAAAACGTGTAAAACGCAAATACAAAGGGGAATAGAAAGGAAAAAAACATTCGGCGATGGTGACACGAGTGTGCTAGCCTGCCTAGCATTAGCATCGGGTAACGGCTGACGTTCACCAGCAGTTAGTTGATCTAGATGTTCAACAAAGGAGCCACACAACAAACGCCGAGGCGCACACACACACCAACGCAACAGAAACATGACACATCATTACAAAGCTGTCGTTTAATACGTTAAAACTGCCCCTCTGCCCCCCCATATCCCCCACCAGCAGCCCGCATTGTCCAGCTCAACTTCGACTGTGGGCCAATGAATGCTAGCAGAGCTGGGACACTGTTTAGCTAGCAAGCACCAGTGGTGGAAAGTAACCAAGTACATTTACTCAAGTACTGTACTTGAGGTATAGGTACAATTTTGAGGTATTTGTACTTTACTGGAGTATTTCCAAATGTCAATACTCCACTACATCTCGGATCCAAATATTGTACTTTTACTCCACTACAATTATTTGAAAACTTTAGTTACAGATTACTTTGTACATTGATTAAAGCATACATTAACCACTTCAGGCCTATACATATCGGCCATCTGACAATAGCAGATTTACAAGCTCACAACGCGTCGCGATGTGACGTATTGTGAGCTTGCAGATCTGCTATTTTCAGAAGATTTTCATACATTTGAAAACTTGAAATGGGACATTCTGCCATAACGAGTACTTTTACTTTTGGTACTCCAAGTACATTTTGATGACGATACTTTCGTACTTTTACTCAAGTACGTTTTGAATTCCGCTACTTTCCCTTGTAACAGAGTATTTCTACATTGCGGTGTTGAGTACTTTTTTCCACCACTGTTAGCTAATAGCATAGCAAAGCTAACGAACCAAGAGATTGTTCAAGATGCCGGGGCCCCTTGTTTCAGTCCCAAGGGGGTCGTGGAAAAAAACACACACATTTCAACTCATATCCGCGTACAGGACAGGACGCGGTCCATATTGTTGATAAACACGCCGTTATTCGCCGTGCACCGCACCCAGCACGCTAATATTGATTTAAAACACCCCCCCCCCCCTTCCCCCAACACATACCTGTCATTCAGCTGATCCTCGGTCCCGGGCAGCGGGTGAACCACGAAGTGTATGGATGTCATGTGGGCTTCAATCCAAAGTTACACGCAGCAGACGTGTGAAATGTGCGGAGATTGTAGTTTGTTTGTTTTTTCTTCCGATTTATTGTGGTATATGCGGATTCATTAGGAATCTACAAAGACGATTAAAAAAAAAATCCCCGAGTTTTTAGATCCACAGCCTCCTCACCCACATGCCGCCATCTTAACTCTACCAACTGCTTCTTCTTTCTGTGTGTTGATTAGCGCACACATGTAATCTCGCGTGGCTAGAGACCGTCGTCTCGTCAGTGGTATTTACTCAAGTACTACGATTTTAGTTACTTTTACTGGAGTATTTCCCATAATTAGTACTTTCACTGTTCTACTCCACCACAACTTCTCAGAGACAAATATTATACTTTTACTCCATTTATAGGCCTACACTTATTATTACAAAACATGCGTTAACCACTTCATACTTCATACTGTATTACTTTCTACTTTTGTTAGTACATTTGATGATAGGCCTACGGTACCAATGTTTTACTTTTACTCAAGTACATTTAGAATTGCAGACTTTTACGAGTACTATTCTACATTGCAGTTTGCAGTCTGCAATGTAGTCTACTTTTACTCAAGTACAAAATGTGAGTACTTTTTCCACCACTGGTCTCGTCCAGCGAGATTGAAGCCCTGTGCGTTTCATGCTTCCTCGTACGACGGTGTGGCGTGCCGAAAACAGCCGAGCTACAAGCTCATGACGCGTCGCGACGCGACCGGTTGTAGTAGAGCTTGTATATCGTCTATTTTCGGTGCATTATAGCGCACATGTATGTGATCCCTGGATGGTTGGTTGGAGGGTTGGGTTGGACCAAACAGGAAATGTGTTCAATTACATGCTATGGGATTGGCTGCCTGGAGAGAAGAAAGACAATTTTAATGGAACATCAAAATATTGTTACTGTACATGCACACACACTAAATTTTGTTCTGATATACGACTCATTGGCCTACTATATGCTTTGCTCTTTGTTGGTAAGTGGAATAATGTACATCCATTCCATGATCAAGATAGGCTCTATAACCTGCAGTTTATAACATGATTATTATTTCACCTATTTATTTTGTCATGTTTAGAGAATGAGATTCATTATAGACCTATTCATTAGAAGGTACCGTATATATCAAGTGCTACAACCTGAAGCAACACAGATGAGCAGTTTTTGCTATGCTGTGGATATACAGGACTGTATGTTTCACAGGTTATATCTTCCCCAGGTTCTATGTTCCCCACTTACCCTAAAAAAAGGTTCTATGTTCCCCACTCATCTGGGCACCATATTTTTGTTATGACTGGGCATCTGGACGAGTGGGCACCTGGACATCTGGTCACAAGGGACATGTAGGCATTTGGATAACTGTACGAGTGGGTACCTAAATGAGGATTGCCCACATTAGTCCAGGCGTTTCGGGCAGTATTTTGATGGAATCGTGCACTTTATGAAAGAAGCATGACATTTGGCACACAGTTAGAACATGCCATATGGAACATTTTTGGCTATGGGGCCATCGCAGATTTGTCTTGGGAAACTTGTGGGAGCCAATCAAAGTTGGGCTCTCATAGACTTTAGGCCTACTATAGTGTAAAATAATACAAAAAAATGCATACGCTTTCAATGCAAATATTTGTTTTGCAGGAAAAACATTCCTTGGGCTAAAAACGGACCCCATAAAACTATGGTTTAGTGATGAGTCATCACTTTTCACAGTTTTGTGGCGGCCGTTTCTCGGAAAGGAATGTTTTTTGTGCAAAGAAATGCTTGCATTGATTGGATTCAGAATCCTGAAAAACACCTAGTTTGACCCCTTACATGCTACTTAAAGCATATTTATTTTTTGTATTATTTTACTGTATAGTAAAGTCTATGAGAGCCCAACTTTGATTGGCTCCCACAAGTTTCCCAAGACAAATTTGCGATGGCCCTATAGCCAAAAATGTTCCATATGGCATGTTCTAACTGTGTGCCAAATTTCATGCTTCTTTCATAAAGTGTACGATTTTTGCCTGAAACGCTCTGACTAGATGTCCCACCATTTCCTGCATTTGAGTTGGAAACATACCTTTTTTGGGGGGTTGAGTGGGGAACATAGATAGGCCTAGAACCTTTCTTGTGGGGTAGGGTGGGTGGGGAACATGGGCAGCATACAGCTAAGGTCCTTATACTACTAATAACCTATAACTTTTCTTTTACTCATTGAGTTAAATCTCCCAGAAATGTCAATATAAATGAAGGAAGTTAATGATGAGATACAGCTAATAGCATTATTTGGGGGGGCGGCATGGCTCAGGGGAAGAGAACCCGTTATTAGAGCACGAAGGGTTCCCGAAAGGTTCCCGGTTCGAATCCGGGCTCCCCCTGAGTTAATGTTAAGAGTCCTTGAGCAAGACTGAACCCCTAATTGCTCCCGGTGAGTAGGTTGGTGCCTTGCATGGTTTCCTCCTCCACCGGTGTATGAATGTGTGCGTGAATGGGTGAATGTAATGCACAATCTATGTAAAGCGGCTTGGATAAAAGCGCTATATAAATGCACCATTTACCATTTTATTTCTTGACTTTATGAGGCAGAGAAATAGTGGCACCTGAACCAAACAACTCTACGCACTATGTAACTATGTCTAATGCTTTTGACAAACCCGGCACATGATGGGAGGTGAGGTTCCCCCCCTCCATGAACTGTACAATAACAGGTGTTCATTCAGCACATCATCAAGGAAAGGCACCACCCCTGCCACAAAATGTCCACTACCCCTACACCCACTGCAGTCAGGCAAGGACAAGACCACCAGGTTTCTTAACAGCTTCCACTCGGCTTCCATTAGACTGTTAAACAAGATCTGACCACCACCTGGCTGTCACCATACTGGTCTTGGACTTTACTTATCCTCAAGGATCTACTATGCCCGTAGTACTTGCCGTGGCACTTGATGTCAGACATCAGCTCCACATACGGTTACGGAAAACTGCGTATCGGATCGGGTCGGGTCGAGGCCGGGCACTAGCTGCACTCCGCGCCATGGCGGGGATTGGGGAACGCGAGTGCCGAATCTGAAGCGGTGGGACGAACGGTTCTCGAGATACGCGGATTACATACATACATACATATACCTACATACACACACGCACGCATGCACGCACGCAGAGACTAACCTATAATAACCTATAATTGGATTAAGAGCATCTGCTAAATGTTTACCACCCTATGGACTACCATTCTATGTGAAGCTGACAATGCATTTATACTCTTTTGTGCCTTAATCTCATGTACAACGTATTGTTTCTACTCTGTGTAAACCTGTGATGTGACAATAAAGTTGATTCTGATTCTGACAGGGACGAAAACATAATCTCCTCCTCCCAGCCTTTCAGCCTGGCAAAGAAAATAAAATTGTGTTACTTGGGGTCTTAAACAATTACATTCAGGTCTTTATTTCAACAATATATAGTTTATAGATTGTCTGACTTGCATTTTAATTCTTCTTCGAGTCCATAGCCAATATCGGGGACAGGCCACAGCTGATGGGGTGGACTCTGCCAGGTCCTCTGGACGGCACTGGGGACATCGGCACATTCCAGTAGGTGGGACATTGTCTTGGAGTTGTAGAGTTGTAGTTTCATCAGTGCTTTGCACCTCCCCTGTTCCACACACAGTCTGTTTAGTGACTTCCAGGTGATCCAGCCAAGGTCGTGGCCACTAGCAAGGCTTTCTGTTGGTGTAATTCCTCGGTTCAACCAGTCAAGAGCTCGTATGTCATGGCTTTGCCATTCGTCTTCCCAGATGTTGGCCCTTGCTACTTGCTACTACATTCTGATTATGTGGTAGATACATCATTTTACCACACTACCACATACAGTGACATAACATACAGTACAGTACAGATGCATTTAACATTTACACTTATTGTCTCTGCCAGGCCAGACAGACTATGGGTGCGTTCGGAAACCCGCACCGGGTGTGTGCTCAGTGTAGTGAGTGCAGTGGGCGTGACGTTGGAGAGTGCGTTCAGTGTGGCTTATTTACGAACGACCAGTTAAGGTTTTTCACTCTGAACTCTGAAGGTAAACTTTCTGAAAAGCAGCAGTTGCTAACGTAACGTTGATATTAGAAAGGAGATGTAATTCCTAACATTGGCATACCATCTACAGCTACCGTTGGACTGATTGGCATGAAACCTTGCATGCATACTCCCAGTCCCAGTAGGCCTGAATATCTACGAGGCCTGAATAGGCCTATTTTCTTTCTTCACCCTAATATAGAACTCCATATACGGATATAGCTGACTCATTGTGACGTCACTGGCACCCACACAAGCACTATATAAAGGGTGACAGTTATCCCTTCAGTCTCCATGATAAACTGTTTCCATGTCTCTATTTCTCAAAGCTATTTTGCATTCAACCTTCAGTCCAGGAATTGTAAAATTTGGACATTGATCCTCAGTCATTTACATTAGGATATTGGACACAACATTGATAACAATGCCATCACCAACACCCCTGTCAGCAGCATGCAACACATTTTCCCTGTCTCTGTTTAAAAAGCTGTCAGAAAATAACATCACCGCCAATGTTTTCTACTCTCCTATCAGCATATCCTCTGCTGTGGCTATGGTGCTGCTGGGGGCCCGTGGCAACACAGCCAAACAGATGTCACAGGTCTTGCACTTTAAGGATGACGTCCACATGGAGTTTCCTAACCTTATGGGTGACCTGAACAAGTCAGGGAAGTCCTACGCCCTCAGCCTGGTCAACCGACTGTATGGAGAGAAGTCCTACCAGTTCCTTGAGGAGTTCTTAAGTGCTACCAGAAAACATTTTGATGCACAGCTTGAGCCTGTTGACTTCATTGGCAACGCAGAAGGAGCCAGGCTGAACATGAACAGCTGGGTGGAGAAACAGACACAAGATAAAATCAAGGACTTGCTTGCACCGGGTGCGGTTGATAGTAATTCCAGACTGGTGTTGGTCAATGCCATCTACTTCAAAGCCAAGTGGGACCAGTCGTTTCATGAATACGACATCATTAACAATGCTCCCTTCAGTCTCAGCAAGACTGAATGCATGCCAGTGAAGATGATGAACCAGTGTTCTGTGTTCCCTTTTGCCGCCATTCCTGAAGTCAGGTGTCAGGTCCTGGAGCTGCCCTACAAGGGGGAATGCCTCAGCATGCTCATCATTCTTCCCCTTAAGATGGAGGACAATACAACTGGCCTGGAGAAGCTAGAAAAGGAGCTAAGCTATGAAAAGTTTGTGGAATGGACCAATCCAGGCATGATGGATCGGACAATGGTTTGGCTGCTCCTGCCTTGTTTCAAGATGGAGGAGACATATGACATGAAAGACATCTTGATCAAGATGGGCATGGAGGACGCCTTTGATGAAAAACAGAGTGACTTCTCTGGCATTTCTCCAGCCAACAGCTTGTTTCTCTCCAAGGTGGTGCACAAGGCCGTTGTGGAAGTGAACGAGGGGGGCACTGAGGCAGCTGCCTCCACATATGAATGTGAAACGGTTGAAGAGGACTGTGAAGAATCTGATGAGGAAGGGGGCCCCCCCATCTTCTATGCTAACCATCCATTCCTCTTCTTCATCCGACACAACCCCACCATGAGCATCCTCTTTGCAGGCCGATACTGCTCCCCTCCTTGAGTTGGATCTCATCTCAGCTCAACTCTGGTCCTGGTTACCTGGACCACAGTGTTTTTAAAGCTCATTCATTATATTCAATTCACCCTTTGTCAGCCTTCTGATTGGTCCCTGACTGGCCAACTAGAAAAATCATTCACTTTTGCTACCGGGAGCGGAGTTGTGCAGTGGGACAAAGTCCTTTCGTTCTTTCACTGCGGTGTGGTGATGCACGACACGGTCGCGGCGCAGTATGGCGCTGCGCAGTCATAGCGATTTCGATAAGTATAATGAATACGCTTCAACAAACTAGTTCACATGAACGATATCAATGTATGTAACTAAGATATTCTATTAGGTACATATATTTTAAATGGGCAGAATTACAATTAAAATACATTTTATGTTGAGGGCGAGCCTATAGTTCCACAATTTCAAGGATTAAACTAATTAAAACATGTATTTTCGGGGGGAAAACCCCTGTTTTGCAATGTAACTACTGTACTTTTTTGGTCCTTTTTTATTAATATCACATAGATGTTTTTCTTTTGGTACTTTAAATAGCAATAATGAGGCTATGAAAAATATTTTCCTATTCACTTTCATTATAAAAACACACCCAATGTGAAGTGAGCGGTGGTTGTGCTTGCATAACGTCTTCAGACTAGGATTTGAGTCGAGTCTAGGATGTACAGGCTATGCTACACACACGTTTTGCTATGGCAAAACGCTGAGGAAAAAGGCTACAGACCTACGACATATGACATCACTAGACAAACATGGTGCTACGTACACACATTTTGCTATGGCAAAACGCTGAGGAAAAAGGCTACAGACACACGACATATGACATCACTAGACTATGGACACACATTTTACTATGGCAAAACGCTGAGGAAAAAGGCTACAGACATACGACATATGACATCAAACATGATGCTACGCACACACATTTTACTATAGCAAAACGCTGAGGAAAAAGGCTACGGACACACGCACAGCCACCTATAGGAGCGGTTTGGATGCTACGTACACACATTTTACTATGGCAAAACGCTGAGGACAAATCAAACCTCGGTTCGAAGTGAAGCGGTGAACTGTTATTCTATGTGTTCTAGAGTTATGAACTCTGTGATCTGTACATTCTTTATATTCTGAATGAATGAATGAATGATTTTATCTGGAAGGCCGAATTGTCATGTGAAGCTTGACCAATCCTCAAAGTATCCAATCATCAGACCGGGACGGACACTACACACATACGTACGTACGTACGTACGTACGTACG
Organism: Nannobrachium achirus; assembly: GCF_963921795.1. Classification (NCBI taxonomy): domain Eukaryota; kingdom Metazoa; phylum Chordata; class Actinopteri; order Myctophiformes; family Myctophidae; genus Nannobrachium; species Nannobrachium achirus. The sequence continues at coordinate 52,839,521 of NC_137811.1, forward strand.
TACGGACGGACGGACGGACGGACGGACGGACGGACGGGACAGATAAAACCTATTCATTCTGAACTGAAATGGCCATATATGGACATGGGACACACATTTTGCTTTTTGAAAAAGCCTATTCATTCTGGACTGATATTCTGGACGTACGAGACAGAAAAAACCTGTTCATTCTGGACTGGAGTTACCATATATGGACATGAGGTGACATACATTTTGTTTTTGAAAAAGCCTGTTCATTCTGGACTGAGATGACCATATATGGACATGAAACACACATTTTGTTTTTGAAAAAACCTGTTCATTCTGGACTGAAATGACCATATATGGCCGTGGGACACACAAAGCCACTCATTGGAAGCGGTTTTCACCGCTTCAAAAATCATACAGTATAGAAACAACATATTAAGTGCTTTTCCTCAAAAATGCCTACTATGCCATTTTCTGATTTATTTATTTATTTGCATTTGGGACCAGTCTACAGTGCTCACTTTGAACACGTGCAATGTTTTACTTTTAAAGGAGTAGTTCACATCCAAAATTACTTTTTTCTATTGATTATAGTCATATCATGGAGACTTGAGTTCAATAATATTTTTTTTGTATTTGTCACATTCTTATTAAGACCCATCCAAGGCCTTATTTGGGTCCCCATCCAGGCCCATGCATTTGGGTCCCCATCCAGAATCAATGCGGGTAAATTTACTATAATCATTTTATTTACTTTTTGAAGCGTTGAAAGCCGCTTCCAAGGAGGGGCTTTGTCTGTCCTGTACATTTATTTTTTTGAGGATTCCCATAGATTCTCAAGGAGTGGCTTTGTCTGTCCCGTACATGTCCCGTGCATGCAGAATTGAGGATTGGTCAAGCTTCACATGAAAATTTGGCCCTCCAGACAAAATCATTCATTCATCATTCAGAATTCATAAAAATATAGAACTGAAGTACATAGAAAGTATAGATCTAGAAGTTCTAGAACACAGAATGTATAGATCTAGAACACAGATTTCATAGCTCTATAGAACACATAGAATAAAAATTCACCGCTTCACTTCGAACCGAGGTTTGATTTTTTGTCTTAAGAATGCGAAGAATACAAAAAATATTATTGAACTGAAGTCTCCATGGTGTGACTAATCAATAGAAAATAAGTCATTTTGGGGGCGAACTATTCCTTTAAGAGTGACGTCCATCCGTCTATGTCCGTATCATGAGCAACCTGCAATACCGCTGGTGCCCAAGTAGCGCTGTTGCTTATCTCACGCATGCACGCATGCACACTCACACACACACACACGGCCATGCACACGCACACACACACACGCACGCACGCACGCACGCACGCACGCACGCACGCGCACACACACACACACACACACACACACACACACACACACACACACACACACACACACACACACATACACATTAGTCAGGACAAATTATATGAAGATAATGTTGAAAATGCGTGAAATGCCCTTTTAAGAAAGGCTATTCAGTCAAAGTTACTGGCAGGTGTGTAGATACTGTATGCCCATATGGACTGTACATTCTTGACACGTCAAGGCAACAACCATGGCAAGAATGGACATACAGATATGCCCAAATATGGACATACTTAAATTGGTATTATGAAGCAGCCAGCTGTCTGTTGTATGTAATGTTAGATAGCAAGAGGGGTGAGGGAGAACTCAATCAGAGTGCAAGAGTGGTGAGGGAGATTATTTTGAAAGTGTGGGTTGGCCCATGGTAGCTGACATACCTTACCTCCCGCTGACCTTTTTACTGTAAATACCATTTATTTTTATTTCGTTTTTCGTTTGTCTTATGATATTTCTGAAGCGGTGAAAGCCGTTTCCAAGAAGTGGCTTTGTCTGTCCCGTACCTGTTTTTTTTGAGGATTCCCATAGATTCTCAAGGAGTGAGAATGTCTGTACCGTACATGTCCCGTACATGTCCTGTGCATGCAGAATTGAGGATTGGTCAAGCTTCACATGACAATTTGGCCCTCCAGACAAAATCATTCATTCATTCAGAATTCATAAAAGTATAGAACTAAAGCACATAGAAATTATAGATCTAGAACACTGTATAGATCTAGAACACAGATTTCAAAGCTCTAGAACACTTAGAATAAAAAATCACTGCTTCACTTCGAACCGAGGTTTTTTCATAGTTCTGTGTTTTATTTGTCTGTCATTGTTGTATGAGTATGAGTTGTAAAAAGGGACTCCATTTTAAACAAGCCCAAAAGCTTTCTTGTGGCATTTTCCTTTTAGTTGAACATGTATCATCGAACTGTACTGTCCTGTACGTTTTCCTACTATGCAAACTTAAAGTATTCAGTCAATCAATCAAGTCACCTTTATTGTATAGCACATTTGAAAAACAACAACAGAAGTATTCAAAATAACATCACATAGACTTTATGTATATAAAAGAAACAGAAATCACAAGAAACGTGTAAAAAGTGTGAAGTGAGCGGTGCTTTTATGAGAGTTATCAGTGCTTGTATCTCTCCGCCCCCCCCCCCCCCCCCTCCCTAAACCCTGTATATCCATACATGGAGACGACTGGATCATCAACTAGACCTCCATATATGGAGCTGACCTCTACATCTGATTCCCAGATGATGCCCTGTTAGGGCAACCACACTAATAGAACCCCTTTTATGTCCATAAAAGGGGACAAGGACTGAGAGACCGATACTGACGCATGTTTTGGGTCTCACAGCACACGGTTGGTTCAGGGATCTCCATATATGGGCATAATTGGGATTGTATTACTGTATGATGTCAGATGTCATATACGTCATAGGACTTTCACATAACGAGTAACGGAGTAAGCATGTCTGGGTCTTACAGCACACGGTTGGTTCTACAGACTTAAAGTTTTGCACACGGATAGCTCAGATTTTGTAACCATTTTTTAACACCCGATCCAACCAATAGGCTATGCCCATATCTCCATATACTGTATGGATCTCAATGTACAGTGTATGGGTATCAGGGATCTCCATATATGGGTAACCGGTCTGATACTGTATATATTAATAATTAATTCTGTCCTTTTTGCTTTTCGCCCTTAGGCATCTTACTGGTGTAGTTAACTTGACCACTTAGTTAGTTTCCATCATGGGACTATGTGTAATGGGAGATTATTTAACCCACACAAGTGACAAAGAAACCCCTCTTTATTCTTGATATAGGCTTACTCACTAAGGTAATTACACAGAACTGAATAATGTGGTTTTAGTTAGCATAGAAAACATTGCATTGACAAAAATCATCAATTTGTGTTTCATGATGTAGATTGTATTAGTTAAGGAATTAAATCAGTGACATAAGGCAAGCAACCATTCATCAAGAACAACACAAGGAAAAGTAACATTTTCATACTGTCATCACGGGAATTAGCCCTATTCACGGCCCGCCCACTCAGCATCCCCCTGGTGCTGAAGTCACGTTTTGAAGGGTAAAACCCTGCTAAAAGCCCATAGAGTTAACACAGAAATCGCAAATTTAATGCAATTTCCGATTAGTAAAGTATAAAATACGTCTAGCATGATCAAGAACCCAAGATAATAAAAGGCACAAAGCATTGTAATTTACTTTACCGTTCAAAATAATGATTTGTTGGCTTTAAGTCCAGCTATTTCGGTTATAGTTTCCCCTTCTAAACTGACGTCAGCACCAAGAAGTTGCTGAGAAATTTGCTGAGTGGGCGGGCCATGAATAGGGCTAATGGAAAAGATGAATCAAGGACTGTCTCCCAGTGTTTTTGCACTTGAATTATAACCAGAATTGAACCACTCCAAATCTAATAAGATAAGAGAAACATTTATCATCATGACGTTATTGACCATTATAGAATGATTGTGGCTTTTCATCGTCCCGCAACCGCTGGGTTGTGTGCGTGCAGGGGTTTCGCACCAAATTCTGGGCCCTGGATACAAGGATTCACTGCGGGCCCCCCATGAATGTTCTTCATAGGGGGAGGGGGTTTAACCCATTTAGACTGGGAACACATTATTTTGTGCTTTAACTATTGAAAAATAGCAGATATACAAGCTCACAGCGAGCTTGTAGATCTGCTATTTTTGAGTCTTTGAATAAGGTTTTTGAAAAACCTATGTTTCTATCTCAGTGTTGCTCAAACCTTTTCATGTGAAGGACCCCCAAAATGATATGTATTTGGCCATGGACACCCATCTCGAAATATTTAGTTCCAGGGACCCCCAGAAGCAAAATTTGAGTTGCAAATGTTCGCTTAAAAAATATTTGCACACATTTTCAAGATTTTTCAAAAATAGCAGATCTACAAGCTCGCAGCGCTGCACTCGGTGACGCGCTGTGAGCTTGTATATCTGCTATTTTTCAATAGCTAAAGTATAGAATAATTAAGGCCCCTCCACCTTGCCCCCCCCCCCTCCCCCCCACTGGTGACGCCCCTGAGAATGCTTGTGGTTTTTCCCTCGCAACTGCTGGGATGTGTGCGTGATGGAATTGTAGACAACACTGAAGACGTTACGTGGTAATAAAAACTCAAGCATAACTGTTGTGACCAAGAACGAAGACAACCTTGAGCAGTGTCTGATTATTGTCTGTTAACCTGGATATGAAAGTGAGAGCTGGCCTACTTATGGAAGCCATCGGGGAGGGGAGGGCTCTGACCTCATCATGCAGCAGGTTCCAGGGATGGAGTGATATTCTATGTTTTCAATATCCTGATTATCTAAATTTAGTTTCACATTCAGTTGTTTGTGGTTAGTTGTTAGAGCAAAGCTGGAGAACTATTGAATCAGCACATGGTATATGATGAATATGTGTGGATAACATTTTACATTAATACAACAAAGAACCACAACTCAAAAGATACTTGTTGAATCCCTTTGACCCAGTTTAGCTAAACTTTTAATCTGTATCAGTATGATTGTTTTGAATTATTTGACAACATAGTTTAAAGGGAGGGCATCTTTTCTATATATTACTCCCAATAATTTGATGACCAGCAGTGGTTCCCTATGGAGACACAAAGAGCCTGCTTTGTTCCCTATGGAGACACAAAGAGTCTTTATTGGGCTTAGGAATGCAAAAAAACAAAACAAAACAAAAAAGTATATCCATGAATTCAAGTCTCCATGGGGTCGATATGTCATTTTGGGGTGAACTATCCCTTTAAAAAAAGTATGGGCGCCTGGCTGGTGGCAAAGCCACTAATGCCTCCATCAGAGTCTAAGGTGAAGAGCTATCACCTCACGTGATGTAGTTTTCTAGCTATCACCTAAAAATGTATAACAAAGCCTATAGGTGATAGCTAAAACTACACAGGGCTGTCAAAATTATTACATAATCGTCTAATTGTGATTATTTGACATTATCGCAATTATTTTGTCATAATCGTCATAATCGTGAATGTTGAAAAAGTTTCTGAAATACGCGAAAAAACGCGTCGCATCGCGATGACTTATCACCGCAGACTGTACTATGTTAGGGCCATTTGTGTACTGACAGACCATACTCCTTGTGAAATATGAGACTTCCGTCATGTCTCCCTTCTCTCTGCCTTCAGTTTCCTGACTGTTGCTAACAATAGCTCTCCTATCTAACAACTTGTCTTTTTTATGCCATAATATAGCCAGACCTTTTATGGTGTGGCTATATGCAGGAGTCTAGCTGTCGGTGGGTCGGTGTATCTGTATGCCTGTGTCTGTAGTCTGTACAGAACTAATCTTGCAAACTGCTGGACTGATCAGCACCACATTTCTTGTGTACATGTCATTAGGCCCATATTTTATATTGGAAGACAATAAGGCTCTGATCAGGCAGAAACTTTGTCTAAATGAGAAGTCATACTGAATTTGTACTGTAGGCCTACATATATGTCATAGATGACTGAGGTCACAGGTTGGCCATATGAAGCTTGAGATCCATAGGGGAGCCACGTTGTTGATGATCATTCATGTATCCAGAGATCCACATGATTTGATTATTATATTTTTGGGCGTTGCTATCCGCTCCTACGTCTAGCTTTGTGTGTACTGTGTAGGTCCCTATGTCCCTCCCTATGTCCATATGAGCACAAGACTTTAACGTCATAGAAAGTACGCAGAGACCCACATCACCACAGCTGATGTCACGGACAGAAAGGCCCATTCCATACAAGGAGATATGCACGTGTGTCATGTTTGACCATGCACCGGTCACTTCGCACTTGTTGTTTAATACTGTGACTGTGACGTTTTGAAGACAAGATATGTTATATGTATTCTAAAATGGCTAGTTCCATTCCTTGATTCTGATTGGCTGGTTTCCCATATTTGCCGTGGTATATAGTTTACAGTTTACAGTTTAGGCATTTAGCAGACGCTTTTAATCCAAAGCGACTTACAATAAGCAGATACAAAACATCACAAGATAATATGTCAGTACATCAACAGCAATATAACAAGTGCAAATGGATATCTATCTAGAAAAAAAACACAATAAAATCAAAGTTCTAAAAAAACCTAAAAACAAATGCTAACTATCTTCATGTATGGTCATTGATTTTCTGTAGTGCTAAGGGTTTAGGTGGAGTCTGAAGAGGTGGGTCTTCAGTCCACGGCGAAAGCTAGCGAGTGAGTCCGTTGTTCTAAGTGCGACAGGGAGTTTATTCCACAACTTGGGGGCCAGGAGGGCAAACTGTCTCGGACGAGTGGATTTTTGCCCTGGAGTTTTTAGCGAGGGTTCTGTCAGCCTCCCTGTGTTGGCTGATCTAAGTGAACGGGTGGGGGTGTAGGCGTTGATCAGGTCTTGGAGGTATGGAGGAGCCATACCTTTGGCTGCTTTGAAGGTCAGCATCAGTGTTTTGTATTCAGTGCGGGCCGCAACCGGGAGCCAGTGGAGGCTGCGGAGAAGGGGAGAGACATGTGAGAACTTAGGCTGGTTGAAGACCAGTCGTGCCGCGGCGTTTTGGATCAGTTGGAGAGGTTTAAGTGCACATGCCGGGAGACCAGTGAGGAGAGAGTTACAATAGTCAAGTTTTGATATGACAGATGTCTGAATGAGGAGCTGGGCTGCCTCCTGGGTGAGGAAGGGTCTGATTTTACGGATGTTGCAGAGTGTGAACCTACAGGATCGGGTGACTGATGCAATGTGTGCCTTGAATGATAGCTGGCTGTCCAGGACCACACCAAGGTTTCTAGCAGTAGGAACTGAAGTCACCAATGCATTATCTATGGAAATAGTGAGATCTTGCATGGGGCAAGACTTAGCTGGGAAGAAGAGTAGCTCCGTCTTGTCCGGGTTCAGCTTGAGGTGGTGGGCTGACATCCACTGTGAGATGTCGGCCAAACATGCTGCAATGCGTTCTTCCACCTGGGTTGCAGAAGGGGGGAAGGACAAAAACAGTTGAGTGTCATCAGCATAGCAGATATGTGTGTATATGAGCGTATATGAGACTAGAGCCCGACAGATATATCGGTCAATTCGATATATCGGTTGTTTTGGAGATATCGGAAGGGTATCGAACATCGGTGAATTATTCCACCGATATCCGATATATTGTATAATAAATAAATAGATAAAAGACACATATTAATTCATAAACGAGACAAAACACAGCAGAACCCCCAAATTAAAAGAGTATTATTATCCAACAAGCAATAGAAATTGATAACTGCGACCAAACTCAAAGTTTTGACAAAAATGCAATAATCTGACCATTTATCCGAGGGGCGAGCAGTCAATTAAATGATCTTAAATGAATAAAAAATGATTTTTACAAAACATCGGTATCGATATCGGTATCGGTGCTCTAGCACTCTCCAACATCGGATATCGGTATCGGTCGAAAAAATGGTATCGGTCGGGCTCTATATGAGACTATAACCCACACCTTGAATCAGTTTATTTCAAACCCAGGTGTGTTATTTCTTTTCACAGTGTTCCACAGTGAACCAATTATCTGCACCTGTGTTGTTAACAAAAAATCAAACCTCGGTTCGAAGTGAAGCGGTGAACTTTTATTCTATGTGTTATAGAGCTATACATTCTACGTGCTTTAGTTCTATATTTTTATGAATTCTGAATGAATGAATGATTTTATCTGGAGGGCCGAATTGTACGGGAATTGTACGGGACACACAAAGCCACTCCTTGGAAGCGGCTTTCACCGCTTCAAAAACCTGGGAACTACTTTCTTGTAGCTGGGAACTTTCTTGCAGACCTTGTAGTGAATTATTAGTGAAATAGAACAGTTTTAATTGGTACAATGTCTATGATTTTTCATGTTGCCATATTGTAACTGTTTTAGAAAAGCAATAAGCCGCGCGAGGCTTGTGGTTACCTGTATTTTACACCGGCTGAGAGGGTTGGAGACACTCGGCTGCGCCTCTCAGCCAGTGTAAAATACCAGGTAACCACTCGCCTCTTGTGGCTTATTGCTTCATTTTATTTCATTTGATGGTATTATTTTACATGTAGTATCAGTGGGGGCATTAGTACTTTAGTATTATTAGTACTATAATTAAAGGGGTATTTCACTTTGGGTAATTTTAACATCTTTGGCTTTTATGTGCACGCCAGACAGTTTGTATGTTCCTTGATTAAGTATTTCGATAATGGTAGGGCAGAACCCATGGTAACTACATTTAACCATGCTATACTTATTTGAAACACACGTCCCCGGTTCTGGTGACTAGCTGTGTGTGTGTGTGTGTGTGTGTGTGTGTGTGTGTGTGTGTGTGTGTGTGTGTGTGTGTGTGTGTGTGTGTGTGTGTGTGTCTGTGTGTGCGTGCTTGCGTGTGTGCGTGGTGCATGTGTGTGTGGCCAGCCTTGTACTAATACAATAAAAGTGTTTGATGTTTTGCACCAGCAGATGGCAGGATTTACTTTCTATAATGAGAAATGAGAATAGTATATCACAGTGAGCTATTGCAGACTCACTCAATATTCATTGTGTCTCTTCTGATCACAAGAATATGAAAGATTGAATGAAATAGTTCTGTAACTGGAGGAGATTACCTGATATATGGTGATAGTCGCTCAGAATTTAAATAATATGCTCAAGAAAATTGCTAAGACAACTTTGAAATGAAACGTGTTACCTGTATTCACTTGTTCAAACAGTAGGCTATATTAAATAATTTACCAATGAATTGTACTTTGTGAATAGGTTTTCTTGATTAAGTAAGTATAGGCCTAGCTTGTCTACCAACGGTCCCAAGCCATGTGGCACATAGGACAGGAGCCTACTTATCTCCCGTTTACGTAGTGTGAAGTGGCTTGATGTACAAGTACACCATGGCCATGATGCACACGTATACATGACTCCACTTCTCCACCCGGTCTCAGGGTCTAACCACAAGGCCACTGAGCTGGTCATTTCTTTCATAGTTACCAGTTAATTTTGTTAGAGCTTAGGCTGAACAACAAGCATTATTACATTGTTTGCCTAATATAATGTAGAACCTGATCCAAAACATTGATACAGTGAATTTTGAAAATATATTTATAAATATCTAAAATAAACACAAATATTTGCATTAGTTAGTAATTAACAGTCTTTAAATAGCAAATAACTTTACATAATATAATGATCAGTATTGTTAACATCTAATATTGAAAGTTACATTTGTATATTGAACAATCAGTGCTTTCTCATACAGATGCCACAAGCCATGTGTTAAGCCAAACACAAAACAATAAAAAATAAATAAATGAATCCTGACGAAACGTCCTACTTCTAGGAAACGTTCTGTTTGCCATCTGCCCACAACCCTGGGGTTAATGAAACCAGTTATACTGCTCTGCAAATCCCCATTCCATTTTGAAACAGTGTGCTCAAACAAACCTTTTGAAGTAGATTCTATTTTTAGGAATGTGGACAGAGGGTCATCAAATCAAATCAGATGTAGTTAAATATGGGTGCAAAAGACTCACAACCAGGGAACTGCCATGTCACTGCACTGAGGTTACTGGGTTTTCCGCTAAGGGAGTCTATTATTTAAAAATAGTTTTGAGAAGACGCTTCCAACAATTCATTCATCTAAAAGCTTTTTATAGAAAGAATCTTGTAGGTGTATGTTTCAGATTTTCTTTGGCATGTGCCACCGTTTTGACAATTTGGACATTGTGAATTGTTGTCAGTAAGAGGTCTCTGGGTTGTAAAGTTGGCATTAAATGATGCCATTAATTTTAAATGAAGCCTTTCTACTTATCCATGCATAGATCAGAGTAACAGCACCAGCTCTTGTCACTCATGCCTCCTCAAGAAGTTTTACTTATTCCTAGTAAGGTAACATGATCACTACGGAGGAGTAGGGCTTTAAAATAAGTCCTCTCGCTGCTGGCTGTGACATATCTTTACAGGCTGCAGTAGGCAGGACAGATCAGTGATGTTAAACTCAATCCAACACTTTCTTTCAACACTACTGTACAGCCATTAAGATGCTGGCATGTTGGTGCTGGCATGGTACAGTACACGAACAATGGAGAGTGATGATAAGCCTTTCCTGGCTGAGAGGCTATTCATTTAGGGAGCAGAGCTATTAGCCCATTATAGAAAACAGCATTTCAGAATGTTCTAATCATAAGCAAACCCAGTCTGGCCCACTAAACTGTCAATTAGCAGGCATTCTAGAATGTGTAGTGGAACAATGGGAGAACAGTGACAATATCCCTCTGTCAACACAAGTTTCTGGTCCCCATATGACTACTTATCATTTACAATTCCAATCAATCATATTCGGTCAGTGTATTATAGAAAAAGTGTACATAAATAACACTGGCCTGCACAGAAACTGGCTACAGTCTGTGTGTACGTATTAGTCCATTGTCAACAGCATGCCTTTTGTTCTTCTTTTCTCTCCTAGGCGGGGGTCTAGACAGCTGACACTGACTAATCCACAGGGCTGCATGAGGCCCCTGCTTACCTTGTTCTGTCCAATGGACTGACCCCTACCCTTTCAGGCCTACGTAGGATAAAGGATGTCAAAATCTGATAATGACTGCTCATGTAAGGGCCATTAAATTAATTCACCAACAGGACTGCGATGTGATAATTATCTCTTATCTTATTGGACACACTGAAAGACAAGAGTCCCTCACTAGTGGGCCAACACCAGCTACTTAGTGGTCTTGCCTGTGTTGAGCAGGAGGTGGTTACTCTCACTCCACCTCACAAAGCTCTCCACCGTGGTCCGTGACATTGTGTTTGTCGGCATTGTCACCCATGGTGCGGCTATCACCAGAGAACCTCTGTAGGTGACATGTCATAGAGTTGACAGGAAGGGTGACAGCACTGTGCCTGGGTTGCACATGCAATTTACTTGATAGTGCAACTATTAAGCCAGAATTTCAACTTGCACAGAAGATGGCTAAACATCGTGGAAACTAGATGCACACATTAATCTCCCCAGAGGAGGAAGGAACCCTACTGATTATGGTCACAATACACACATGATATCTCAAAATCTAATGGGCTGATAGCCAAAAGTGCTGAGTGCAATTGTAGTCTACTTCCTGGAGAATTAACGAACCCTATACTGATTTTGCTATTACAAAAACATATAGGCTATGTATATATATTTTTTAATTTTCTTTCACTTCAAACTTCAAAGCTTTTGCTGCCATTTCTGGCACAAACAAATATTTGACAATTAAACAAATGAACAACACAAAGGTGGAAAAATGCTGGTGCTGATCCAAGACAAAGGCTCAGTTAATTCACGTGTCTAATCTTTGACTATAAAATAATTAATTGTTAATACTTGTTACAACTAACCACACTAGTCCAAGTAGGTCCAGGTAGGGGGGCTCTTAGACTGTTAGTATTGTGATGGATGGACATAATGGACATATATTTGTGTCTCCCATAGCTACTCCATTATCTAGGCAATTTACACGTTGTTGTTTTCCAAAAGGTTAATGTCTGCCCATTGTGTGTCATAATTCATAGCCACTACATATGCATAGGCTACAGCAGTAACTGTCATGTGCAAAGGTCTACATTCAAAAACCTGTAGGCTGTTTGGTCAGTGTGAGGATGGTGTGTTGAGTTTAGCATTGGATCGACTCAGTGATTAGGCTACTCATTCGGAAGTGTGCGTCTCTGCGACCGACACCGAGTCACCGACTGACCCTCAGAGAAGGATATTTTTTCACATGCTGATGCTGTTGTGTACCATGCTGTCTCCATGATCCCATCAGCTTCTGATCACGCACTCATTCTGTCCCCATTGGTCCGCGCTTAACACACACCTTTACCCCCGATTGGACAATCGATGAGACGAGCCCATCGTTTCCAGCTAATTTGAAACAAACTGAATGGGTCTTCACTACTAGGATGAAGTCAAGTCAAGTCTCCCATCAAGTTACAAGAGGCAAAGTTGCCAAGACAAGTCTGTTACCTGAACACATGGGCTACTCATGTTTGGGTACATTATGTTTACACCATTCAACGCAAGAATGTAAGTAAACTGTTTCCTAAGTATTTATTTATGTATTAATTTAGGAAAACCATAGTCTCTATTTTATTATCATTTTCTTCTTTTTTTGGAAGAGACACCTATGTAAACAACCGTGGGTGCTTTTGGCCTAGGCGAGGGCATCAGCTCAGCTGGTCACACATATATGGTCATGTATTCAGTGCTAGTGGACATAGCACTGATGACCGTCATGTTTCCACCTCAACCTGGCTTCTCGTGAGGTAGACAAAGAGCAACGGTTTGAGCTACAAACGTGAGATTTCAAAAATAAAGTGCTTACCCAAGTCTCATTTCGGTCAGAAATGATGCCGTTCAACCAGAATTACATGCCGCTCCCGGATTGTTTAATAAAAAGCATTTTTATCCTGTTTTCCCCCTCTAGTGGAGAGTCGCGTCATCTCCGTTCACTTTACTCTCGTCTCCACTAGAGCAGGGGTCTTCAACAGGGGGTCCGCGACCCCTAGGGGGTCCGCGCAGGTACTGCAGGGGGTCCGCGAAATTATTGCTTTAAAAAAAAAAAAAAAAAGGATTTCAAAAAATGTTTTTTACTTTTTTTTTGCCATTTTCCACATTTATATGTTAAAAAATAAATCATGATTCTATCCATTTTGAATAGCTTGAATACATGATTGCTATTGACATATTATTGACATTTGTTCTCAGTTAATAAGTAGTAGGCCTATGTTTAGAAATGGTAGTGGTACGGCCCACCCTGCTCGCTGTAACTTGTAGGCTACATGTTTAAAATAAAAAATATGTCGTAGCCCCGACCCCCCCACCTTACGAGGTGGTAGGGGTTCCCTGCTCCATCTCCCCATCAGTTTGGGGGTCCCCGGCCTGAAAACGTTGAAGACCCCTGCTGACTAGAGGGATATGGGAAAACCAGGAAATAAAATGTAAAGCATAAATCTGTCGGATAAAAATGCTTTTTATTAAATGTATGTAATTCTGGTTGAACAGCATCATTTCTGACCGAAATGAGACCTGGGTAAGCACTTTATTTTAGAAATTTGACGTTTGTAGCTCAAACCGTTGCTCTTTGTCTACCTCACAAGAAGCCAGGTTGAGTTGGAAACATAACGGTCATGTATAGGGCTACTAGGGCTATAGGGCCGTCATGTATTCAGGGCTAATAGTCCACATGATCAATTAGTCAATAATATTTGGTGACTAGCAAATCCATTTTTTGCAACATCGTAGGCTACACTTATAAGGCACATTTTTTTCCAAATTATTGTGGTTTGAAAGTACAAGACACACAGTACAATAAAACAAATAGATATAGCCTGCCCTATGTTATTGATTGATTGATTCTTCCATATGACTTATCTTATTTTATAATACAATTACATAAGCATAGAAATTAAACATAATTTCAGTGTCTTATGGTCAACTATCCTGTTTCAACAGAGAAGGCTATGACCATGAATGTTGAGGGGCTACACAGAAGCATCCAGGTTGATGATCCTGGTCCATGGCATACAGGGGATATGGACACTCTAGATACAGCCATGATGTCTATGTCTGATCGTTGGAAGACCATAAGCTTCAAGTTTAGACCCCTGACTCCCTCATCTGACCTCTCAGAGGATGACTCTCTGCCACCAAGTTCTGCTCAGCTCAAGCATTCTCTCATGGTAAATAAGCCATAAATAACCTTTGAGTAGAGGGAGGCCTACATGACATCCCCTATGACAGTGGTTTTCATGTCAAGGACCCCCAAATTGACACTTATTAGCCTGTGGACAGCCACTTGAAAAGATATACCAGGGACCCCTATAAGAGAAGATTTTTATGGCTCTAACAGTCAGACATCCTGAGGCTACGGACCCCCATTTAATGGCATTTCTATCTCTTGGACCCCAATTTATATCGTAAAATCAATGTTAATTTAACTCTGAGACCCGTCAGGGTCCATTTGGTCACTCTCTGATTTACAGACCCATAAGGGTCCATTTGGTTCCTAACTATCATTTACAGTAGCTTGGGGACCCCCTGGAACTCCCTCAAGGACCCCTGGGGGTCCCCGGACCCCACTTTGAGAACCATTGCCCTATTAGGAGGTCTATTTAAGCTGCACTTCTCGCTCAATCTCTCTGTCTTATCTGTGCTGCTGCTCCACTGCTAAGATTGCAAATAGCCAGGGATCTATACCATTTCCGGGTTTCTGATCCGGTCGGAGTGGAAATGACTTTACTTCACCAGGCGTCCAGAACCACTGGTGCCGCGCACCTCCAAAATAACTCCCCTAGTTTAAAATTGGTCTAAACTGCTATAGTCGTTTCGTTTCTTTTGGTATAAAAATCGTGGTATGTTCATTCTGTTATTCACCCCACCTCCACCACAACTGTAGGCTCTGATTCTAGATAGGGATGGGCCGAAAGCAAAATTCTTGGCCGAAACCGAATACCGAATACTGGAAACATTCCACCGAATACCGAATACCGAATAGCCGAATAATACATGTATATAATTTATTTTGTATAATAAATGTTTGTACCATTGCTGTACCTTTGTTGTAAAGCTACCTGATTATGGCAAACCCTAGCTTAAATAATAATCACCATATGGTTCCATAAAACATTTATTTCTCACTTTTGAATGCACACATAACAAAATAAAATATTTTCTCTTTGCAATGTTAGCATAAAACAAAGTCAAAATAGTGCAACTATTTCTGTAGTATCCTACAGAGATAAAAGTGCATCAGAACAAGGTGCTTAAAACTGCAGAATGATCTAGGCCTACAACAAAATATTATTGTAAACACAAGGGCTGTAACAGCCAGGCCTTCAACAACAAATGCACATACTGTATGTTGCAAAATGATCTAGGGCCCAGGGGTCCTCAAATACAAATCTTGAAGGTCCAGAAATATTTTTTTGAAACAGGTCCAGGTCCGAAAAAAAGGCGAAGGCGAAATAAGGCGGATACATTTATACAGTATGTACTGTATGTATGTATGTT
Organism: Nannobrachium achirus; assembly: GCF_963921795.1. NCBI lineage: Eukaryota > Metazoa > Chordata > Actinopteri > Myctophiformes > Myctophidae > Nannobrachium > Nannobrachium achirus. The sequence continues at coordinate 52,854,954 of NC_137811.1, forward strand.
TATTATAATCATTAGAATTGTTTATTTTAATTATTATTATTATTATTTGGAACTTTGGAAATCTCAGTTGGAACTGTTACCCCTGCTACCTGATGCTGGATAAGCGGTTGAAGATGGATGGATGGATGAATGGATAATTATTTATGCATGTAGAGTAGGCTACATTATTTACATTTATTGTGTAGCAATAAAACACTGGCTTATAGTTTAAAGCCATACTGTGTAAGATGCCCAACTAGTGGTCATTAGCCCTATAGCAAACCGCGGTCGCGTCCGCGTCTTTCGGACGTTTTTCGTACCTTCAGACCCCCGCGTCTGCCTCCACCTCGCTGAGATCTATCTTTTAAGGGGTCCCTTGTTCCTGTGCGTTCAGTAATTCCAGAGATACGGACTCCTTCACCCTGCCTGGTAGGCGAAATTACCTAGAGAAGGGATGGTACAAACGGGCGACAACAAATATGGCTGCCATAGCGACCCCACTTCAAGATGCGCTGTGATTGGCCGGCAGTTGTATAACCCTCGCTGTGATTGGCCGGTAGTGTGATGACGCAATTTTCGCGCGAGATCCGGTCCACGGCAAGGATCTCAGTTTACATACAGAGAAGGCTTTACAGGCTGAAATTCACGGCGCGGATCTTCTAAAACTTTTGTGATTTAATAGTTAGGAGAATTTTAAGATTTGTTTTATAAAAAAAGTTACATAGTACAACTTTAATTATTGGAAACTAAAGAGCATAAATGCAATATTAGGCTTGTCGTTCAGAATGGAAAATAAAGTGGAACTTAGCGTGAGGGGGAGAGGATTACTTGACATTCAGTTAGTTGACACACGTACTGCACAAGCCAGACTGACTGTGCTGATTGACTATGTCAAATGACCAGTCAAATCAGGGTCAACGAGTCATAGTTATTAACCTAACACAGCCTAGGATAGCTGGCAATAATATGCGACGACACATCACATTGTTAAAGACGCATGATCACGCATCGCGAGTTTCGCGACCATTTCTCGTCTAATGCAAGCAGTTGGAGCCTTACATCGTGGATATTAATGTGTTGCTGTTGTCCTCTCCAATTGAACAGCCAAAGGTAGAAGATCTCTAAGTTATTAATCCAGTGGGAGCAATGGTTTCCAAGAGGTTTTAGCAACTTTTTTAAGGCAGCGAGCGGCATGAGTGTGTGGAGAGGAGAGGAGAGGAGAGGAGAGGGGAGGGGGGGGAGCAGCATGGAGAGCAGACTGCGTCGGAGACTCGGAGGGAAGGAAAACCTTTGATCTACAAGCCCACAGCACGTTGCACCCGCAACGCTTTGTGGGCTTGCAAATTGGCGTAGGGGTGTGTCTTGTGAGCCTGTGTATGTGTTTGAGCGAATGAGCACAATCAGCACATACACACCCACGCACACACAAACACACATCACACACAGTCAGTCCGATCGTCAGATACAACTGTGCGGAGATTTCTCAGAAATGTGCCGCGGTCCGGACATGGACTGCGGTCCGCCTATTGAGGACCCCTGACCCTGTCCTTCACACTATTCGGTGCTCAACTATTCGGTTTTAAAAGCTATCCAGCCGAAAACCGAAAATGCATTTTTAGCCATTTTCGGCCGAAAATTTTCGGTGCCGAATATTCGGCCTCATCCCTAATTCTAGATTTCCCCTAGCTTGACGTTTACTAATATCACTACTAACTGCAATCTCATTTATAGCTAATAGGTAATAGGTATGCAATCTCATATACTATATGCTTGTCTATACTTATACAGTATACTGCCTTTCATTCTAAATACCGGTACCACATAGGCTCTGATTCCTGACAGTGTGTGTCGTGGGTTTGAATCCCGATCCCGACAACCTTTGCTGCGTGTTTGATTGATTGAAGAATTTATTAGAAGTTTGCAATAGAAAAAAGTACAGTTTCATGACAGTACAAATCACTGGTACAAGGTCAACAAAAGGAGATCCTAGAAAGCCGAGGCTTATTTCCACAGGAACCTCACTTTAAGTATCTCATATAACATTGAAAAAAAGACGGATAGAACATAGTACTTTATCTAGGATAACATCAATTTCAAAAGCAGAAAAAGCATAACATCAAATACAAAGGCAGGAAAAAATAGGGAGGGGGGGGGGGGGCTTTTTTTGATTGATTGAAGAATTTATTAGGAGTTTGCAATAGAAAAAAGTAGTTTCATAACAGTACAAATCACTGGTACAAAGTCAACAACTAAAAGGAGATCCTAGAAAGCAGAGGCTTATTTCCACAGGAACCACACTTTAAGTATCTCATACGGTATAAAGCATGGGGGCCAAGTCTATTTACAAGTCACGGGTAGCAGCCGCCTGAAGGTGACTTTTCATACCGATTTTGAAAGAGGCAAGGGATTTGCTCTCCTTTAAGGCTTGTGGAAGGGCGTTCCACATGTTGGTGGTATAGCAGGAGTACGAGTTAGAGCCTTGTTTAGTGTTAAATCTACGTTGATGATGATTAGTGGAGCTGCCTCTGGTGTTGTGATCGTGAACATCCTTGACCTTTAGGAAGTAGTTTGTCAGGTACATGGGTATCTTGGAGGTGTAGTGTATCTTGTACAGCAGGCCCATTGCAAGATGCTCTACTCTGTCAGTTACTTTGAGCCACCCCACGCTTTCGTGGTGATGAGGAGGAAGACCAAGCACGACCCATCTCTCTCCCCATTTCCTGTCAGTCTACAGTTCTATCAATTCAATAGAGGCATAAAAAGCCCCAAAACAAATCGTAAAAAAAGAAAAGAAAAAGAACTGTTTCTGACTAAATGAATTAAGATCATTTTTTGATAGCTAAGCCCACTATACCCATGCTTTCCGAGTCCTAAAGTGAGTGTTTAAGATTTTAGCAATCAGCATGTTAGAATACTGTGCAGGCCAACAGGACCAGATCTAGTAGAAGTCATAACCAATTTTTATACATAAAATGTTTTAATGCAGATAACATTATTGACTTGAAGTCATATGAAGTGATTGTACTGATATACATGACATGTTCATCTATTTCATTTCAGTGTATGACACCGCCAAGTAGTCCAACCAACTTTGAGGCCACCCTCTCAGTGTCAGGAAGAACACCACAGCAATCATTGCCATCTAGAAATCCACAACAGCAGAGCTCAGTGTCAATAGAAGAGACACATCTGCAGGTACAGGGGACCACTATTCAGTCAAGTTGCCAGGCCACCAGTGTGATCCGCCACACTTCAGACGTCCAGCACCTCTCCTTTAGCATCAAGCCCATCTCAGGAACAAAGAGATGTATTGCAAATGGCTTCAATACGACTTCAGACTCCAGGGATAGGCTGACTTGTAGGGACTCTGAGGAGAATGTTGTTATGCAGTCTGTCTGTCACACAGCCCCCTCACAGACTCATGTTACTGTGACTCTGCCAACCCCTACTGAAGCCTGCCAGACCCAGTTGAACCTTCGATCCCCAATTCATAAAACCAGTGAACCCGGACATGTTTCTCCCATTCCAGCTGTCACTGCCAGGGTCTCTCCTCTGCCTGTGCATTGCCAAATACTTCCTATATCACCTGCTCCTGCCAACACAGCTTTCACCAACAGTATTGTACATAATCCTGTCATGGTCAAAACTGCTGGTCAACAGCAACAGTTACTTCCTGTTTCATCTACAGCTTTACCAGCTAGTATGTTACACAAACCAGTTACGGATATTACAAATACCCAGTATCAACAACATCAACTGTGTCCAACATTAGCACAAACAACAGTTTGTCCTCAGGTGGTCCTCTTGGGGACTCGAGTAGCAAAGGGTCCAGTTATGTTCCTGGTCTCTCAGCCCACTGTCCCCATTCACTCTGTCCAGCCCTCACTAGTGACACCTAGTGGCACCAAGCTGCCAGCAATTGCTCCTGCACCAGGGTTTACCTCTGCAATTAAAAAAATCAACCTATCCCAATCAGATGTGTCACGTATACGTAGTCACATTTGTCCACACGAGGACTGTGGCAAGACCTACTTCAAGAGTTCCCACCTCAAGGCCCATATGAGAACACACACAGGTGAGACATGATATATTATATGTATGTGGTCAAAGGTTCATGTTTTTTTCTCCCTACATGCCTACTCGGCCTGTATTGTAATTCTGCTTTGCCCTTTTGTCCAAACAGGTGAGAAACCTTTTAGATGCAAGTGGGAGGGTTGTGAGAGACGATTTTCTCGGTCTGACGAGCTGTCTCGCCACCGTCGAACCCACACTGGAGAGAAGCGTTTTGCCTGTCCTATGTGCCTCAGCCGTTTCATGCGCAGCGATCACCTGGCCAAACATGCCCGCCGACACCTGGCAGCCAAGAGGACACCGTATTGGACACTGTGCAACTTGGCTTGAACAAAGACTGTCAGACCCAAGTGATTGCTCTGCTTGAAAACACACCAAAGACAAAATTGTGAAGCTATAAGTCACAATTAGTTGGCTATGAGGATATGATTGAATCGGGTGCATCTCTCCATTCCGACATGTCTCCTTTCCGACAGACACTAACCCTATCTCTTACCCTAACCTTAACCTCTATGGAAGTGTTGCCACTCCGACATTAAGAAGTCACTGTCAGAGTGGCGACATGTTAGGAATGGAGAGAGCCCCCCGATTGAATCCTATCAAACATCTGTATCTGCGCTATTGTGGTTGTTAATCTGAAACACTGAAGAAAGTGAGAAAGTATTTTCTCACTTACGGAGACTGACAGGTGCATCGGAGTAACGAACTGAATATTGGTCCGAGTGACCGAAATGTATCCCTATATTAATACATTTTTTTTAAGCGAAGACATTTTTCACTAATCTGAAACAGATTTTACATTTTATATTCAACCTGTCAGCAGCAAGGCAAGCTTAGCTCCAGTTTTATACAAAATAATATCTGAACACAATGCAGTCTTTTGAAATTGTAATATTATTACTGTGAATTCGAATGCTGAATTATCCTTTTAAAGTATGTTGATTTACCTTTCATCAGTTTTTAGCAGTATGTTTGGTCTGTGGAATAAATGTTCTAGTTGAACAAGGAATAGAAGCATATATACAGTAATATGTTTGAACTGTTTGCAGCGAGACTAGGGTAAAGATTACATTTGCACTGTCTCCTCAACTACTATATACTTTTGAGCCAAGCAATGGAATTTATCAAACCTTTTATTTTACATGACCAAATATGCTGTTCAATCTGAATCATGAATTATGTAAAGAATATTTGACCAAATACTTTAATACAGCATTTACAAAAAGATTTTTATATATATATATATATATATATATATATATAACAATTTTGTATATATATATATATATATATATACAACCAATAAAGTATTAACGAGAGCCTGTGACTAGATATTAACTACATAGGAACTATGTCTTTTTAATGTTTATATGAATGATCTATCACTGATGTTAAATGCATGTAGAACTGGGTGTAGGATTGGTGACTCACTAATTTAATCACCTGATGTATGCAGATGATTTGGTCATATTTAGTCCGTACAGTGCGGGACTCCAACAGCTTCTGAGTGTTTGTTCACAGTATGGCCTTGATTTTGATATTAAATACAATGCTAAAAAGAGTAAAATCATGATTATCAGAAGTAGGGAAGACAGACAATCTACCTTCCCTGACTTCAATCTAGCTGGCTCTACCCTAAATGTATGTAGCGAGATTACTTATCTGGGTCATATTATCTCCAATGACAGATGACAAGGACATCTATAGACAGCGGCGGAAGCTGTATGCCCAAGCCAACATGCTGTGTCGCAAATTTAGCATGTGCTCTGTACCTGTGAAGATATCTCTGTTTAGATCCTTTTGTACACCACTGACAAGGCAGCATCAGACGTCTCACAGTGGCCTATAATGACTGTATGAGGCTGCTGTTAAGAGCTCCGAGAAGCTCCAGTGCAAGCCAGATGTTTGTCAGTGTGGGGGTTCCCACCTGCTCTGCTGTACTACGCAACCTTATGTACAGGTTTATGTGTAGGGCATCTGAGTCAGTTAATGACATCATTGCTGTTATAACGGACCCTACACGCAGTGCTGTCAGGTTCTCATCAAGACTGTGGAACCATTGGCGCACATGTCTGTATGTCAGAAACTGATTTTTTAGGCTTGGTGCTCTGTGCTTTTATTTTGAATTTTTTATTACTTGTTTTTTGTATTGTTTTATTACTTGTTCTTGTATTGTTTTATTGTATTGTGACTGATATGGATCTTCCTGGGTCTGAAATAAAGATTGAATTGATATCATAGGGATCTATATTATACTTTTCTTTCCATTTACTGAAGTCAGTTTTGGACATAGGCCTACATGGTTTCCACCTGACAGCGTGAATATATGCTAGAACTTCATTTGTTACCAGAAGAGAGAGAGAGAGAATATATATATATATATATATATATATAATGAAACAAACTAATTCACAATACAATCAATAAGGAGTTTAATACTTCCATAAACAAGCACAGCTACAGATTCATAACAGAATATTGCCTGTCATTTGTCATGCCTTGGACAAAAATTGGGAGACAAAATCCACAGATAAGGTACACACATTGCATGTACGCTTGTACAGTCAGTAAATAACACTTGTTCAACAATAATGAATACTGAAGATTAAATGTCTTTCACCACAGTACAATATATAAATTAACAGAGCTGAAGGTAAGTAAGGATAATAGCAGTATAAAAGTCCAAAAGCAGCCCTTCTTCATTCAAGACAGTTGCTTCCTTGACTTCTTAACACTTCCTCTGTAACCTCTTAAGCACTTTCTGTCTTAAAAAAAAGAAAAATAACGTGTCTCGCTATGAAGAGACAGCAATCTCACGCCTGTCCTTCACTAGTTTGGGTCCTAGCTAAAGGAGCACTCAGCAATCAGTAACAGTCTAGATAATATCAATATTTTAGAGGAATCGTGCTGCTAATCATGATATAAACATGACATTTGGTGTGGTTGTTCTCCAGAGGGTTGTTCTTCAATGGTTTTCAACATCTGAAAATCTAAGATGGTAGCCATTATACGAGATGGCCATCCAGTAAGCCTCTTGAAGTTAAACTGTGAGGTCAATGTAAATCCCGGGTTGGCAAGATTGGGCTATTGAAACATTAACCATTAATGTTTTATAAAACCTCCCTCCCAAGATTATTATTATTATTATTCACATTATATTATCAACTCACTTTGTTAGGTTTTATAATAAATTATTTACTTATTCTATCCTTGCTGGAGTGAACTTAGCTGATTTTATATTGGAACCCCACAGATTTATCGGCCAGCCGATATATCTCTCCCCCCCAATATTTTTGAATTTTTCAATATTCAGTATTAAATGTTTTTGATCACAGATTGAGTGTTATTCAATAAACGGATTTAATGCCAACAGTCAGACACAGAATCAGTTTTATTTGTCTTACTGTACCGTGCCGTTTACATTTCTGACGAATTAAGAATTCAACCATGTCACATCACAGGTTAAAGCAATGGGCGCAAAGTTTCATCTCCATTTTATTAGCTTATATTAGCATATCAGTATTGGCATATGATGTCAGAATTGCGTATTGGATATTCAAGATAAAATGCTTGGGGTAATTTAGAAAAGGTGTCGTTACAAAGTTTTTCCAGTAGAGCACGCCGTCTCTCCACGGTTTACAATACTCTGAGCTTGTGTGCAGCACATCAGTCTGAGCAGGACATCATCCACATGGCCATGCACCCCCTGGGGCCCCTGGAATCGGGGAAACTGTGCACTGACTCACCAAGTGCTCTGATTGTCACAGTGAGAGAATTCAATGAAGGGGATGGTGGGAGTAACTATGACGCACTAGACCTAGACAAATGCCTTGTCATCTACTTGGTGACAGTACTAGATCCCCACAGCCAACACCCCACCCCCACACTCCCCTCTGCTTGCCTTGGAGGCTCTATAGCCCCAACACTCGCTTTCACCTGCCAGTCGCGTTATTTGTGAATACATCCTAAAGCTGGTGGTAAACTCCATCTTAAAATACAGGCATGAGACTGATAGCGTACAAGTGCCATGAAGGAAAGTTGAAAAGAACTTTGAAGGCATCATAGCCGAGCAGACCAAAGTGAGGGAGGAAGTGGTGAATAGTGTTCACCAGCATGCATTAGTTCGGTCATCAGTGAATGCCTGGATACAGAGAGATAGAGAGAGGGGCGCTCTGTGTCAGCATTTCTTCCCCTCTTTGACATACTTCTTCACCGTTTGATTTTTCCTCCCTCCTCTCTCCTTGTCCCTCCTCCTTTTTCTTCTTCCTTTATGAAAAACTATAAAATGGAGCTAGTGCAAAACTCATTTTTTTCATCCACTTCTTTATACCTGTAAACCTGTGATGTGACAATAAAGTTGATTCTTGATTCTAGAATTTGTAAGGGCTCGAGGTGAAGGAGGTTTGCTGCTTCAGTGTTTGACAGTAAATGATCAAGAACACTGCAGCTATGAACCAGAACCAGGAGGTTGCAGACAAAAGTCCATGTCCACATTATTGTTTAGACATTAAAGGCCACATTTAATTCTCTTTATAAAAGATATGTTGTATTTCTTAAGATCCTTAAAATGTGTTTCAAAAGCTTAAAACTCACTCTCTGCAGAGCTTTTTTCAAATGAACTGTTCTGGCCGCTGGGGAAGCTGTTGAGGGAGTTTGGACAATCAAACCTTCCCATGGTTATGGTTTAGCACACATTCTGAGCGCTACATTATTGAGACAAGACACTACACTGCAGTGTACGCGATCGTGTTTGTTCTGAGACTCAAGGGATGCAATGGATAACAACACAGAGGATTTTATGTGGGCTAACATGCGCCAGAAGATCACATAAAGTCGATCTTTCATACAGTATGAAAAAAATTGACATTAATATCATCATCATTCCCCTTGCTGCAGTCATGTTAAGTCTTTATCAAAAATACATGTAATCGAATTAAAGCAATCTTAAATTTTAAAACAAAAAACCTGATTCTTCTCCTCAGTGAAGTGAATGGAAGTGAGAGGAAGCGAGTGAGGCATATAGAGTTAATATAATTAACTAGCCCACATCTTCATTCAAATTGAATTGCATCGTAATCTTTAGTTGTGCTTATGTGATGAAGCTTGTTCCAGTACAGTGTCAGTAAACAAGTGAAGTGACGGACGGACACGTTTGGGTGAATGAAATTCAACAAATTTGTCTTTGTTATGGATTTGGTGTAGAGGTTAAAAAGGAAGGGACCAAGTATAGATCCCTACTTAAAGCCAAAGGAAACCATATCCTTCTTTCATTTGATCAATAAGCCCTGGAGAACCCAGCCAATGTTCATGGTTCTATCATAATTAGTACAATGTCTTTGCTATGCGCAGAGAAAACACACTGAAACACCAGTTAAGTGGTGAACACTTAACCATGAGCATTCTATCGCCTCCCTACCAGATCAGACCAGATAAATAACCCAGGAGGATTAATTTATAGCATGGTCTTGCTACCTGTTAACCACGTTGACTATTTGCTGCAGCAAGTGGATGAAATGCACTTTCATCTGTGCAGTAACAGTGCTGCAAGCATCCATTTAAAATACTGAATAGACTGGCTGATTATAAAAGCATTAACAGAACCACTCCTATCGCACAACAAATCTATACAACCAATAAAATCATAAATATACATAAATATTTCTTTTTCCCCCAGTGAAGCATTAAAAAAATGTTACAAAAACGGCTATTTGTTTAAATAACTTGCTCCACTCAGAGATTGACAAGACTGGCAACAGTAATGGAGATATAGCTATAATACATGTTTCAAATGTAATAAACTAAAATCAACTGTGTGTGTGCACTGTATGCATGTGTAAACTGCCATGGGATACCCAAAGCTAAAGTATGATTCCACCTTTTATGAGTCATCCATTTTGTTGCATTCTATATACTCGGGCTATTCACCACCAGCCACAGACTAAAATCTACAATTTCTTCAACCTGGTCCCAACAATACAAGCTCAGCCTGCACCATCTAGCAGTTCAATCCAGGAGAATACAGATAAGAGAAGACTGGCAGCAGCAACCAGAAACAGAGGTTTAAAGCATTGGCTTAACTATCACTAAGCAGGGACAGAGAGGGCAGCCTCTGATTGGCAGGAATTGAGAAAATAAGGGACCAATGAGAAATTCTTCAGCGTCATCTCCTGGGCGATGCCAGTGTCCTGCATCTCAAACCTAGAAGAAGAAATCAAACAGCGTGAGAAAAAGGGGATGTTTACTCGCGACACATAAAAATGTGTCTGAGACTCAAACATGGGTCCCGACACACTGTTTGGGTCACCAAAGATCTAGTCAACAATCATTGACACACAAAAACAATCAACAATCAAACCAATCTCAGTCTCCATACCAGTCTCCAGAAGAAATTATGTAATAGATGGGCGGTGCAGGTGTGGCCGATGGCAAGGTGGAGATGGGCTGACCCAGATTGTAGGCTCCGGCATTATCAAAGAGAAGCCAGTCCCCAACACTGAGCTCAGGCAACAGACAATGCTCGACCACCTGATCCATGTCATCGCCAGTCGGACCCCACAGACTGCTGCTGAACACTGGGCCATTCAGGGCTGTGCCCTAGTAGCGGAAAGCGGAAACAGAAATTACGTATGTAAGCTCAATAGAGGAATTACAAACATAAAATACGTAAATATGTAAATATAGGTATACTTTTCACTTTGCGGTGTGTTATATTAAATACTGTAAAAAATAAATTTAAACATGCCACGGTTTATGTGTAGTAGCTTTGCATTGCCACCAAATAGGGAACTTGTCCGAAGTGAAACGATACCATTTCATAGATGCTGAACAGTCTGTGTAGTACGCAACCTAGCTCTTCTTTAAAAAAGCTTTACACCAACCAACCTTGTGAACAGACGGTGCTGGAATCACAGTATCAGTGAGCTTTCTGGCAAAACACCCATACACTCCCTCATTCACGTGGTACTGGAACTCTGGCTCATCGTTTGGAGATGGTTCATCTGGAATACATTTGAGTAAAGCACGTTCTTCTAGTTGAATAACATAAATACGTTTGAGTAACAGTTTGATTATCCCAGGGACAATATTACTCACTTAATAAGGACTGTTCACTTTTTAGCACTTTTGAAATATCATTTCATGTCTTCTAGCCACTAACCATGTGCCTGGTCCTGGCGATCTCGTGCCACCACATCTTTGGAGATGACACTGACAGCCAGAGTGAAAGCAGCAGACACAAAATAGCTGCCAGGCTCAGCAATAATGGACACCCCAGAGGATAGAGGGAAGTACAGGTCGACCATAGACATGACCACACTGTTAATCTGGAAGTAAAAAAAAAGGTATACCCAGAACCACATGTTAAAAGAGTTCAACTACTCACTGTGTGCTTGTTACACAATGGTTGAAAAAGTAGACTATACAAATGTGATGCATTTCTCACACATTCTATTGCGTGCCTAAACCTCAGAGGAATCCACTGAGTGAGAGCAGGCCTAATACATAACCAAGTTTAATCACAGTCAGGCTTTGTTGGAGAGGCTAATCTGTGACGTCCCACATGCTACACACAACTGAGCAAGGCTGGTCTTGACTCAGTGTTATGTAAGGAGCAAATTGAAACACACACTGACCTGTTTCAGCTGGTTCTCTGACCCGCTGAAGCCACCTCCAATGTTCAGGATGCTCATATTGAAGCCCATGTCCTCCTGAAAGTAAAAACCTTTTGTTAATACATCATCTAAGGTGGGCGCGATACTGAGAGTAGTGATAAAGTCTCTGGGGTGACCCTGCTGACTCTGTGTTAACATTATTGCATGACGTGTAGAATGAGAAAAGAACATTTTCTGTGAGGTATATTCAAGGATTTCCAGTGTTTGTGCAAACTCTGTATCAGGCTGTAGAATTGCATTGCACTAAACTATCACATCAACAAAACCTCACTTACCCCCATGTCAAAGACACAACGGGCATCTGAGACAGCATGGATGTATGCCTGGTCATCCTCACAGGAGCTGGGGATGTGGAACCTTGAGAGCAGAGCATGGAGAATGTTTTAGATTGTATTCCAAGAAGAAGAGAGTAGCCATATGGGCTTCCAAAGAAATAAAGCATCATAAAGAATCAGGACTTCATTTGGCAGCAGATTATTCACAAACATGGAGAGCGTATTCAGGGGGGGGTGTTTGTGTTCCGGCCCAGACACAAACGGCCCTCTGCACCCGGCGTGCACCGGACTACTTGAGGCCGGCCAAGAGTCCTCGGTGCCCAGATATCGTGCCGTCTAGGCGGGATTCTGACTTAGAGACATTCATAAGCAATGGTAGTCACCCCAGTGGCTCCTCAGTCAAGCATCAAATGTCTGCATCATAGCTTAAGACTTAGGGGCCTCACAGATGAGAGGCCGATGTTGGGTCAGATCAGATCTCGTGCCCGGGGTTTATCGGTGTTCATTTCAAACGACAGCGATCATCTGTCTTGCGACCGGGCCCGGTATATCCCGCTGTGCCAAGTGAAATATCTCAGACCATTACAAATGAGACCGACGTCTCGCGATTCTAGCCACCCACGATCTCGGGGGGGTGGTGCCATGAGAGACGTGACTAGATGAAGATTCCGCCCCCTCAAGAGGGATAAAATCAAGAGTGTTTTTCTCTCTCTCTCTTCACGTCAGTTTAATTGCCATTTGTTTAATGTTTTGACAATGAGGGTGTTCCAGGTGATCCCCAGCTTAATGATGGAGACCAAATATTTACCAAAAGGACTATTATTTATACTAAAGGGAATCTTTCTCCAAAATAATCAATTAGGCCTACCGCATGCCAGCAAAGTCAACGAGCCAACGACCCAATTAGCGCAGAAGTCCTGCAGCTGCGGTGTTCTGACTCGCTATGCTCCAAAATCCATTTTATTACCTAATTAAATATTAAAACAGCGAAATTAAACAAATATATTCGCTATAGTCTATAACAAAGAGTCTCTCTCTCTCTCTCTCTCTGTCTGTGCCATATTTGTAGCTAATAATGCAGTATTGATACTTTTACTTAAGTAAAGAATGGGAGTAGCCTATACTTTTTCCATCACTGCGCAAATTAGACTACAGAGGCGCACATGGGTATGGTATAACGTACCTTGATTACAGGAGAAAATAATAAAATGTACTTCTTAAAATGAATTCATCATGCTTGTGCTTGTTGCTAAAAAGTAGGTATTGGCAACATGACTAGTGTATCGCATGCATGCTTTCACACGTGCAAGACAACAGCCATGTTACCATACCTTAGCATTTGCAGAACTGACGCTGCTGGCAGCCGGAGGAGGAGGACATTATGAGCGAGTGTGCAGGCCTATTCGTGGACTCTTTTTATTCTGACTTTGGTTGGTGTTATTACTGTTATGTTGATATGATTGATCTGAACCAAGCTGGACCCAGTGGATTATGTAGTCTACAAGGAAGCACGTTGGCTGTCTCACCCTGTCTGTCTGTCACAGCAATGGATTAATTGGTAGAAGTTGGTGTTACATTCTTCTTTCGTGTATCATCGTCCTTTGCACACAAGTGATAACTGCGCCATCATGACAAAACATTATAAAAACAAAGGTAGGTTGGTAGTCTTCTAGGTAGGCTACTGTGCGCACACTGGCCGCTGCTCACTTTATAGATATTATAATTATATATTCAGTTATGTTTTTGGCAAGCGAGACACGAGATGTGATGCGCATCCAGCAAGACACGGCTGAGAGTGTCGCATCTCCAATATCATTGATTGACCAGTGTCCACTCCTAAAAAGCATCAACCAGCATTTTAACGGCAACCAGCCAGACATTAAACAGACATGAGCTTAATCAGCTAATAGCAATTATGAATGTCCAAACCTCGCCGTTGTGGGCGTGCAGTCGCAGAAAAAAAAAAAGTTTAACCTCTCGCTTTTTTTTTTTAACTGTCCCACCAACATCCAAGCATATAGAATAGGGACAGGCCTAGGTTCCTCAATATCATTTAGCTGGGGACCCCCTGGAACTCCCCAAGGACTGGCGGTCCTCTTTGAGGACCAATGAACAAACTGACAGAACGAGAGGCGCAATGATGTGCCTGCAGCCCGCGCGTAAAAGTAAAAAAAAAAAGGAATGCAATGGAATGTCTCTGACTTTGAGTATTACATTATATGAATAAGATATTATATATAGGGTGTCTGTCTGTCAAGTTGCACAAGGTCAATTTAGAGCCCTTATAATACACGGATAGAACAGCACTGCCCTAGCCAAATCTGCCAAAAAAAAAGACACTGCCTTGTTGCCAAATGACTGCGCAGAAGAAGAAAAAAGAAGAAAGAACGCTATAGGCTATAACGTTTTTGAACAAGTGATTACAACAAGGGAGAGAGTAGGCTAAAGTAAAAAGTAAGTAGGCTAATAATAATAATAAAAGTGTAGGCTGTGACAGAATAGCCTACACTCTGCGCAGCCTAAAAAAGGGAGGAGCTGGCTTCATATAATCTGATGCAATCCCGTGAGCTCATTCAGACGACAATAATTGTAAAGGATTCCTACCCGATGACCCGAAAATATCAAGCTTTTTTGATATTATCGTGAGTGCTCCCGACGAGTCCCGAGGTCATAAAAAAGCTAATTAACATAATCCGATCGTGTCGGGGTACTGTTCAAGCCCAAGACCGATTCCGGGGCCGACCAAACGATTTTCCCGGGGGGTCCTCCCGAAATCTGGTCGGGGATCCTCGGCCCCGGGATCGGCTCAATGTGAACGGGCCTTTAATGCGGGTTGTCTTCTTCTACCTGAAGGTACAAGCCACTGTCAAATCTATCACCAATGATGGCAATTCAGCAGGCCTCACCTGACCCCCACCACCTGGACACCCAGCTCCATAGAACTCTCTAGCATGTGTCTGCATTCCTTCAGGGAACAGCCAAATGTCATGCTTGTTTCCTCTGCATGGTTGGACGCTTCTGTTGAAACCTGTAGCAGCAGTCTAGACAAGAAAGAGGGAAATGCTTTTAAGTGCTTATTTATTGAAAGATTAAATACAAGTAAATGTCAAAAGATAGAAAAAGAGAAGACAGATACAAAATGTTCAAGTATAACCACCAAAACTAATCAGAAAATCTCTGCTTGAAATAGCTGACATATAACTTGGCACCTACTTGGCATTTGGATGGCAACGAGAAATCTTGCGTAGTTCTGCTTCGTTGTCACACACAAGGAGGTCGAAACCATTTTTAGCAGCATATTTAATCTGAGAGAGCTGTTTGCAAACTCCACTGTAGATAATATCTTCATGTGGAATACCATGGGTCTGCACCAACTCCAGTTCAGACTGAGAAAGAAAGAAAAACACGCATAATAAAAGCATAAAGTAAATGCTACTTTAAATACATTTATGTGGAGTACTGGGGAGCTGGTACAGATAAAATGCTGTACAATACAACTAGGGGTGGGCGATATGGTGATAAACATCGCTGAGAAGATACAATGTCTCCACGATATGCCTTTTCAAAGAAATCATATATATTGTGATACAAGAGGAGCCTTATAAAAAAAATCCTGTTGAATTGTTAATACAGAGATTCATTGCAGAATCCATCTATACCTGCATTTTGGTCTAAATCAGTGGTTCTCAAACTTTAAAATGTCAAGGTCTCCCCTTAACTCTGACAGTGTACAAATGAAACCAAATGGACCCGTAAGTGTCCATTTGGTTTAATTTGTACACTGTCAGAGTTACATACTTGTAAGGATCAATTTAGACCTCCCAAAAGGAACCCAGAGAGTCCTGGACCCAACTTTGAGGACCACTGGTCTAAATGGTCTCTTACTCCTTTTTCTTTTAGTTTTTGTTACCTTGTACTGTAGATGGTTGTACTGTTAAATAACCATAAAAACCAACATAAAAAAGAATCGTGATAAGATTTTGTATCGTGATACAGCTTGGGAAAATATTGTGATAGTGTATTTTTCCATATTCCCACTCCTAAATACAACTGCCTGGGATCAGTACCATTTTTTAGTTTCTGATCTGGTCTGGAGCGGAAACAGTCTAGGTCATGGTGTAGTCCTCAGGCGGACTACACTTTGACTGGAAAGATCAAACCAGAAACAGTTTTAACCCAAAAGAAATCCCCGCACTCAAGGGCATTGTTTTAGGGCCTACCCAATAAAACCCTTGATGCAGTGTGGTTTGCTTATTTTTTGAAAAGTTTGTTTGGTACGGTATATCCATCTTTTAGTCCAACTCGTAACGACTGGCAAGAATACTCTTCTCGAGCATTTAAATGGGGATAGAGGAAACAAAACGAGTCGAAGCCGCTTCTTCTGCTTGTTGGCCACGCCTAGAGCGGATCACACAGCCTGTTTTAAACGAATACCAGGCTTTCCTCTGTCTGGTGATATGAGGTTAGAATACAACCACCCAAATTATTGATACTGAACACTAGGCGGTGCCGTTTATCAAATTTTCGTGGTTTGTCTTGATTTTGGCTTGACAGTGAGCAACACTTTGGCTTAACAGTGAGCAACACTACAGTATAGTGGAGCACAGCATACCAAGGATCAGATCACAATGGTAAAAAACGAATTTGAACATATGTAGAGAAGGGTGATGCCATGAGAGTGAGAAGCTGGGTACCTTGTTAGTACACACAAATCCAGTGCCAAGGGCCGCAAGAACTTCAATAACAGCTGGGCTGCTGTTGCATCTGACAGCATAGAAAGGCCGAATCTGGGCCATGTGAGTTCGCCAGCGAACATGCTGCCTCATTATGACTCCCAGGTCTGCTACGAAGAATGCATTCTTCTCCGCCTGGGGGAGAAACACAAATGGCATACAATTAATAATCAATTAAGATTAAAATCCATGTAAACTCTAAGGAACATATCCAGTGCAACGTTTGTGTGTGTGTGTGTGTGTGTGTGTGTGTGTGTGTGTGTGTGTGTGTGTGTGTGTGTGTGTGTGTGTGTGTTTTAACAGCACTGCTCATTACCAGGGTTTGTTCATCGATGTGATTGCCAATCACTTCGCTGAGGGCAGTGCCTCCCTCCAGCAGGCCAATGGAATACTGTGGTTCATCAGCAATTCCTTTCATCTTCTCAACTGTGTTCTGCTAATCCAACAGGCATAAAGAATATGGCTAGTCCAAAGTCGTCTTTCTTGCTCCGACTCGAGCCCCTGGGGTCCTAGACTTCTGCAACAAACTGTGCAAGAACAAGAGCCATGTCAGAGGCAAAGCATCTAAAATAAATGGGGGGATGCATATTCACTGGCGTTCAGTTTTCTTTTTCATTAGCAGCCACATCTATACTATAATTTTGCGAATGTCTGTCTGAGTGAGTGAGTGAGTGTCTGTCTGTCTGTCTGTCTGTCTGTCTGTCTGTCTGTCTGTCTGTCTGTCTGTCTGTCTGTCTGTCTGTCTGTCTGTCTGTCTGTCTGAAACAGCGTTTCTCCTCAGTGGCTGGAGCAATTGATCTGAAATCGCATCACAATTAGCATATGAACACACCTAACATAACTGTGAAGCCCGTTTGTCACTTTCACAAATCGTATGCTGTATATTAGCATTTTTATGGTGTATCTACTATCTATTCTGCATCTAGCTTGAGGCTAATCAATTCTGCATCTAGCATGAGGCAACATGTTTAACCAGCTCTGTGTGTGTGTGTGTGTGTGTGTGTGTGTGCAGGCGGGTGGGCGGGCGGGGGGGGGTGTGGGGGGAGGGGGGGGGGGGGGTGGAACACAGTATCTCTGTAGCCATTAAACGAAACGGGTATTTCTTACATTGATGCGCCTACATATTATCATGCAAACACCAGTTAAAGTTACTTTCCATCCCTCATATACTGTGTGCACAGTGCACATCCCATAACCCACACACTGCACATCATTTCGGAGCTCATATCTTTGAACGGGTAAGGGCTAGTTTATGTCAAATATTTCTAATCACATTCAGTGATATGTAAATATGTAAAGACGGGCAGGCTGACGAGCGGTGCTTAAGTGTCACAACGGCGCTCCCATAGAGTGAAAAGGCAGCGGCTACGGAAGCAAATTTATGTTCATAGGAGATGAGATGTTGGCCACAGCATGTGATTGGCTGAACCAGAGGTACGCCAGCGCAACATACTGGCTCTGCTGTGCGGAGAAGGCGAGCAGGGAGGCGGGGGAAGGGGGGAACCACGCAAATCAGCGGCTCGCGGGGAGTAGCTGAAGTTGAAGTTGATTGACACCGGCACCTGTCAGTCATTCTGACCTTGTACATTATTAAATAGCATTAACGTGCTTTTAAGCATTACATTTTTGTTTAGGGGCTGTACTTGTCTTGTTGCGACAGTAGGTCACAGTTTAGTATGCGAACCGTCACACTGTGACCTTATAGCCTGACACTGTGGTTCCCCTGACACATCACTGTGCGTATCTGACATCACTGTGATGTCACCTGTGATGTACAGGTGACATCACAGTGATGTCAGATACTCAGAGCAGGGATCTCCATATATGGGCATGAAAGGTATTCATGCCCAAGACAGATGGCAAAGACAGATAGATGCTTTTCGCCCTTAGGCGTCTTACTGGTTATAATACTCAAACACAGGATTTTTTTCACCTTTTTGCCATCTACTGTTAGGTATGGCCATATTATCACAATAGATGCTCTAAAAGTGTAAAAAAACTATTTTTGATTTCACTAGGTCTTTAAGTGAGCAGCCAATCAGAGCTTCAAATGGATGCCACGTATTAGGGCTGTTTCGTGGAAGAGGCCCATTCATCCGGGCAGCCACTGTGAAAACACAGACTCTGGGGCACAGGGTTCGTTTATTTTACCATCAATTACTCCCAACAATCAGCAATAATCCAAGAGGTGGTGACCCGTAAAGGTCCGTTTGATGGCATTAACCACAGCACAATACTGGCGGCAGGGGAGCCAGATCTCCACTTTGGACAATGTTACACAATGCATGTGGGGCACAGTGGTCTGCTCCAGACCAGATGTGGAATGACTGTTATATTGTGAGGCTCACAGGGGATACAACGTGTGTAGATAGATGGATTGCCCAGAGAACCCGGTGAATGGCAGACTACTGTCTGGTGACGAGGGAAGGGATACTGCTGTGATCAAAAGGGCCGCAGAAGTCACCAACAGCCTTGAGCCTTGTCGCCATTGGTCCAGTCTCTGGGAGCAAAATCACTGGATAATGAAGCCACAGCGACAGCGCTGTGACGACAAGTAGAAACAACTCTGAATTTGCACAACAGCTGCACTGATACTAAAATAACATTGCAGAAATCTGCAGGCTTAAATTAAGCACACTCTCAAACAGGGCAGGAATTTCAGGGAGGCCATGAAGGCCATGGCTGTCGTTGCCCCTCAGTTTGGCCTTGCGCCCCTCAAAAAAGGGCATGCCCTGAGGCCACAGTGGCCTTAATGCCCCAGCTGACTGTACCACTTTCTCCTCTGTCTCTTGTCAATATGTTCATATTCAAATTTAAATCATCCACAACCCTTACATTCAATTAATTATTTCAATGGACTAAAATCTTGTTTTATTTGATGGCCTTCCTGCCCCGGCATTTGGCCTTTGTGCCCTCAAAAAATGGACAAAACCAAAGGCCAAGTGGCCTTGTCCCTAAAATGACCAAATTCCAGGCCTGCTCTCAAACCATAGGTTACTCTGAAACCAGGACAAGGTTCAAAGGCAGTCATCCCTTTTATAACCTACCAAGGTTTTATGCAATTTGGAAAATGTCTACTATGTCTAACTATTCTGCACATAGAACTTGTCTCATAAAATGGGACCTGTGGTTGAAGGGAATTTAATTCCCTAGTTATTATTATGTGATATATAGGCATAACACTCCACCAGGAACCTTATTTGCAATTTATTTCAAATTACACAAAGTATCTATATATAGGCCAGGGGTCTTCATCAAGGGGTCCGGGACCCCTAGGGGGTCCTCAGAGTTACTACAGGTGGTCCTCCAAATTTGCACGTCGGAAAACACATCTCACCGAACATTTCGGTCGAAGTATAGACAGGCCTTTAGTACAGAGTGAAAGGTCAAGTTTATTAAGTATTGACGGTTCAAGTGTGCGCGCACGCACGCGCACACAAACACACACACACACACACACACACACACACACACACACACACACACACACACACACACACACACACACACACGTTGCTAAAATGATATTCCTCTACAGCAATGCATATGCAGACATTTGTAATTAAAGACGACCCATTTTCTTCTTCAGCTTAACTCGTCCCCTGCTTATGACGAGCTTGACGAGCTATATTTATGGGTCCACTCTGCTTATGACGAATATGACGAGTTATCAATTAGCTTTAATAACTATAAAACAAAAAAGTATCTATGGAAGGCCGCTATTCACAAAAAACGGATCTGGATGTTCCAGACCGGAAATGGGGGGGCGGGACAACGACGCCTGTATCCTGTCTGCCGAAATCCCATCCGGTTTAATGTTATGCAACACCCACGCTGGGCTCAATCGGTTTCGCTTTAGGAAATGGCAGGCTGTTTACCGTCGTAGCTTACCGTGACTGGATCGTATTGTGAATGGAATCGGTGAACCATCGCGCAATGGATTCGCGCGCGCGCCCACGTTAAAGGTAGGCAAAATCCTGGCGGTGTGGACCCTCAGAAGGGGTCTTAAAATGGGGGTAAATGAGTTAATGTGTATACATTGTACCAAAGTGTTGCTTGCCAAAAAGACCTTGTAGATCAGTTATTTTTGACAAACAACCCCGTTACACGTTACACTAAGGACTATAAATTAGGTCTTCACCTGCCACCATAACCCAACTACTCACAGGGACGAGTCCTATGATGGAGCTCCCCCAGTATCAGCTAGGATCCCAAGGTGGCTCGGCATTGAAGTCAAACGGCTCTCGGTAGAGAGCCGCCCCTAGGCCCTCAGGATAGTTGTTGTACACCTGCAGAAAGGAACACACAGGGACAGAGCACAGAGATTGTAGTGTGACAGATGCTATGTCCAGTGAGAACAGTAGATTTGCACCCCCCCCCCCCTTTCCCTACCATTAGGGACATTCTTCAGTTTACAAAAGGAGATTAAAATAGGTTTAATAAAAAAAGTATAGCAGGATGGGATGGATACACTCACAAGAAAAAAGAAGAAAAGGAAATGGGCAAAGCTCTGAATGAACACACATGCCAGTATATCTTATGACATCAAGCTTCAGCTATACTCCATCCAAAACGGTCACATGATAGGGTTGCCACCTGTCCCGTAAAATACGGAATTGCCTTTAATCATGCAAACAGTTTTGAACCGATAGGGGACATGATTTGTTCATAAAAACAGCATCACATACATCACTGAATTTGAACATGAGAAAAGAGCCAGCTAATTTTGTTTGTGCAAAATGTGAGTGGGAAGAATCAATCACTTTTTGACAGTGTCAGTCAGAGGGTATGAATATAAACCAAACTATAATGAATGTATGATAGTTATGTTTTCTGTGACACATGCATGGTGGCCTGGTAGTCGGAAATGTCACCTGAAGAGCAAACACTCCTGAGTACCAACTGGTCTTTGAATCTCAAGCACTTGAATCCCAAACTACAGTATGGAACAACTTATTCTGATCAATTAGATGTCCTGTCTGGTTGTTTATTTACTAGCAAATAAATGTAAATCTTGACCCCTGTCCACGAGTTATAGATACACACAATTAATATGAATCAATAAAAATATAGTGCCCATGTGAAGAACAACTGAGCATATAACAATAAATACACTCTAACAATCTGGAAAACTGCCTTCTTCAATACCAAAAGTAAAATTGTGCCAAGAGATTGAATATACAGTATTTGTAGAGATATCTGACTGTGTATTGCAGCTAAGGCCAGGCCAGTCAGTGAGTACAGACAGAGTGGACTCACTCAATTCCTTATAACTGACTTGCTAATATGCCTATTACTAATATACCTATAAGCACACTGTTGACATAATATGTCCAGTGATGTAAAGTAAGTAACTAAGTACATTTATTTAAGTACTGTACTTAAGTACTAGCTTGAGGTATGTGTACTTTACATGAGTATTTCCAATTTCCACTAATTCTACTCCAGTCTCTCCACTACATCTCGGATCCAAATATTCTACTTTTACTCCGCTGCATTTATTTTAAAACTTTAGTTCTAGTTACTTTGCAGATATCAATTATATTACAAAACATACATAAACCCCCTGGTACTTTAAGTACATTTTGAGGGGTCCCTATGTTCCCCAAGTTCTATGTTGGCCAGGTTCTATGTTCCCCACCCACCCTCCCCACAAAAAGGTTCTATGTTCCCCGGTCAACCCAAAAAAAGATCTATTGTATATTCCCCACCAAAAACAAGTAGGCCTATATGTTCCCAACTCAAATGCAGGAAATGGTGGGACATCTGGGCACTAAGAACATGTGGGCAATCCTAATTTAAGTGCTCAGTTGCCCTGGTGCCCAGATGTCTCCATCCCTAAGTGCCCACTCGTCTAGGTGCCCACTCGTCCAAATGCCCACATGTCTCTATTGCCCAGATGTCCAGGTGACAACTCGTCCAGATGCCCAGTCATAACAAAAGTATGGTGTCCAGATGTCCCTAGTGCCCCCTGTCCCACTATTATCGTGTCCCCATTTCTCCCCATTATCGTGTCCTCCACTGGCTGTCAGTCAGTCTCTGTCTGTCTGTCAGTCAGTCAGGTCACATGTCACACTTTTCCCCTACTCATATCTCCGCAACCGCAACCGTTGGCCCTATCCATGCTAAACTTTGCACACACCCCTCATTTCTCACATGGCCCTCTTCTAGCGCCACCATGAGGCCGATTCTTGCAAAACACATTTTTGGACACTGCTCCTACAGATTTTGCCCTAAAATCATGCAAAGCGGTGTAGCCTATACATGTGACCTGACGGTCGCATATCTCCCGATTAAGGAGTCTTTACGGGTAATTAGAAATGAATGTTTCCTGCATTTTACATAGAACCTGGGGAACACAGGTACGGTCTCCATTTTGATGGCAACACTTTCATACTTTTACACATGTAAAAACATGTGTATTTCGATTGCAGTATCGTTTTACATAAGTAATACATGTGAGTACTATTTCCACCACTGCACTGTTGACATGTCATGCAGTGCTAACTCATTCAGAATCCAATATATTAAGCAAGCATGTGAAACATAGCTAACGTTAACAAGCGATTTATAATATTGATACTACTAGATAGCTAGCAAAACAACTCAGATGTTGATCGATTGGTCTATTTTGAGAAGCCATCAGTCAACGTTAAGGTTTGCTAACTTAAAACATGATTTATAAACTGTGTTGTGCATTACCAACACGCTAACTGCCGTTAGCTACAACACGCTAACGACGCCGTACTTACGTGTAGTGGAAACCCAAAAGTGGGGGTGGATCGCTTTCTCTTTTTAGGCGGAATTTTTGAAGACTAGTGTGATTTACTAAAGAAAATAAAGGCTAGCTGCCATGGACGGGACGACGTGTGGATCTTTATTGCCGGACGACGACGTGTTTTCGATGGAAGCTCCGCTGCATTTTCTGTTAGAGGAGGTTATTATCGTCGAGCTGGTCGCGCGCGCGGAGGTAACGGTCGGTTCGGCAGCAGAGAGAGCAGACACACAGAGAACGATGGGCGGGGCATGGAGCTGTCAAAGTCAAGAAAATGGTACTCTCGCGTTAATCTTGCCAAAGGTGGAGCCGGTAAATTTGCTTTGCAGTTTGCAAATCCGGTCTCAAGCGGATACGGAAGCGGTTTGTCGTGTATATGTGGAAAGTACTAAACAGTAGGCGGACTCTAGTCGGATCTGAGCACTGAACAGTAAAAGGTAACCAGGGTCCAGGGCTTGTCATAGCTCTGGTCCATCCATCCATAGCGTCAGGAGTTATCCTTAACGCTATATGTCACCGATGATCCCTTGCGCCGCAGGAAAGGCTGCGGACTTGTCTGTAGTAAAAAATAAAAAAAAATAAAAACTACCATTTCACTAGATTAGGCACAACAACAAAGACGGCTTTAATAGGGAGCTGAAAGCCTTCTTTCCTTAGTGGGAACACTCCGCCCCCCCACTTCAGTCTAAAATACTAGCCATAAATTATAACTACCAGGAGATATGTCGCTAATATTCGGACGTTGTGGCTGCACACAACGTCCGAATATTAGCGACATATCTCCTGGTTGTTATAATTTATGGCTACTAAAATACAATGTTTTTTTTGCCAGAAAAGAGAATATTTCACCTGAAGGCAAAATCTGGTCAATGGACTTTTTCTTGACAATATTATAGGCTATATCAGTAGAGGGCGGTGTGGAATAGCTATAACCTCCGGTGAAGAGTTTTATTTTAAAAAGTGTATTTTAGACGTGATGTGGGGGGCTCAGAGTTTTCCCAATAAGGAAAGTAGGCTTTCAACACGATAGAACAGTCTTTGTTTGGTGAGTTGTGAAAGTGTATTTTTTATTTTTTACTACACTAGAGGCTGAGCAGCCTGGCTACCGCGGCTGTGAGCGCAAGGGCTCGTCGTCGCGTTAAAGGAGAACCGCTATGGTCCAGAGCTAGGCATTCCCACAAGTACTGCGGAAAACCTTTAGTGATGTGATGGAATAAGCTTTAGTCCATTTGTACAAAAAGAAAGAACATCCTATGGTTGTACATAGGGTTTTATACATTTCCATAGAATTATTATTACTATTTACCCTTATTATTATTATATTATTATATTACTATTATTAGGCTATAGGGTTAGACTAGGCTCCAGATTTTATTTTCTTCTGGCTCCCAGCACCTGCGTTTAACCTACATTTCATTCCTGAAAAGCTTAAATGGGAATGCCAACAGAAATAGTAGCTACTTTCACAACCATTCTTCTGTCAGCATTAAAAATGTTATGTTAAAATGTCCAAGGTTTCTTTTCATGAATGACAATAATATGACATGAATATTGAATAATAATAACATAAAATATATAAAATATCTTATCTAGGCTATCTGAATAAACATCAGGCTTTCTCGTAGTTAGTGATGACTCAATTCACCATTATGATATAGTTTGACAGTTTATTTATCTATGACCCTAGAATACTATTTCTATGCATTTGATGTATTAATACTACCTTGTGTTTTCCTTGCTTCCTTCCTTACTAGTCAATCCTAAATTATAAATTGTGACGAAAACATTCATTGTTAATTTTCAAATAGCAATTGAAAAAGTTCCAGGTAAGTGAATTCTGTAGGTATACAATACAAATACATATAAATAAATTACCTTGGTTATATCCTCATTGTATTTCTCATGCCTCTGCAATAATGTCAGAATTCTGTCCAGAAATGATCATCAAAACAAAGCAAAGCAATAATCACTCAAGAAGCAAGAACATTGCCAGTATTTATCTTCAAGTTCAAGCTCAAACTGGATTTGACGTCCTTTGCCCTTGTGAGTTTGAGAAGTTTGCTTGCCACTGAAGAAGCAGGGGGGGAGGGGGGGCATTTCCACAGGTCTCCCTCCTTGCTATTGGAGGAGGAGGGGGCCAAGGAGAGTGGAAAGTACAACAATTAGTTTACTCAAATAGGCTATACTGTAAGTACAATTTCAAGGTACTTTCATTGTTTTATATTGTATAGGCCTACTCCTATACCCCACAAGCACATCTCAGACGCAAATATTGTACTTATTCCACTACGATTATTGGCAAGTTTAAACAATAACATGCACATTTACTGATCAATTGTGATGTATTATTAGTAAAGCAACCCAGCAGCACAGAAAGTAGCCTAACAAAATCAGCCCCACCTTTACAAAATAGGACATTCTACATAATAATGACTTCTATGTTTTGGTACTGTCTGTATCTTCTGTACGTATATGTTATACTCTTGTACTGTTACTCAAGTACATTTTTGAATGGAGGTCGTTTCCTAAATCTATCTATCTATGGGACATACAGTACATATGTACCTAAGTACATACGCGCGTGCACACACACACACACACACACACACACACACACACACACACACACACACACACACACACACACACACACACACACACACACACACACACACACACACACACACACAGAGTCAGATCATTAGACTCCAGACAGTATTGACTATCTTGTCCACAAAGGCACTTGTCAGCTGCCCCTGCTTCGTGCATGGGGTTAATGTCCATTTTCTGTACTGGATGTTCCATTTGTTCAGAGAGACTATTGTTGTCAAGGAACAGTATTGGAATGGATAGTTTCTGACAAAAATACCATTTGCAGTCAAATGGTATGTGTTTGTGAAGATGTATATAAATCCTTCACCATGTCAGATGAGCTATGGGTACAGCTAAGGGAAGAAATACACAATGGAGCGGTTTGTTTTGCCCATAAAAGTATTGCTTATGGTCCATTGTAAAGACTTGAGAGGGAAAGTTTCTCCCCTGGACCACAACACAAAAGCTGTTCCGAGTTTTGTGTCTGTGCTCTCCAACTGTAAATGAGAGTGTATATGTGAGCCTATAATCACACATAACATCTAAAGTGACTTCCAGTGAAGCACAATGTTTGATTCCCATTGTTTAGATCATAATAGCCACCACAGCCACTGGGTACATGATGCTCAGACGTGTCTGTGTACCGCCCACCGTGAGGGAACACACTCCAGTGACTGCATTGTGCAGCAGGAATTCTCATTTGCAAACATTGAAAACAGATTACATCAACAGCCTCAGAAAGGCATTGAGATGCTGGGTGAGAGACTCAGTCTGACCAAAAGTGTTTAGCCAACAATTTAGAAGAAATGGCCAAACTGCTGGTCTGCAACAACTGTCAGTTATTTAAAATCCAAACTGAAAACATTACTGTTTACCTCTGACTTTTACTGAGGTGCATCTAACTTGGCCAGTCACTCATATTTCAGACAGCTCATTTTAGTTAGCTGTCATGGAGGTGTGTGAATGGGTTAAGCTCACCATTAATTATTCTCTGTGTTACCCAATGGGTGTTAGTGTTCAGCTTGTTGTTAATGCACAGGGTGGTCATACTCTGGTGTTCCAGCTCTTTTTTATTTGCCAAAGAATGCTGCTAAGTAAAAAGAAGTCTTTGCTTAGACTGAGCTGAATGTTAATCAGGGTTAAATAAAGACTTTGGCTGAGTGATTCCAACAAATGCTTGAAAGTGAAATCCCCCAAAATCCCTCTGTGTTTGATTTGAAGATTATTTTCCACCGACATTATTATTTATAGGCTATCATTTTCAAATAATTTGTAATTTAAAAATATAAAATCACAAAACACAAAATCACGAACAGTTAAGCAGAGAAATTGTCTCTACTTTGGCTCAAAAATATGTCTTACTACTGGAAATAAATGATCTTGTTTTCTAGATATGAAAGGGGTTTCCCAGTACATGTCACTGTCTGGAACAATAGTATTAAAGTTGTTGAGAGATAGAGTACACCTGAAATGAACTTCAAACAATGACACATATCTTAAAAATGTCCCACCTCTAACCTCTCTGTCCCTTTCTGCAGAAACTGATGACTGAAAAATGAAACATGATAAGCTCATAACATTTGTCGATGTCAGTTGCCAAGGTCATTGTAGATGGTTTAATATAAGAGCAAATAATTTATGATCTGGAAGATCCCATAATTTAAACAAAACATCGACCACATTTTGTACAGTGTTTTCCTATGTTTTCCAAGTAATTAAAACACTGAGTATGCTTGAATGTCCACGTGTGTTTTGGAGCTAATAGGTCATACAGACTGAGATTAACTACTGTTGGTGGTTTACATGTGATATGCAAAATGATACAGTAGTAGAGCATTATAAGAGAGCACCATCCTTAGCATGCACATAGAAACAAACACATTTAACAACAAATTAGTGTTTCATTGTCCTGGTCAGTAATGGAAAGAGTGCAGTTACATTTTTGGAAAAAGAAAGTTGACTGCAAGATACTGTCTAAAATTACGTAATAATAACCTAATAATAATAATTATAATAATATTTTATTTATTACATGCACAGTATCATTCTTCTATTGTCTGTCTTCTGTCAAATTCTTTGAGGCTTTTACCCGTTGATTGATTGATTGATTGAATACTTTTTAGCAGTTTGCATAGGAAAAGCACAGGATAGTACAGTTCAGATACAAGGTCTACTATATAGGATTTAAACCCAAGAAATGGCTTGTTTACATTGTGGGGTCCTTTGTACTCAATTCATTGAGTAGCTCTTTGTGTAATTATCATTGTTATTATATAACAGTCATAGTTGAAAACGGGTACAAATGTCTCTCTTTAAATGCATATTATCAGAGAACTTTTAAGGTGTTTTGTAGTTGGACAGACAGAATGTTAACTTTTAGGCGGTTGGGTCAGAGCTAGGGGATTGCATCCATCAGGTTTAAACTCCAGTCCCAGGCTGTCATATTTGATACAGAAGAATGAAAACAACTTACTTGCCCACTATTCCACTCGTTATAGCTAATTAAACAGATTTACCAGCAGACTGTCTCAATAGGCAGTGTGCTCTGTGTCTGATTGTGGCCTGATAACGTCCCAAGCAGCAGACATGGCCCATTTCCAGCCATGGGCAAACTCACCCTGATGTTTGATCTCTAGGGTCGGCTCCAGGCAGACCAAGCATTGTGTCCCAAACAATGAACCCCAGACCCACTGAACTATAAACATGTCCCTTTGGGGGCGTTTTCCTAGAATTCTGTGTAGGAGACACCCAGAGTCAGGAAACCTGGACCTGGCGTTTCCAAATTTAGAAACACAAATGCCTCCTGCTGCTGACTGGGCATTCAAGACTGTCTGTGTCCTTCTGTAATAGGGAAATAATGCTAATGGAATGTTGATAAAACAACGGACTGCCACTCAAAATCAGGGTGGAGGTCCATGTCTCTCGAGTTCAGGAAGTGTAAAATCCACTGCAGTTTTATCCGAATTGATTGATAGGAGAAAGATTACCCCCTATTCATTATATTCACACAGCTGCTACATACAAATGTTAGTATATTATTCAATGTCTTGTCCATTGAATATAAATATTTTTCTGTCAAAAGTGCCCCATGGCAGTCAGAGCAGTGCTGAGCAGACTGCAGACCAGGCAACTGTGCTTATGTGTGCTGCAATCCCCACCCCCACCAGAGATTGTCGCTATGTGAGATTTTTCCAGTGAGCAAAGCTACAGGCCTTCCTGTCAGTAGTGGGAAAAAAAGCGTGAAAAAAAGTACTCACATTTCTTTCTTACCTAAGTAAAAATATCAACACCGCTAGGTAGAAATACTCTCACAAGTAAAAGTCCAGTAATCAAAATAACTTGAGGGGAAAAAAAGAAGGGGGGAGAGAGAGAGAGAGAGAGAGAGAGAGAGAGAGAGAGAGAGAGAGAGAGAGAGAGAGAGAGAGAGAGAGACACACACACACACACACACACACACACACACACACACACATGTACTTATTGTGTCAAAAGTAAACGTACTTTATATTATGCAGAAATGTCAAGTTTTCAAATTGTATAAATCTTTTGAAAATAGCAGATCTACAAGCTCACGATGCGTCGCATGTATTTCGGCTATTTACCAAAGTAAATTAGGCTACATTTACTATACAATGTTTAGGTACAAATACCTAAACATTGTAAATGTAGCCTAATTTACTTTACACCACTGCTTCCTGTTACTGGCAGATCAGCTGACTGATGATGCTGCTGTCAGTCAGGAGACCTCACTGTACTGAATGGCAACTATGAAAACGATCACACCATAACAAACGGCATAATAATATAATTCCGTGCAGAATTGTCGCAGCAGTGTTTATATCCTGGTAAGTACAAGGTTGTTAAACAACAGTAACCACCCCATGTTAATATTTCTAGCGAAGCTAACAAGCTAACGTCAGCTAATCCTTGATGGCTGTTGTGTTACAATACTGTTTTGCCAGTTCTAGTTGTATTGAGCGCATAAGTGCCGCGTATATCTACCTATGATAGCCTATATAATATCATAACATTACACACGGAGGTATTAGCCAAACCTCATAATGATTTAATGTTACACAGAATGGGTATTGTTATCGATACTGTTGCCAGAAGCATCATGACATATTGTCTCGGGTTCATGCATGATTAACACTATATGAATATTAATCTGCGACCACCACAAGATGGTTAATGGCTTCGCTGATTTTATGGTTACTTCATTTGAACTTTTGAGAGCTCAGCAGTTAGTTAGTTGTACTTGTTTCAAATCCTGCTTTTCTTGTGCCAGTATTTCAATTCGTAGTTGAGAGCTACTGTAACCATGACAGAGTTCTGGTTGATCTCAGCGCCTGGAGAGAAGACCTGCCAGCAGACATGGGACAACATGATGGTGGCCACCACGCGCACCAACAACTTGTCCACCAACAACAAGTTCAACATCCCAGACCTCAAGGTTAACACAAATTTATGTAGCTTATTAGAAAATAGTTTTTTTTCTCACCTAAGATATAGATACTTTCTACTGCTATTACTATGTAATATGAATGATGTAAATGTAATAAACCAAATAGTCCTCATAAAGGTTTTTGAATTAGGGTCCAAATGCTTTATCCAGTTAACCACTCACCTTCACGATTCCACCGTCAAGAGTAGGCTGACTGTGTGAATGGGAAGTCGTTTTTAAAGAAATGTGACGCTTGCATCCTGATATGGTGGTTATGGCGATGCTTTCATCTGTTTAGTTGCTCAGCTAGGCTGTATTGGCCTTTCCCCCTGTGCTGCAAGGTGAAGCAACCCCACTGACCTGTCTGCCACATGGGGCTGTAATGTTCCCCTGGAACTGTTAGCAACGCATGAGGGGCTCCCAACAAAAGAGGCGCCATCCTAAGCACATATGGCCCCTGGATGTCACTGCGGGAGGATTTAAACCCCAGATGTCACTGTTTAAACACCGCCTGAATGAATTCAAAAAGAGCCCAATCTCTGGATTTGTGATCCAAAAGTGCTGATGTGTATGAATTTTGTGCTCAAAACAGGTGGGGACACTAGATGTCTTGGTGGGACTGTCAGATGAGCTGGCCAAGCTAGACTCCTTTGTTGAAAGGTATGCCACAGTTTTAACTAGTTTTATAGTTACCAACGAATGCTAGATTTTAGGGTCTAATGTTGTCCTTGTCCTAGAGACATTCAATATTTTATATTAAAAAGCCCCTCGAAATCAATTGGAAAAACTTAGATTTGATTTAAGTTTCTATTTGAGAACATACATTTTTAATAGATATATAAAAAAATGTATTGGTCTAACAAAAAGATGCCTACTATAATCTGTGTAGCCGTACTGTTCCCTAATCGTTTCCCCTCTACCTTATTACAATGAGGAATTTCACACA
Source organism: Nannobrachium achirus (assembly GCF_963921795.1). NCBI lineage: Eukaryota > Metazoa > Chordata > Actinopteri > Myctophiformes > Myctophidae > Nannobrachium > Nannobrachium achirus. Next base: position 52,886,439 of record NC_137811.1, read on the forward strand.
GGACTGGGCCTCTTGGCCTTTCTGCAATTTTAGCAATTTACAGTTGGGTGAGACACTAGCATCTCTTTCTTTAGTCATAAGTAAGCCTGATGACTTACGTGCCGCTGGTGTGTTTGAAGAAGTTATTTATAATCTTTTGGAAAAAGCTAACGTCCAAAACTCACACATAGTCACTGACTGGCTATACCCGGCTTTGCTTCCTCTGTGGGCATTTCAGAGACTGTGAGAAAGGCCAATATTACAACATGGTTTCACTTCACAGTTAGCCAAGTTGTTTTTGAAAGTGCCTTGTTCAGAATCTGTGGATGGGCTACAGTAAGTGTCCTAAATTAGATCCACACTTTTTTATTGCCCTTCGTTTGTACACTATTCTGGACTTATTTAATTCCTTCTCGTAAATTAAACACAATCATGTTTAAACTGTGCCAGACTCATGCCTAATATTCACCTAGTCATACTGTTTGCATAAATTGTGGCATGCGGAAAACATCAAATACATATTTCCCTTGCTTTGTCAGTGTAGGTACAGTTCTGCTTTGCTGCGCTGAACAGTGTGCTGTCCTGAAAATGTGGAACTATGAAAGTATGATATATAAATGAATTCCCTCGGCAGCAATGTGCGAGTCCTTTTGATGAGTGCGTGTGAGGGTTCATGTGAGTTGTGCATGTTTGCGAGCCTTTGAGTGTGTGTTTGCTTTGTACTGAGAACGACTGTGTGGCTGCTCAGTGTATGTGTTTGTATTCTTGTGTGTGTGTGTGTGTGTGTGTGTGTGTGTGTGTGTGTGTGTGTGTGTGTGTGTGTGTGTGTGCGTGCGTGTGCGTGTGCGTGTGCGTGTGCGGGGGGGGGGGGGGGTCTTGCAATGATTGGCTACCTTCCTGGCTGTTCAGTGTGTGTGCGTGTGCGTGTGTGTGAGTGCTCGTTTGTGTACTCTTGTATGGTTTGTGCTATGTTGGAGTGTTTTGATGTGCCCTGGCTGTTCACAGTGTGGTGAAGAAGGTTGCTCAGTACATGGCCGACGTGTTGGAGGACAGCCGAGACAAAGTACAGGAGAACCTGCTGGCCAATGGAGGTAGAATGATAGTTAAAAATGTCTTTCCCTTATTCAGTAAAAAAAAAACTATTCAAGATTATCATCAAATATCTTTAAATTAAGTATTGTACTTAAGCAATTTCAACCTGGTGTTCCTATTTTTGGAATGACAGGTGAAAAAAAAAATTAAATCTAAAAACTCAAACTTGTGAGCTTGTGGATCGGCTATTTTCATCATACAACACCTTCATATGGCAATGTTTCATTCTAGTGGATATGACTTTGTCTTTGGTTGTGTATGAATTATAATATGTAATACATGCTTACTATTACAATTATAATATTCAAACACAATATGCAGATTAAAGTGATGTTATTTTGAGGGGGCCAGATAGCAATGTGATATTTTAGTTGTAGATGCAAGCATTGTAGTATGGTATACAGTTTTAACAGTTTGCATGTTTTGTTGTCTTTTCCAGTTGATCTTGTAACCTATATCACAAGGTTCCAGTGGGACATGGCAAAATATCCCATCAAACAGTCACTCAAAAACATCTCTGAAATCATCTCAAAGGTATGCGTGTCATTTAATTGGACCAATATTTAGTACTTTGAAATCTGGGGCCCATCTCAAAATGCAGAATTAAGACATCCAGGACTTAAGTCAGTGCATCCTGCCTTATATGGTTGTACACTTAGGCCAAACCAGGTAGAGGAGGTAGAACGAGGATTCTGAAAAGGAGATGTGCTAAAGGAACTAAAGAAAATATATAACAATAACAAATAATTAGAGTTAGACTGAATGTGTAAAGATAGACTGAATGTTAGATAGCCCAAAACTATACCTTTGGTTGTGTATGGTGAATTATACGCTGGGGCGGCAGTGGCTCCACCCTGGGTTAGTGTATTGCTCCTAGGTGACCAGGTTGGTTTCCTCTGCCATCTGTGTGTGAATGGGTAAATGTACTTCACATTGTAAAGTTGTTTGGAGCTCTTATAGTTTCATAAAAATCTATTTCAATAGATCACACGATGCAGCTACACAGACTATTGGTATCTCCGCACAATCAATTTTGCACCAACAAAATGTAATTCCTCAGGATAGATTTATGGCCTAAAGAATCAACATTGTCTAGTCAATAATTCAACAAAAATATATAGCCACAGTTTAAATAATAACAGTAACCACATTAACATGATAACTGGCTAAGTTAAGCTGGCTGCTAGATCACTTTGATTTCATGAAATCGAGTAATGTATAAACGTAGCCAGGATAAGTGGTAAATCACAGCTTAATCTGCTATCTAGGTTTTGTGAAATGGGGCCCCAGGCCTTGGATAGTTTTGTAAAAGGTTTTAAGTTATGTCAATGTGTTCCTTTAATCAAGTCACCTTATTTTTGGCAGCAAGTAACCCAGATTGACAATGACCTGAAGGCCAGAGCATCAGCTTATAACAACCTTAAAGGAAACCTTCAAAACCTGGAAAGGAAGAATGCGTGAGTACTTTGTATTTTGTCCTGCATCTGTCTGTAGTATGACAAATTAATACAAGCTTGGGACTAGACTAGAGGGCCATGGTCATTTAAAATCTATGGACCAATTGGTAAAATCTATTTGGGAAAGTGAACAGGGGCTTGAATAATTACTGTCTTTTATGCATGGTATGAATTATGAAACCTTGAAAGGCTGGATGTTTCAGGACACTTTCTGTGTGTGTGTGTGTGTGTGTGTGTGTGTGTGTGCGTGTGCGTGTGCGTGTGCGTGTGTGTGTGTGTGTGTGTGTGTGTGTGTGTGTGTGTGTGTGTGTGTGTGTGTGTGTGTCTGCGGCTTGTGTAAAACTAACTACAAAGGATTACAGACAAAACTGGTGTTTCTTAATTTTGATTCAATTTGCCACTCATCTTGAGGCACAGTGACATTTCCTAATCATATTACACTACAGCTTCATGTGCAACATTTGTGATGGAGGACAAACTTTTATTATTTTCCTCAGTCCCTGCTGCAGCTGTTCCATCTATCTGTTGCTCTGAGTGAAACTATAAGGTTGATAAATCTGAACTATTTCTCCCCTTAAAGTGCTAAAGCTTTCGCTCCCTTGCTTTGTTGATGACTAATAAGCGCTACAATAAGAGCATTGATTGATTGTTGGTTGTTAGAATAACAAACTAGTTTAGTAATGAACAACATACTCCAAAATGTTAAGCTGGCCAGTGATGCTGACATGTATTCTTACAATATTGTTTTCTACCGCTAGGGGGAGCCTGTTAACAAGGAGTCTGGCTGACATTGTCAAGAAGGAAGACTTTATACTTGACTCTGAGTACCTCATCACCATGCTGGTTGTTGTTCCAAAGTGAGTGTTGTTGTCAGTGGTGCATGCAAAGGACCGCCAATTGCAACACCTCGAAGCATGTAAATGCTGAGTAGTAAAATCTTCTGCAATCTTCCTTTGTGTTTTTAAGGCCAGGATATGGGGACTGGCAGAAAACATATGAAACACTTGCAGAGATGGTGGTGCCCAGATCCACAAAGTAAGTTCCACAAGGGATTCAATGAATAAACAATCTGGAAAATGGTTTTGGCAAATATTTCACATCAGTCTATTCATTCAGTGATGCCTCGTTCATACTGTACAGGTTGATACTTACTTTTATTTGCGTTGTGTAAGTTGTGTAAGGCAGTGGTTCTCAACCTGTGGGTCGGTCCCCAAATTATTTTGGGGGGTCCCCAGGTGTTTAGCTAAATGTTAACATTGTTTTCTCACTCAACAGTAAACAGACCAACATACAGTATAAGTGTATACAGGGTATCTAAAGTGACCTTTTTGGTACCTCTGGTCAAACATGAGTCAAATTGTCAAATATTAGAGGCAGAAATTGTGAAAATAGCAGATCTACATGCTCACAACGCCTCGCAACGCGAGGCGTTGTGAGCATGTAGATCGGCTATTTTCACAATGGTATAGATCGAGTCAAACTAAATGTAATTCCAACTCCTACAATTCCAAGTGCTTGTGCAGGGTGGGGGTCCCCAGTTCAAATATGATTATTTTGGGGGTCACAGCCAGAAAAGGTTGAGAACCTCTGGTGTAAGGAGTCACCTGTGACCTTTATTGAGAAAATGAAATACACAATTGTCTTTCAAAATGAAAAGCTAATCAAATCTATCAGTTAAATCTCTACCAAATGTTATCATTTGCACCAAATTATATTAATTTGATTTACTTTTTAGTCGTTTATTTATCTGGAATGTTTTTTTTTCTACCCTATAGTATACTATACTCACAATTATTTTAATTCTCAAAACATTTTTTAAGTTCTATTACTGTGTACTAGGGTTCCAGTTAATATATTCCTGGTACTAATGGTACAATTAAGACCCACTACTTGAGACCCCAGAAAGAGTAGCTGCTGTGACTGTACAGTAAGCTAATGGGGATCTAATAAATACATCAAAAAAACATATTAAAAAAACGTTTATAGATGTTTTATTTTCAATATTTTCTTTGTCATCTAACCTCATCTCTGTTGGCCTGGCTGCAACTAATCATTTGAGAGAGATTACCCTTCATTTGTTTGGATCTGTTAGGAGGATACTGAAATATAGGCAACTTTTTGAATGACTAATCAAAGGTGAATGTTACCAGTAACTACTGGTTATTATCTAGTAATTACCTGGTAATTACTGTACTGTAAAGTAAAGCGTTACCCATAAGGGTAATTGGCTATGCCTATGAATTTGACTGTTATGTTTTATCAATAATGCAACTATATTTATGACTATTTTCATCCAGTCTCCTATTTGAGGACAATGATAGTGGACTGTTCAGTGTGACACTCTTCAGAAAGGCCATTGATGACTTCAGACACAAGGCCAGAGAAAACAAGTAAGAGACACCATGCTCCTTGTTGACCTAATGGAAAACTTAACAACACAACATTGTAGAATGTCAATACAATATATCAGAGTTTACATGCATATATAGTATAGTATACTTTACATTATTTTAAAATAATCTATAATAATCCAGCTCCATGGATTTCAGTTTTATATTGCACATTAGATTATTGTAATATGCACTGGGGCCAAAAAACTAATCAGTGTCTAGTAATGGTGTTTAAAACAGAGGGTGCGTTTGGAAATGTTAGTTTACACGTTGATGCGTGTGTAACAATAAACCCCAAAAGATCTATCAAGCCGCAAATGGTTTTGCGATCATTTCCTCCATTGTTCTGAAGCTGAGAAGCGCTCGAGACATGGCCATGAAAACCAACCAATAAAAACACTGCACTGACACACCACACCGCCAAAACCCATCATCTGAGTAGGGTCGTTGAGTGTATGCACTCAGCACACCCGGTGCGCAGTGCACTGGATTTCCAAACGACACCGCACTGAGTGCACCGAATAAACGAACGACAACATGGTACACCAGTGCGTTGAGTGCGCATTTCCGAACGCACCCAGAATAGATGTATTTTCAGATTCTAATAGAAGCTGAACTTTGCTATCTCCATATTATTCCCATTCTCATTTACAGATTCACGGTGAGAGACTTTCAGTACAATGAAGAGGAGATGAAGGCAGACAAGGAGGAGATGACACGGCTTTCTACAGACAAAAAGAAACAGTTTGTAAGTGTGACAGGGTTACATTGTGTGAGGGGTATTTAGTTAATCTTTTTATACAGTTTTAGAGGACAGTTAAAGGATTTTTGGCCAGGCATGTTAAGGCTAAGCTAATTGACTATGACTCATCATGGTATAGTACTTGACATTGTATTAAAATCAGCTTGTAGAGACTTGGGTATTGCTACGTTATGGTTGCATTTTAAAGTGAGGATTGGTTTGAAAAGTCTACCTGAAAATATGCACTGGAGATAATGGCTATGTCTTAACCCTGTAAAGATGTTTAGCCGACTTATTTATTCAGGGATGTTCTGCAACATTTGACTGAAGAAAATGTAAATTAGTAGAATCTTAAAATAAATTAATGAAAAATAACAGATCTATGAAGATACAGTAGGCCTATATGGCAAAAGCTGTGAATAGATAGTGACATGGCCGTAGTTTGGAATGTTGGAATAAAGAGAGGTTCTTTCTAAATAAATCCTAAATGCATTTCCCATCTTTAGGGACCACTTGTCCGATGGCTTAAAGTGAACTTCAGTGAGGCCTTCATCGCATGGATCCACATCAAGGCACTAAGGGTCTTTGTGGAGTCTGTTTTAAGGTAATAACATCTTACTTTACTTTTCATTGCCCATTCATAGCCTTTATATGATTAATGATGAATCATTTACAGTTAAGGCATTTAGCAGACGCTCTTATCCAGTGACTTAGAAATGCAAGATCAGATTATACATAAACCCTAGTCAACAACAAGGTAAAAGGTAAAAGAACAACATAGTGCCCCGAGACACTGGGATACCAGGTAAGCATCAAACCTAGCATCTGTTTAGATGACATGCTAGCTAACAATATTCCTAACATTTGTGGTCATGAAGAAAATACTCAAAACATATCTGCATAGAAAAGGCTAGCATTGGTGGAAAAAAAAGGCTGACAATATATAATTATACATTTGGCATCTAATGAAGAAATGTGATAAGAAGAGATACAAGGATAGAGGAGTACTAAGGGGTGAGGTGGAGTCTTCGACGGTTTAAAGGCAGTTCTCCACTGCACCGACTTCAGCCCGACGCAGCGGTGGAAGAAGTCGGAAAGCGTCTGCTGCCGACTGCTGCCAAAAGACCAAAAGAAGCGACCAGTTTAACCATTTGAGCCTTATTACGGTACATCAGTTATTTTCAATCAATAATCTTGAAAGCAAGCCTAAAAAAGCAACTACACTTCAGAAACAAGCCCAAACAAAAGCAACCCACAACTATAAATATTTACAAGCGACTATACAGGAAAACAAGCCCAAAGTCGCTTATAATTATAAGTAGACCTGGCAACACACTGGCACACAGAGATCAGCGCACACAACAATGTTCTTTTGGCCAACTAGTTTGTGCTTAGTCTGTGCCAACTAAATGCCACAGACTGCCAGACTATTTTCTCAGACGACAAGGCGCGGCGTGCGTGCGTGTGGATTGTGCACAATCGTTTTGGATTTACTTACGATGGATATGCTGTGACGAAAAACAACAAAGCAAGGCAGGGAATGACCAAAGTCAAAAAACAATGTTAGTAGTCATTGAGTTAAACACATACTTAGTTGCCTCTAATAAGAGCAATTGAAATGATTGTGTTGGTAGGGATGCATCAGTGCTTTGTGTAGGTTGTTCCTGTAGATAAGGCTGTGACAAGTGGATTGATGTTTTATGCTGTTCCATCAGGTATGGTTTACCAGTGAACTTCCAGGCCATGCTCCTGCAACCCACAAAGAAGACCATGAAGAAGCTAAGGGAGGTCTTGAATGACCTGTACAAGCATCTGGACAGCAGTGCGGCAGCCATCATTGATGTGAGTGTAGCCTAAATACTACAGTATGTGCAATTTGGAAACCGGTGATAACCTATTCCATCCACCACGGCTTGTCAACTCAGACGATGTACAGCGGCTGCTCTGTGCAAGCCCTTGTTCACAGGACCTCTACGCTCCTCACGAGCATCAACACATCGTTGTTGGCACACCTGCCTTGTCACAGCAATGAGGGCGTTGTTTGCATAGTTTGTTATAGGAATTGTAGTCTTGTGTAGCCGGATGATCAGAGCTGTCCGCTTACTGATACGTCTGGCGACATCTACATTATTGATTGGGCTAAAACTAATGTTTAGGCCCATACATTGAATTTAGAATTCCCCAGATTCCCCATCAGCAGGATGTCTCTGATCATCTGGCTTCACAAGACTAAATGCCCGGATTGTAGAATTTAAATTAGATTCAGAGGAGTATTGTAGAGCTGCAATAAGTGATTTCTGACCAGCAGATAGCAGCAAGATTGAAACATAGTCAAATTGAACTTCTCCAAACAAGACTTAAAGAGGTGGTGCCTTAGTTATGTACTTTTTTGCATGTGTCTATGGAGTTAACATTACTCTAATAGACCACCGGGTGGGGTTATAATGTCATATTTGCCTTCCCTGTGTATCTTTGGTTTCTTCCTGAAAGCTGAAAGCCTCGTCTCGAGTCAAAAGGCCAGATCGAAAAACATTGATTTAACGACATCACAAAATCATCCCCTCCCCTTTTACCATACACCCAACACTGTGGGTGTGGCTAACTTCAGCTGGGTCACCCACAGATATAAAAAGCTAGATGCCGCTGCAGTTGATTGGAGCGACCCGTCCAACTTGATAAGCAGAAAAGCGGAAGTGTCGAGGGCAGGCTGCCACCAGCTGCCACTCAAAAAAAACTACTGGTCAATCACAACGCGTCTTTTCCGGGACTTTTCCATTCAAACCTGCCTCTGATTTGCCTTCCGACCTTCCGTGTCTGTTACGCACACAGAAGAAGTGTGAGGCCTAAATAGATGTGTGGTCACTGGTCAACATAGAAGCAACTTAAATCAAAGAACATATACAAAACACCACAACATTATGAGTTACAGTACAACACTACAATATCAACAGGACTTTCACAATCTTCATGAGTTCCACTTGAGCATTAGCCTGCTTCCAGACCATAGACCCCGCCCACTCTCAGAGTGGACTCTTTCTCTGGTCTGGAGCTGAGTACATGAATCGGGATTATTTTCGGCCCGTCCAACTGGGGGGTGGGGGTGGGTCTAACGAATATCCAATCCGCGCAGCAGTTGAAACGATTCAAACGAAGTTCACACACAGGCAGGCTGAGAAAGGCACACACACACATGCGTGCGCTCACCAAGCTGTTAATGTTGATTACATGTTTCTGGTCGCAGTTCTGTGTGGAAGCAGTCACTGGCACAGACAGAGACACACACACAATCACACACACACTCCGCGACCATGCATCGTGTCCACCATGCGTCTCAATCACCGTGCATCGCGATCACTCGCGCGCGGACGTGCGGCTGCAGCTGCACGCTCGCAAAAAAGTCCCTCCTCCGTAAATCGCTCAGAATAGGGCACAGTTTCAGACTACTGCGTGAGCTGAGTCTGAGATCAGGCTACTTGAGCATTTCTTGGTTATAAACTAGGAGACTCCAAAGTGGCACAGAGGGGTGGCAGTCTTTGATATACAGCAAAACTAGTCTGGGATCACTTCACTTTACGGGGTTTGATCCGGTCGGGAGCGGAAACCACTTTACGTCATGTTGTAGTCTTAGACGGACTACATTTTGGCCGGAACTATCAACCGGATTCAGTTTTAACCCAAAATATTCCCCTGCACCCAAGGATATACTTTTAGGGCCGACCTAATAAACACCTTGATGAGGCGTAGTTTTGCTTTCGAAAAATTCGTTTGGTATGTGCATCTTTTAATCCAACTCGTAGCGACTGGCAAGACTACGTAGGCTACTCCAGCATTTTAAAAGGGATTGGGGAAACAAACGGGGGGAACTAAATCAAAGCGACGCCGCTTCTTCTAGTGGTTTCCGCGCTTTAGGCGGAAACCAAACGGTCTGTTGTGAACGAACACCAGGCTCTCTCCTGGGAGAAAGCCTGGTAGGCGAGGTTACAGCAAAACAATGAGCAGGTGGGTGTACTGTACCTGTATACTGCTGTCACCTGTGTTGCTGATCCTCACTAGAATGGAATAACTTTTCAATACATTATAATGAAATTAATTATTATTAATAAATGTCTTTTCTTTTCTGTTTTCTTTCTTTTCTAGTCGGCGATGGACATCCCAGGCTTAAACCTGAGCCAGCAGGAGTATTATCCTTACGTCTACTACAAGATTGATTGCAACCTGTTGGATTTCAAAGTTTAATACCTTCACAATTTTGTGATTATGTTGAGTGTCGATTAACTTGTGTTTTCCCTGTGAAATGTTCTCTCTCCTCATTTGTGGTGTTCCCCCCCACTCCACTTGTCAGGTCTGGCTCCTCAGATCTGCATGCTCATTCCTTCTGGTGCACATAAACAATAATCTGCCACTTTGACAAACAGGACACAGGACAAGGCACAGCAATTACATTCATGATGTTAATTACTTTGATGTTATTTTTTGTTTACAGTTATTGAAAAATAATAACATCTCCAAAAAGTATTAACTTTTACTATGACCTGAATTGAATTCTGAAACCTTATCAATTTGGATTTACTTTGTTTTGAAAATTGTATTTATAGTCATTCTGCGTATGTGATTGTGCACATTGATAGCTACATCTTCCATAATGGTTTAACGGTACATCTGGTTGTTTTGCCCACACCAACCACATCTGGTATGTGTTTTCTGGGGTAGTGTTTTGCCATGGGAGACATTGTGTAACAAAGATACAAAATGTTTGTGTGAATGTGTTGTTACTTGTTTCATGTTGTGAATATTTTATGTCAAAAAGAGAGATCTATCTGTATGAGTATTGTATAAATGTCATTGATTGACCAAAATAAATAGATGATTATCATGTTTCCCTCTCCAATTCCATGTAAATGTCATCTTTATTTTCATGTCATTAAGTGTTATCTTCTGTGTTGCCTAATTTTGTGTTTGTATACATGACACACTACTACATGTGATATTCTCGTGATAGCGGGAAATGGAGAAAAAATAGGGCAGGGGGCTGTGTTTGTAACAGAGAAAATGATCCACAATCAGGCCTCATGATGAGTCATGGCCACTTGAAAAGCCGGGGGGGTTTCAAAGAAAGTTCCTTTGCATGGAATCCACATTGCTCCAAGGAAAATACTTCCATTTCAACACCCTGTTGACTACATCACAACAGCAGAGGGCATAACACAACCAGAGTTCAAATCGTACAACTCTGGGCTTCAGCCAATAGGTTCAAATGGGTAGTAAATGAATGCTGCAAATGGTTCAGCGCACCTCAGCACAAACTATTTGTCATTAGGTGAATAATGTAATGACCAATAGTTTGTCCAATTTGAAATCCATGACCAATTCAATACCAATCTATTTTAGATTGGTCATGGATTCCCAGGGATAATAATGTACTTGCCTTAATTGGCACTTAATTAAAACGCCACTGAAACTTGGTAACCCTTCTTTACTGCCCCTGTCCATTGTCCGAATATATATTCTCTCAATCTGGGGGCGTTCCTTTGAATTTGCTCTGAATGTGTCTTGAGAGATTAGCATTTTTCTTTAATTATTATTATTATTATTATTATATATCCCGTATTACCAATTTAACAATCATTGACAACATCTGCTAGGGCCATTATCTTTAATCTATGCCTTAACACCTGTGACCGTCATACAATGGTAAAAATCAAGACTGTAAAATATTATTGGAATGCTAAAGAGAGAGAAGGGGCGGGGGGGGGGTCATGTGATGACGAGTGTGGTTGCTCGGCTGGAAGCTGACAGGCTTTCAGACCATGAAAATAGAGTCATATGACGGGGGTACCAAAGGAAAACACTGCAAGGCATCGGACGGGGGAAATGAAATAATCATTGGTCGTTGTGTGGTGGTGCTGTGGCAGCTGCTTGCTGCTGCTGCTGAGCGAGAGCGAGAGAGAGGGAAGAGGAGAGGAGGACAGAGCATCAATGTGCCCAGGTTGCCATAACGGCCTGGAGTTCCTCTCGTCGTCGCCGGGCCTCCTCTGTTGATATAATGAAAGGATGGCGAAACAGCGAGACGCGGCCGACGGAGAGCTGATAGAGGCTGCGGTCCATGAAGACGACGAGGAGCAGCATCATAGCGGGTTGGCAAAAATGGGTGGAACGGAGGCGGAGGACCTCTCGTTGGAGGAGATACTGAAGCTTTACAGCCAGCCGATCAACGAGGAGCAGGCTTGGGCTGTGTGCTACCAGTGCTGCAGGGCGCTCGCAAAGGAGCACCGGAGAAGGAATTCCAGCGCCGCAGCATCAGCGGCGGATCATGCGAGGAGGATAGAAGGACCAGGGGACGTGCGGATCCACAAAGACGGTTCTGTTAGTGTACAATATCAGGGCTTTGCAGGTAAAAACTATTATGTAATACATTTCTACACACATCTAGGTCAGATGTGTGCTGGATTTCAAAGTGATTGTAGGCTATTTGATATTGATCAAGTGTTTGTCTATTTGGGACATTTGATGTTAAACGACAGCACACGTGGAGGCTTGCTGTATTATTAGGCAGTCAATTGCCATTGTCTATTATCTTAATTAACACCTCATATTTTGCAACATGAATAGCCTATGATGATTGTCAGTGGTAGGCTACTGTAAATGCGTTTATAATGTATAGGGGCAGGCTACTCCAAGTCATATTTATAGCCTCGCCATGTGTGGATAATTAATTGCTTGATTGATTGATTGATTGATTGATTGAAGGCTTTATTAGAAGTTTGCATAGGAAAAGGTACAGTTTCATGACGGTACAGTTCACTGGTACAAGGTCTACTAAAAGGAGATCCTGAAAAGACTAAGCTTATTTCAACAGGAAACCATTAAAGTATCTCATATAACATTGAATGACAGACGAATAGAACACAGTACTATGCAGTAGATATGTAAATAAAAGAAAATGAGAGAGGAAAAAAAAAGAGAAAACAGTAAGTCTAAACAAACAGTAAGTAGGCCTATATACAAAGAAGGGGCAGGGGAAATTTAGTCACCCAGAGGCGGCACAGCAGTTAAGGTTACAGGACAGTAAGAAAAAAGAAAAAGGACTGTTGTGTACAGCCGAGCGACAAAAACAAACAAGAAAGAAGAAACAACAATACAGGAGAATCAACCATACAGAGCAATTAACAATTAGTTAATTATATATATATATATATATATAGTGTCGAGAACAGTTTGAAAAAGAAAAAGACACAACACAACAAAAGAATAGTAGTGCTTAACGTTTCTATAATGGATTGCAATTTTAAGTGACTTTTCTAAGCATATTGCAAACTCAAAGAACTTACAATGGTCCATTCATCCAAACATTAGGAACTACTTATCAACACGGTGCCAAAAATATATATACACACAAATATACAGTAGGTCTATACATAGGCGTCTGCACCAAGACATTTGACATTTAGCTGACCAGCCCACTTCCACTGGCCAAGGCTTTGCTACCTAAACAAAGGAATGATTTATCTTCTACCCAGACCCCCATGAAACTCTCACCATGCACGGCCTGAGAGGCATCAACTACTAGCCTAATTTATATCCCAGTGACTGTTAGCTGTTACCTACAGTAGGCCTGGCCTATAGCTATATCTCACATTATTTCAGATTAGAGCATTCATTACATTATTTTTATTTGTTTTAATTCAAGACTTGAAGTCTGATTCAAGCCTGAATTTCAAGCTCTGGTGATCAGACTATCAGACGTGTGTGTGTGTGTGTGTGTGTGTGTGTGTGTGTGTGTGTGTGTGTGTGTGTGTGTGTGTGTGTGTGTGTGTGTGTGTGTGTGTGTGTGTGTGAGTGAGAGAGAGAGACTGTGTGTGTGTGTGTGTGTGTGTGTGTGTGTGTGTGTGTGTGTGTGTGTGTGTGTGTGTGTGTGTGTGTGTGTGTGTGTGTGTGTGAGACAAATAGAGGCACATGGTATCTCAAGACTGACACTGAGGCCCACAGGGCCTAAATGGTATTATCAAGCTCTGGTGCATCACAGTGCATGGTGTAAAAGGAAACAATTGATAACTTGAGCCACACTCTTCTTCAGTTGTAAATGAGCCAGCTAGGTTTTAAACCTATGTAGAGTAGACTACTTCCATAAACAAAGTAGGCTACACTACTAATCATTGTTGTTATCAAGGTATCGGAGCTCACCCTTGCTGCCCAATTGTTCACATCATCTGTGTCAGTGAATGAAAACAAAAACTTAAGTGACTGGTCAAACAGACTATACCTGTTCCTCTCACACAGTGCTACATACTGATAAATAGCCCATTCCATTCTGTAATAGACTATCTAAGAGCTCAAGGGATCCTCTCTTACCTCCTACTACATGATGCACTCATTAAGGAGCACTGCTGAGTCAATATTATGGCTTTTGAATCAATAATGTACTGAACTTGGTGGGTCACAGAGTAAGAGCAAGTGCATAGTCTACCACATAAATATGGCAATAGTCCTCGCAGCTGTGACCAGCTCAAATCCAATCCAAACCAAGCCTCTTTACTGCATGTCATGCCCTCTCTCCCGCCTTTCCTCTCCTTCACTGTCCTAGCAAAAATAAAGGAGAAATGCAACAAAAAAGGGGGAAAAAATAAATAGCTCTATGCTCAGTCACCTTTTGGGAGAAGATATGACAATGTGACAGTAGGGCGTTATCAGTATATGGTTTGAATGAATGGCATATTTTTAGAGGCAAAGAAAGTCAGTGGGGGAGGGGAAGACGTGCAGTGTTGTCCGGAGCTTGGTATAACCTTCTGTGTGATGTTATAGCCATATATAGCACATACTTATACTGTCAGACACAAAATTTTGCAAAGTGACATAAAGAGAAGGAGCATTCTAATCTGACCATTTGTGTAGTTTATTCCAAGTGCCCATCACTCATTTTGTATTTTGACAGGGAGAGACATCACTCTCCATCACATGTTGGCAAGGCCCAAATATTTCAGTGCAAAGATTAAACAGTGTGCAAAGGCAATAATAAATTAATAATAATAATACATCAGAATGATTGTTTAGCAGATTCACCAATATTACAGTGCTATAATGTAAACAAATTAATAAGATATAGATTATCCTCAACTGATTGTGTTTTACTCCTTATATTGTAGCATCACGTTATGATTTGTTCTTGCAAATTAATATGAAGATATTGCACAAGGCTGTTTTGATACCCCATGAGGGTTTGTTGAGAAGATCATCTGTTAAGAGTTTGATTGGTCATATTATTGAAGTAAAAGTTGTTTGTGAAGTTGAAGGAAAGACTGCAGTGAGTCTGGTTTTGAATGAAACGTATTGATACACCACGGCTCCTCTCTGCTTATACCCAAGAGGAGTATAATCACATGTTACATCTTACAATTTTTATACATGTTTTAATTAAACCGTTATTAGCCAGGGAGGCCTCGTTATAGAATCTCTTTTACGAGAGGGACCTGGCCAAGAGGGCAGCACAATAAAAAACAAATGGTCATAGGCCGACAGAATAATTTAATAAATTATACAAACTATATTTACCTGACACTTTCCAACAATTTCATGCTCTAGCCCTTAAAAGAGGAGACAAAAGCATCATAAGTGATAGGTTCTTTCAACTTCTTTCAAAGTCTTTCTGCAAGGTATTCCATGCAGAAGGGGAAGCCTATATTTGAAAGCCTTTTACCCAGCTCAGTATTATGAGCATAATCTGGGCTGGCAGAAAATAGAGTGGTCATTAACACTGACCTAGGTTTTATGATGGAGATCAGTCTCTGGAGGGCAATACAGTTTCTTTAAAGGTTATTTAAGATTGAAGGTCTTAAAGAAAACAGAGTAAGGAACTGATATATGATTAAAACATATAAACCATTCCTAATGGCCAATAAGTGTTGTTGTGTTCCCTTTACAAATGAATTTGAGATGATAACTTTAGGGGGGGGGTCTGTGTTTGTAAATGCATTTGTTGCCATGGAGATGATTATGGTAACATCTCATTCACTGAGAAAGTAATGATTAATTGAACCAAGAGACACAGTTGGCAATCAAAGGAAATCATCGCCCCTATAGCTACAGTAGGTTTATGATATAGTCAGATCAGTTGGTAGAGCACTCGCCTTTGAACCTGGGCACCACCAACTCAGCATATGAGTAGCTTGGCATATACAGTAAGTCTTGAAGTAGGTACTGGGAGCTGGTGGTAGGTCTTGCATTCCACCACAGAAATCCATCGCCCAGGGGTCTAGCGCATTGAAAGGGGATAGACACCCTCATTTGCGGCCGATACCAACAATTAGCCACTCCGACCTACTTATTTGCTTACGTATAACAACATCAGTGACACAGAATGTGATGATACAGTATTATGCTAAAGCTCTAGTCACAGATATCTGTGCTTCCACAACTGAAATGATGGAACTGTATGTTTGTAAGCGGCTTCATATTCAGACATACTGTAGCCTTACTGTTATTCATAACATTGCTCTCTTGTTTCTTTGCAGATAAATACAGTCCATGCACATCAACAGAGGTGAGTGAAGCTACTGTAAAGCCTGAGTTATATTTAGTTCCACACCAGTTTTGTTCATATTAAATAACCAATTTATGCTTTGTAGATAGATAGGGGATTTGGGTGCTGGGTGCTGCTAGGTATAAAAAAAATCAGGCTTAACACTACTACGTTTCATCATCCCTTGCATACTAGTTCTGTACAGTATTTACTATTTACAGCTTACACTGTGACACATGGCTAGGAAATGCATTGTGGTGTGTATGTAGGGGATATTATTGCCTTTTACCTTTTTGCTGAATTTGCTATGGACACCATGCTTTTAGCCTATATGAGGTTCAAGTGGACACAGAGGGTTGTGTCACAAGAACCTGTGCTAGAGTGTAATATATTGTACAATATACACAGTAAAATTAACTGAGTTAAACACGCAAATAGTAATGTGTACCACCCCACCAATGATGCTGTGTAAGTGTGTATAAACTGTAGTATGTATGCACCTAAGCTATTTAACCAAAAAGTATTGCATTTATCCGCAAGAATAACGTTATCCAACTAGAAATACTGTTCCTTCGAAACAGTGTGGGCTCGATTCCAACCCAACAAATAGGATACTTTAAGGTACTGTAAGGTACAGTACCTTACAGTATTGTACTGTACCTTACTATACTGTACTGCACCTTACTGTACTGTACTGTACTGTACTGTACTGTACTGTACTGTACTGTAACTTACTGTACTTTACTGTACTCTACTGTACTGTACTTTACTGTATTCTACTGTAACTTACTGTACTTTACTGTACTCTACTGTACCTTACTGTACTGTACTCTACTGTACCTTACTGTACTGTACTGTACCTTACTGTACTATACTATACTGTACTCTACTGTACCGTACTGTACCTTACTGTACTGTACTCTACTGTACCTTACTGTACTCTACTGTACTTTACTGTACTCCACTGTACCTTACTGTACTTTATTCTACTTTACTGTACTTTATTGTACTTTACTGTACTCTACTGTACCTTACTGTACTGTATTGTACTTTACTGTACCTTACTGTACTGTACTCTACTGTACCTTTCTGTACTGTACCTTTCTGTACCTTACTGTACTTTACTGTACTCTACTGAACCTTACTGTACTTTTACTGTACTCTACTGAACCTTACTGTACTGTACATATTCTATGTGTTCTAGATCTACATTTTTGATTATGTGTTTGGGAACCAGCAACTGTCAAATGGACTCCAACTGTAGTGGAGTATATTGAGTGCATATACTGTAGGCTAACAATCCCAGATCACATATGTCCTCCACTATGTCTATAACCAAGGCGTTCTTCTATGTGGCCACTCCAGACTGAAGAGTGGAGCATGGCTTTTATTGTGTTTGTGGATCTGACTTGGAAATGCATTGGTTTTGATATCTCCCTGACAACCAACAACAACCACTAATATGGCTGACTGTCCCTGCGGGCTCTAGGATATATGGCTATGGGATTTACATCCCATCGCCCGGACTTGATTCTTGATCACAGCTGTGTAATCAGTAGAGTGGAGAGGGACATTTATTTATAGTTTTAACTATAACTATAGTTTTATACATCACACAGCTTAGACATTTGGATCAAATCAGAGAGCAGACCTGTGTGAACGCAATGATATAGATAGCATATCTGAAGTGTGAACACTGCAGCCACAGCGCCTTAACATAAACATGGGTCTATTATCCTTCTCTCCACTCTGTCCCCACTCACTAAACCCATTGGAAATGCATTGGGTGCTTAAAGTTAAACATTTTTATTTTTTTATATTTATACTACAAAACATTTCAAAACCAAAAATACAAGCACACTTGTCCTCAGTAAGCTGAACACATAAAAATTTGAATGGTGTTGAAAGGTGTAAGCGTTTAAGAGATGAAGCGCGCCAAAATATTGAGGAGATACTGACTAGTATATAAACTAGAAATACTGTTCCTTCGAAACAGTGTGGGCTCGATTCCAACCCAACAAATAGGATACTTTAAGGTACTGTAAGGTACAGTACCCTACAGTATTGTACTGTACCTTACTATACTGTACTGCACCTTACTGTACTGTACTGTACTGTACTGTACTGTACTGTACTGTACTGTAACTTACTGTACTTTACTGTACTCTACTGTACTTTACCTTACTGTACTTTACTGTACTCTACTGTAACTTACTGTACTTTACTGTACTCTACTGTACCTTACTGTACTGTACTTTACTGTACTCTACTGTACCTTACTGTACTGTACTGTACCTTACTGTACTGTACCTTACTGTACTGTACTTAACTGTACTCTACTGTACCTTACTGTACTATACTGTACTGTACTCTACTATGCCGTACTGTAACTTACTGTACTGTACTCTACTGTACCTTACTATACTGTACTTTACTGTACTCTACTGTACCTTACTGTACTCTACTGTACTTTACTGTACTCTACTGTACCTTACTGTACTGTATTGTACTTTACTGTACTGTACTTTACTGTACACTACTGTATCTTGCTGTACCTTACTGTGCTGTACGTTACTGTACTTTACTGTACTTTACTGTACACTACTGTACTGTACTGTACCTTACAGTACTGTACTTTACTGTACTCTGCTGTACCTTACTGTACTTTACTGTACTCTACTGTAACTTACTGTACCTTACTGTACTGTACTTTACTCTACTCTACTGTACTGTACCTTACTGTACTTTACTGTACTCTACTGTACCTTACTGTACTGTACCTTACTGTACTGTACTTTACTGTACTCTACTGTGCCGTACTGTACCTTACTGTACTGTACTCTACTGTACCTTACTATACTGTACTTTACTGTACTCTACTGTACCTTACTGTACTCTACTGTACTTTACTGTACTCTACTGTACCTTACTGTACTGTATTGTACTTTACTGTACCTTACTGTACTGTACTCTACTGTACCTTTCTGTACTGTACCTTTCTGTACCTTACTGTACTTTACTGTACTCTACTGAACCTTACTGTACTTTTACTGTACTCTACTGAACCTTACTGTACTGTACATATTCTATGTGTTCTAGATCTACATTTTTGATTCTGTGTTTGGGAACCAGCAACTGTCAAATGGACTCCAACTGTAGTGGAGTATATTGAGTGCATATACTGTAGGCTAACAATCCCAGATCACATCTGTCCTCCACTATGTCTATAACCAAGGCGTTCTTCTATGTGGCCACTCCAGACTGAGGAGTGGAGCATGGCTTTTATTGTGTTTGTGGATCTGACTTGGAAATGCATTGGTTTTGATATCTCCCTGACAACCAACAACAACCACTAATATGGCTGACTGTCCCTGCGGGCTCTAGGATATATGGCTATGGGATTTACATCCCATCGCCCGGACTTGATTCTTGATCACAGCTGTGTAATCAGTAGAGTGGAGAGGGACATTTATTTATAGTTTTAACTATAACTATAGTTTTATACATCACACAGCTTAGATATTTGGATCAAATCAGAGAGCAGACCTGTGTGAACGCATTGATATAAATAGCATATCTGAAGTGTGAATATTGCAGCCACAGCGCCTTAATATAAACATGGGTCCCTTTCCTCACTAAACCCATTGGAAATGCATTGGGTGCTTAAAGTTAAACATTTTTATTTTTTTATAATTATACTACAAAACATTTCAAAAAGAAAAATACACGCACACTTGTCCTCAGTAAGCTGAACACATAAAAATTTGAATGGTGTTGAAAGGTGTAAGCGTTTAAGAGATGAAGCGCGCCAAAGTTTTGAGGATACTGACTAGTATAGTATAGAAATAAATAATGAAGATAACATACGTGTGCTCGCCTTCCAGGCGAGCCCACAATAATGAAGATAACATACGTGTGCTCGCCTTCCAGGCGAGCCCACAACTAGTCCATCACAGTTAACGGAACACAATAAGCTTGAAAAAAATAAAGCATAATAGTGTGTGTGTGTGTGTGTGTGTGTATGTGTGTGTGTGTGTGTGTGTGTGTGTGTGTGTGAGTGTGTGAGTGTGAGTGTGTGTGCGTACGTACGCGTGTGTGCGTGTGTGCGTGTGTGTGTGTGTGTGTGATCTCCAATGTCATAGGGTGGGGTACAATTAGTTGACGCCTAAACCCTAGGTGGTATGAAAACAACAAATAAGCAAAGCTTTAATGCTGTGGTGTGATTAAAAGATTCACAATCAAAGCTCAGGCAAGAGCTGCTTTTCATGTTTCCCTAGCAACTAAAAACATGGCTACTATGTTTTTACTGTGTCTCGCCTCACTCACAGAAGTTGGATCAAACTGTCAAATGACATGTAGGCATTGCGGCAACAAATATGAATCAAATTCATCTGTGTTGCATTTGCATATTCCATCTGGGTGGGGGCCAACAGTCTCAGTACCACTATCTACCTACAGTACAATGCCTTATAGTGACTGCATAGGAAGGAAAATAACAGCTGATTTAAAAGGAGGAGACTGAGGACATAGAGGGATTATGCTACTGTAGGTGTGACCAGTATCGTATTTAGCAACAATGTTTTTGATGATTACTATAACTGTGTATACCTCATAAACATTATCCACTGTAAACAAACACCATGTTGCTGGTTGGCAACCAGTCGGATCAGTATAATAACCAGTAAGACGCTGAGGTCGCGCAGAGGGTGAGGTTGTGCGTCTGACATCATACATACGATCCCTTTTATGCCCATATATGGAGATCCCTGTCTGTAGAACCAACCGTATGCTGTGAGACCCCAGACATGCGTCCGTGCGTGTCAGTGTCTGTCTCTCAGTCCTTGTCCCCTTTTATGGGCATAAAAGGGATTCTATTTGTGTGGTTTCCCTGGGTATCATCTGGGAATCAGATGTAGAGGTCAGCTCCATATATGGAGATCTAGGTGATTAGCCCTATTCACGGCCCGCCCACCTACTTCCGTTTCTCAGCATCCCCCAGGTGCTGACTTCAATTTAGAAGGGGAAACTATACTGGACTTAAAGCCAACAAATCGTTATTTCTAACGGTAAAGTAAATTATAATGCTTTGTGCCGTTTACTATCTTGTGTTCTTGATCATGCTAGCCGTATTTTATACTTTACTATTCAGAAATTGCATAACATTTGTGATTTCTGTGCTAACTCTATAGGCTTATAGTAGGATTTTCCCCTTCAAAACGGGACTTCAGCACCCGGGGGATGCTGAGTGGGCGGGTCGTGAATAGGGCTAATTATCCAGTCGTCTCCACCATGTATGGATATCCAGGGTTTGATCTTTGATGAGGTGATATATCACAACAACGTGATGTCACAATGTCAACAATGTGACAACAGCTATAGACTACCTACCACCATCTTGTTAACACCATGGAACCAGACATAACAAAGATAACTAGAAAAATATTGTTCCTTCGAAACAATTGTGGGCTCGCTTCAAGCCAGAAAACAATGGCTATAAAAGCACAAAATGTCAAGATCGCAGGCATTGCTCTCTTTGACGTTACTGACGTCAAAGATTGGTCCATTTTGTTCCAAAAATGTGTTGTGCAAAGGTTGACCCGCTGGTGGCGCTATAACAGGCCAATGTGAGAAGGTTGGTATCTGTTCCTTGACCTATTGGGAATGTGCTTGCAAGATTTCACGCACATCCCAGGCTGTGTTCATGATTTGAGGTGTTTTTGGCTTTGGACACTTTATCGCTGCTTGCAGCTATATTTATTATTATTATTTTATAATTTTTTTGTGTGCACTTCATAGGCATGTTAGATAAAGGTCCTTAGATTGCGTGTAGAATGTTTCATGCAAATTGCAAAAAAAATCCTAGAATAAAAACGGGTTTAAGCGTTTTACAAACTGCTCAAAATTATATAGCGCCCCCCTTTGGCCATTTGGGGTAAGATTGGTTTCAGTGATATTTGAACTAACCCTCTACACTATTTTGTCATGAAAATGTGACTTTGCATGTATGTTTTAGAGGCAGAAGAATAATTTGCATAAAAATGCAATATTGTTTGAATTATTTAAAAAAGCATGTTTCAATGTTAAAGAAATCCGATCTGACAGATCTTTAGATATCGGTCCAAAGTTCACGTAAAAAAAGTTTTGTGCACGTGACGCGAAAATTCCAGAATAAAAGCGGGTTTACGCGTTTTACAAACTGCTCAAAATGGCGGAAAATTAAAGGGCGGAGCTTACTTAACAACAACACAGATGTCTTCCGCTTGAGTCAAAGCACGCGTGTAACAAGTTGCATGTCTTCAAACGAAACGAGTCAAGACTTATGTCCGTTTGAAGTTTGAATTTTCAAACGCTTCGTATAGCGCCCCCCTTTGGCCAATTGGAATATTTGGACTAACCCTCTACATGTTTGCCAAATGCCATGAAAGTAACACTTTGCATGTTTGATTTAGAGGCAGAATAATAATTTGCATAAAACCGCAATATGAATTGAATTATTAAAAATTAATGGTTTAACGTACAAACTTCTCACCACATAGACTGTATAGGTATTGGTCCAAAGTCCATGTGAAAAAAGTTTTGTGCGCTTAACTCAAAAATCCCAGGAGGAGATAGATTTTTACTGTATTTCATATAATTCAAAATTGTGGGAGACCTAAAGGTCAGAGGTCAAAAGTCAGAGGGTAAAAGTTGTTCGGCATGAGGAGACGCATACGTGTATACAGGTTTCATGGCTGTATGTATAACACAGCATGAGCTATACCTGTTCAAAGATCGTACTTTCGAAGGCTTCCTACAGCGCCACTGTGCACTGTCACACAGTATATGAGGGATGGAAAGTAACTTTAACTGGTGCTTGCATTATAATATGTAAGAGCATCAATGTAAGAAATACCCATTTCGTTTAATGGCTACAGACATACTGTGTACCGATCTGCATGATTTTTGGACAACATCTGTAACAGGGCCAGACAACACCCCCCCTGCCCGCCCGCCCGCCCGCCCGCCCGCCTACACACACACACACACACACACACACACACACACACACACACACACACACACACACACACACACACACACAGAGCTGGTTAAACATGTTGCCTCATGCTAGATGCAGAATAGATCTGCCTCATGCTAGATGCAGAATAGATAGTAGATACACCATAAAAATGCTAATATACAGCATATGATTTGTGAAAGTGACAAACAGGCTTCACAGTTATGTCAGGTGTGTTCATATGCTAATGGTGATGCGATTTCAGATCAATTGCTCCAGCCACTGAGGAGAAACGCTGTGACAGACAGACATTCGGAAAATGATATGTTTGATATAAGAGGAATATCTGTGCTATGGTTCAGGCTATCAGAGGCTATATTGTAGTAGGTTAGTAACCTGACTGCGCCAGATGGTGGCAGTAGTGCGTACCGCCCTACTTTACCATCTGAGATCTCTCGGGGAGAGTTGATAACACTCGTAAAGTCCCGGGGCCGGACGAATCAGGGGCAGCTACGGGCGGGCTCTGAGCGGCTCTGAGCCAATAGAGTCTGATTGCAGACCACGTGGAAACCCAGGAGGCGGATTCTGGGTGTAACGTCATGCAGACAGGCCAATATGAGTGGTTGGAGTTGGCACTCCCAGACTGTGATAGAGAGACGGCCCCATCCAATCACCTGCTAAAGAATTTGAAAAAACTAGTCCTTACCCGTTCAAAGATATGAGCTCCGAAATGATGTGCAGTGTGTGGGTTATGGGGTGTGCACTGTGCACACAGTATATGAGGGATGGAAAGTAACTTTCTGGTGCTTGCATGATAATATGTAGGAGCATCAATGTAAGAAATACCCGTTTCGTTTAAAGGCTACAGAGATACTGTGTACCGATCTACATGACAACATCTGTAACAGGGCCAGCCAACACCCCCCCCCCCCCCCCCCCCCCCCAAACACACACACACACACACACACACACACACACACACATACACACACACACACATGTTGCCCCATGCTAGATGCAGAATAGCTATGCCTCATGCTAGATGCAGAATAGATAGTAGATACACCATAAAAATGCTAATATACAGCATATGATTTGTGAAAGTGACAAACGGGCTTCACAGTTATGTCAGGTGTGTTCATATGCTAATGGTGATGCGATTTCAGATCAATTGCTCCAGCCACTGAGGAGAAACGCTGTGACAGACAGACAGACAGACAGACAGACAGACAGACAGACAGACAGACAGACAGACACTCACTCACTCAGACAGACATTCGCAAAATTATAGTATAGATGGCCCGCCCCTTACATCGGGTCTGCCCGAGCGATCCCAGATGATGGTAAGCAGAGCGGTATGCAGCCAGGCATACGCACTGCTGCCATCATCTGGCGCAGTCAGGTTAGTAGGTTAGATGTCACAGCTGACATGCTGCATCTGCAGGCGATTTTCCTATTGTTTATTGCGACCGTCAGGTCGCAGTTACTATCAAAACCTCCACAGCCTGTCTGTCCGTCAGTCAGTCTGTCTGTCACGTCACACTTTTGCCCTACTCATATCTCCGCCATTGTTGCCCCTATCCATGTGACATTTTCCACACACACTCCTTGTCTGCCAATCCACAACCTCCACCCTTCCAGGGACCCCCGCAGCTCCAGGGACCCCCAGGGACCCCCGCCAAAAAGCTAAAAAACAACCAAATGACGCCCCATAATCGGCTGCTCACCACTTTGCTCTGCCACAGACAAAGAGATGTCGGTAACACTTTCTATGAAGCCCACACTTATAATGCATTATGACGGCATTCATAATGCATTATAATGCACTCATAATGCTTCATAACTACCCTCATAAACACTCATAATGCTTCCTGATGCATTATATCAACAGACATAAGACATTATAATGTAACTTATAATTAATTATAATGACTCAAGTTATGGATGCTCTTGAATACTTATGAAGATCACATCTATAATGTATTATGAGGACACTCATAGTGCATCATAATGCTCTCTAGACTTACTGCTTATACTACATTATGATTACTTATACACACAACTCAAGTCAACTGTAGTAGCGACTCATAGTATGCTATAATAACCCATGCAGTATCATGAGTCTCCATGAGGCGTCATTGTATGTGTTAAGTAAAGTGAAACACATATGGATGCAGCTATAATAAGGCATAAGTCATCATAGCGCGTCATTGTCGGGGCTAAGTAAAGTGTGATGCATTTGGATGCATTTAAAGGTGATACACCATGCATTTAAAAAGTATTTATGTCATATTGTTTGTCCCAAAAACGTTTTTCAAAAGGTTTGAAGCTAAATTACCACTCCTGAATAGAGAGCCTCTCTCATTTTTGAATGGCTCTCAGAGCATTTTCAGCTGCAGTACCACCTTTGGCCTAAACCGGCCGTCGTTGACGTCAGCGACGGCAGCAAATCTGGACAGCCTGTTTTGAGAACCCGTGGGATGCTTTTAACCTCCGTCTTCCCAAAAAGACACAACGGTCAGAAATGGGACTTTGTGAGGATAGAAGGTGCTAGTGGGACCCCAAAAAAAGGTTTTAAAATAGGAAAAGTGAGATTTCATGGTGTATCACCTTTAAAAGAATCTATGCTGCATCCTAAGTTATTGCTTTATAATAACTTAGGATGCAGCATAGATTCTTTTAAATGCATCCAAATGCATCACACTTTACTTAGCCCGACAATGACGCGCTATGATGACTTATGCCTTATTATAGATGCATCCATATGTGTTTCACTTTACTTAACACATACAATGACGCCTCATGGAGACTCATGATACTGCATGGGTTATTATAGCATACTATGAGTCGCTACTACAGTTGACTTGAGTTGTGTGTATAAGTAATCATAAGGTAGTATAAGCAGTCAGTCTAGAGAGCATTATGATGCACTATGAGTGTCCTCATAATGCATTATAGATGTGATCTTCATAAGTATTCAAGAGAATCCATAACTTGAGTCATTATTATTAATTATAAGTTACATTATAATGTCTTATGTCTGTTGATATAATGCATCAGGAAGCATTATGAGTGTTTATGAGGGTAGTTATGAAGCATTATGAGTGCATTATAATGCATTATGAATGCTGTCATAATGCATTATAAGTGTGGGCTTCATAGAAAGTGTTACCGAGATGTCTACACACATCTCATCAACATGGATCTCCTCTTTTCTCACATGCCCCTCTTCTAGCACCACCATGAGGCCGGATCTTGCAAAACACATTTACGGACACAGCTCCTACAGTTTTTGCCCTAAAATCACACAAATCGCTACACAGTATGTCTACACGTGTTAACACATTTTTGGACCTAAAATCACGCTGCGACCGACGGTCGCTTATCTCCCGATTAGGGAGTCTTACTGTTTTTTTATGTTAATCACATCAGCATTATGTTTATCATTGAGGTACCTACACACTATTGATTATTTCATCACACTAATCAAACACCTTTCAGTGTGACTGCTAAGTCTGCTATGTTATCCATCTGTCAACCTGAGCCTCCCTTTACTCCCACCACCACCCTAGAACCACAGTTGCTCTCCCTGACTGACCGAGAGAAAATGTCACCAATCAAAGGAACCTCTTTGACGGTAGTTCTGGATGAAATTTTAGAGCTAATTAAAGGAGGGTGTAAATGTGTTGATTCATCCTGTCAACAGATCTATCAACTAACTTTCATTTGCTGGTTACTCTGTGTGGTAGGCTATTTATTGTAATGAGTCCTGTCTGTTTGTGGGTTTATAAGTTTTGAGACTTGAGATCAGATACAGTTGGTGGATTTTCATGAAACTTGGAGCTGAGGCAATGTTGTTCCAAAGAAGTGATTAACCTTTGGGTCGAAAATAACAAAGGTGAGATGACAGGATTTGTAAAGACAGGTTTAATTGTTTAATCAATTACAATTTACAAATGAATGCGTGTGATTGTAGCTGTCAACCAAACAAGATGAAGACGTTCTACATTCCTTTGTGGTTTATCAATACTGTATTTGTCTGCAGTGGCTATATTAGCATACGTCTTTCTTATGATACTAGTAAGCAAATTATTTAAAATAATATATGTAGATGTGTTCATGTTTTTAAGATTGAACAGGCAGAATTTTGTGTTGGCTGTTTCTTGGTGGGATGTACAGAGACTGGTGAGTGATGATCAGTGCTGAGCTCACTGTTGTTAGGTGGGAGTTTTGGACCTGGATTGCCTCTTGATATTGCAGTGATAACAGATGGAGAGAGGCAATGAAGAGATCAAACACACATCCATGTGCATGCTTTCACGCTCACACACACGCAAACTGTAAAAAATCGTGAATGTGAAAGTTTATAGCTTCTAAGCGGCTTTGCACCAGAGATGATTTCTTACAATTCTTACAGTCTGTTACAGAGTTAAAGGCTGGCTGAAAAATACTGTCTTTCTGTTGTGTTGCCAACATAACACACTGTTCCATGAACAGTACCCTCGCATTGACACAAGTGTCTTGTGTACATGTTGACATACACAACATCCTATACATAATGAGGGGATATAGCCTATAAAACTGCATGAACTCTACCAAATGATCCTCTCGCTAGGCTGTTAGATCATGGACATCACTTGTGATTGTTAGATGAAGCTCTTCTTTAACAGCCACATAGACTATTTTATGGCTTTTGCCGATTTGTTTTTAGTATTTCAACTATTATAGAACCTAACTGAATAATTGAGTCTGTGTTGGCTAAACATCATTGCGCAGTTAATAATTCATAGATGTTTGACTTTCATTCGCAGATCAATCTTTTACTCCAGGGAGTATTTCCGGCTAAATCCATCCATCCATTAAAATGCATTAAAATCACATAACTTTGGCAAAAGAAATGTTACTGATATTGAATGACATTTATTGTTGGATTACCTTTTTCAAGCATGTTTCAAGTCTCTGCATCTTGACTTTCATACTACAGTTGCCATACTGCCAGCATGGTTCTTTAAGCCAAATTCCAGGCTATTGATGGCATGCAGATTCGAATATAGCAGATGGCTCTGTGTCTGTCTACAGAAAACTGGTGATATTTTCAGTCACAGAATACATCTCTGTGCTTCAATAAGAATGTGCTTTAAGGGAAATTAAGTTATCTAAAATATTTCACCCCTAGTGGCCTAGTTCCTGGTAGTCTCCTCTCCTGAGTGTTTGTCCTGCTGTGCTGCTAGATGCTTCTGGTCCCATGATATGACCAAACAGAGGTTATGGATTATGCCTCATTATATTCCTCCCTGTCAAAGTTTAACCCATTCCAGCCCATTTTTCTGTTAATGTCTGTATTTGGAGCTTTGAAGTCTGGAAAGGGATTATACTTTAACATCTAATGGCCAAATTCACTGTTAAATGTAAACAGAACTTTCAGTTAGTAATTAAGGTTTCCTTTAAATTGGGAGCAGAGGTGATCCATTCTGATATTTCTTGGTTTAGATTGTTTAGTTTGTTTTTAACTGAGGTTTGCCTAAATGTGCATGCCATGGGAGAGAGAAAAAGAAACAGAGATATCCCGGAGAAAGAGCTAAAAGCAGAATAAATAGTGTAGATAAAAGGTTATGTGATTTGATTGTAGTGCATTTCTCTGCTCTTTGTTCCACTGTGTGCTATTTGTTGTGATTTCTTTTAACAATAGAGTTAATCTGCTGGACAGTGAAGCACCATATCCCAGTCATATGACAGCATTGTGAGATGAAATCTAAGAATTATCTTCCTTATCTATCTCAGTTCACAGTTTGTTGAGCAGAACATGTTCCAGTTAATATTCAATGAACACATTAGTGACAGCCCAAACTAAAATCAAAGGAATTTCCAACCTAAAATATTTTTCCTTGACTTCTAGTCTCTCTGCTGTGTGAAATAGACTCAGTGATCTTCTAGTGAGTCCAAGCTGAAAATAATCTTGTCAGCACTCAGGAGATAATGTGGGTGATGGGTGCTTGACTTGTCATGACCTGTGATTGTGACATGAATCATGATGTTGGCAAGTTACTTGAACATGAACGGATTTTGAGAGAGTGGGACACTGGGGTAGGGAGACCTAAAAGCCTGTATCTCAACTGTATTTGCAGTACAGGCCAGGTCCTGCTATTCCTTCACTTTTTCTTCTGGACCTTTGTGGCTCTATTGTTGACATGAATGACTTTGTGGTGATAAATGTAAAGAAGCTCTGTTTTAGGGCATTCTAGGGCCCAGGATGGCCTGCTCAGCAATCCATCCATGATTGCGGAATAGCCAATGACAATGATATGACTAGTGAAGTGAAGTAAATTTCCAAATGCCCTGAATCTTTCATATTATGACAATGAGGAATGTAGTATCATACAGTATACACTGTGAGAGCATGGTCACTGACACATGGCTATTTAGTTCAGACTAGGGATTATTATTACATTTGGTAGTAGAAAGTATTATTACACAATCCCTTTTTCAACCCCAAGGCTCTGTTGTTATATCATATCGGTTTAGTGTCCCATCCTTTAGTACCCGAGGTTTCATTCATATAGAGTTACTGTACTTTAGACAGAAATAGCAAAGCTTTACCTTAAGTGGCCTACAATTGATGGCACCTTAACATAACATTGAAGTGTCATAATATGTACATAACATAAGGTTTTTACATAACTTGTTATGTAAAAACCTACATTGATTGTAATTTGTTCCACATAAATAACTGCAAAGTAAAAACCTACATTGATTGTTCCACAGAAATAACTGCAAAGTATACAGATATGTTGGCAGGTGTTAGGTATGTATATGTTGGTTGTCATGGTCGTGGGTGTTGATGAGCTAGGGAAGCAATGGATGACATATTGCCTATGGAGAGAGAAACCTCATGAATGGATATATAGTGCTGTCTTTGTATGCAACCGAACAAGAATCCACTGCCCACAGGCTTCTGACGAGGAAAAGTAGACCTACATTTGTGGAGGCACAAAGGGGGTATCGCGATGACATACTTTTCTGCTGCCCTTACACTTACAGCGTTGCCTGACTGGCTATGGGATTCCTTTGTGGTGAAGTGAAAAACTGTGGAGAAAAATAATATTGGCAAGGCAAATTAAGAGCCATTCATGTAAATCTTTGTAGCAAGCCATTCAAGACAGGTATATTTTGAATTCAACCATTTGATCAATGGTTTTCATAATGATTTATTTACTCTCTTTAGTTTGCCTTTATTTAACCAGGAGTAAAATCCCATAAAGATTACAAATCTATTTTCCAAGGAAGCCCTGGGACACAACAGGCAGCAGTGCACACAAGACAGAAGCCACACAATAAAACTAAGAACATTTAAATTAATACAGTTAAAAGCAGATTTAATTAAAAAATATTACTAAGAACATTGACATTGACAGTTCCTAGAATCTGCCTGATTCAAAAACATCCAACGTGATCAATTTATCTAGTTTCAAGATACTTTGTAGATCATTCTATGCCGAGGGGGCTGAAAATGCCAAAGCCAATTGCAAGAAAACATTCTTATGTGTGTCAGAACAGCTTTCTACCCTGTGGTTAACTGTCTTAAAGGAGTAGTTCACCCCCAAAATGACTTTTTTTCTATTGATTAGTCATGCCATGGAGACTTGAGTTCAATAATATCTTTGGGTTTTTGTCGCATTCCTAAGACAAAAAATTGATTAGAGTAAATTTACCCACATTGCTTCCGGATGGGGACCCGAATGGATTTGGGTCCCCATCCGGAACGAATGGGGGTACATTTATTGTTATCACATGTTTGTCTTAGGAATGCAACAAAAAACTAAAAATATTATTGAACTCAAGTCTCCATGGCATGACTAATCAATAGGGAAAAAAAGTCATTTTGGGGGTGAACTACTCCTTTAATTGCAATATTGAAATGTGACTGAGGGTGTTTACTGATCTTGTTTTTTTTTTTCATCTTGTGTTTACCTGCGCCTCTTCTCTTTCTCCACCCAAGGAAGGAATTAGGAGGCTTCAGTAGAACGGAGACATGCTCGCGTTAGCTCCATTTCATGGTTGAGAGCAGCAGATTACAGAGCCTCTGCTCTGCTCCTTTTTTCCCATTCCCTCCCCCCTCCTTTTTACACTTTGCAGTTATTTATTTCTCAAAAAAATCTACAGTTAACAAATGCCTCCATCTTTGCAACTGTTGATTATCATACGTGACTGACTATGCGGAAACACGTGAAACCTACTGTGCACTGAATTGCTAGCTCACATCATGGGCTGGAGCCTTCATATTGGATTTAATCCCCCTTGACAGTAGCTCTCTTAGCTCTCTGTTCTGTTGAAACCCCTTGACTGAACTCGCATGACCAGCAAAGAGTAACCCAGATGAAAGTAGCGCTTTGATATGAGAGAAAATAAATTCTTCATAACTCACACCTCAAAGCATGATCTGCCTACAGCCTGTCTGCCAATGTACAGTATCTTATATCAGTCGTTCTACTGAGTATCTTATTGGCTGTCAATAAGACAGCATCATTACATATTAATTAGCATGAGATTGTATCGTGTATATCTCTGTGCAAATAGAGAGTGTGTGTGTGTGTGTGTGTGTGTGTGTGTGTGTGTGTGTGTGTGTGTGTGCGTGCGTGCGCGCTGTACGCATGCGCGTGTGTATGTTACAGTCAGTTTGGGTAACTCAGTGAGATTGTGGTAAGAGCGCTGGTTTTGTAGTTCACCACACACCAATCACCACCAGATGGCGACAACAGCCAGTCAGCCATTCACTAGTGCAGGCGCTGACGTCACTCGTTTGCGACTCTCTTTCGTTTATTTACTAGCCCAGCTCGGCTGTGTTTAGCCATTAGCTTACTATGCCTTACTCTAACCCTAACCCTAACCTTAACCTCAGTAAAACTATGCCTAACCCTAACCCTAACCATAACCTCCGTGGGGTGAGGCTATCATTCCTGCCGACGCCACGTTGTTGTTGCTCAAAGCGACCGCTTGTTCCACCCCGCGCCGCACGACGAGCGCTCCGTTTCTCGATCTAACAGTTTCTCTATCTAACCGTGACATGTACATGTGTGTGCCTGCATGTGTGCGTGCACATGTGTGTACTATATGTGTACAGTGATGTCATTACGTGCGCATCCCACATCAAAAACTCATTCAAGTCACCCAGCCAGGGACTCATTCATGGTCCTGGGGTCCCGGGGGATGCGCCTCCATTGGAGTCCATGTTAAAATAATTTACCGCGTCACGGTAAAAGAAAAGAAAATGTCCACAGACACCACCATTGTTCATGGGTGAAAGCATCCTACTTTACCCTACGTTAACACAAATAAAATCCACGTAGAAAGTCTTAAACAGGCGATAGAAACGTCAATGTTTTGATTCCACCGACGTCCGACGCCATTTTGCGCACGTAAACTTTATATTGAGGACTCATAAAACCTTTCTGGGACCCATTTCAATGACCACCTGTGGGTCCCGGGACCCATTACATTGAAAACCTAGTAACATCACTGTGTGTATGTGTTTGCTTTTTAGGAGTGCCAGTGTCTCGTTATCTATGTCTGCCTATTTCTGTGTGTCTGTGTGCAAACTGTGCATGCCTACCTGTGGCATTTGTGCATGTTAAATGTGTTCACGACGTGCACATCCATGCGCCGGCTTGTCCCTCTGCGTGGTGTAGTATATCAGTGGGTGTGGAGTGGACCAAGGTGGTGCTCTGCTGAGATACAAAGACCTCTCATTCACCTCGGCTACAGTGGTCCCCTCAGGTGCCCCCATCAGGGGTGTCACAAGGGGGGGGGGGGGGGGGGGGGAGTAGGACTGAGTTACTAGGGCCCAAGGTGGAGGGGGCCTTAATTATTTTATACTTTAGCTAAGTGCTGCGCTGTGAGCTTGTAGATCTGCTATTTTTGAAAAGTCATGAAAATGCGTGCAAATCATTGAATATATATATTTTTTAAGCGAACATTTGTAACTCAAATTTTGCTTCTGGGGGGTCCCTGGAACTAAATATTTTGAGATGGGGTCTGTGGCCAAATACATATCATTTTGGGGGTCCTTGACATGAAAAGGTTTAAGCACCACTGACATAGAAACATAGGTTTGTAAAAAAAAACTTAGAAGGATTTGAAATATTCAGAGATTTTCACGATTTAAAAAAAATAGTAGATCTACAAGCTCGCAGCACGGCACTTGGTGTCGCGCTGTGAGCTTGTGGCGAAAAAGAGAAAAACTTCTGGGAACCCAGATTATGAGCTTGTATATCTGCTATTTTTCAGTTACATCACAAAATGTGAGTGAATCCTTGTACCCAGGGCCCAGAATTTGGTGTGACACCCCTGGCTCCCATTCTCATGCCCACTGCTGGACAGAGGACTCCTCCTACCATGGACCCTATTGATTCCAGGGGCCATGTAACCTTGCCCTTGATCTGCTGTCTATAATAACATTCCTGATTACCCTAGTCTTAATTACGTCCTTTCTCTTCATATCTTACCCTACTCCTCGCTTCTTGAACTTTCTCTTCCTCTACACAAACAACTGTCTCTACTCTCTTTCTCTTCACCTTCTATCTTCACTCCACCCTTCTCTGTTCTAATTCTCTATCTCTTCTCTCTCTCATCCCTCCAGTCATTCTCTGTCTCGCCGTTTCCTTCCATTACGTTTCTTTTCCTCTCTTCCCTTTCTTGCTTTTCCCCCTTGGTGTTCAGGGCAGCAGAACCCACCCTCCTCCCTCCCGCCCTCATGTGATGTCCCTGTCTTTATCTTTTGTCTTGGCCTTGGCATCCTTCATTTGGCCGTCCCTGCCTTTATACAGTGTTGTCTGGCTGTCTGTCCTGTTTCCAGGACAGACTGGTTTATGTAACAAAGTACCGGTATAGCAACTCCTCATCTGTAAGAAAGGATCTCTGCACCACAATAGAAAAGTCTACAGATAAAATATCACTCGGACACAGTTTAAACACTTGAGCTGTGAGAGAATATCCCATATGATGGCATATGATGATGACATCATCAGGATACTCCATATACATGGGTATTTGGGATTTACAGTTTACATTTATTTTGTATCTCTCCCTCTGGCCCTCCTCTACATGCACGCCGAGTCTCGTGGGCAGCAGAATTACCTTCCCAATGCTAGTGGGGGAGACGCAGGAGGCACCTGGCCTGGAGCCACTGGTGACTGGTGACACATCCACACATACTGTACATACTGTACATACTAGGGATGGGTATCGTTCACCTTTTAATCGATACGATACCGTATATACTGTAGGCAGAGATTTTTGTCATCACTGTGATGTCAGGGGAACAACACTAACAGAATTCCTTTTATGCCCATATATGGAGATGGCATCAATATTAAACCCATCTAACAGGACTTCATATGGGAATGCCCATATATGGAGGCCACATCGGCCACATACCACACTAACATAATCCATATACTGTATGGCCAAGACAGCCCATATCTGTGTGTGGCTGGTTCTACAGACAGGGATCTCCATATATGGGCATGAAAGGGATTGTATGTATGATGTCATAGACGTCATAGGACCTTCACAAGAATAACTGAGTAAGTGTGTTTGGGGTCTCACTCACAGCATTTCTCCATATACAGTACATGGATCTCCATATATGGGTACCAGGGGTCTCCATATATGGTTAACTGGATGCATTATTATTTCCCCTCATGATCTTCCCTTTGTAATCTCCCAGGGTCAGGCTGCTATTTGTGTGTGTGTGTGTGTGTGTGTGTGTGTGTGTGTGTGTGTGTGTGTGTGTGTGTGTGTGTGTGTGTGTGTGTGCGCGTGTGCGCGCGTGCGCGCGTGCGTGCGTGCGTGCGTGCGTGCGTGCGTGCGTGCGTGCGCGTGTGTGAATACTGAATAGCCAACAGGTCTTTCTGTTTCTTAATAGTGTCATGTGGTCAGCATATTACAGCTGTTTTTGCCAGATGTTTCAGCTGGATTGGTACATGAAAGTGGTGGATCATAGGCTATTGCATAACAAAGACACATTTGTTTTTGCTATGGTAGATTAACATAGTAACATATACAGTACATGATACAAATTATTTAATAATCCTTCATGCAACATGAATGCTTTTTTGAGGTGAATGACAGACCATAGAAGCCATTCATTGTAGTATGATCTACACAAACCCAGTAATGCCTTTTAGGGAATGAGGATGAAAACAGGTCATTCTTGTTCATGATCATTCAGGATACTGAATAATCTCAGCTTGCTTCATCTTCCTAATAGTTATACAATTATCCATAAAATCTCTACACAGATGTTTTCCATGGCAGGGTGGAAATGGAAACCCCCTTGAAACAGAAGAAACAATGTGTAAAACAGCACTGTCTGAGACCAATACAAATATTTCTGAAATTCTTTATGATGGGGTGGCAGTACTTCCTGATAGAGCAAACCATCCTGCATATTCAGTGATACAAATAATATTGGCTCAGACTGAGAGGGTATCTCTGTAGTATACCTCAATCCTGTTGTTTCTGGCGGTTTATTACTAATTGATTTTTTTTTCTAATTCTTGTGCATTACTACTTGTGTACTCGTTTGTATTATTATTTTAGATTTTGTCTTTTACTCCTAGCTGTGTCTTTTGTCCTGTGGTTTCCATTCAATTCAATTCAAACTAGCTGTCAAAATATAATACAAATTGTTGAGAAAGGGGAACATATATACAGTATATTACATTGTGTCTTTATATACATGTTATATATACAGGGTATAAAGCATTTTTGTTTCATACATAACTACAGTACTGCCATGTCAAATGAATTTCTGCCATGTCAAATGAATTTCTCTATCTATTTATCTATCTATCTATGGTTTAACAGGTGGTCGAGTCCTTGGGCATCATGATCTACAAGGCTCTGGACTACGGACTGAAGGAGAACGAGGAGAGGGAGCTCAGCCCTCCTCTGGAGCAACTCATCGACCTCATGACCAACATGGCTGAGGATGAGGTGGACGCCTGTCCTGATGAAGGCTATGAGGCCACGGAGGAGGAAGAGGAGGCAGAAGATGACCATGTGAATATCTGTAATGTTCGTGGCTACAGGGACATACTAAAGGTAACTGCAGAAGTGAGCTAATGGTGTGGTCCCATGCACTAAGATTTCATAACTACTGTACTTGCTGCTGTTCTACGAGCGCTTGTACACCCAATGTTATTTATCTATTCTCCCTTCACTGTATGGGTGTTAAAATGTTGACACAAACACAGGGGTTAGCAGTACAGTACAGCACAGTGACCAGACCAGTTCTTATGACTGCTCAGAGCTGTGTTTCCGTTCGTCCTCCAAATAGACACTCTGTCAACCATCAGGAGTAATGTTTACATAATCACAAGCATGCATAGACACACATATACATGCATGCACATACAGTATGCACTCACGCACACACGCACGCAGCCACACACCCACCCACACATAAACGCACGCACGCACGCACGCACGCACGCACGCACGCACGCACGCACGCACACACACACACACACACACACACACACACACACACACACACACACACACACACACACACACAGTTAGTGCCAGAGGCAAAGAATCAGATCTCCACAGAGACACATCTGAGCAGTGTGGCAATGGCTTGCCCAGGAGCTAAGTTTCTGTCTGTCTCTCTTTCTTTTTTTCTCACTAACCCAATGAATACTAATTTCCTCACAGATTCCTTTTTCGTCCTTGGCACACAATATTTTAGACATTTAACATCTAGTTAATCCTGGGATTTCTTAAGTGGCTAAGGCAAATGTTAACGGCAGAGAAATATGTCTGCCATTTACTGTATTTAGTGGAATTCGTCCTCAATAGCTTCATCTGAATTAGGACTGCAGATTGTGCAGAGTCTGGGGGGGTGGATGCCAGGAGCATGCCAACAGGGCCTAGGGCACCGTCTGTTCATCTGAAATAGCCAAGGACGTAGTATTTTGTCATCACTACTGGGGAGTGTCTGTGCCTATATCTGTGCCTGTGTGTGCATGGGGAGCGTGTCGCTGTTACTACATGTCATCTTTTCGACACCTGACTCTAACCCTCACCCTAACCCTAACCTCCGTGGAGTGAGTCGCTAACCCTCCTGTCGAAATCATGGTTGTTCGAAAGAGGGCAATTTTCCCGTGTGCATGCATTATCAGCAGAGCTGTGCAGACAGACAATTGTCTTAAAGCAAGCGTCAACAATTGTTTACACGTTGTCTCATTCCTCTGCCAAGAAATGTATATGAAGTGTCTTTCTCTGGTTAGAACATCAAAGCAACATTTCTATTTACAACCGCTCAAATTGCTCATCATAATCAATCACCCATTTTGCATGAAAGGTTATCAAGTCTTATGAACATCCCAGTGCTAGTGTGCTTATGGCAAGCCATAACCTCTTTATGGCAGCTCATTGTCTGCTTCAAATAAAGTGTGTAAATAACCAGTTCATGTAGTATATTTATTTAATTTGATGTATTTCTTTTTGAGTGGTTGCCTATAGGCAACACACTATAGTTCTCTCCTAACTTTATTAGTGTGGTTGCCTGTAGGGCAATACACTATTGTTCTGTTCTGAGTTAATGGAGTAACATTTAACCAATGAGGAACCAGCATTCTCGGTGACGTCACCTCTACGCAGCCTCCTCATTGGCTAAAAGCAGCTTTTGTTGCTTCCTCAATGGCATACTTTATAAAGTCGGTGACGTATGCCCACGTCACCTTTATGGTGATTCCTCTTCAATAGTAGCCCATTTGACTCGAATGGGATAATGAAAAAAATTAAATGCAACTACACTCACAATTTCCCAGAATTGCATATCTTTCTAGTTTTATTTTATTCTCAAAAATGAACCTATAAAAACATTGTAGAGATAAATTCAGTATTAATGCACACTTACTTTACTTGATTACAGACAATGAAATGTCATAACGTAATGATGTTCATTAGAATACCTTTCATGCTACAGTAAATTGGTAGTGCAATTATGAGCAATTACCAAACCTTATAAACTATTGTGATATATTCCGTTATGGCCTGCCCTAGGCAGCTGGCGTAGCAGTCCAGGCACCTACTGTAGGCTGCCGATCCCGATGTCCTTTGCTGCCAGCATTGCTTGTCACTGCCCTTATCCCCTCTCCCCATATCCTGTAAGCCTACTGTGATCTATTAATAAAGGCAGAAAAAGCCCCCCAAAAATGTAATCTATTATCATCTGTGATAAAGAAGGCTTATGATACATTATGGCTTCTTTATAATGTGTTATGAAGATGTATAATGCATTATACAGTAGATATTGTCTTTGTAGAAATTGTTAACCGTATTATCTTTCTATTGTCTAGCTCTGTATCTCCCACCTACCAAGCCCCAGTGATGCCCCCACTCACTACCAGGCAGTGTGTCGAGCCCTCTACGCAGAGACCAGGGAGCTTAGAACCTTCCTGCAGAAGATCAGAAGTGCCAAAGAGGTTGGTGTCATCTGTGAATTGGTTATAGTGACGTTATAGTATAGGTACAGGAAAATAATGAGCTCACTTCACCCAGTTTAGTATCTGGGTATAAAGTTATTAGGGTAGCCTCAAGCCTGGCATGGCCAGACTAATATCACTGTGTAGATATTAGTCTGGAATCTCTATGTGGAACCTGCATTTCCAAGGGGCGAACTCAAAAAATGCCTCTGGTGATATTTGCAAACTGTGCCCTGATTGGTGCCCCACAACTTCGGGGGCAGTGAAATCCAATCACAACCCGAGCGGGGCCAGACCAAATCCAAGGGAATTATTTATTTTTCCACTGGCAGATTCATCTGATTTCCAGGCTACTTAGGGAACTTTCCTTTAGTGTGAGGCTGTGCAGAATGATTCCTGACATTCACTGGTTATAAACTGAATTACAGAAGCACATACTTGACTGAGTGTAAACTCGTGGATCATAGAGGCCACAGTTGGACATCAACTTTCAAGATCTTATCACCGTGACCTTAAATGTTCCACACGCTTCAGTACTCAACATAACGCTCAACTAGAAGGAAGTGTGTGGTCCGCTGTGATGTTTGCCAGAAGGAACAGCAGAGGTCTTACTGCCTCTGAGGAAAGCAAACTATTTATGTATGAATGTAGAAGACTCATGGCAGCTCAACCTATTCTTTATTTTATATTTACTATACTAAGCAGAA
This sequence comes from Nannobrachium achirus, assembly GCF_963921795.1. Classification (NCBI taxonomy): domain Eukaryota; kingdom Metazoa; phylum Chordata; class Actinopteri; order Myctophiformes; family Myctophidae; genus Nannobrachium; species Nannobrachium achirus. Next base: position 52,925,807 of record NC_137811.1, read on the forward strand.
TACTATTTCCCTTGATGTTTAGTGCTAACCTGTGAGTCATTGCAAAGAGAACATGAACTTGCGAAGACATCGCTCTGTAAACTCAGTCAATCTGTGTGAATACCGAACCTTTGGGTGTATATTGTTGGTCTGCTCTGTGCCTTTATACTGTACATTTAGAGGATGATAACACTTGAACAATTTTCCTCAGCTCGTATCTCAGTACTCCATCTCCCTTATTTTAGACATAGGTCATTATGTGAGGATGGATTATGGGTAGCATGAAATAGGCATGGACATCTGAGTGGGCCTCTGTGACACTGAGAGATAAAAGTAGTGTGTGCTGTGACCAAACATTGACACGCCATAATCACAAAGAAATACTTTACTTCGTATCTGTTGGGTGGAAAACCTGTTATGTCCAAAACTGTTACTTTTCACTTTCAGTTAGAAAAAATGAAAAGATCTAGGACTATGGTTTGCTTCCTGCCTAGGGTCCTTCTACGTCTCACCAGACTGTTCGTCTGTGGGGTGTGCATGCTTCTGTCTGTGTCCACAATTGGCCTTACTCTGGTGTATTACAAGCACATACTGTAGTGTAGTATATGACAAACTATGGTTACGAGAAAAAACAAACATACACACTACAAAGTTTAAATATAGAGATAGAAGGTTTCTGCCCGACAGCACCGATAAACATACTGAGGAACAGCATGATAATCCAAATGCAATAAAAATAAATAAATCAAAGTAACCTACGTCATTGCTGGGTAGAGGAACAGACACCCACCATCCCGTCGAAGACAATCGTAATGCAGCATTATCTGTTATTGCGTGTGACTGTATAAGACAGACAGACGCCAGAGAGAGTTCTGACTGTCAATGTATTTGTCGAAAAGGCCTATAATAATGTTTTTAGTTAGACTCACAGGTTTAAATCAGTCAGCGTTAAGGACTGGGAAATACATAGATATTGTTATACGAGACTAGATATGGGATGGGATTTTGAATGTTGTAATATATATAAGTGTTGTTTTTTCTTGGTTTTGGTTTTTCGTTGAATACTCTCAACATTTAAAAACAATAGCACATCTATGCAATTGTCTTAATCTTTGTTTGGGAAAAATAAACAAACCATTATGTTATCAATATTTGATTTTGTCGACACTGCGCAGACGTATTTTAATTGCAATGTTATGCCCTGAAAAAATAAATCCAATCTGGATTGAGTATTTCCATAAATATAATTTTGGGGTGGTTGTATTTTGTATCCCTGCTCTTATACTGAGACATTTAGATTGTGTCAAAGGTCATGTCTCACCTAGACACAGGATCTGGGAAATTGTTTTACCTGATGGCCAAGAAATCAATTTATACCCTATGCAGCTCAGCTGTAAAAATGTCACCACTTGAAACCAGTGTTGATTTCGTCGACTAAAACTATGACAAAAAATGTTTGTCGACTGCGTTTTTTTCACTGACGAAAACTAAATAAAAACTAAGATGTGATGACTAAAACTAAGACTAAATATATTGACAATTTCGTCAACAAAATAAAAACTAGACTAAAACGTTAGGGGGGGACTAGTGGAGAAGAGAGTTATTTTATGTTTGGTTGCTCTCAGGTGTTGCATGCTGAAAATAGCCGATCTACAAGCCCACAACGCGTCGCGCTGCGACGCGTTGTGAGCTTGTAGATCTGCTATTTTCAGCACACAACCAAGTGTAAAATCGGTCATTACGACGCCATCAGGGCATGCCAAAATACATTTTAGTTGACTAAATCAACCGTAGATTTAGTCGCCTAAAATCTTATGTTATTTAGTCGACTAAAATCAGACTAAAACTAAAACTTTTCAGGTGACTAAATAATGACTAAAACTAAATGACATTTTATTCAAAAGACTATGACTAAAACTAAATCAAAATTTGCTGTCAAAAACAACACTGCTTGAAACCGGATTCAATGTGAAGGTAGAAGAGGAACGTTACATAGTGCAGCTTGCTTGTGTTAATGCTCAACCATGCAGTCCGTAGATGAAGGTGAAATTGAATTTTACGGTGATTTTGCACGGTAGCCCGGCAGTCGGAGCCGGCGACGGTAAATGGCAGACGGCATGCCGTTCAAAGTAAAAATATGTTATTTTTTTTACCGCAAAACCCGACGGAATCTAGTACCGGAAGTTATGTAGCTCCATCTTGTGAGATAAATCCCAGCAGCACACATGCAAAGTTCCGTCAGATTTGTTTTTCTTTCTACCGTGCCGTGCCGTCCAGGAGGTCGTGCCGTTTGCCGTCTCCCCCTACGCTTGCTTGAGCCCATGTGAATGCCACATTATTAATTTCATAGTTGGTGGGTCTGAATTACTGTTTTCGGTCTGTCTTCATACCATAAAGGATTAATGTTCCTATCAGTCTCTGTTATGGTGTGTAATCCTGGGTCACATGCTGCTCACATTCAACTAGGGAGATTATGGCTAGTTAAACAGACAATTTCCCTTACTCCCCCTTATGTCCGATAACCTGTAGTTAACAAGGGGCACGATGTCTTCGTTTGTGTTAGCGGGAGGTGGGTGGGGGGTGCTTACCATTTCTGATCACCCCCTCCTGCACGCCAAATGCTTGTCAGGAGAAATCATGTTCGATTAATCACTTGGTGCGATGCGTACGCTTTAAAACAAAGTGTCTAAATTGAAGTGCCCAAAATAGGGGCATTTAGTGGTTAATGCATTGTGGTGGTTGGTGGGTAATACAACAAAAAACAAAAAGAATGTACAGAAAGAGTTATAAATGATGTATTTATGTTGTACACCCAGCATTTCCTTAAAGCTTAGTTCATAGTTGTGGTGTGAACAGCCCATAATAACCACTTAAGCTCTATATATTTATAATTGCGACCGAAGGTCGCATATACTCTGAAGAACCGTGTCACTTGAGTGTCCTTCCTTCCTTCCGTAACCTCGTGACCGTCCTTCCGTATCCTCTGTGATGTCAGTGTGATGTCAGCGAGTTGTGACATCACTTCCTGTACAGGGCGGTTGCACGAAATGTGGATAACACTATATATGGAGATCATGTCATATGGGACTACCGTCATATAAGGTAGCCATTGTTAGGCCGGAGTCAATGGCTGTCTAAACATGGAGATGTGGATAACACTATATATGGAGATAGTCTAGTCCAATATGTCATATGGGACTACCGTCACAGACAGTAGCCATTGTTAATCCGGAGTCAATGGCTGACTGTCTGTACAGGAAGTGATGTCACATGACATACTTTTTATGCCCATATATGAGTCCTAACATGGAGATGTGGATAACACTATATATGGAGATAGTCTAGTCCAATACAGTATGTCATATGGAACTACCGTCATAGACAGTAGCCATTGTTAGGTCGGAGTCAATGGCTGTCTGTCTGTCTGACTGTCTGTACAGGAAGTGATGTCACATGACATACTTTTTATGCCCATATATGAGTCCTTCTGTACCACATCTCCATGTTTAGGCAAACTCCACACAGAAAGGCCCTATCGCCAACTCAACCTAGGGTGTGAGCGATAGGGCCTTTCTGTGTGGAGTTTGCATGTTCTCCCCGTGTCTCCTAGGGTTGATACCCTCACAAAAACATGAACAAACTTCCCCCAGAATGACAACAACTAGAATCGTCAGAGAAACGCTGTGGTTGGCCAGATGGTCAAGAATTGGCCGCGACCTCGCCCTTTAGGGCGAGGTCGCATGTCACCCTGAGGTCGCATTCCACCCTCAGGTGTCTTACTAGTACTACATTGTATGATGAATAGCATTAATGGCACAGTGTAAATGGTAAATGGTGCATTTATATAGCGCTTTTAATCCAAAGCGCTTTACATAGATTGTGCATTACATTCACCCATTCACACACACATTCATACACCGGTGGCGGAGGAAGCCATGCAAGGCACCAACCTACTCACCGGAGGCAATTAGGGGTTCAGAGTCATGCCCAAGGACCCTTCGACATTAACTCAGGGGGAGCCCGGATTCGAACTGGGAACCCTTCGGGATTTATACCCTTCGTGCTCTAATACCAGTTTCTCTACCCCTGAGCTATGCTGCCCCCTTACAGTGTGTGCATGTATGCATGTAGAAACGTAAGTGTGCCTGGCTGTGTCTTTGATGTGCGACTGTATGAGAGAGCGATGCCCAGCAGGTGTGAATTCTTGGCATCCTATCTATCAGGGACGTGCTGGGCCCCTGATTCAGCCCGGGAAAAAGAGTTTTAGAGGCCCTCATTGCGCGCTATAGAGAGAGATCTCTCTCTATAACAAGCCAGTGGGCCAATTACTTGAGTTATATTTTGTTGTTGTCGGGTGGAAACCTTGTATGTCCAAAACCGTTTGTTTTGTATTTATCATTTTGAAAATGATTTAAACTAGTGAAAACAGCCGATCTACCGCGAGGCGTTGTGTGCTTGTAGATCTTCTGTTTTCACTACTTTTGTGCGACAGCCTTGTATGATGAAGCAGGGCTTTGCTTTGCAAAAAAAATTACAAATTTGAAACTTGGAGATACAAGGTTTCTGCCCGACAGCGACGATTTACTTTGTTGGCCGCCCAGCCCCCAATCCGAGCATCTCCTTCCGAACAGCCCCTTCCTCTGATCAATAAGGCCTCTCTCTCTCTTGAAAAGCAGCTGAGTTTGTGGTGATTCACAGAAACAGCCTTGCTTGCTACACGCCTAGGGAAGAGTGCCTGGACAGTCAAAAACACAATAAAACACAAGCTTAGCTAACCTGCATCCGTGCATCGCTAAACAGAGAAAGCCTTGTGCAATAAAGCTTTTGAAATGGAAATGTTTGGCTTTGGATGTGGGTTGAAGTCGTGATGGCAATACTAATGAGATAATGGGTGTTAAGCAAATGAACTAAACCTCTCCCTGAAACCCTCTCGGAATAGATTACTAAGGTTGTGATTGTAATAAATAAGTATGTGTTTTTATGATCTATATAAAACTGCTTTGTGTGAGCATGATACTGTGTACTTGGAAATGGACAGGTATTTCATGTTTGTCAAGGTACCGTAATTATAACGCAGCAAAACAAACTGATGTTTATGTTGAGTGATTTATAAAACTTGTGATCTGCTCATGATGTTTTGGGGATTTTTTTGAAGGATGACTGAACTGTTAATTTACTGTCCAGTGAGCGCCTGATCAAGCTCTTATCTGTTACTTAGACAGCTCACCTTAAATATGAGCTGTCTTGGTTTGTCTGTCCCTGTGTGTTTCTCCATCTCCCTCCCTCTCTCACACGCACGCACGCACGCACGCACGCACGCACGCACGCACGCACGCACGCACGCACACACACACACACACACACACACACACACACACACACACACAAACAAACACACACAGATTGTCTGTGTTTGTCTGCTCTCTGTTGAACTTTGAAACCAGAGGCAGAGGAATGCAGTATAGTTCACTGCCTTTCTCTTCCCCACAGAGCAGGGCGATGTGCCAGAGAGTCTGACAATATTTTACCTCAATCTAAAGGCTGGATTATGCACATTCTCTCCTTCAGCAGTACTGTGCAGGATGAAGGAGCGGGCTCTGCGACACGGCACGCACAACCAAAAACGAACTAATCTGATCAAAACTGGCTTCCAATTCCTTTTGAAACATTTCCTCAAAAAATGTGTTTTATTTCTTCTCTCTTGTTTGTGTTGGTCTCTGGCTTTGCTTTTGTCTCTGTCTGTCTGTCTGTCTGTCTGTCTGTCTGTCTGTCTGTCTCTCTACCTCTCTCTATGTCTCTCACTCACAGAACCTTCGGAAGATGGAGGGGGAGCCATCAGAGGACACAGGCAGAGACCTCAACGAGCTCCAGAATGCTGACTGGGTAGGGTGACCTGACAGTTACACACATATTTCACCGGGCTACCCCCTTAATAAGGTTACCATCACCTCCGTTTTAAACCCCCAACTATGAAGAATTAAGAATTAAGTAGAATTCATTTGTGCCCTCACAGATCTGCGCACACAACCCTCCACATGTGTTTTTGGGTTCCATGTTGTGAGTGACGGGTCATGGTGCTGTGTTTCCTTTAGGCCCGGTTCTGGGTTCAGGTGATGCGGGATCTTCGGGATGGAGTCAAACTGAAGAAGGTACAGGAGCGCCAGTACAACCCTCTGCCCATCGAGTACCAGCTCACCCCCTATGAAATGCTTATGGACGACATCCGCTCCAAACGCTACAAGCTACGCAAGGTCATGGTAAGTGTCCAGTTTGACTGAAGCTGTTGATTCATGGCAGGAAACAACATTTTCAGCATCACCGTGCTTCACCTTAGACTTAGAGCATGAACACTAGCATCCCTATTCAGGGCAAGTCATACTAGGTGAACATTCTGTGAAAATAGGCATCTTTTCAAATAGGGGTTGACAGGCAAATGTACATCAATGTAGGGGTCCTTGATTCGAAAATGTTTGAGAACCATCCTTTTGTTTCCTCTGTAGGTGAATGGAGACATCCCTCCCAAGTTAAAGAAGAGTGCCCATGAGGTCATCTTGGACTTCATCAGGTCCAGACCCCCACTTAACCCTGTGAGTTGGACACATCCTCACATGCATATATACGGGGCATGTCATTTTATCTAGGGGAAGCAGGGGATCATTTAACTACCTACCGGTACAACCTGGTGTCCCTAGTTTGGAAATGTCATTATAGGCCAACATTCACAAAAAGCCTTGGCCAATAACCAAGTACTGTTTCATTCAGGCTTAATACTGTATATAGAACTTCATTTCATGTACTCTCCTTTTTGCATCCTTGTTGGTTTTGAATTGCACTGTCAACCCATCTCCTTCCCTGAGTGGAATGGCTTCAGCAAAACAGCTAGACTAACACAACATTCATTTGGGGTGACATCTACTGTAAAATAATTATCGCTGTTTTTAAATTCAGCCCCAGCGTCAAACACCAAGTAAAGGTGTGCATGCTCCTCCATAGCATACAGCAGTGATTCCTAACCAGGGGTGAACAGCTTGCAGAGGGTACATGGAATGATATTAAAATATTCCAATTAATTTCATAACCCCATTGCTAAACTGTTAGGCTATGTGTACGCTGTAACTAGTTTTCGGTGCACCAGGTTTCACCTATGACATGATGTTGAAATCCGCACCCAAAACAATTTATTGCAACAAGGAACGGATAAATGGTGAAAACGTCCAGTTGCTGTCACTCTCATTTTCCCTGCAGCCATAGGTTTAGATGAAACTATGATTGACAAGAAAGCAGTTCCATTATCAAACAACACAGTCAGATCGATGTCCATTAATATTGTTGGATACTATATGGATAGTAATATTATACTACTGTGACCCGTTGTTAGCTTGTAGATCTGGTATTTTCAAAATTGAACATTTCTGGGGATTTAAGAATAGATTTGCACACTGTCTTAATGCTCTCCAAATAATTGTATTAACCAACCGTATAAAAACATAACATTTTGGCCTCTCCGGCCTTCGTCAGGTGTATACAATACACACATTAAAAGAAATTCTATGTTGTAATTTCTTCTTTTTGAATACTTGAGTATTTACTTGAGTATACTTTATCCACCACTGGTTGTAACCAAGGGGCTAGCTTCTTCAGCTGAAGCCTACTTCCGGGTTCTTGTTGAGCCTGTTGTTCCTCTTAAAGGAGTAGTTCACCCCCAAAATGACTTTTTTTTCTATTGATTACTCATGCCATGGAGACTAGAGTTCAATAATATTTTTTGTTTTTTGTCGCATTCCTAAGACAAAAATGTGATAACAATAAAGTTACCCCCATTCGTTCTGGATGGGCACCCGTTTTTCACTTTCGGTGGTGTCAATACATTATAATCTAATTCAGGTTTTGGGTGAACTACACTTGATTTTATTACCTTAGTAAATCTTTTCATGAATACTTTATGTTTTCAATCGCTAGTTTAAAGTATTTTTTAAATCACCATGATATAGGTTTAGTAAATTATGGTTTAGTAATTAACCCATTTAGGCCTAACCTATAGTTAGGCCCAAATCAGAAATTAGCCTACAAAAAAATAATATATATATATATATATATATATATATATATATATATATGTTGATACATACTGTACATGTACTATAAGCCTAAAATGTGTACCCGGCCTGAATGGGTTGATAACGTTTTTATTTTAAGGAGTGAAGACCCGCCCTCGCTGGGTTTGCAGCCAATAGCATTCATTTCCATTTGGACCTGACGCAGACCGGATATAGAAAGAAGGCTGATTTGAAATCGCTGAGAAAATAGGTTTAATTTATGGTCCGTATAGAAACCAGTGTTGTGACACTGTCCATTCATTTTGCAGTCTAAGGTTGTAACCCTGCTGTTGTTACTGTAGGTAGCAGCACGTAAGCTGAAGCCCCAGACTCAGCCTCCTCCCACCCTCCATGAGAGGATCCTGGAGGGGATTAAAGCCGAGCGAAAACTAAGACCAGTGTCTCCTGACGAGATACGCAGGGGCAGGCTGGGTAAGAGAACTCACTGTGACCCTGTCTCTGTCCATCTCTTGCTGTGTCTCTCTCTCACACACACACACACACACACACACACACACACACACACACACACACACACACACACACACACACACACACACACACACACACACACACACACACTTACGCACATACAGTGTGCACACAAACATACTTAACAGAAAGTATGATGTGTGATGACATGCTTGTTGAGTGCTACTGGGAATCATGTGCAAAGAAAAACAACAAAGAGGAACATAGTGTCATTGCTTTGAACTATGCTTATTTGATCAGCTTGGTCATACTCTGATGAGCCACTGCTGTTTGCTGTTATGACTAAGCTTTCAATGGCGACAGTATGTCTTCATATTTTGCTGAAGCTAATGTCGTTATTGTATTGCTAACTATATTGTTTGCAATCTGCATTAAAGAGCCCTGATGCTATGTGTCCACCATTTCATTTAGATTACCAATAATGAACCAATGTTATCATGAATGTTAATGATGTATTACCTTTGGCTGTGACTCCTTTGCTATCAAACATAAATTTAAAGCTGTTATACTTTGTGATTTGAAAGAAAACTATAAGCATGCTATAGACCCATTTTAGCATTATACTAGTTTAATAAAGGCATGCTGCATCCTCTTGTATTTATTAACTATTTTGTCAGTTTGCATCCTAAACCCAGCCAATAACTATCAAATGCCATAACTGTTTCTCTTTGCAGTAATTCGACCACTTAGCATGTCTTTCAGTTTTGATTCGTCAGGTAAAGACTCCCTTCACTTACCTGGCTTGTTAACTCTTTATTTTAACTTTTTTTGTGGTTCATCTGTTCCTCAACATGCATATGTTCAAACAAACACACACACACACACACACACACACACACACACACACACACACGCACACACGCACACACGCACACACGCACACACAAGCACGCGCACACACGCGCACACACACGCGCGCACACGCGCGCACACACGCGCACACACGCACACACACGCACACCCGCACACACACACACACACACACACACACACACACACACACACACACACACACACACACACACACACACACACACACACACACACACACACACACACACACACACAGATAAACACATTCCATGCTTAAATGCTTGTTGGTGGTTTTGTCTATGTGAGTGGTATATCACAACATTGGTCACTGGTCAGTTTAGAATGAGGGTTGTCACACACCATGCACAGCTGTCTGCTGTAAGACTACACCTTAAACTATCAACTTAAACTCAAAGTGCATTACTGCAAAATGTCACAACAGGATTATGTGGGTGCAGAAATTCTTAGGTCCATGTTTTTTTGTCATCAGAGTGAACCCAAACCTCCTGTTATTACAAGATCTCAGTGTTCTACAGGGGCCAAGGTCTTAACGTACATACAGTACAGTAGGACAATACTGCCACCACGTCCAGAAGTCACACTCACTGATGATGTCACAAGTCGTTGACAGGTCCTACAGCTGGTGTTTATTTAATACTGAGAGAACATTATCATCACCTGAATGTGCTTAAAATGTGTCATTTTGAAATCCCTCATTAGAATACTTAAAGGATGATTGTTGAGGAATCCAATGGATTCCATTCATTTCTTCCGTATGGTATGAAAATCTACTTTCAGAGACCTTGGTGTCATTATTCTTTTTTGTTTATTTAGTTTATTATTCTTTGTCAAAATTAAGTTGTCGATTGTTTTATACAGTATATCTATATATTGGAAAGTTTAGTTGAAAGTAGTCCTTGGAGAAATATTACATTTTAAAGGAGCTATAGTCAACCTTTTCTTGAAAAACGGATGCTAAAATAAAAAGAATGTTTCGAAAATATTTTATAAAAAAATAAGCTGCATATATGTGTTTTTATTCAAAAATTATCACAAAAAGCGTAAAATAATGATAAAACAATCATTTTGGCCACTGTCAGACCGACACTTTGTTTACATTCTAGTCTATAGACTAGGATGTAAACAAAGTGTCGGCCCTACAATGAAAAGGTTGACTATAGCTCCTTTAACATTAATTGACTTATTAACCGCACAATGTTGTTTAGCATCAGTTATTCAGGTTATTGGTAATGTTTTAATTAAAGCTAATAATGGAAACATAGTATTTCTTCATGTATGATACTGCATATGGCCAACGCTGTGAATAGACAATGACATGCATTGATAGTCCTTTAATTTGGTGATGAAAGGCCCTGGATGATATAACTGTAACAGAGCGTTCTGCGTTTATAGAGCAGCATTTGCACGCTTTTTACAAGCATTGAACACAGTTCCCTCCCATCAAGTTCCGAGCTTATGTAACTCCTGGAAAACATTCTGTCGTGGCTGCTGCTCTTTAAGCAATCTCAGGAAAAGTGTCACCTTTACTCGATACATCATCTCTCAAACATACTGCTGTAATTGGACTCTCAAGGAAACTCTGAGCGGGAGCATGTGTAGCCAACCACCTAATCAAGGACTGAAAAGGAACAGCCGAGAGCCTAGCACAACCTCAGTTTCTTTGAAAATCACAAACCTTATCCACGATTTTCCTACGCCCCATAGTGCATTGCGCAGACGTTTGCACCGATCTTCCGCCGCCGATTTACAAGCTCACAACGGGTTGCATCTGCGACGCGACGTGAGCTTGTATGTCTGCTGTTAAACCCGGAAGTTTGGTCCTGATAGTCTCCAGTAAACCCCCGGGGAAAATTGTGGATACAAAGGGATCTTTTCATGTGCCAGAATGACTTTGCAGAATTTAATCAGAGGTGCAAATGGATCAGTGTGCGGACAGGATCTGTCATCCCCATGCTCTGTGCAACACTGAACATGGTGCCAAGAGCTGCATTTCCAGCAATGGCTTGTTCTGAGCATTTGAATATAGTAATTCTCACTAATGTGTAGAGGTGTGTGACATCCCTTCCGACTGAGGCCAGTATCCCTCATTACACCGCAGGCTGCAACACTTCACACAAAAGCCTAATTTATACTTTGTTTTACAACTGTGTTGCTCGTATTAAATAAACCGATTTTTCCACTTTGGTTGAGAACTTTTTCTTTTCCTTGAGCAACATGGTCGTGACATGGTTGGGCTTTTCTCATTCATTCTGTCAGATCATTTATGTGTGAGTGTGTGTGTTTGCGTGTGACTCCACTTTTACAATGGATCGTTCTCCGAACTCAAACCGAGTGGGTGGTTCAATTCCCATGTTTTACTCGCACAGGCTAATGTTCCTGTAAACACAAATAATTGTGGGCTCGCCTAAAGGCGAGCACACGTATGTTATCTTCATTATTTATTTCTATACTAGTCAGTATCCTAAAACTTTGGCGCGCTTCATCTCCTAAACGCTTACACCTTTCAACACCATTCAAATTTTTATGTGTTCAGCTTACTGAGGACAAGTGTGCGTGTATTTTTCTTTTTGAAATGTTTTGTAGTTTAATTATAAAAAAATAAAAATGTTTAACTTTAAGCACCCAATGCATTTCCAATGGGTCCCCAGAGTGGAGAGAAGGATAATAGACCCATGTTTATGTTAAGGCGCTGTGGCTGCAGTGTTCACACTTCAGATATGCTATCTATATCATTGCGTTCACACAGGTCTGCTCTCTGATTTGATCCAAATGTCTAAGCTGTGTGATGTATAAAACTATAGTTATAGTTAAAACTATAAATAAATGTCCCTCTCCACTCTACTGATTACACAGCTGTGATCAAGAATCAAGTCCGGGCGATGGGATGTAAATCCCATAGCCATATATCCTAGAGCCCGCAGGGACAGTCAGCCATATTAGTGGTTGTTGTTGGTTGTCAGGGAGATATCAAAACCAATGCATTTCCAAGTCAGATCCACAAACACAATAAAAGCCATGCTCCACTCCTCAGTCTGGAGTGGCCACATAGAAGAACGCCTTGGTTATAGACATAGTGGAGGACAGATGTGATCTGGGATTGTTAGCCTACAGTATATGCACTCAATATACTCCACTACAGTTGGAGTCCATTTGACAGTTGCTGGTTCCCAAACACAGAATCAAAAATGTAGATCTAGAACACATATAATATGTACAGTACAGTAAGGTTCAGTAGAGTACAGTAAAAGTACAGTAAGGTTCAGTAGAGTACAGTAAAGTACAGTAAGGTACAGAAAGGTACAGTACAGAAAGGTACAGTAGAGTACAGTACAGTAAGGTACAGTAAAGTACAATACAGTACAGTAAGGTACAGTAGAGTACAGTAAAGTACAATAAAGTACAGTAAAGTAGAATAAAGTACAGTAAGGTACAGTGGAGTACAGTAAAGTACAGTAGAGTACAGTAAAGTACAGTATAGTAAGGTACAGTAGAGTACAGTACAGTAAGGTACAGTACGGTACAGTAGAGTACAGTATAGTATAGTACAGTAAGGTACAGTACAGTACAGTAAGGTACAGTAGAGTACAGTACAGTAAGGTACAGTAGAGTACAGTAAAGTACAGTAAGTTACAGTAGAATACAGTAAAGTACAGTACAGTAGAGTACAGTAAAGTACAGTAAGTTACAGTACAGTACAGTACAGTACAGTACAGTAAGGTGCAGTACAGTATAGTAAGGTACAGTACAATACTGTAAGGTACTGTACCTTACAGTACCTTAAAGTATCCTATTTGTTGGGTTGGAACCGAGCCCACACTGTTTCGAAGGAACAGTATTTCTAGTTGGTTGAAGTTATCTCTGTCCAATGACAGCCATGGTGATCAAGGCTGTGATCGTAAGATCGATGTTCCCTTTTAGGTTTTGGCAAAACACGCAGCATGCCACAGGACTTGTTCCGTACGGGTGCAGGTAAAGTATATGAGTGCTGCTGGTTTTGAAAAGGCCTTGTTCACCCTAACCCACAACGGCCTTGTCTGTCTGTTTACCCGGCTTTACACTAATATTGCTGGTAATGAGGGAATTGGATTTGGTTAGGAGCAAATTGACTCTAGGGTGCAATGGCTAGAATACGCTATTTACTCTGACTTATAAACCCTTTGGGCTGGTTGTTATGTACTAATTTAGCAGCAGAGCGGTTTCATTGCAATCTCTGAAGTGATAGAAAGACTCTTAGTTCCAGCCCCGCCGAAGCCTTGGAGATCTTTTAGAGCCTGCGAGCTCCTGTGGATCCTTCTGTCTTTTCTCAGAAACAGGGAGAGAAAGAGAGAGAAAGGGCGAAAGAAGAGAAATGAGGGAATCTGGCAAGGTTACAGGTGTCCCACAGATCTTATGTGCCTATGCAGCTCTTTAGTAGCTGCCATTTCCAGAACTAGTATTTTTATTTCCTCTTCTCATGCTGCCTCGCTCCCTCTCCCTTGCAGTATTTCAATCCCCCCCCCCCCCCCCACACACACAAACACGCGCACCCCTCTCTTCTCAATGTATCCCTTGCTGTTGTGCATGTTTAACCACTTCTATCAATTGTAAAAGCCAGGTGGAATTAGACAAGGAGATTGTCAGGTAGCCCAAGCTGGCTTGTATTAGTCTTATGTTTTCAGGTTCAGTGAGCTGCGGTCTTTAAATGGCTTTGTGATTGCTTCACTCTCCGTGGCGTGCTGTTTTGCACAGAGGCCTCGTTAGACGTAGTGGATGCAGGGATTTGCTTGCCAGAGTTACGCTCCTACTGTACAAAGCCGATGTACGTGAAGAGCCAGTTGTCTGCCTCAAGAGCTCAGAGTCTTAATCTTACATGGTTCCATGCTCTGTGTGTAACATCAGCTCCTTCCTTTGTTTCCCCACACATCCCTATTGCTTTGCTTTGGGATGGATCTCTAGCTTTTTCCTTCAATCTTTCATAGCATCCTCTCACCTTACCGTCATTCAAACATACAGCTAATGGGTTAGTGGGTTATTTCTGTCAAAGTGCATAATTGTAGGTTGATGAAACAAATTCGAGATCTATTCAAGATCCATTCTTGTAGTTCGTGGACGCATTTTGAAAAAGGAAAAGAGGATGCGAGAAATTGAGGGCTAAGGACTTTTGAGATTCGTCTCTTTGTGTTTTCCGCTCCTTGATTGTCCCTCATTTGTCTGGTTCTATGCAGATGACTTCAGTCCTAACATGGCCAGGAGGGTGTCCAGCACCCTGTCTCTGCACGGTGGATCTCCATCCCTCGCCTACGGGGCCCCTACTGGATCCCAGTCCGCCCCCCAGAGGAAACGACTCCTGAAGGCTCCCAGCCTGGCTGAACTGGACTCCTCGGACTCTGACGTGAGTGTGTGTGAGTCCGTGCTTGTTTGCAGTGGCGTCACAAGGGGTAGGAAAGTTGGACTGAGTTACCAGGGCCCAAGGTGGAGGGGCCCTATAGTAACTTTAGCTATTGAAAAATAGCAGTTATACAAGCTCACAGCGCGGCACCGAGTGCCGCGCTGCAAGCTTGTAGATCTGCTATTTTTGAAAAGTCGTGAAAATGTGCGCAAATCTTTGAATGTATGTATTTTTTAAGTGAACATTTCTAACACAAAATTTGCTTCAGGGGGGTCCCTGGAACTAAATATTTTGAGATCGGGGTCCGTGGCCAAATATATATCATCTTGGGGGTCCTTGACATAGGTTTCTTGCACACATTTTCACGATTTTTCAAAAATAGCAGATCTACAAGAGTGCCGCGCTGTGAGCTTGTACTGTATATCTGCTATTTTTCAATAGTTAACATTCATGGGGGGCCCGCAGTGAATTCTTGTACCCAGGGCCCAGAATTTGGTCTGACGCCCATGCTTGTTTGTATGTGTTTGTGTGTTTCTTGAATTGGTGTGGGTGTGGGTGTGTGTGTTGTTGGGAAGATTGTGTTTGGTATTGAACAAATAATGATCGATGCGCTCACATCTTTGCTATATTCAGGATGATGAGACTGTGGGGCGCAGGTCGGCCAGCAGCTCCAGTGTCGCAACATCAGTGATGGATGACACGTCTCCAGAGACGGCCCTTGGAAAGAAAAGTGAGTCTCCATCCATCCACTTTCCACCAGCATCATCATCTTTTCCCTTGACTCTCCTTCACAGAGAGACTGCTGATAGCCATTAAGACAGCTATTACTCTAATTACCATTATTAGCATTAGCATCCATCCATCAATCCATCTGCTTATCCGCAGTCAGTCGCAGAGATAACAGTTCCTGCAAAACAAAAAAAAAAATTCCCTTTCCAACACCACATTATATAGCTAACTCTAACTGGGGGTTCCCGAGGCATTCCCAGGCCAGTGTGGAGATTGAACAACCCCATCTGGTCCCTGGTCTTCCCCGTGGTCTCCTCCCAGCTGGGTGTACCTGGAAAACCACCCTGGGGCATCCGTATTAGATGCCAGAATCACCTCAACTGGCTCCTTGGAGCACCATTATTATTATGTATATTATGATGTCATTATTACATATTTATGGCCTCTTTAAGAGAAATATGATCATTGATTTAAACCAAACAAACTCTTCCCTGCCAACTCCAGCTCCACCCATGTTCCTGCCCATCTCCTCCACGCCCCAGCCAGAGCGCCGCCAGCCCCAACAGCACAGGAGACACTCCATCGAGAAGGAAACTCCCACCAATGTCCGACAGTTCCAGCCTCCTTGCAGACAGAGCTCCAAGTCTCTGGTGAGTCAGACACTACCAGCAATACAATAAAACACAAATACAAAAACAATATAACTTGGTTGTGTCCGCAATAATGATAATTATTCATGTCTGAAGAGAATCGGAAGAGAGGTTTTCTAAGGTCATTATGGCCCGGGGAAATTTCTCATGGTGGCCATTTATTAGGAGAGCCGATAAGGAGAGCATAAGGATGGGTACACTGAGTTGAGACAAGGGAGGGATTGAAACCAGACATCCAGTCACTCCCGTCTCAACCTTCTCTTGCCACATTCAGCAGATTGAAAGATCTTCCTCTTTAGCTGCGTACGTCTAAATCATGCGGCCCCAACATGCTCACCTTGTCATTTCCGTGAATAATCGAGACCCTTATTACAGTACCTCCCACCCACACACAACACACTGTAACCTTCTCTCACTCAGGTTGGAATGTTAGCCACACTGCTTGGCTGGAGCCCTCTCCTCTGCTCCTCTCCCTCTACACTCCATCACATACGGAGTTCCCACCCTATTGAGGCATGTGTGTTGGGGTTGGTGTGGGCGGTTTTTGCACTGTGCAGGGGCATCCACATCAGTGGAAGAGAGTCTGCCAAGGTTTGCCAGTCTCCTCCCAGTCCATGCTGGCATAATAATAACAACTGTAGTCAAGCATACTGTACATCTTCTCCTAATACTGCTTTCTGCTTGTTTAGAGATACTTTGCAAAGTGCAGATCTACTGCCATAGTAGTAAATGCATTAAATAACAAGTTATTTCCTTAATGGACAGGTGAGTTTGTGTTATACTGTTTCATACTGTACATTTTAACCAGCAACTCGATCATACTGCAAAGTATAAATTAGCCTAGCCCCTTCCGGCTGATACATCCTTTAAATGCCCTTCATTTCCTTTTATAAGGCTCTGCCTTGGCTAACATCCATGTTAGTGCTCTCAATAACAAAAACAATTAACTAGCCATCACCTAATTTCAGTTGAAACTATAATAGACATAATGTGCTCTTGTTATGCAATAGACATGTGCCATTGCACTTTGACTTTGGCTAAATGTGTAGTTTATGTTCTAGCACATTTATCTAGCAGGATCTGCACAGATTTGTGAGAGTTATGAAAATATATATGAACTACTAATGCTTCTCCATTTCCTTGCCTGTGTTTTAGTTACGGCTCAGCAGGGTGTATCTTACAGTGCATTAATTAGCACCATGGGAATTTTTTACTCATGTTTTCTCACTTTTTCGATCCTCCAAGTAGAAGGTAACATTAATAGAAAGCGTGACACGATGAAAAGTACAATAGCACCAGTATTCTCAGCCAAGTGAAAACCTATTTAGGCATACAGAACATGTTCAGCTCCAATGCAATTTTCACAAGCTGGCATTCCATAGTTTTACACAGACACAGTGCCAGTGCAGTGAGAATTCAGAAGACGCACACTGTTTGCCATTGACATTGATATGCGCAGTGATAGTAGGCCTTAGCTCATTTGCCATTTTCTGAGTGGAAAAGATTTAAATTTAATTTTAAATCTCCTTTGTCCCTTTATCATCCCCAGGATGGTGTTAGTCGCAAACAAAGTTGTCTCATGTCATGACGTACTGTATCTGTAACCATACATAATGTAGAAACAGGCACCAAGTGGAACTCCTCCATAAATGTGGAGATGTGTGAATTACAGTACTGTCCAGTGTCCTATGCCTATGCCTATGCCACCTATTTGTTTCCACAGCAGAGGTGGGCTGTAACTAAGTAAATGTACTTGTGTATGTTATTTTAGTATCTATACATTACTTGAGTATTCATATTTTTGGATACTTTCACTCCACTGCAAAAAAACGTACATTATTATTTCACTATTATTTCTGGAAAGTTCACATTTGGATGGTAAATGTAGATTAAAAAAAAAAAGTTAAATACAGCAATACATTGTTATTTTTTAAGCAAATACTTTAGTACTCTAATCTAATTACACATTTGTCTGAGCAACTTTCACTTGTAGTTGAGTAATATTTGACCAGGAGTATCTATACTTTGACTCAAGTACTTTGATTGGTTGATTGATTTATTGGTCGATTGATTGATTGATTGGTCGATTGATTGGATACTTTATTAACACTATAGAAGCATTACGGCAGTACAGTAACTAAACAATGCGAAAGGGATAACACAAAGTCATGGGGGGGGGGGGGGGGGGGTGTTTCCATTGTGGTACATTGTACTCAATTTATCATGACATACAATACATACAATACTTTCCATAGAGTACTTTATCCACCACTTTTTGTCCAGCAATATTATGGATTCTGTGTAAAATGGTAAATGGTGCATTTATATAGCGCTTTTATCCAAAGCGCTTTACAGAGATTGTGCATTACATTCACCCATTCACGCACACATTCATACACCGGTGGCAGAGGAAACCATGCAAGGCACCAACCTGCTCACCGGGAGCAATGTGGGGTTCAGAGTCTTGCCCAAGGACCCTTCAACATTAACTCAGGGGGAGCCGGGATTCGAACTGGGAACCCTTCGTGCTCTAATAACCGTTTCTCTACCCCTGAGCTATGCCGCCCCATTTCCCGTGGGAAAGGGGCTTAAGTGAGGCAGTTGTTTCTCCTGTACCATTAAATAAAGCACTATGGTGCTGAAGTGGGATAGACTATGGTTTGAATCGGCTCTGCCTATCAATCCAGTCCGTTATACAACCCAGGCCAACTCGGTGTGAACTGTTTTCTTGTCCAGTCAACAATGGGGATGTTTTTAGAGCCCAAATGTACCCTGGCGTGAGACAGAGCGCCAGTATCGGTGTGTGTGTGTGTGTGTGTGTGTGTGTGTGTGTGTGTGTGTGTGTGTGTGTGTGTGAGTGCGTGCGTGTGCGTGTGTGTGTGTAAATGGAATGAGAAATGTGTTAATGTGGTGTTTGGTGTTGCCATGGCAACTAACTGTTTGTGTGTGTGTGTGTGTGTGTGTGTGTGTGTGTGTGTGTGTGTGTGTGTGTGTGTGTGTGTATGTGCGCACACGTTTGTATGCGTGTGTGCAGGAGGAGTTCTGTTTCCCTGTGGAGTGCTTGTCTCTAACAGTGGAAGAAGTTATGCACATCAGACAGGTGCTGGTCAAGGCAGAGCTGGAGAAATTCCAGCAGTACAAAGAAGTCTACAATGCCATGAAGAAGGGAAAGGTACGCCTAAGCACTTATTGTATATCAGTACCAGTACAGTATTTGTTTTCTGATGTGCCTGTTTGAGGGGAAATAATGCAATTTAAAATCTTCAGGTTTCCTGTGGAAGCCAAGTGCTTTTCTATGATCGAGTGAACTGTACCGTCATGAAACTGTACCTTTTCCTATGCAAACTTCTTATAAAGTCTTCAATCAATCAAATCAATCATCATCTGCTTGTGCTTTGGATTGCAGCTTTGCTTCTGCTGTCGAACCAAAAGGTTTTCCTTTTTCACTTGGTCCTACACCTGTCAGTTTTGCAAAAGGTAAGATATTACACTGTTGGATTTCTCCCTGTTAATCCAACCTATTTGAAAGTTTAGTACATGAATCTTTCTCATTAAATGTTCCCTGGTTTCTCCTTTTAGGCCTGTGTGTTCCCAGTGCTGTAAAAAGGTACGTCATCAAACACATCTTACATATAATCTTAAATGTAGTATGTAAAATACAATAATTGTTAAATAACAGGGGTCTCTCCGATTAGTAAACAGAAAATACATTTTCAGGTAGGCATACCAATTTTATCCAATCATGAGAGAGAACTCATACAAGATACAAGATAAACAATTTACATTTGAAGCGATGAAACAAATATATGTGCAGTACAATTTTGAACTGATAAATGATCTTTGTGGGGTTGTCTCTCCTTTGGATAACATATCCTGACCTGGATGTATTTTCTGTTTGTACTTTCTGTTTACTAAAGAGCTGGGCAGATGGGGAGACCCCTGTTACTGAATAAACAATCTGTAGCAATGATTACTATTGGAATATAGAGCTTTAACATTTTAACAATAACCTTTTATAACAAAAACACATCACTTTACACCCCTTTTAAGCCTGATTAGTTCATTGCACACTGCACAAAGTATAGGTCAAGCCTTGTATCCAGAGTGAACAAGACAAGAACCAAAAGAAAGAAAGAAAAACGTCATGTGCATACAGCTTGTACAGCATAATCAATCAACGAGATTCCCATTTGTGCTCTCCCACTCTACCAGATGCGGCTGCCATCCAAACCCTACTCCAGCTTGCCAATCTACTCCATAGGCTCCACTAACACCCTCCCCAGGGAAAGGTTGGCTGCCATGTCTGCTGTAGGAAAGGGATTGTCGGTGGCCAGTGGTGAAGGCTCACCAGGAGTGCCGCGGGCCTCAGGAGCTTCTTTTGTGAGAGGAGCAACTGCAGGGCCATCTAGGGGAGGTGGGGAGCTATCAGGAGATGGAGTAGGTGTTAAACCCTCCACTAGCAAAGAGCGCCCCAGCTTTCAGAAGACCATGTCCAAGTAAGATCTTTAACAACAATACGTACATGCTGTAGGTTGCTGTTCTTCATCTGTATTTGTTCTTAGCAGCGGCTGCATTGTGTGTTTTCTATGTTAATATAGAGAGGATTGCATTTTATTTATTTGTTGTACAAAGCAAATAATGATGTAAGCTGTACTGTACACATACTGTCGTATGTCCATGTGGGTTTGACTTTAAGACCGAAAATAAGCATTTTGTTATTGTCAGATAATTGCAAAGCAAGCAACCATTTTGATACTTAAATAATGGTAGCTAAACAAAATACAACCACCCTTGTGTTATAGTACTCCTTTCACCTCTATCAGGTTGTCGAAGCATGGCTCGCTGAAATCTCATGAGGAAATAGAGCTTCCCTCAGAACTGACAGAGGACTGGGCCACCATGGAGGTGTGTGTGGACTGCAAGAAGTTCATCCACGACATTATCTCTTCCAGCAAGCACAGCCTGTCACTGGCCACCAAGAGAGCACGCTTAAAACGCAAGACACAGTCCTTCTACATGTCCTCTCCTAAAGGGAGAGAGGAGTATCGACCATCAGAGAGAACAATCAAGGAGATCTAGAGCTATCCTAGTCTTCTGTCTTCCTCCATCTTCCTCCATCTTTCTTTTCTATCTCCCAACATTTCTTTCTTTCTTTCTTTCTTTCTTTCTTTCTTTCTTTCTTTCTTTCTTTCTTTCTTTCTTTCATTCATTCATTCTTTGGTCTCTCTCTGTCTCTCTTCCAACTGCCTGCTGCATCTACATTATATGGCACAATTATGAAGACTCAACACTGGAAATTATTTTCCACTATGATCAGGTCTCTGTACCATACTGTACATGTCTAGCTCTTTTAGGATAGACTTATGTGTGGACCGTGGTTGCCAATGGCAAAGTGTGTGGACTGTGTGGTCTTGTTTGTGCGTCCTGATCGCAGTACAGTTCCTCTATTCTAGAAAAATGTATGAATATGGCAATCTTTTTCTACCACATTTTGTTTCCTCTGTAAGATAGATGGTCCCGTAAAGAAAAAAAAAAAAAAGCATATACTTTTCTCAAAAGAGACTGAAATGGCTGTTGAGACAAACAAGGTAGTGTGGCGGCCTCAAAGAGTGGCTTCTCTCCTTTCACAATGTGGCACAATGGAACGGTTCTTCATGAGTATTCATCACACATGGAAAAACAGAAAGAAAAAAAGTAAGGCTGGGACTTTAACTGATTAATTGCGATTAATTAATTACAGAAAATTAACGCGATTAAAAAAATTAACGCATTTTAATCGCACTTCGTTTTTGCACCACAGAACCTTCAGTTTCGGGCATACCGATCATAGCGATGCACCAACCAAGAAGAGACAGCAAACGCAAAGGGAGAAGTAGCCGATCAGAGCGCTTTGCTTGGCCCAGTGGATGCGAAATTTAGATTTAAAAAACTCACTCGTTGACTCACTCGTACAACAAAATGAGTTTTACTTGAAAAAAAATGCTTCTCAGGTCAAATATCGATGTGCGATTAAAATGCGATTAATTGCGATTAATTAATCACAGAGCCTGTAATTAATTAGATTAAAAATGTTAATCGCATCCCAGCCCTAAAAAAAAGAAAAAAAATCAACGAGCACAAAAGAAAAGACTGATGTGTACTTGAATTCCTCAGGCAATGGCACTCTAGCTAAGGGTACAAGGTTTAGATCTTGGAGTCTCCTTAAACACCAGGGGCTGACCATGACAAGGAACTAAGCGATGGCTTAATGAACATACAGTACTGTATATAGAACAACTTATTTTCAAAGCATTTTGGTTTTGTATGATGTATATACAGTTCACGATGCATACATTTTTGGTTGTCCTCTAATTAATTTGTCCTCTAATTACTTTACTTTTTCATTGGTCATATTATTGAGAGGAGTTGTACACACATTTCAGTTTGTCTTTGTGTGTGTGTGTGTGTGTGTGTGTGTGTGTGTGTGTGTGTGTGTGTGTGTGTGTGTGTGTGTGTGTGTGTGTGTGTGCGTGCGTGCGTGCGTGCAGATTTAGTGCCAAAATTACTCATTACTCATTTGTGTGTAACCCAAAGAAGCCTTGTTTTTATTCCTGTAAGTGTTGTACATGCACTGCTCTTGCAATAGAAGAGGCATGCTGCATTGTGTACAATCTTCTGTTATTTGGCTTGTGTAACACTATGCTCCCAGTGGCCAAACAATGATGGGGAAAGCTTAGTCAGTGGAACACTGTATATTGGTGTTGAGGTACAAAGTGAAATGGAAACTTATACTTTCAACTAGAAGCACAACTTGATTTTCATTTCTACTTCAAAATGCCACTCTCATTTTTGTTTCCTTTGCAAATGTTCAAAATAAAATTCAGTCTGCTTGTATAGAAATAGAAGTAGGGATGGATTGTTGTTTGCCTAATAGGCTACAGCATTATTTTGCAGGGTATGAAAAGTAGCCAGGATTTGACTGGGGACTAGTGGAAAATGTAGAGCCAATTAGACCCTCCAGGTCCACGATGAATCATATTATATTTAAGGTTAATTTACCAAATTGCCAAACATATCCATATCCTTCACCTGTTCTAGTTAGTACAGACTCGCTGGTCATTTTAAAGGCATCAAATAATGTTAACTCACTCCCCTGGCTGTTAAAAACATAAAGCTTTGCTCACAATAATGCCTTTTATGATTTTCAGTAAGCTGTGATCACATCTAATTTTCCTCATCTCCCTCGATATTTCTGCCTTAAAAACTGTCTTTTGTAATCACAGTCATAACATGAACACAGTCATCTAACTACTGTAAATACTTTTGTTTACTACCATTTGTATGTAGGTCAGGTCTGTATTGGCTTGATTCAGAGTGAAACTACTGTGGTTTTTGTTCTTTGAGGGAATCTGGCTAATGTACAATGCGTAAACCCTGGACTTCACCCCAAAGAGAGAGAGAGGGGTGGTGGGCTGAGAAATGCATATGAAACCGTGAGATGTAACAGCATCATGCATGTACAGTACTATGATGTAATTGTACCTTCAATCTCTTATCTTCTGGCTGTAACTCCCTACTGAGAATACAACAAATGATAACTAAAACAATAAAATATAATGCAATACCCTACACCTGCAAGCATTTGATTTTTCCCCCCTTTGTTTTAATTGTTTTAAAAATAAAACACTTATTGTCACTTCATACAAAAGAATCTTCTTTTCCTTTTCGTCTTTTCACTTCAGGGGCCGCCACAGTTCCTCTCTCGGAACCCTATCATATGCTTTCTCTAGATAAGGCACAATGCATGCAGCTCCCTCTGAACTTCTCTGTCAACATCCTCAAATATTCCATCTGTAGTACTCTTCCTTGGCACGTGTTCATAAAAATCAGCACTTCTCCAGTCGTCAGGCATCCTCTCACTCAAGATCGTGTTCAACAATCTGGTCAAGATTCTAGACACATATCCTAGAGTCTAGACACTTCCATACTTCTACGGGTATATCTTCAGGACCAACCATCCGCTTCAATGCCTTCCTCACTTCGTCTTCACTAATATTTTTAACTACACTACACCACTACAACTCATCATATGCTGTTTGGCCTATGCCACCTCTCTGTACTCTTGTCACTCCCAAGTCTCCTTATCTACTTTCCTTTCACTCCCTTTCAGCTTCCACCACTTGGTCCTCTGCTCTGCCTTTGCCCTCTTTGTCTTCCTTGCCGCCAGGGCCATCCTACACACCACTATTCTATGTTGTTTGGCAACACTCTCATCTACTTTGCAGTCCTTCACATTACATCGTCGATAAAATATGTAGTCCACTTTTGTGCTCCTATACCAACCCGGTCTCCAGGCAAAAATGTCAGAACCTCTGCTCTTATATGTCACCCTGTGTTCCTGCTTCTTCTGGAAAAAGTATTCAATACAGCAAATTCCTTCCTCTTTGCAAAGTCTACCACCATCTGTCCTTGAGTTCCTATCCTGAATACCAAACTGGCCAATCACTTCCTCATCACTTCTGTTGCCTGCACCAACATGTCCATTGAAGTCTGCGGATACTCTGTATCACTTTTTCATCTAACTAATTCCAGAATTTCTCCTTCTCTTCTAACTCTCATCTTACCCGTGGGGCATATCCACTGACAACATTGAACATCAAACCTTCATTTTCTAACTTCAAGCTCATCCCTCACATTCTTTTCACCTCCAGGACATTCCTAGCAAACTCCTCCTTCAGGATAACTCCTACTCCCTTTCTCTTCCCATCTACACTATGGAAGTTATTGAGTTGATTCGCATTATTGATTTGGCATACCGTAGGTTTTATACGGATGCTCTTCCTGACAAAAGTGTCTGCATTTGCCCGGTCTTGGGACCGGCACAAGTAGGACACTGGCTTGTGCCCCGTTGAGGCTGCATTACCAAATAATATACTTTATTGTAACAATATTCTGCAATAAAATGTAAAATACATAATATACTCCACAATAAAAAACAGAATCTCAACAAAAAACAGAGAAACTGGGTACTAAACAGTTCTGAGGTGAGTTTACATACATTTTTCACAATATCAAAGCTTAGACTTTTTAGTTTTTGTTTATGATTCTTTCCATTGCGAACAGAAGCTCCTCTTATTTTACCCTGAATATCAAGACCATGAAACGTCATTTGAAATAACTTAAGTTGTGTGAAATTAAGAAAATACTCAAGACCTCTTCTAAGTAGGCTATAAATAAATCAAGATTTTGAATCAACACTACAAAGATTACAGTCATTTTTGTACAAACTTAAACAATTTCAAAATGTCTACACATGTATGAAAACACTGTAGATATTTGTATAAAACCATATTATGCATTTCTCTGAGATATGGTTCTGCCAAAGAGCAGCAGAGTAATAACAACAAGAAATAAAACACTGCAACAGTCTTCTATGGAGAAAAGGATGCAATTGCATTGAAATGTCAGTGTTTGCTTGCCCCTAATAAAGTCTATTTTAAGAAGGTCTGTTTGCTGCAGTACTGTTCTCTTTGATTCCATTATTCTGAGAACATCATGCTTTCATCATCATTACAACACTATAGCAAATTCCCTTTAAAGGCATATTGTTTATATTCAAATATTTTATTTGGGGTGCAACTGTGGGGTATATCAATTCATTTAATTATAAATTATCGATTTGAATAATAACAAGATATTTTAATATTTTTTCTCTTTTAACAATAGGAAAATAGCTTAAATAGGTTCTTCAAACTCACAGCACACTATTGTGATAAATCAGAATATTTTTTGGTGTCAATTTCATGATGTATACAAAATATTATATTTAAAAAATGTGATGGTTCAGTTAATCGAATAATAGCTAAGAAAATAATCGATAGTTGCAGCCCTACTTTTTTAACTGATTAGGCCAGCTGCATCACTCAATGAAAGTACATAAAATTCAAGTATGACCAGGAATTTGTCTATTTACTGTACATGATCCTTAATATGAACATTAAATTATGATTAACTTTTTGTAAAAGGGTTAACTATGCAACACCTCCTAGGCTGCTTACGCAATGTCATCAGCAACTGTACTCAAAGTTTGCTCATTCTAAAATGCATATATTATGTCAACTTGAGGAGCAACATTGCAGGGATGTGTATGTGAAAACACATGTCAGTCCAGTGTACTTTGGTCTTCTGATGTAGTTTCTGTCTCCATTTCATATGGCTGATTTACCTCCATGGAGTTGTTGTCTCCTATGATGACACAGTTGAGGTGAGAGCCATAGATGTGAATGCTCTGAGGGTCTGATGGTGGAGCTGGAACAGAGGTCTGGGGTGCCATCTGCTGCCCACAGCTGCACCTCATGGACTCTAGAAAATAAATGAACAAATTAAAAAACTAGTGGGATTTTCCTTTTCTCTATGAGTTCTGAGGTAGTTTTTAATCCTAATCTAAAATAAAATAAAAAACAATGGCATAAATTCATAAACTGAACCCAACTCAGTTATCTGAAGGGAGGAAATTCACTGTGACAGTGTAATAATATACTGTTGTACAGTTGTTGTAGAATGAGTGTATGTGCCCTTTAAGAGGAATGCTGGGAGACGCGGGAGGTGTGGATAGTGGAGGGAGGAAGTAGTTGATCTCTGACCTGTGTAGTGTTTGATGTGGGAAGAGAAGCAGTGTTTGATGTTCACGACACTGAAGAAGTTATAATAAACAAACTTTGCCTGATTAAAAGTAACTGTTAATTCACCACTGTGCAACGGGAAAAGTTACACGTTGGGTTGTACCCCGAAGTTATAACGGATTACGGATTAAGTGTTATAGTGTTAACCTCGGCCGTGGAATTGAATGGAATTCAGTTCCCCTGTGTCTGCCGTTTTTGTGAGGTCCGGAGGCGAAGACAGGAAAGGTTACACAGTGTACAGTATATAACTTTTCACAGATGAGATAATGACAAGTATTCAATATTCATTGTTGTATTACAAATTGACTAATGTTTATTGACTTTTGATTGATTTTCTTTCTTTTTTTTTCAAATCTTTAGGCCACTGCATGTGACTGTCACCTGAAGGGACATTGTTGCAAATTAACATAAAGCTACTGAAAAATAGGAATACCCACCATTCATTTGGAGCCCAGAAGCATGCAACAGAGGCTGACTTTCCACAACTGCAGACTGGTAGTTCTTGTTCCCAATGACGCAACTGGTCATGGTGGTGTTGCTGATGTTAACAATTAAGGTTGTAGGCGGGGGAGAAATGGAAGTCAGAAGACCCGCTGCTTATGTTTATTTTGAAAGTGCAAGAGAAAGGAAATGGGGAAGAGACTATCATAATGGGAAGTTCCTAGTTACACAACTGAATGAGAATATGTTTGTCATTGAAGTTTCTTGTAGTTCCCAAAGATACAGAAATCCTGTACTGTAGTGTAGAGACTATAAACCAACAGCTATGATTTACATGTGTGTAATAGGTGAGATGTGTATGGATTATGAATTATAAAGCTGCAAAGATGTATTGTATACATCTTACATTGTTAAATTTGCAATGTTTCATTTTTAAAAGATATTTCTATATTATCTGGGTATGTTATGCTGATCTGACAACAGCTTTCTATGTAAAGCATGGTGCGGACTAGATGTTGCAATAGAGGTCTTACTTATTTCCATAGTACTGTAGTAGTAGACTAGTGCTCAGAGATGGGCAGTATTTGAAATACATGTATTTGAAATACGTATTTGAAATACTTTTTTGTATTTTGTAATTTGTATTTGGCTGGGACGGAAAAAATTGGATGTAATTTGTATCAAAATACTTCCAGGTCTAGTATTTTCTGTATTTGAAATACAAAATACTTTTTATGTAATTTTATTCTCAAATGGACACATTTTAAACATTCGCAAAGGTTTAAACTGTAGGGGGAAAGACACAATAAGGGACCAGCATTTCTGGCAATGTCATCATTAACAGCCAATGAGGGACCAGCATTCCTGGTGATGTCAGTAATGATATCACTGGCATCGCCAGTGGTGATGCCAGTGGTGAGCGCACCTCATGGCGCGCTCTGCTGGCGTGCAAGCAGGCCATACATGGCCTACTTGTGCACAAGGAGCAAGTTGGCACCTCAACAGAGTGCAGTTTTAGTAATTATAAGGCTGGCAGAGCGGGTTTTGCACTCAATGAAGCAACTGTGCATTCAGTCTCATGCCATAGTTCCTTTAGAAGATAACGGTAAAGTGGGTTCCAGACGATACGCGGTCACCGCCTCCTAGTAATTCATTTTCAATGAGAGGCGGGCGGCTATTTCTGCCGCGCAGCTAAGTTTTGAGGCGGCGAGGCGAGCGGGCGCAGTCCCGTGAAAATCCCTGCGAGCGTGCTCGTTTGTGCATGCGTACATGGGCAGTGAGAGTTGGATTGTGTTCATCTTTGTGAAATACCTTGTGGCGTTTACTCACTGAGCAAGTGTGTTTGTGTCTCACCGCGGTGCGGTAACCCAAGCGGGGTAGCACTTTATAATAACTATACACTATAAAGCATTAGTTAAGCATTAGTAGCTAATGAATTCATCATGAATTCATCATGAGTTCATAGTTTATTAATCACGAATTCATCATTAGTAAGGAATCATTTATACATTAACTGAACATTAGTAAACACAGTAGTTAAGCATTAGTAACTATTGAATTCATCATGAGTTCATACTTTATTAATCATGAATTCATCATTTGTAAGGCATTATCTATACATTTACTGTACATTAGTAAACACAGTAGTAAACACAGTAGTTAAGCATTAGTAACTGCTGAATTCATCATGAGTTCATACTTTATTAATCATAAATTCATCATCAATTAATGATTCATTAAGGTAGTTACTACTTGTTAGTTAAGTATGTTCCGTGAGCCCATCTAAAGTGAGGACTATTCATGCCTTATAAAGCATTTATACATGAGATAGAAGCAGTGATGTAGAAAATGACCGTATTTATTACAAAAGCGGACACCTGAAACATAGTAATAATAAAACAAAACATTCATGATTAATAAGCATTAGTAACTGCTGAATTCATCATGAGTTCATACTTTATTAATCATGAATTCATCATCAATTAATGATTTATTAAGGTAGTTACTACTCGTTAGTTAAGTATGTTCCGTGAGCCCATCTAAAGTGAGGACTATTCATGCCTTATAAAGCATTTATAAATGAGATAGAAGCAGTGATGTAGAAAATGACCGTATTTCTAGGTTCGTGAGGAGGTGACTAAAAGAATAGACCAGAGACAAGAGCTTAAATGTGAATAATAAAGACGTCAAGTTTACTGAATGAAATAATGAAGCAAAAATAGTATGCATACAATAAACTATTTACAATGATGGAGGTAGGTAGACAAAATTCTCAAAAACCATTCAACACCTTTCTTTTTTAGAGCAGGTTCTTAGGTCAGTTTTTCTATTTAGTTTACCAACTAAATATTTAATCCAGTTAATTCAAACTAAAGATAGTTTTCTATTTAGGACCGGTCAATCTTTATTATATTTTCAGCCTATTTAAACAGGTAAGACCTATTTATTTGAGCTATTTTCAGCAGGTTAAGTATGCTTTCAAAATAAAAAGTGCAGGCAAGTACCTTTAAACTCCCCTTTAACCTTAATATGACCTTTAAGTTCAACCTTTACGGAAAATAATAAAATAAAATATCAAAAACAATCAATTATCAAAAATAGTGCAATATCAATTTTAGTAACAAAACAGTGCAATATTGTCAATATCTAACTTCCAAATGAAATGTCACTGTCTTTTCCTCTTCCTTAGATCTGTGTTCAGTTAACTCAGTGGATGATCAAAACAGTTCAGTTGCTCGGTCCAAAGTTTCAGTTCAAAAATATTAGTTAGTCAGAGTTCTGTTCAAAGTCAAGTCTCAGTTCCAAAAAATAGTCAGTCAGAGCTCTGTTCAAGTCACTTGGTCAAACCATGCAGTTGGTCCAATAGATGGTTTCTGTAGATTCAGTTCCTGGGTCTCCAATAGCTTGCCATCCGATGTATTTCCATAAGCAAAATGTAAGATTTACAATAACTACAACATTAATGCCATACAGTAATGAAGCACTTAGTCAGAAACATTTCCTTAGCCCTTAGCTGTTTACATCAAGCCAACAACACAATACTGAAATAACTTCAAATAAAACAACACAAAAACGTCAGAATACAGTACAGTACCTTATTAGCTGCATACATTTACAAGGAGGGAATTATTGTTTAAATTCGCGGACTTTATAGCACTTTAAATAGTTAACTTTTACAGCAACACTGTTTGGCTAGTGTTCAGAACTGACGCTGGTTTTACTGTGTGTGCAACATTGAAATACGGCCGGGTAGAAACGTTGCGTGGCCGCTAATTAGTTCCGCCCCATTCATCTGACTGGAGGAAGGTAGGAACCAAAATTCCTAATGTAAATAGTAACCAAAACGAAAGTACTGACTGACCACCGACACAGAGGCAGTTACAAAGAGACTCTTAAAGGGGCAGTGCTCCTTTTATAATGGAGTGCACTTAAAGGGATTTGTTCAAAGCCCGATTTTTTAACCTCACATATAAAATGTTTTCAACCTTTTTAAGCATATTTACTGTAGATGAACCAACTATTTATTGTTGTTTTTAGGCAAAATCATATGATGCAATGAATTAACCATGAGTTATTTAAACCAGTATGCATAACCAGGTAGTCATTTATTTGACTTTTTATCACCATATAATTGACCCTTATTTGGAACCTGGGTTATATAATGTACAGTAAATGTATAAATAATGCCTTACTAATGACAAATTTATGATTAATAAAGTATGAACTCATGATGAATTCAGTAGTTACTAATGCTTAACTACTGTGTTTACTAATGTTCAGTTAATGTATAAATAATGCCTTACTAATGATGGATTCATGATTAATAAACTATAAACTCATGATGAATTCATCATGAATTCATCATGAATTCATTAGTTACTAATGCTTAACTAATGCTTTATAGTGTATAGTTATTATAAAGTGCTACCCCAAGCGGCAGCCGTAGCGTTGACCGCTTATCGTGTGGAAGGCACTTCTGGCCTGAGCTCTCACACACTGGCACACAGTGGTAAACATTTAGGCAGCCTGCTCAAGACTAACACCATAGTATGGTCAATTTAAGTGCCTTCCACACGATACGCGGTCACCGCTATGGCTGCCGATTGGGTCAGCGGTTACCGCACGCGGTATTTCACAAAGATGAACACAATCCATCTCTCACCGCCCACATATGCATGCACAAACTAGCACACTCGCGGGGAATTCACGGGACCGCGCCCGCTCGCCTCGCCAGTTAATTTAATACTTGGCAGTCAATCTATAAAAGTACTAATCATTGCATCAATTTTTATAAAAAGTATTTATGTATTTTCAAAATACAAAATACGTATTTGAATCTTAAATACATTTCTCTGGCCAGTATTTATATTTCGTATTTTGATACATTTTTTGACCCAGTATTTGTATTTTGTATCAAAATACTTTTCAATGTATTTTCGCCCATCTCAGTCTGCTCACCTTGTGTGAGTGTATTCTCCAGAGGTTGAGGTGTTTGAGCTTAAAGGTGGTAGAAAGCATGATAGATTAAGTTAAATTACAACATATTCACTGTTGACAAATGTTCACAGGCTAAAATAAATCTGGTCAATATAAAACACCTCGATCCATAGACAGACAGACAGACAGACAGACAGACAGACAGACAGACAGACAGACAGACAATTTAGGTATTTAGCAGATTCTCTTAATCCAGACATATAGATACGTAGATAGATAATGTAGTAACTGGGTTGTTCTCTTTACCTGAGCAGCAGTGTATGATCCTTTGACAGAGTGAAGGATGGCACACCTCCAGTGAACTGTAGAATAGCTGACATGCCCTCCTTCCTTTTCTCAGTAACAACTGGACTACCTTCTGCATGTTATAAGAAAACAAAAAGACAGCCTCATAAATATACAGTATAGACCTTCATCTGAGCATTTCCATCGCAACATATCTGCAAAACAGGATTGTACAAATCCGAACACTGCATGAATAATGGTCAATCAAGCATCAGTAGCAGTACCTGACATTCATGCTTGATAGCTCTTGTGTCATTCATAGGGGCCTCATCCATGGTCTCCATTAGGCAGGACGGACCTACTAAGAGTATCTATTTGAAGCTGCAGGTTTTTGTCTGTGCAATGAAAGGAAAATAAATAAATATATACTGTAGTCTTAATTCCTAATGCTGATGGTACTTGACATTATTTGTTGTTGCACAACAGTGGGACACGTGTTTTGGAATTTCAGCCCCTGTAACTTGTTAATAAACATTCTGTCTTGCACTGTGGCTCTTACAATGGAACATGTCTGTCGGCCACCAGATTTGTTTTCTAGCAAGCTACCCATCAGCTCACACACTGGAAGAAGCTGGTGTAGCCTACTGCATGTAATGTACAGCAAACCTACCCGGACATCATCATCGGTTTGCACTTTGAGTGCTATTTCATCATGTAAACTTTCCAGGAAGAGATTATAGGCTACTGGTCTTTATGCATTTCTAGCTTAGAATCCCCTCCATGATGCAATTGTTTGGCAGGTTGTCCACAACTCACACGTGTAGCCTACACAAAGTGAGTACTAGACATTTGAGTGCCATCTCAAAAATGAGTGGTCCAATTATATGAAGATAGATGTTTGAAAATGGTTCATTTTCTCAAGACAAAATCTTTCCTATGTTTGTTTCACTTTTGACACAATGAAAATGTCAATGTGAATTGACATTTTGTAAATACTCTAAATGTTTAATAACTCAATTAAATATTTGCATTTGCTTTATTTAAGCATTTCTATTGTTCTTCTTAAAAATAAAAATAAATAACGGAAAAAGTCTTACCAGATATGACAACATTTTCGTTTAGTAACATAGTTGTTTTTTAGAATCCATCATCAGTGTAATAAATAGGACCTACAGTATTCAGACAAGTTGAGACAACAACACTGCTGCAAAAATAGAAATGTTTGCTTTTATACTGTATGCTATAGCAAGGCGGAGCTTGGGTACGAAAGTGGGGTTTTCCTCCCAGAAATTCAACAACCCAATAGAGAGAAAGGGGCTTTCCTGTATGCTGCATGTGCCTCTGAGGTCTCATATTAGCACAAGCTGCTTCCTGAGAGAGTTCAGAAGCAAGATTTGTGCGCTGCTGTGATAGGAGAAGGATATCAAATGGAACACCCTTGCCCATAAATATACCCCTTGCACCTGTATGTGTCTTGTACTTTGTTGGCTACTTGTCGTGTAACGGTCAGTACCTGTCTGTACCTGTCCTGTAATTGTCTGTACTGTCTTGTGCCTGTTTGTATTGGTCTGTAAGTTTATATACCGGTACATACATGTTGTGGAAATCCGAACATTTCCTCGGTGAGAGAATGAAGAGTTAGACACCGATATGTCTATAACAGATTTATTCAATACAACAGATGACAATAATAATAATATGACAATAATTCCTATGTAATACAATAATGAGAAAATGAGAGTAAAGAATAGAAAGAAGAGAGGAGAAAGGAAAAAGAGATGGAAGAAGGATAGGTGGACAGGGTCCAGTTGTCTCGAAAGGCAACGGGAGTCTGACACCGATCTGGATGTTGAGGCAGCTTAAATACAGATACTGCAAGGATACATACACATTGTTAAGATAATTCTGAGGACTGACATTCCTTCTGTCTGACCAAAAGATTTGTTCTCTCAACACTTGAGTATGGAAGGTCACTTCTGCCTGACTATGAAATGTGCCACTCAACGCTCAGCGACTGAGAGTGGCGACACTACCCTGACCAATGCTGCATGAACATGTGTTCCAGTCCTATCGACTGAGAATGGAAGGCCCTCTGCTCTATGCCGAGGCCGTAGTGTGTAGTCACTACCCTAGCCAGAATACTGACGCCTGATATAAGAAACATTCTCCTTGCGTTCATAACACCTTAACTTGTCGTCTTGCTGTCTGGGTCTGCCGCTTGCCTACAGGGGAATAGCTAGTGAGCTTGACCTTACTGTATGAGCCTGCTGCTGCATAACTATGTGTAGACAGTACACAGAGGCCTAAACTCATAAGACATATTATCATACTCATTTACTTCCCTTGCTTACATATTACACTCATAACATCAGCATACAGTCATATATTAATATAACAGAAGTAAGATGAATATTAAATATATAATCTATATCAATAATCGATAACTCAATAATCGATAGATCAATAGCCTGAAAGGGAATATAAATTGTATTTCCATAACAATTCCCCCTTTGGCCATATAATGGACATAAAATGTAATACAATTTAGCTAATGATGGTTCAAGTAAACACATTAGACAAAAGCAGATGCTGTTCTATAGGATAAAGCTATATCTAGAGCTGCACAATTAATCAATTGTGATCAGAATAATGGTGCAGCTCCAGCTACCCCCCACCGATTGGGGGCAAACCACTGTTGAGGGACGATGTGGTTTGCCATGCGTCTCCATGTTGGCCCTTGGTTGGGCGTTGTTCCGTGTTTGACACTTGCTGACCTGCAGTTAAAATATGCTTCAGAGGTTAGTCCCCCCCAAACCCGAAATCTTCCTCCTTATGGGTACCTATAACATTTCCTATTCACTGTAGTGGTGGGAGAAGTATTCAATGCCAAAATACAGAAGTACTCAATTGGAAGTCCTGCATTAGATTTTACTTGAGTAAAGAGTATTGGCATCATACACGACTAATAGTCCTAAAGGTAAAGTATTCATTCTGTTGCAGCTTGGTAGCTGAACTGGTATCAATCACTTAGGTCCTTTATGTGACAATAAGTTCTATTGATCTAACATCAAGCATCTCCACACCACTTGTTATCACTTGGAGAACATTATATTTCTAATTTCATGACACTTAGCCTGCATGGTAACTCATTTTGGAATAATAAAACAAACCATTGGAATAAAATAAAGTATCTTTTATTGTATTATTTGGATTTGCAAACTTCTAAAATAAGTTATAAAATCATATAAACGTTGCTCTCAATCAGTTATAACTGAAACTGATGTTCTGTTAAGTCTCTCACTATCCGGGATACAAGTCTAAAGACACTGCATTTCAAGTGATTCAAATCACAAATGAAAGAAAGTGAGAACATGCTTTCACTACATAGTGCATGTTATCTTATAATCAATATGAATGTTCCGAATACATTCACAACAAATGTAACATGATAAATTATTACACTTAAGTAGTACAAATAGCAATGTAATTTTAGGGTTAAACAACTCTAAATATCTGTCTTGAGCCCAAAAGGTTTAAGCAACACTGGCTATATGTGCAAAGATACTGTAGTTAAAGCTGAGAATAATGGTAGTGGCACAATGCCCATCATTTACCTATGAAATGTATTGGGGCAGAAGCATAAAATCTCAACACATAGGTGCAATACATGTATCAAAAGTAAGGAGGATAGGGTCACTTAGTTTGAGTGCGTATTTGATTCCCTGTACTTA
Organism: Nannobrachium achirus; assembly: GCF_963921795.1. Classification (NCBI taxonomy): domain Eukaryota; kingdom Metazoa; phylum Chordata; class Actinopteri; order Myctophiformes; family Myctophidae; genus Nannobrachium; species Nannobrachium achirus. Next base: position 52,961,510 of record NC_137811.1, read on the forward strand.
AGTTACTCTCAGCAACTGATTTGCTATATATCCAATATAACATTAATTAATTTGTTACTTGCCTTTATTAGTAGGAAACCTAAGTTACAAAGACTCTGTTTATTCTGTATGAGAAATAATCTTTCCATTTATATCGACATTATTGTCCTAACAGACATGCAATAGAAGTACGGTACATTTCACATAATTTGCTGTAAGTAAGATCCACTTTAATTAAACAAACAGTCCATACTGAACTCTGCATTATGATGTGAGCTATAAATAACAATGTTCGGCAAGTTACTTTTGAAATGTAATAACTTACATACACATTGAAGTATCTTTAGTAACGACCTTTATTACTCAGTTACGGCTTAAAGTGATAGTACAGTAATTAATAACTTTTAACAATTTACCCCCAACACTGGTTGTTATGTAACACTGAAAGTTGTGGTCCCCAAGAAAAATAGTTACTGCTGCACATATTGAATGTCTCACTGATTACTGATGAATTGACCATGGCCCACAAAGGAAATAAGCCCCTGGGGCATTTGTGTTATCCTTTTAGCATAACCTTTGACTGCACTCTGTACTGTTAACAATCTTATCTATAAAGTATTAATTGTTACTAAAGTATTCAATCAGTCAGTCAATCAGCCAACCAATCAATCAATCAATCAATCAATCAATCAATCAATCAATCAATCAATCAATCAAACAAACACTCAATCAATCAATGCTACAGCTACAGTAACTGTGTGTCCTAAATAAACAATATGCTCACACTTCCATAATAATATATCCACAGCTCGGTTTGGTGGGATGTTGTGTTGTGTATATATCACTTACTTTCAAGTTGCACACTGTTTGTGTGTGTTCAGGGTCTACTGTACATGAATGCTGCTTCCTATCGGAAAGGACATAACAGCATACAACATACAAAACAATCCCCACCCTCGCAGAGAGTTACCTTAAGCATTTCTCTTGCACTCAAAGTTAGCCTGTAGTTAGTGGGTTAGTTAGTTATGTTTCATTCACTCGGTTTCACATACACAAACACTTGGAAACACAACAATAACATTTTCTCTGCACCCCTTGCACAAGTTAATGACACAGAGCTGAGACATAGAGAACGACAGTTGCCCCGCAAAGGAAGTGCAGGGTTTCATCCACAGTTGCCTGTGCAAGATCCTTGCATCTGATGGCCAGACACCATCAGTGAACTCCGGCAGAGGTCAAGCGAGCTGCCCGCATAAGAAGAAATGAAAAAACGTAGTTGGATATGCCACCGCGAAAGCCCGCATGCAAGTGAATCAACATCACCAGACAAGGTCTAGGATGGAATCCGCAGGACAAGAAGGAAAGAGGTCATCCAAGAAACACCAGGTACAGAGACCTGGAGGCAGACATCAAGGCCATGAAAATGACCTGAAGCAAGCTGAAGAAAACAGCCCAAGATCCCTTGTTTACAGCCTATGCCCCCAGTAGGGCTGTAGGCGTAAGTAAGTAGGTATCCTAGGGTTCACAGACATTGGTCTCGTCTGCAATCAACAAATACAAACAATTCCTGTTACAGAGAGAAAGGTTAATAGGCAACAATGCAGCATATCAGAACATACTTGAGACCTTATATGGTGTCCCTGGCCAAAGCGTTGCTTTTTACAGTGACAACCATAAGCTACATGCCATCACTTTTCCTCCATGCTCCTGGCAGCATGATGTCATGCAGTTCCCCCTTTGATCAAGTGATTGGATGTACTGTTGGGCTGATTATGGACCGGGCCATAGGGCCAGTGCGCAGGGCTGTGAGTCCCATGAACCATTCATTAAAATGTAGGTTAATGCTCAACTAAATATGATACCAATACAGATCAGGGCTCCTCCTACAGTACACGGTTGTGTGATTTTTATTTTAAAGATAATTTCATGCAATTAAATATTATGCAAATACTACAGTAATGTGATTTGAACATAATGTAACACACTTGAACTTGGAATTACAAGAGAATTATATAAAGTATTCGTCTATGAATACTTGAATAGCCCCACCTGTTCTGCCTGTCATAGGTAGCGAGTCGGGCATTCATCCAAGGCCTATTTTATCATAAAATGCCTTATTAGTCCAGTCAAGTCCAGTCCCTATAATACTTGGTCCTGTCAGCTTCTTCTACTATTAATACATGTCAGGGAGAGAGGGATTTTGCCCCCTACTGTGATCACATGTCCCCAATAGATTCACTCTTGTTGTACATACTGCAGTTTTGACAAACTAACCATGGCACTTATCAGCGAGGTGCTTCAGGAGCATCACAGTGTCAGGTTCTGCAGGCCTCCTCTGAGGAGCCACACAAACCATAAGTTGTCAAGACCGTCAAAGTGTAGACCCCGCGGATGGGTCCAGACTCCTGGGTTCTTGACTAGCTCACTGTGAAACCCCTGGAGATTCGCCTGATTCTCTGATCTGATCAGATTTATCGGATGCCTCAATTGGAAACGAAAAAACCTCGCATTGGTCAACTTGACCACAGAATAAAAAAGACCGAAAATTGTCGCTGCGGGCGGAATTTGAGTCAAAATAGTGTGGGGGTTTGCAACCTGTGGGGCACACGGTTTGTGACAGACGGCCTGCAAACTCCACACAACCGCAATTCCGTAGGTGCACCTCTGAAAGTTGTGGATTGGTGTCTAGACTGTGTGATCTCACTTCTTTATAGGCCTTTTTAAAATAAAACTGTACCGGTACCAAACCTGTGCCCTGTCATTGGCGACCCAGCATTGTGCCCAAATCCTGCCAGCCTTTGGTGTGTTTCCTCTCCAAGAGAGATAAGCAGCATACTTCCCCTTGAATAACTCGCCTTGAGAATCAGATGGAGAGAGAGAGAGAGAGGCAGCAGCACAATCCACAGACTAGTAAACATTTATTTACTGTATAGTTAATTTGCAGTTTGTGTGTCTGTACCATGTCATGAATTAGGATTTCTGTCATTAATTCCTGTGCTTTTTTTTTTTTTTTTTTTTTTTTAAACACCATTGGAACTAATAACTGACTCGGGCTGTAGCTGGACATATTGTAATCAGTATAAATGAGTGCTTGAGAGTTTCCTGACCTTTATGACTATGCTAGGGGTACTCATATTCTACTACTTGCTCTGAACAGTGAATATGTTGCTCCGGAATGCCCCACTGTAGTAGTCCCCTAATTTGTGTGTGATTGTGCTTGTTGCATTTTCTTCTTATCTTGTAGATAATAGATACAGTAGCTTGCTGCACTAGCTTGTGCATGCCTTGTGTGTGCGTGTGCGTGTGCGTGTGCGTGTGCGTGTACGTGTGCGTGTGCGTGTGCATGTGCATGTGCATGTGCATGTGCATGTGCATGTGCGTTGTGTGTGTGAGGGGTACTTGCTCTGGGGTGGTGCAACCGGCATCTCTCCCTGGGGTCCGCTCCTCCACCTGGCCTCAATCGGAAAGCTGTGTTGTGCACCAGACTGTCCGGCAGCCCAACCTCCCTCAGCTGCATGGTGTTGGGCACAACATGCCAATGTTCACTCACTATCAGGTATATCTACCCCATTGCCATCCCCCCCAGGTCCTTGGCTTCTTCTGCCACAACCGCACCCACTGCATCCTCGCTGGTTTTGCGGCTGAGCTGTCCTTGTCCCATGTTCATGGCAGCGATTCATTTGAACATGGAGCACTTGAGTCCTTGTACGTTTTAGGGTGCATCTCATATAGTGGTCTTGCACCCATCACCTTGGCTTCAACGATACCGAACTAAGTGCGTACTCCCGATTGACATAGTCCACTCCAGCTCAAAACTCCTGAGCTCAAACGATCCAACAGCCTCGGCCTCCCAGTAACTTGGATTACAGGCGCACGAAACTGCACCCGGCTGCATCAGTCCACTGACTCCACTCTAAAAAACGAACACTGTCCACAGACGTTGTAGAAATCGGTGACTCGTCCTTCAGTGTCACAAGTCACCATGGTAACTTTGCCAATGTCTCTTCTGGGCGGGAATGCGGCCTCACACTTGCGGCTGCCGATATCCTCTGCTGCTTCGGCAATGTCTTGTAGGGCCCACGGACGGTAGACCAGAACGATCCTGACGGTTGTCGTGGGTTGGTGCCGGTGGTGCGTATGCTGGGAGAGCCAGTGGGGGGAGCGGAATCCAGGTCGAGGTCCACCCAGTACCCTCAAACAAAAGGATAGAGAAAAATAAAATTAAACAAAAATAATAAACGCGTGTTAGTTGCTGTTCTCTATCTCCCTTTCTCTTTCTTACTGTTATTTTATTAAAGGCAATCAATAATTGGAGCCAAATAGTACTCAGTAAAATAACTGCAATATGGTGATGTAAAATAAAAAATCGTAGACTGAAACAAATAAAACAAACCAAAAATAAGGTGATGATTCATTCACTGAATTCATATCTTATACTTTTACTGGATTGTCATGCATGCTGCTTCTCCTCTGTGATCTTCTTCTCTACAAGTTTTCCCCCAATAATTTGAGTTATTAGGAATTTGAGTTAAAAGGAATTGCCCCCGCTGGGAACCCGCGATTCCCACCGTCTCTCAATTTGACCATCACTTTCAGGACATAATCTGACATGTCCTCGCAAAAAAAAGGCGGCAGTTGTTTGGGCACTGCTGCATCCCTGGCACACTCACTTCTATAACTCTGGTAATTACCCATTTCTTGCTCTTTGGAATTACACCTCACCGAACAACCGATTACGCTATTTGTTCAGAATTATAGCTCCCCAAACAACAGATTGCTCTAGTTATTTGGAATTATATCTCACCGAACAATTACAGCTCTAGTTATTTGGAATTACAGTTCACCAAAAAAGTATAACTCTAGTTATTAGGAATTATAGCTCACCGAACAACTGATTACTCAAGTTATTTGGAATTATAGCTCACCTGAACAACCAAGACGCGTCCGTCAGTGACCTAAGATAAGACTCCCCTGTCTTTAACTACAAACATAGACATTGAGACAGTGATCCGTACTAGTCACGAGTTTGCATGCATAACCTCTGATCATGATCAATAACCTATAAATATACAGTATACATACATATACATATACATACACACGTGCATGTGCATGTGTATATTACCGGTATACATAGACAGTATACGGCACTATTACTCTTTAAAAGACTACTTCATCTGTTGTAAAAATCAATCTCTCACCGCGTGGTTCATCATCCTCAACCCTGGATTGGATCAGCAGCCCTTGCTCCTAACCGGACAGCTTCTCACCCGCAGGGAGGTAACATCCGGCAGGAGCACCAGGCTGCGTGTCCAATCCCATCCTCGTCGCCAATTGTTGTGGAAATCCGAACATTTCCTCGGTGAGAGAATGAAGAGTTAGACACCGATATGTCTATAACAGATTTATTCAATACAACAGATGACAATAATAATAATATGACAATAATTCCTATGTAATACAATAATGAGAAAATGAGAGTAAAGAATAGAAAGAAGAGAGGAGAAAGGAAAAAGAGATGGAAGAAGGATAGGTGGACAGGGTCCAGTTGTCTCGAAAGGCAACGGGAGTCTGACACCGATCTGGATGTTGAGGCAGCTTAAATACAGATACTGCAAGGATACATACACATTGTTAAGATAATTCTGAGGACTGACATTCCTTCTGTCTGACCAAAAGATTTGTTCTCTCAACACTTGAGTATGGAAGGTCACTTCTGCCTGACTATGAAATGTGCCACTCAACGCTCAGCGACTGAGAGTGGCGACACTACCCTGACCAATGCTGCATGAACATGTGTTCCAGTCCTATCGACTGAGAATGGAAGGCCCTCTGCTCTATGCCGAGGCCGTAGTGTGTAGTCACTACCCTAGCCAGAATACTGACGCCTGATATAAGAAACATTCTCCTTGCGTTCATAACACCTTAACTTGTCGTCTTGCTGTCTGGGTCTGCCGCTTGCCTACAGGGGAATAGCTAGTGAGCTTGACCTTACTGTATGAGCCTGCTGCTGCATAACTATGTGTAGACAGTACACAGAGGCCTAAACTCATAAGACATATTATCATACTCATTTACTTCCCTTGCTTACATATTACACTCATAACATCAGCATACAGTCATATATTAATATAACAGAAGTAAGATGAATATTAAATATATAATCTATATCAATAATCGATAACTCAATAATCGATAGATCAATAGCCTGAAAGGGAATATAAATTGTATTTCCATAACAATACAAGCACATACATAAGAAATATAATGAAACTACTGAAACTGTATGCAGGTATAAACAATAAATAACAAAGAAACTCAAACAAAAGAAAAGAAAAAACAAAACAAAAACAAAAGGTCATTACAGGCATTACATGCTACTTGCACGTAGTGAAAAATGGACTTTCGAGTGAGAAAACACCGGATTAATGATTGATTAACGCTCAAAAATGGAATAAATTGCTGCTTTTGACCAAACAACTGCTGGATCACCCTGAAAGCTTCCGAATACATACTTTTAAAGGTAGGAAAGTAGTTTTTCACCTAAATTCTCCTTTAAGCTGAGATCCAACTCAAGGAGGGGAGCAGTATCGGCCTGCAAAGAGGATGCTCATGGAGGGGTTGTGTCGGATGAAGAAGAGGAAGGGATGGTCAGCAAAAAAGCTGTGGATTGGTGTCTCACTGGCCATCCTTATCATACGGGGATCTATGGCGACAGCTGCCTCAGTGCCCTCCTCGTTCACTTCCACAAAGGCCTTGTGCACCACCTTGGAGAGCTTCAGTTGGTTGGCTCGAGAAATGCCGGAGAAGTCACTCAGTTTTTCATCAAAGGCGTCCTTCATGCCCATGTTGATCAAGATGTCTTTTATGTCATATGTCTCCTCCATTTTGAAACAAGGCAGGACCAGCCAAAGCTTTGTCCGATCCATATTGCCTGGATTGGTCCAGTCCACAAACCTTTTATATGTTAGCTCCTTTTCTAGCTTCTCCAGGCCGGTCGTATCATCCTCCATCTTAAGGGGAAGAAAGATGAGCATGCTGAGGTCTTTCCCCGTGTAGGGCAGCTCCAGGACCTGACACCTGACTTCAGGAATGACGGCAAAATGGAACGTAGAATACTGGCGCATCATCTTCACCGGCTTGCTTTCAGTCTTGCTGAGTTTGAAGGGAGCAATTTTGGTGTCGTCTTCATGAAACGACTTGTCCCACTTGGCTTTGAAGTAGATGGCACTGATCAACACCAGTCTGGTATCACTATCCACGGTACCCGGTGCAAGCAAGTCCTTGATTTTATCTTGTGTCTGTTTCTCCACCCAGCTGTTCATGTTCAACCTGGCTCCTTCTGCGTTGCCAATGAAGTCCACAGGCTCCAGCTGTGCATCATTTATTTTTCTAGTTGCACTTAAGAACGCCTTAACAAACTTGCAGGACTTCTCTCCATACAGTCTGTTGACCAGGCTGAGGGCATAGGACTTTCCTGACTTGTTCAGGTCACCCATAAGGTTAGAAAAGTCCACGTGGACGTCGTCCTTAAAGTGCAAGACCCGTGACATCTGTTTGGCTGTGTTGCCGCGGGCTCCAAGCAGCACCATGGCCAGAGCGGAGGAGAGGCTGATAGGAGAGTAGAAAACATTGTCAGTGTTGTTATCTTCTGACAGCTGTTTGAACAGAGATAGGGAAAACCTGTTGCTGGCGACTGCCGGGGTCATTAAAACTTTAGAATTGTTCATGTTTGACAAACAAGTAACCTGTTTGCTGTAGGAGTGTCCAGGAACAAATTTACCAGTGATGAGTATTGTGAAACTAACAGAATAAGGTAATTCTCAGGTTATTCTATGGCTCTTTAGTGTTTACTTCTCTCAATAATGCGGGGTGTTACGGTTTTAAGCTGCTGTTCCCCGACGTCATCCATGCCCAAATATGGAGTTCTGTGTCAGTCTCACATAAAACTGTATTTGTTTTAGTGTTTTAGTTTTTTTTGTCATGGCTATCTTACTGTCTTATCTTACTACTATTATAATTTGAGAGGGGTCCCCCTTTTTTCAAGTGACATCACAATATCTTCATGCTTCATGGTTCATCACAACATTTCGAGGCCAGTATTCCAGCAGATTCAGGTACATTTTAGCCAATCATATTATTACTATTATGATTCGAGATGGGTCCCCCTTTTTGTTGTGCCGGGATGGCAAGCGCAGGAACACTCAAAATAAACTAGGTTTTCGCCACAGAGGTAGGGCCACAGTATAGCTATCGTCCCCACCTTCAACAGACTTACATGAGGTATAACCAGTAAGATGCCAAAGGTTGCGGAGATAAGAGTAGGGCCAAAAGTGTGAGGTGACGTGACAGACAGACATACAGACGGAGGGAGGGAGGGAGGACAGCTGGTAGAGGTTGTGAATTGCGACCGTTAGGTCGCAATTACAGTAATATCTGTCTGAGTACATACAGTGTAATCATTAACGGTCAATGAGGCGTTGGAACATGTGCCATTATGAAAGTGATAATGATCTAAATGTCTACATACTATCTAGGGGAGTCATCTTGTTATGAGGAGACAATTTAGATGTTTCATTCAGTTTACTTATATACACGTATGTATTGAGCTTCTTGTGGTAACAAAATTGTTGAGATGATGATGCTATGTTTATGTTGTCATTGATAAATAGTTTTAAACTTAAACAGGAAGAGATTATAGGCTACTGGTCTTTATGCATTTCTAGCTTAGAATCCCCTCCATGATGCAATTGTTTGGCAGGTTGTCCACAACTCACACGTGTAGCCTACACAAAGTGAGTACTAGACATTTGAGTGCCATCTCAAAAATGAGTGGTCCAATTATATGAAGATAGATGATTGAAAATGGTTCATTTTCTCAAGACAAAATCTTTCCTATGTTTGTTTCACTTTTGACACAATGAAAATGTCAATGTGAATTGACATTTTGTAAATACTCTAAATGTTTAATAACTCAATTAAATATTTGCATTTGCTTTATTTAAGCATTTCTATTGTTCTTCTTAAAAATAAAAATCGAACCTCGGTTCGAAGTGGAGCGGTGAATTTGAGCAGCTGTACCCTATGTGAGTGAGTGAGTGTAAACTGTGCCTGTGAGTGAGTGGTGAGTGTGCCTGGCCTGCACAAAACAGCGCCCCTCCTTTAACTAGTGTGTTGTGTGTGGCCACTCAAGGTATTGCCAGGCTACGGACGGACACGGCCAGCCACCCACCCAGCCAGCCACCCACATACCCACGGACATACCTGTCTATTGGGAGCGCTTTCACCGCTCCAAAAATAAATAACGGAAAAAGGCTTACCAGATATGACAACATTTTCGTTTAGTAACATAGTTGTTTTTTAGAATCCATCATCAGTGTAATAAATAGGACCTACAGTATTCAGACAAGTTGAGACAACAACACTGCTGCAAAAATAGAAATGTTTGCTTTTATACTGTATGCTATAGCAAGGCGGAGCTTGGGTCCGAAAGTGGGGTTTTCCTCCCAGAAATTCAACAACCCAATAGAGAGAAAGGGGCTTTCCTGTATGCTGCATGTGCCTCTGAGGTCTCATATTAGCACAAGCTGCTTCCTGAGAGAGTTCAGCAGCAAGATTTGTGCGCTGCTGTGATAGGAGAAGGATATCAAATGGAACACCCTTGCCCATAAATATACCCCTTGCACCTGTATGTGTCTTGTACTTTGTTGGCTACTTGTCTTGTAAAGGTCAGTACCTGTCTGTACCTGTCCTGTAATTGTCTGTACTGTCTTGTGCCTGTTTGTATTGGTCTGTAAGTTTATATACCGGTACATACAAGCACATACATAAGAAATATAATGAACCTACTGAAACTGTATGCAGGTATAAACAATAAATAACAAAGAAACTCAAACAAAAGAAAAGAAAAAACTCAAACAAAACAAAAACAAAAGGTCATTACAGGCATTACATGCTACTTGCACGTAGTGAAAAATGGACTTTCGAGCGAGAAAACACCGGATTAATGATTGATTAACGTGGTCCTGTATGGAGCCGTGGTCGGGTAGGACAGGCGATCAAAAATGGAAGTGCTGCTTTTGACCAAACAACTGCTGGATCACCCTGGAAGCTTCCAAATACATACTTTTAAAGGTAGGAAAGTAGTATTTCACCTAAATTCTCCTTTAAGCTGAGATCCAACTCAAGGAGGGGAGCAGTATCGGCCTGCAAAGAGGATGCTCATGGTGGGGTTGTGTCGGATGAAGAAGAGGAAGGGATGGTCAGCAGTGAAGCTGGAAGGGGGTGGTCCCATACAGTCCCACGTAGTCACAAGGGGATTTATGGCGGCAGCTGCCTTAGTGCCCTCCTCGTTCACTTCCACAAAGGCCTTGTGCACCACCTTGGAGAGCATCAGTTGGTTGGCTGGAGAAATGCCGGAGAAGTCACTCTGTTCATCAAAAGCGTCCTCCATGCCCATCTTGATCAAGATGTCTTTCATGTCATATGTCTCCTCCATCTTGAAACAAGGCAGGCTGAGGAAAACAACCGTCCAATCCATCATGCCTGGATTGGTCCAGTCCACAAACGTATCATATGTTAGCTCCTTTTCAGAAAGGGCAGAAAGATGAGCATACTGAGGTCTTTCCCCGCGTAGGGCAGCTCCAGGACCTGACACCTGACTTCAGGAATGACTGCAAAATGGAACATAGAATGCTGGCGCATCATCTTCACCGGCTTACTTTCAGTCTTGCTGAGTTTGAATGGAACAATGTTGGTGTCGTCTTCATGAAACGAATGGTCCCACTTGGCTTTGAAGTAGATGGCACTGATCAACACCAGTCTGGTAAGACTATCCACCGTACCCGGTGCAAGCAAGTCCTTGATTTTATCTTGTGTCTGTTTCTCCACCCAGCTGTTTATGTTCAACCTGGCTCCTTCTGCGTTGCCAATAAAGTCCACAGGCTCCAGCTGTGCATCATTTCTTCCCCTAGTGGCACTTAAGAACTCCTCAAAAAACTGGTAGGACTTCTCTCCATACAGTCTGTTGACCAGGTTGAGGGCGTAGGACTTCCCTGACTTATTCAGGTCACCCATAAGGTTAGAAAAATCCATGTGGACGTCGTCCTTAAAGTGCAAGACCTGTGACATCTGTGTGGCTGTGTTTCCATGGGCCCCAAGCAGCACCATGGCCAGAGCAGAGGAGATGCTGATAGGAGAGTAGAAAACATTGTCAGTGTTGTTATCTTCTGACAGCTGTTTGAACAGAGATAGGGAAAACCTGTTGCTGGCGACTACCGGGGTCATTAAAACTTTTGAATTGGCCATGTTTGATAAACAAGTAACCTGTTTGCTATAGGTGTGTCCAGGAACAAATTTACCAGTGATGAGTATTGTGAGATAAACAGAATAAGGTAATTCTCAGGTTATATTCTATAGCTCTTTAGTGTTTACTTCTCTCAATAATGCGGGGTGTTACGGTTTTAAGCTGCTGTTCCCTGACGTCATCCATGCCCAAATATGGAGTTCTGTCAGTCTCACATGACACTGTATTTTTTGTTTTAGTTTTTTTTTGTCATGGCTATCTTACTGTCTTATCTTACTAGTATTATAATTTGACGAGAGGGTCCCCCTTTTTTCATTTGACATCACAATATCTTCATGCTTCATGGTTCATCACAATATTTCCTTATTATAATTGCCACTTGCCTTCGAGGCCAGTATTCCAGCAGATTCTGGTACATTTTAGCCAATCATATTATTATTACTATTATAATTCGAGATGGGTCCCCCTTTTTGTTGTGCCGGGATGGCAAGCACAGGAACACTCAAAATAAACTAGGTTTTCGCCACAGAGGTAGGGCCACAGCATAGCTATCGTTCCCACCTTCAATAGACTTACATGAGGTATAACCAGTAAGATGCCTAAGGGTGAAAGTATGAAGTTGCGGAGATAAGAGTAGGGCCAAAAGTGTGAGGTGACGTGACAGACATACATACAGACGGAGGGAGGGAGGGAGTGACAGCTGGTGGAGGTTGTGAATTGCGACCGTTAGGTCGCAATTACAGTAACTGTCTGAGTACATACAGTGTAATCATTGACGGTCAATGAGGCGTTAGAACGTGCCATTATGAAAGTGATAGTGATCTAATTGTCTACATACTATCTAGGGGAGTCATCTTGTTATGAGGAGACAATTTCGATGTTTCATTAAATTTACTTATATACGCGTATGTATTGAGCTTCTTGTGGTAACAAAATTGTTGAGATGATGATGCTATGTTTATGTTGTCATTGATAAATAGTTTTAAACATGTTTGTATTTCGTTTATATTAATATGCAATCTGCTAAAATCTGTGAGGCTCCTAAACTTAGGCTCTTGTTATACGAGGACGAATCACCACGATTTTGACACACAGAGAAACGGCACTTTTTTGAATTCGGCTCTGGAAGTGGAATATATGAAAGTGTTTAGTGTAAAAATGTTTATACTATTGGAATCCTTCTCCAAAACAATCAATTTCAACTGCCAGCAAAAGAAAAAAGGAGGTCAGATCAATTTAATGCATGGGTCGCTCCAGTTAAAATATGATTATTTTGGGGGTCGCGACCTGAAAAGGTTGAGAATCACTGGACTTAGGTGTGACAGCCCTGCCCATCTCCTTTCCTCTCTGCCTCACTGTAGGCTAGAAGAATAGAGAGGACACCAGATATCCCCGCCCGTCCACTTGCATTGAGTTGCTCACCCAGCGCATGAGGCGTTTTCACCCCTCCTTCCGGGTAGTAAAACCGTGACATAGTGGGGCCTTTGTGACGCATTTTTCGTCATAGTTTGTGTTCATGGACGCACTGGGGCTCGAATTCATGAACGAGCACCGAACTGCAGTACCTCAAAACGGCCACCATGTCCATTAGGTTTCAGGGCGCCCCCAGGGTTCGCAGGTGCCCAGGGTTCTGGGGGCTTGGCTAGGCGCCTGCCTCAGTGACAGAGCTGGGTGGGGCAGGCCGTCAGGCTCATTTGTTACACCTGAGGGGGGGTGTGGTCTGGGGACTATAAAGGGAGGCCTCCTGCCCAGTTCTCACTTTCTCTCTCTCTTCCAAAGGTGCAGGTTGTGCTCGGGGAGCCACCCGGCCTGTTTGGGGCCTAAGCCTTTTGTTCAGTTATCCTTTTTACACTCCTTTTATACAACACGCACCCAGCACATTACACACATGCATACACTGCAGACACCACTGATTACTGATGTGTTCACTCCTCATACCCCTTTATGTTTGATCATTGATTTATTTACTTTAATTTCAGTAATAAATAATCACTTAAAAGTTTGACCTTGTGTGTGACTCCCTCTCTTTTGTTGTGAATTACCCTTATTCATGACAGGTTCCCAAACATTTCAGGCCACAACCCCCCAAAATAATCATATTTTGAACACTTTGTCAAGGAGTATTGTGGAGCAGTAAAATAAAATATGTTTTTTTCTTCTTATTCTTACTTGTTCTATCTGTTTGATCCAGACTTTCATACAGGCCTCTATCTTCTCTATAGGTCTAGATGCTGCCTTGTAGTCTGATGGTGTCTTCAGTGTTTGGAGGTCCAGCGTGTCACACCTTTTCAGGTTCACCTGGATGAAAACAAGCTACTGTAAATATGTTTCCTCTTATCTTTGCATGCATATACAGATGAGAAATATGTTGTAGGTAGAGTATGCTTCACCTCCTCTTGGAGGCTCTCCTGTGCCCCTGCCCGGACAGACACAGCCTGGGGGCTGGCGGGCTCCCCCCAGCCATGGTTGGTCCTCTTCAGTGTGGGGATGAAGATGTCAGACAACAGCTGCTCCACAGTCTTCAACAGACCCATCTCTGCTGTATCCAACATGTTCACTAACTGGAAAATGACAATAGTTTGTGTCATTATCTTGCAGAAGACATTTTACTGAATGCATATAATGGAAAGTCTAATTTGCTCCAAAGTTGGCCCATTGAGAATGTGTTTTTGCATGGACAATGACAATAAAAAATAAATAATAATAGGGGAAAACATGACAAGTACACTCCCACAGCTGCGGAGTGTACAGACTAGAAGTTGTTATACATACAGTATATCCATGGGATAAAGCATGTGATATCAATAAAGTGGAAGATAATAGAGACTTCTATTATCATTTAGATATAATTACATGGCCTAGGCAAGTCAATTCAGACATATTGTACATGGCAAAATGTTATGTTAACTGTTAAATCTAATTTCACATGCACTATTTTGGGGGTAAAGACAAAGGTACTATGATTGTGTCTTCAATCACACAATCATTTGTGTTCTTCTTTCCTGCCTTGCAGTGACTGCTTACTGTGAACATGGCCTCTTATCAGTGATGGTGATTATCTTTATAGCTAACAGCGGGTGATCAGTGAGGATCGATAAGCCACAGCTGCCAGGAGTGTCATCATTTATCATGCATGTCTCCTTGTCTTCACTAAAGGAAAGGCTTTATCATAATGGTAGCATCTATGGAAAAACACCACACAGGAATGGCAATTAGTGTACATGATCAATTTAGTCCGAGTTCTCCCTTATAATGTAGTCCCTTGTTTATGCTGACAAAACTGTTTGGTTCGTTAGCCATGTGTCCCCTCTCATACACATGCCAGTGATCCTCTTCTTCTCACCTGACAGTGAGATTTTCACTGTCTGGGAGGGCATAACGCATGCAGAGGAACACATTGCTCTTGGTTTTGTACCCTGCTTAACAGGCATCACTTCAGCGACAGTTCACCCTTTCCGCCCAACTCCCCACCCGTGAACATGGCCAATTGTGTTTGTTGGAGTGCCCGGGCCAAGCCAGATAAAGAGCATTCAAACCCCTAGTCTCTGCGCTGGTGTACAGTACTGTACATGATCTTTTTTTATCCCGAGGCATATTATTTGTTCACATCTTTTGTCCATTGGTTTGAGAAACAGCACCACCTGGAATTTTATTATGGCTACATGTTTTCTTCATTCTCTGTTGTGAGAAAAATAAATACAGGAAGCTAGGCTTTAGAGTGAAATAGTTAAATAAAACTCTCTCTTATACCAATGTTTTTTAATGGCTCACAACTCACAACCAGCTCAACTTTTGTCTCATCATGGTGTATAGTAACTAAGTAGATTCACTTAAGTACTGTACTTAAGTAATTTTTTTAGGTATTTGTACTTTACTTGAGTATTTCCAATTTCCAATACTTTTACCTCTACTCCACTACCTCTCAGACTCAGAGGCAAATATTGTACTACTACAATTATTTGAACACTTTAGATGTAGTTGGGACAACTAAAGTTCAGGAGCAGGGCCACACCTCCAATTCTGTTATCTCCACCTCCCCATCAAGTCACCTCCAATCTCTTATCTACTCCTCCCATCAAGCTCCTCCAATCAGGTCACTTCCGCCAGTATATAAATACCTCCTAACCCATTATTCTGAGCAGCACCTGGCTGCAGACACTAGGGTCCTGTTGATGTCCACGGGAGACAGGAACATCAACAAGTGGCAGGAAGTGACCTCACAGTGTCAAGTGACTTCATGCCGCTTGCGGAGGTCATGTGACGTCTCTGCCTTGCAGTCCAAGGCACTACAGTCCCTTTGAGCCGCATTGTCGCTATGTGTACATGTTATCTTTTATCTTTTAGACAACCCAACTCTACCCCCTAACCCTAAACAGAACCTCCATGGGGTAGAGCAAGAAAGAGGTGTGAGGTCACTTCCTGCCACTTGTTGATGTTCCTGTCTCCCGTGGACATCAACAGGACCCTAGTGTCTGCAGCCAGGTAGTCTAGATTATTCTCCCTCTGTTCTCGTTTTTTGTCACCCCCCCCCCCCCTACTTCTCTTCTATTCCTATCTTTCTTTTAGGTTCCTGATGGGGGTTTCGCCGTGCCCGGGAGCTACGGCGGGACCCCTGAAGTTTCCCCACCTCGGCTAAAGGTTCGGCCTGGACGGCACGTGATCCATCGTGGATCATCTTTCGTTAATCGTTCTAATGCTTTTGTTAATGCCGTCTAATGCCGTTTGCCTTGTTTCATTTTTGTTAATACATTTGTTGCAATCAAAAAATGGTGTGGTCCTTGGTAGTGAATGACTAGTTACTAGGGACATTCTGCATAATGAGTACATTTTGATACCAATACTGTTTTAGTTTTATTTTGAATTCTGGGCTTCTTGAGTATTTCTATTTACAGTATTGATACTTTTACCTAAGTAAAACATTTTTGTACCTTTTCCCACCGTTGATGAGGTATCTGTTGTTCACTTTATCTACTTACGGCAGCTCAACCTCCTGGTAGTAAAACATCAGGTGAGGAAGGCCATCCATCACAAAGAACTGCTCCATGCGGTTGATCTGGTCCAGCAAAAGAAAACTTGCATCATAATCAGCACATTCATGTCATCACTGTTGGACAGAAACCTTGTATCTCCATTTTTCATCATGCTCTTTCATAAATTCATGCCCTTGTATACTTTGTATACACAAGTAACAATCCCTAAGGTTGAGTAGCACACACACACACACACACACACACACACACACACACACACACACTACCTGATTCCCTACCATTACCGTATGTCATCTTCCACATCCCCAAGCCCCAGGCACGATGCCACGATGCTGAGGACATAGTCTTGTCTTCCATCTAGCTGTGCTCGCTTCGCCTCTCGCTCCTCCTTCAACTTTTGCTAAATAAAATGTACAGACATGCACGGTAAACACCAGGACAGAGGGCAGTCAAAGTGTACATTCGCTGTATTTCCCCATTTTGTCTTTTCTAGGCTGGCATTCTACATGTCCTTGTAGTTCTACTGAACACCTGCATTATTTGTTTTAATGTCCAATTCCTCCTGATCATGTTATGATATAATGGAAGTGTGATGTCACCACAAACGTTACAAGATTACAGTGGAATTCAAAACCGCACAGGCTTTTATTCACATACTTTGTTGCTGTTGCTTTTAGGAATGCCTGGTGAAAGCTCTCCTATATTCCTTGTAGCTTTGGGCTCTGATATCACTTATAAAAGGGTCAATCCAAAGAACTATAACCAATTGTAGCAATTTCAGCAGCAATTTATCAAACAACAGGGGTTAAAATATTAATCCTGAGTGATTCAATCATTCAAAAACTCCACAAGTCCAGTTTAGGGCCGAAGTCATCAACCAGATTTGCACCTGCAGCTTTCTGCCTCTCATATAACTATTCTAGACAAACAATGAGCCTCAATTTATTCAGATAGAGAACCCCGCCAGTCTAGCATCTACACAGTACATGGTGTCATAGACCATGCTTGTGTTTAAGATACAGGGGGCAGTAAAATAAATCACAATAGATGTTGCCAGGTTCCGCTGCTTGGTAAGGCTAGACAATAAAAGGACAGGATAGTTGGTGTTGGCTTTGGTGTGGTAGAGGCACAATGCATTCAAAGCTCTCACGTTTATCCTCACTTATACTCTAAAGTGAGTCATTTAAACAGCAGACAACGGGGGAAGGAAGAGCTAAGAATAACCTTTGATGTCACTTTGGCCAGCATATTTCTGAAAAGGTTTAGATGAAAATAACAAAGAAATAACAAATATTTTCGCAACAATGCCAGAAGCGTCTACCAGCATTTCTAAAACGATTCGATTTGTTTCATTAGGCAGGGCTAGAGGGAGATAATATCAAACTTGTTTGAAATATGAATATGATTTTTCAGGTTTTACTTTCATGATGGATGAAACATGGATGAAACACCATGAAATTAATAAATTAGCAACAAGCAAGAATGTGCGCAGGATTTTAAAGCAATGATTCCAACATAAAGGAAGAGAGATGGATGGCGCCAATATGATATTAGACAGAAAGAGTCAGAAACAATTAAGGATTTCATGAGAGAAAGAGCTGAGAAGATATACAAAGTAGCTGTATTAAATACAAAGATGAAGTCAGATAAGCACTGATAAAAGGAGAGCATGGTACATATCCTTTTTCTACTCAGCGTTAAATGAACACTCTGGCTTCAGTGGCTTGTATATTTCATGGGGTAAGAGTGACGGATGTGAGGGAAAAGGTTGCTATTGTTCAGGCAGCACAGACTACTGGCACTATGGCTGTCACAATCATTACATAATCGTCTAATTGTGATTATTTGACCTTATCGCAATTATTTTGTCATAATCGTGAATGTTGAAAAATGTCCGAAATAGTGGAAATAGCAGATCTACAAGCTCACAACGCGTCGCATCGTGACGCGAGCTTGTAGATCGGCTTGAAATGAGGTATTGGTATATGTGTCAAATTAATTAACATTTAGAAAAAAATCAAACCTCAGTTCGAAGTGGAGCGGTGAATTTGAGCAGCTGTACCCTATGTGAGTGAGTGAGTGAGTGTAAACTGTGCCTGTGAGTGAGTGGTGAGTGTGCCTGGCCTGCACAAAACAGCGCCCCTCCTTTAACTAGTGTGTTGTGTGTGGCCACTCAAGGTATTGCCAGGCTACGGACAGGGCCAGCCAGCCACCCAGCCAGCCAGTCACCCACATACCCACGGACATACCTGTCTATTGGGAGCGCTTTCACCGCTCCAAAAATAACGCACATCCTCCTTTCTTTGGTGCTGAGCTATAACTGACTGTGCAGTAATACTAGAAACAAAGAAGGTAGTTCGCACTCACTTTCTTCCTTCTTTGTTTCAAATTAATTAACAGACACACTATGCATGCACGTAGCACATGTAAAAAAGCAGTCCATCTGTAACCAGGTGTGGTTATTTCAATAAAACCTATCTAACCCTTCTGTGTGCAGTGTGCATGCATGGCTATGCTATTCATTATCTGGGTTAGGCAGGCAGTGGACCTAAAGCAGTAGACATTAGATTGTCATATACAAAGTGTTGAAAATATACAAAGTGTTTAAAATGTGGTGCAAGGGCACAGTGCCTCAAATAAATAAACGCCGACAGGTTTTTAGGCCATATAAATTCAAATCAAAATATTGAAGTAAATAAAGTCTGGCATTCACACCCAGACTTGTCATTGTGCAGTAGATGACATTATGGCAGCACAGGAGGGAAAGGATTGATCAAACATAATGCATTGGTTAATAACGACAACACCAACAGGACAAACAATGACATAATGTATATGACTTCTCTTACCTGGGTGACCTCTTAACCATTTGCTTCCAGAGCTGTTTGCTGAACGTTCGGTATATGAAGCCATGCCTGCTTCATGTTTAATGGTTGTTCTCCTAGCATCTACACAATGACAAAAGAAATGATATAGAGTTACAGACAACACAGGGATCAAGAATCCCAGACCAGGTTAGAGTAAACAGAAGCATTAGTCCCTTGTGAAATTGTGAATGTACCAAGTGTTATCCACCCTCTGTTTCTAAGTGGCCAATGAATAATAAAGAAATAATAATAACTATTACCTAATATAACTAATTGTTGTTATATTGTGTGTGTGTGTGTGTGTGTGTGTGTGTGTGTGTGTGTGTGTGTGTGTGTGTGTGTGTGTGTGTGTGTGTGTGTGTGCGTGCGTGCGTGCGCGGACCTGACTGTCAAGAACGCATTGATTGCAGATCCTACAGTATATTCCAGTGGTCCAATTCTGTAAGGGTGCTACTTTGTGTTTCTGGGTTATCATTTCCCAAGGTCCCATCTATAATTTTTTCCCCTATGGAAATAAAAAAACGATAGAACTTGCACAAAAATGAATTTCACTCACTTTTCTTTACTTCTGTAAATCTGCAATGTTACAATAAATTCTGATGTTCCCCAGCTTTATGTTGCACTTACTGTAATGGAACATAACAAAGGCTCCTATGGTATGTTCCCAGTGTACTAATAGCTTAGCGTATGCTCTCCTAGGGTCCTATTTTCCCAGGGTTCTATATTATCCTGTCTAATAAAGCATAATACCACCACATAATGGAAAATATGTTCCACACATCTTAATACAGTATATCACATGGGATATTATAGGAACTCAACGGTGGGTTCTCTGTGTCCATCCATTTACTTCAACAGAGAGACAGATAAAGAAAATATTTAGAACATTTGGAACTGCTCCAATGCTGCAGGGGTGTTATAGCTTTAGTTTACAATATTAGCTCTGCAAGCCTGTGAGGTTTGATGATATAACATCAGTGGTTTCTGACTACAGGTCAACTGTTTTGTGTTAACATACTTGCTCTTTCTTTGTCTGCTTCTTATGTTTTCTTCAATTACACAGAATATTTCATTCCACAGCTTATTGTAATACTTCATACATCTGAATTTGCTCTGGTCCATCGCGTCAGCTGCACTGACGCTCTGACAGACCTGTCGGCAAATGACTAGACCGGAATTTCTCAGCCCCTATGAGCGCTCAACATGAGTCAAAATAAACTAAACTACTTCACTACCGGTACTCACCAAACCAAAGCTAGTTTTGCGTTGTTGAAAGTCTATTCTCCGCCGTGGTGAACCCCTCAGCACCCCACTCACTCTATAAAATACATTATTTTTGTCATGAAATAAAACGCACCCACCTCGAGCCACCCAGCGGCCACCGCAGACACAATGGTTCACAACCCGGAAATAAGCGGAGGTCAAGTTGGATGAACTTTATTTCATGCCAAAAATAGTGTATTTTGCAGATTGGGTGGGGTGCTGAGGGGTTCACCACCGCAGAGAATAGACTTTCAACAACTCAAAACGACCTTTGGTTTGAAGGTCTCTTATACTTTTATAGTTTACATGTCTGCTGATTAGACTTGCACGAGACGACTCTGGTTTCTCCAGCAGGTCCCAGAGATACTCGGAGGGCCGGGCAGGCGGCGCCCAAGAAGTCTTCATCGCCACCGTCATCAACCTCAGCATCGCGATGCACGTCCAGGCTCTGCTTCAGGTCCTTATGGTGGTAGTAACGTTCACGGCGGCAAGGGTTGATCCGGAGCTCGTCGATGCCCCAGTACTCAATCTCCTGCTTATAGGAGATCACACAAAGCTCCTCCCTCATATGCAGGTGGCCCGTCCAGTAGAAGTTCATTATATCTATTATTAAAAGAAATAAGAAATAGTCAATTAAATCATCTCATGTAATTTAGCAAGGAAAGCTTGTCATTGCCCTCCTCTCTTCAGCATCTAATGTTGATGTACGTAGGCCTACCACCGAGTACGTCCCTTTAACCTCAACATCTGTAACTGAGGTGAATATCGAATAAACTGCAATCACTGCTCAACGTACTGAAAGGTTTGCGAGCTGCGGTCAAAGAAGAACTCATTCTCCAGGAAGTCGACATCGTCACACAACTCCAGGGCCATGTCGTGACTGGAACAGACCAGCCTCCCAAGCCGGGTCTCTGGGTAGGACGCTAAGAGCTCCTGGGAGATAGCGAGAGAGAGAATGAATGAATGAATGAAACTTTATTTGTATAGCACCCTTCATACAAAAATGCAGCCCAGAGTGCTTCACACAACAAAATATAAAAGACAAATAGCAATAATTACAATACAGCAAAACAAAAGTAAATAAAATGTTAACACAGAAGATAACAGCAATAAAAATAGAATAGCAACAAGCAAAGACATTTAGGCTAGGGTATGATTATCTAAAAGCAATAGAAAAGAGATGAGTCTTAAGTTGAGACTTAAAGCTGTCCACTGAGGTAGACTGCCTTAAATATAATGGGAGGCGGTTCCAGGCCGTCGGCCCATAGAAACAAAAAGCAGCTTCACCGTATTTTCTAATTTTCATTTCGACGCTCGGAATTGCAAGTAGGTCAGCTGTAGCGGACCTAAGGGGACGGCCAGGAACATATCTATTCAGACAGTCATCAAGATAGGCAGGTGCCAGGCCGTTAAGGGCTTTGAAAACAAATCTATTCTAAAGGGAACCGGAAGCCAGTGTAGCGAAGCCAAAACTGGGCTGATATGCTCCCTCATCTTAGTTTTCGTTAACACTCGGGCAGCCGCATTCTGGATGACTTGTAGTCTGTCCGTAGTTTTTTTAGGCAAGCCAGAAAAAAGGGCGTTGCAGTAATCGAGTCTAGAAAAGACAAAGGCATGAATTAATGTTTTAGCGTCATCCAGTGACAGAAAAGCTCTAATTCGGGCGATATTCCTAAGATGGAAGAAAGCAGTCTTGGCTATGTGACTGATATGTGTATTAAAACTCAGTTCAGAATCGATGAGAACCCCAAGGTTTTTTTACAGTGTTTTTGCTGTTTACAGCCAGGTTTGTAAGTCTACCCATCATTGAATCCCTCTGATCACTAGAACCAACAATGAGAACCTCAGTCTTGTCCTCATTTAATTTGAGGAAGTTCGCAGACATCCAGCGTGTGATGCTGGACAGACAGGACAGCAAAGGTTCGAGGGCAGAGAGAGAGAGAGAGAGAGAGAGAGAGAGAGAGAGAGAGAGAGTTGCTCCCATTCCAGTGATGCCATAAATTAGATAGATAGATAGATAGATAGATAGATAGATAGATAGATAGATAGATACCCTGCTAGAAAAACCAGCACAGAGCAGCACAATTGTCATGCTGGTCTGTGCTGGTCTGTGCTGGTTTATGCTGGTCTGTGCTGGTCTATGCTGGTTCATGTTGGTCTGTGCTGGTGCTGGTCTGTGCTGGTTCATGCTGGTTTAGATGGTGGGACCAGCACAGACAAGCACCAGCACAGACCAGCAGTAAAACACAACATGCGCTGGTTTGTGCTGGTGGTCTTACTGCTGGTCTTGAGCTGGTTTTTCTAGCAGGGTAGATAGATAGATACCTAGAGAGTGCTTCTGTCAGAAAAGCACAATATTTTATTTTGCAACTAAATTCAAATGTGTCATTGTGTGCTGTTATGTAGGCCTACTTAAGGAATATTTAACCTTACCTAATCTTAAGTGGTCACATTTTTTACACCATATGAATCACAAATCACATGCAAGAATTGAAGATGTCCAAAAGTGTGCAAACAGCTGGTCTATGATCTCCCGAGTGAATGTCACTGAAATTAAATGAGCGATGCTGAGCTGAGCTGCAGCTAAATCACATAAATTGATGAACCAATGAAGGCAAAAAAAGATCGTTACCTCGACTATATGACGAATACCATTTCAATAAGTTCGTTCAGACGATGTGTGGAGTGGACCATCCATTTGTAGAACAAAAACATTTAGTGTGACAGACACATTCTCAAGGTGTGTGCCTGCAGCAGATCTTTCTGGAAACGCACCGTATTCAGTCCAATGCTTCAAAGCTACCATGATAAGGGTCCAATTGGTTTCCAACCCTCCATCGTCTAGCTGCTGGGGACCACCACAGCTGGAACCCCCTCACGGAGCACTGGTGTGGTGCCCGGACCACTGGCACTCCACCATGGCGTGTTTAATACACCTACCGTGAGCAGAGCACACGAGCGTATGATCGGGGTTTGATTTATTTTAACTTTCCCCATTCTTTCTTTCCCTTTGACTGAGTAAAACTATGCCTAACCCTAACCCTACTCAGTAAAACTACGGAATGCCTAAACCTAACCATAACCCCTACCCTAATCACACCCGGTGCGCATATACGAACGCACCCTTTGACACACTCTATGACTGAATCACCAGCTTCGCTATAATGACTCATGAGGTCTGTGAAGTGATAGTACTTGGGTTTCTGGTCTGGGAGATAGCAGCAATAAGCCAGGCTCCAGCCTTCAAAATAAAATCGATATTATAGGTCTATATAATACTGTATAGGTCTATATATATATATATATATATATATATATATATATATATATATATATATATATATATATATATATATATATATATAGGCTATATATATATATATATATATATATATATATATATATATATATATATATATATATATACATACATACATACATACATACATACACACACACACACACACACACACACACACACACACACACACACACACACACACAATGTATTTAAAAATACATGTTATGATGTAGGCTGTCTCATACTAGTGTATAGCCTACTTCTAGACCTAACAAACATTAAAAAAAACATATAAAGCCAAATTAATTGAAAAATATATAGAAACTGGATAATTAAAAGTGTTAATGTATATATTGATTGATAAAATGTTCTTTTGTTTGATCTACTTTTCTTTTGTTTGATTCAAATTGTAATCTTTGAAGCTTTAAGATGGTTAAAATTCCTTTGTTTTGCTTTTTTAAATTATTATTACCATTATTGTTATTATAATTTTTTTCTCTGTGCGATTTTGATCATTTATTTGTATATGAAAAAAGGTGGGCATTATAAGCTTCAGCTTCAGCCCATACCTTTTCGGACAATTTGCATTTTGACAAAACTGCACTGTATTTGTTTTTAAAATGATTAACCGAAATAAACTATACTAAACTAACACATTTCCCAGTTTCTTTCAGATGAAATTCGTGGAATGCGAAGGACACTTAACATAATTAATTCCTACTATATTAATGTAATTAATGAAAACACACACACACACTCTCTCTCTGTGTGTGTGTGTGTGTGTGTGTGTGTGTGTGTGTGTGTGTGTGTGTGTGTGTGTGTGTGTGTGTGTGTGTGCGTGTGTGTGTGTGTGTGTGTGTGTGTGTGTGTGTGTGTGTGTTTGATTGATTGATTGAAGAATTTATTAGAAGTTTGCAATAGAAAAAAGTACAGTTTCATGACAGTACAAATCACTGGTACAAGGTCAACTAAAAGGAGATCCTAGAAAGCCGAGGCTTATTTCCACAGGAACCACACTTTAAGTATCTCATTGAAGACAGACGGATAGAACATAGTACTTTATCTAGGATCATATCAGTTTCAAAAGCATAACATCAAATACAAAAAGGCAGAATACAAAGAAAAAGGGGGGGGGAGCATGGGGGCTTAGTCTATTTACAAGTCACGGGTAGCTGCTGACTGAAGGTGACTTTTCATACCAATTTTGAAGGAGGCTAGGGATTGTGTGTGTGTGTGTGTGTGTGTGTGTGTGTGTGTGTGTGTGTGTGTGTGTGTGTGTGTGTGTGTGTGCGTGTGCGTGCGTACGTGCGTGCGTGCGTGAGTGGTAAACTAAAACTCACCATAAAACTGCAATGTAAAAATACTCTTTGGCAAGTAAAAGTTCCAAAATATACTTGAGTAGGCCTACAAGTAGCCTACACAAGTATTGGCATTAAAATGTAGGCTACTAGTGTAGTATCAAAAGTAAAAGTAAGCCTAGCCTACGCATTGTGCAGAATCTGCCATTTCAAGTTTTCAAATGTATAAATAGACCTAAATATATTTTGAAAATAGAAGATCTACAAGCTCACACATGCATAATGCAAATGTATTAACCTGTATGTGGATATAGGAGGTTTATATAGCCTAGTGTATTTATTTCTACATTAATGTAAAACTTTTCTTTTTTATACTGAAACATAGTTTGAGTTGTAGCTGCGTTTAACTGCTTAATTTATATTCTAAATGTGCATATCAAGTACAACTTAATCATATTTTCAATGGCTTCAGGGATAGTCTACTATTCGTCTGTCATTCAATGTTATATGAGATAGGCCTACTTAAATGGTTTCCTGTGGAAATAAGCTTAGTCCTTTTCTAGGATCTCCTTTTAGTAGACCTTGTACCAGTGAACTGTACCGTCATGAAACTGTACCTTTTTCTATACAAACTTCTAATAAAGTCTTCGATCAATCAAAAACTGTTATTCTGAAGAGATCGGCCACCGGAAGTCTTATTGCCGATAGCTCGGTACTTACTAATCAGATCACTTCACACTCAGGTCAGGTCAGGAGGCGACCGAGTATTTCCCGGTGAATCTGTGCGCAAAGGTGGGGGCCGATGGGCAAGGAGGGTTGCGAGCTTATGAGAAACAACTAAAATAAGACCTTAAAACGTGGCGAAAACAGTTGCGTGCATTAGCGGAAGATGACGATAAAGGAAATCATTAAATGGAAAACATTAAATTAACTTCTGAAAAGCATACACGGCCTTAAAACATGGCAAAAACAGTTGCGTGCATTAGCGCAAGATTAGATGAGGATAAAGGAAATCATTAAATGGAAAACATTAAATTAACTTCTGAAAAGGCTTCACCCACCTCGAGTCTATAGCCTACTAAAAACTAGTGAACCGCGATCTTGCCACACGTGAATAATTGTGGTTGTAAACAATAACACAGACAATATAAATCCTTGTTGTGGGAAGAAAGGATATCATCATGGGCCCAAATAACTTTTAAATATCTTGCAATTGGCGACGAGTCTCTTACTAAATCGGCAAGATTACATTACATAACATAATACATAAAAGCTAAGCTATATAACCTCTCCATCATCAGCAATAGTCAGTGGTTCGTGTCCCCCACACTCCCAAGCCCCCACCGTTGCGCACAGATTCACCGGGAAATACTCGGTCGCGGTCAGGAGGCCGTGCAGAGGAGAAGAGCACGAGGAGACTGGAGAGCAATTCGTCGCCGAAGAGGCCGAGAAAGAAAGCGAGTGACTGTGAGTTGGCTGACTATAAATCTATTTTTATGTCTGCTGGCGTATTTGTCGATAACAAATACGATAACAAGTTATGGAGGTTGTTCTGTAAACTGTAAAATATTTTGTTGACCCGAGCTCATGTTTTTCGGATTTCCTCCATTAAGTTAGACATCTAATCAACGTCTTCTACTAGTCTTAAAGTTAAGAAGTCTAAAACAAATCTAATCCCCTTTCAAATCTAAACCTGTGTTAGGACAAAAAACATGCTGACATTGCGACACTTCATCTGTTCTACGGTTCGACTTGGGTGCATTTTAACCTGGTGTAGTGGTGAAAAGATACCTGCGGACGCTAGCTAGTAGCTACATGCTAACCTGAACCAGGGCACACAAGCCGACGAGCGGAGTGGCGCGGGAACAAAACACAAAAGCCCGTGGTAACATGAGCCTCGCTTGATGGTCTGGCATTCAATGTTACAAAAGACACCATCTAAGGCATTATAGGCTATATAGGCTTTTTTTAAATATATATTTTTTAAAGACGGGCAATATTAAATCCTGTTGGTTATTGATTAATCACCTCAACTGAGAGAGGGAGGCGACTGGTGGCGTGTGTTTTTAATTGGGACCGTACCTATGTTCCCCAGGTTCTATGTTCCCCACTTTCTTACCACCTAACCCTAACCATAACCTCACTAACTGAGGTGGGGAACATAGAACCTGGGGAACATAGGTTGGACCCCCTAACAATTAGCCAAGTGGCTATGTGTGGGTGTCCATTCTTCCGGATTTACGCCTGACAGTCCGGTTTTTGAACGTGCCATCCTCCGCCCAGCGCAGCCTCTGGCCGGACACCTTTTCAGAGGGATTTAGGTTTAGGCTACAGTGCATGTTTGCTTAATGGTTACATTTAGCCTACATATCTCCTCAAATCTCCCATTTAGCAGATATACAAGCTCACAGCGCGACACCGCACCGCTGCTTGTCGCGTGCTATGTGTGTGTATTTCGTTTACACACACCAAGCACAAGTTGCACGTTTTACTGTTACTCACACCGAACGCTGCAGTCGCTCCGGCGAGTAGTTGTTAGAAAGCCTGGTGAGGCGAGGTTAAGTAGTTGTAGAAGATGAACTGCAGCTCAGATTTGCCCAAAAGACGCCGAAACGAAACGTCATTTAGCCAACATGGAGCAAGGTAAATTAGTTAAAAAAGAAGCGCAGAATTCACGAGTATCATGCACTTTGCAGCACTGTGTGTAACGGCTTGATGTCATCATGTCAGCAAAGGAAAGATGCATGCTTTGACTGACAGGCAATATGTTCTGCAGCTATAGGGTTTCCTCTAGTCTCTAGTAACAAAATAAGTACAGCTACAGCTGAGCTATCTAGTAGGCTACCCATATGTCCACAGGTCTCTCCTTCTCTTCCCCTCTCTCTATTTTATTAATTCTGATGCCAGTCATGATGTGGAATAGATTTCAAATGGGAAAATATAACTCCAGAATTGCAAAAAAAGATAGTGTACTGTAGGCCCATCATAAAATAAAATAATTCATGAGGGGTCTTTGGGTGCATAAATAAAGGAGGTTGGCTACCCAGTCTTAGTTTAAACCACTTTAAACCTATTTTACACAATATTTGTAAATAGCCGATCTACAAGCTATGAACTTTTTTTTTTTTTATCAAAAAGTGTACACATTTGGAATAATATGTGGGTCCCTGGCTGGCACACAATATTTTGGGAGGGGGGTCCGCGACTACTTATATCAATTTGGGGGACCCATGCGGCGCGCCCCGGAAAAGTGTCCTCCTTTCCGGGGTCCTGCTGGTGGCCACCCTTGTGTGTGTCATAGGCGCCGGAGCCGGGTCTTTTTGGACCGTACTGCCACCCCACTTTTCATGCTATCGACCTATTCTTCTGTATTTTTGTCTCTATTTTTTCCCCCAAACGGCGCTATATAGTCCCAACGTTCCCAATGACTTGCTGGAGGTCGCCGCAACCCCCTTACACATGCTAATTGCTTCTAATCTAATACACAAGTTTGTCTGTGCTAAACATGTTCAACGGTTCTAATGTCTGACGGCATGCAGGCTTCAGTGGTGTGAACTTACTGTAAGTAACTGATTACATTTAGCCTACTCAAGTAGCCTACTGTAGGCCTACTTTATTTTTCTTTATGGCGTAGGCTTATTTCCAAGTTTCAATAGCCTACTTTTACTTCTACTCCACCACATCTCAGAGGCAAATATTGTGGGCTACAATTACTCCACTACAAATATTTGAAAACGGTTAGTTACTTTGCAAATTCGATTGTTATAAAGGCATAACCACTTCAGCCCTCATTTGGGCTATTTGAAGATACAAGCTCACAATGTGACGCATATTGTGAGCTTAGATCTGCTAAAATATTTTATACAAACAATTGTGAAAACCTGTCAAATCAAATGGGACATTCTGCATAATGACTACTAGGCTACGTTTTATTACAGCCTACATTTTGATTACCCAAAACGTAATTACTCCAGGAGGCCTACATTTTGGACTTTTAACAGAGTATTTCTACTTTTACTTAAGTAAAATATGTGAGTATTTTTTTTAATCACTGACGGCCTTTCTGATCGGTTGGCTCACTCTCATCAGTGTGATGCAGCAGCAGAGCAGTTCATTTATGAGTTCTAACTTATTCTAACTTTCACCATACAGTAAGCTTGAATTTTCCTTACTTTATTAATTTAAACTGAATTTATTTTCTCGAAAAGAAGTGTGTGTGTGTGTGTGAGAGAGAGAGAGATAGAGAGAATGAGAGAGAGAGAGAGAGAGAGAGAGAGAGAGAGAGAGAGAGAGAGAGAGAGAGAGATTGTTTAAATGATGTAGATGTAGTATGTTTGAACTGAATAAATAGGCCTACATTAGCCTGTACCAGTAAGACTC
This sequence comes from Nannobrachium achirus, assembly GCF_963921795.1. Classification (NCBI taxonomy): domain Eukaryota; kingdom Metazoa; phylum Chordata; class Actinopteri; order Myctophiformes; family Myctophidae; genus Nannobrachium; species Nannobrachium achirus. The sequence goes on from NC_137811.1 coordinate 52,990,894, forward strand.
CCTAATCGGGAGATAAGCGACCGTCAGGTCGGCCCCGGCTCTCCCGGTCGCTCCTAGCCCGAGTTACGGCCTTTTATGTGCGCTGCAGTGGCAGGGGGTCCTCCACTGGGGCGCCACCACTTTTGCATCCGTTCTGGAGCACCAGGAGTCGGTGGTCCCCGGGAATTCCCCGTGAGCAGCCCCGTTGGGGTGGTCATTTGGTCATTTTTGCGCATTTGGTAATTTTTTACATCTGGGGGTCCCCCACCTGGAGCTGTAGTTTGGCAGGCAAGGAGTGTGTGTGCAAAATCTGGCATGGATCGGGGCAACGGTTGCGGAGATATGAGCAGGGCAAAAGTGTGACATGTTACGTGTGACAGACAGACAGACTGACGGACGGACTGACGGACTGACTGACGGACGGACTCACAGTTTGTGCAGGTTTTGATAGCTGAATAAATAGGCCTACATTAGCCTGTATTAAAAAGAGTGAAAGAGAACAGATCTGCAAACTATCAAGGCTGTGTTGAGAAGGATTGACAGGCACCACATTGACTTTGTAAATGGAAATGCAGCTCAATGCAGTAAGAGTAAAACAAGTACTTGCTTTTAAGTGTACTATGTAGTGTAGTATTCAAGAAAACATGCTTTTACATTTGCTTAAAGGGATATTTCACTTTAAAAAACTTTTGGTAATTTTATAATCTATAAATCAGGCTTTTATGAATACCCTGAACAGTTTTTAATTAGCTTGATTGAATATTTAGATATTTTATGTAAATGTTACCAGGCCCTCCAGGCCCAGGGCCTCTCCCCACACACACCCATTGTAACTTCAAACTAAATTTTAACCATGATAGATTCATTAAAAACACCCATTATTTTTTCTTTATTTACACTAATGGTCTATCCCCCAAGAATGTTTATAATGCTTAAAGATTGTCAATCTATGGGTGCACAAAGTGCTCTAAAATCGCCAGGTAGATGGCTGTGTTGATTCTGAACTTGATAAAATACAGTGGAGCAACACCAGCAATACAATGCAATGCTGGTTCAGCTCCACACTGTGTTTTATCGAGTTCAGATAATGCATTGTGAGCTTGTAGATTTGCTATTTTCAAAAGATTTTAAAACATGTAAAAAGTGAAATTCTGCATAGAGAGTACTTTTGGTACTTTTAAGCACATTTTGATATTCCAGACTTTTAATTGTACCAGAGTTTTTCTACATTTAGTATTGATACTTCTACTTGAGTAAGACATGTGAGTACTTCATATCATAACCATTGTCCTTTTCACCCAGGACATCCCAGAGTTCCTCAGCACCATCCGGCAGGACCCGGCAGCAGAGATGGACGAGAACGGTGTGCGCGGCGGCTTCCTGGACATGGTGAATATATGACTTTGAAAATATATACCCTAAACTATACCCTGATATAGATAAGCCACGTCACGCCAAACGAATGGAATGCAGAGAGCAACATATTTAGTGTCGCGAAATATTTATTTTCTACCCAAAAACTAAAAGTTAACACTCGCTTCTTTCATGCTATGGCCTCTAATTTGAGGGCAGTGAAACTGTCTCACTTTGCCCAAAGCTACCCAGCAAAGTGCTTTCTCTGATTCACATGCTGGTTGTTAAGACATTTAGGATTAGGACACTTGCTCAGGGCTTAAAGTTCTCCGTCCTGGGGACAGATTTCCGTCCTGAGGAATCCCTAGGGGCTATTTATGAGATCAGTGCAGATTCGCAAGTCGAGCCGTCGGCGCTGATTATTTTTTATGTGCACGCATGCCTGCCGCTAGGTGCTAATAACACAACATTTTTTATCTAATTATATTTCTTAGTTACATTGTTAATATGTTGTTTTTATTTTAGTTTCAATTCATGTATTTTCCTTTAGGTTTTATATAAAATAACTTTACATAGACTTACTCACCCACACACAGTAAAGTCTGCTAGATCCTTTCGGAACCTCTCCCGAGTCCCTCCGCTATGCAGCTCTGATAAAATGAGTGATTTAAACTCATGACATGAAGAGTGAGGAGCTGCATAGCGGAGGGAGAGGTTCCAAAAGGAGCTAAAAGTCTGCAAAGAATGCTAGGCGAACATATATGCTGGCCGCATATAAGTGTAAATGAGCCAGAGCCTGCCTACCAGAGTATTGTTATGCAAAGCAGACAGGTAGGAGATTGAAGTGTTGACTGAGCCGGCACACAACTTGACAACGTGCGTGCGTGCAAGTCGGGCACGCGTGCGTAGGTTACAGCTTGATAAGTGTGAGCTCTCCGAGCCCAACCGAGCCCACAGCATCTCACCCCTGCCTGTGGCTTTAACGATGTACACCGTTTGGAAGTGTGTTAAACTTTTGGGACCTCCGCTGAATTACAGTACGTGAGTGGTGGTGTTATTATTTAATTCTGCAAAGTAATGGTTGAATTGAGACATCCCCACAGCCACCGCTCTTATAAAGTTGTCAGGTACACAACATTTAGTTATTTTCTGTTTAGTGTTATATTTTATTTATGTTGTCTTGTACCAGGGACGATCTGGTCTGCAACTGCAACACGTTGTGCTCCGATGAGACATCGGACTTTCATAATCCTCCCAATTGAAATAAGCAGTCTGCCGTCATACTTAACGGATTCATTGCTTTTAACACAGCGAGGATGCCACAAATCAATAACATGACAGAACCTGTGTGTTATCATTTAAGCAGGGGTCTTCAAAGTTTTTCAGGCCAAGGACCCCTTAGCTGAGTGAGCCTTAGAGTTATAAGGGACCCCCTCTCCATATTGTATAACATTGTGTTGTAGATCAGTGGTTCTCAACCTGTGGGTCGGGACCCCAGTGGGGTCCCCAAATTATTTTGGGGGTCCCCAGAAGATTAACTTAATGTGGATCATTGTTTTCTCTCTCAACAGTAAACAAACCAACATTACATAAAGTTTAAGTGTATAGAGGGTACATGCACATCTCTAAAGTGTCAAATTAAGGACTTTTTAATACCTCTAAAATGACAAAACATTGGACAAACTGTCAAATGTTTGAGGCAGAAATTATGAAAATAGACAATCTACATGCTCACAGGCATTGTGAGCATGTAGATCTCCTATTTTCACAATAGAACCGTGTAATACAAAAAGTAATGCCTCAACACTTAGTGCTTGTCAGGGTGGGGGGTTCCCCAGTTAAAGGTTTGGCTTTTGTCCCCCCTATAGCCTAGAATATAGTAGCTGTGGGTTTATATTTATAATGTATATCAAATGGTTTATAATCAGACTCAGATTGTATCTCATCCCCAATGCATGCGTCAAAGTTGCACATAGTAGGGTCTCAACCTGAGGTTCTGTGACCATCCTCTGGGAAGGATGGTTTGATGATTGATTTGACCTCTATGGACCCTTTATAAAAGATTTAGACCCCATGTCCCTCGCAAAAATGCCAGCAAAATGTTTGACAGCTAGGGTAATTTTCAGTCTCATTCACTTACTATACACTACACTATAAAGGCAAAAATGACTCCCAAAAAATCTGCTTTAAGTGGGATGGGAGGGGTAAAAATAGGGGTGTTTAATTATTCTGAATCCATTGGAAGCATTTGTTTTGCATGAAAAACATTCCTTGGACCAAGAACGGCCAACAAAACTATGGTTTAGTGATGAGTCATCAATTTTCACAGTCTTTTGGGGTCCATTCCTTGGGCTTTTGGGGCCCAAGGAATGTTTTTCATGCAAAACAAATGCTTCCAATGGATTCAGAATAATTAAACACCCCTATTTTGACCCCTCACATCCCACTTAAAGCAGATTTTTTGGGAGTCATTTTTGCCTTTATAGTGTAGTGTATAGTAAGTGAATGAGACTGAAAATTACCCTAGCTGTCAAACATTTTGCTAGCATTTCTGCGAGGGACATGGGGTCTAAATCTTTTATAAAGGGTCCATAGAGGTCAAATCAATCATCAAACCATCCTTCCCAGAGGATGGTCACAGATCCTCTGATTGAGACCCTACTAACAAGCAAGCACCACTGAAATCGGAGACCTCTCTCCCCCACTCCCCTCCATGTTACAAAACATGTTTACATGATGCTGTCTTTAATTGCCTGGTAGAGACACGATTACAAGATATGACCAATTAAACTTACCATAATATTAAAAACCAACAGTCATTAAGTCATCAATGATGTTTATAGAACATGTCATGGTGAATTCAAGTAGTTTAGAGACAGTAGAACAGACTACATGATTTGTTTTGCTAGTTATTATTGCATTGTGTAATTTCGAATATATTGTGAGAGTGTTTTTATTTTCCTTATAGGCTCTATTCACGGCCCGCCCACTCAGCAACTTTCTCAGCAACTTCCTGGTACTTTGAAGGGGAAACCCTTCTAAAAGCCCATAGAGTTAACACAGAAATCGCAAATTTAATGCAATATCCGAATAGTAAAGTATAAAATACGGTTATCATGATCAAGAACACAAGATAGTAAAAGGCACAAAGCATTATAATTTACTTTACCGTTCGAAATAATGATTTGTTGGCTTTAAGTCCAGCGATTTGTGTGTTAACTCTATGGGCTTTTAGCAGAGTTTCCCCCTCAAAGCACCAGGAAGTTGCTGAGAAATTTGCTGAGTGGCGGGCCGTGAATAGTCCATTTTCAGGTTTATGACCTGTGTATCTTTGTGGTCAGTTTGTTTAATAAATAATGACAACAACTAAACAGGAGTTGTAAACAAGTGTGATAACTGTCAAGCACTTTCCGAGGGCGAAGTTTCAAAATTTCGGAAACAGTGGTAACGAGTGAGATGTCTGTGTCAGTGATCTTTCCTCTGACAATGTGCAGTATTTATTGGTGGCAATCATATCTAACACATGTTACATCCCTCTGTTCCCCTGAATGAATGAAATTCATAAATAGCACTACTCACTTTACACTAATGGTCTATCCCCCAAAAATGTTTATAATGTGTAAAGATTGTCAATCTATGGATGCACAAAGTGCTCTAAAATCGCCAGGTAGATGGCTGTGTTGATTCTGAACTTGATAAAATACAGTGGAGCAACACCAGCAATACAATGCAATGCTGGTTTAGCTCCACACTGTGTTTTATCGAGTTCAGATAACGCATTGTGAGCTTGTAGATTTGCTATTTTCAAAAGATTTTAAAACATGTAAAAAGTGAAATTCTGCATAGTGAGTACTTTCTACTTGGTACTTTAAAGCACATTTTGATATTCCTTTAATTGTAACAGAGTTTTTCTACATGTAGTATCGATACTTCTACTTGAGTAAGACATGTGAGTACTTCATATCATAATCATTGTCCTTTTCACCCAGGACATCCCAGAGTCCCTCAGCACCATCCGGCAGGACCCGGCCGCCGCCGCCGAGATGATGGACGAGGACGGTGGATGGCGCTTCCTGGACATGGTGAATATATGACTTTGAAAATATATACTCTAAACCAGGGGTGCCCAACCTTTTTTGAACCAAGATCTACTTTAAAAATGTGCCACCTAGCTGCGGTCTACCAGCCCCCCAAAAAATGTACCGTAACACCCATTCAATACACACGTGAAAAACTGAAAATATTAATAGGGATTATAACAGTGTACTCACTGTACTGTACTGTACTCATACTGTATAGTAGGAATTGTAATTGAATGGAACGATTGCAACTTCTCACATTGGGCATACAGACAGCATGACCATTTATTGCACACTCTGCATACACACTGACAACACACTCACACAAAACATGTGGATTATGTCAAAAGTCACTGATAGTTCTCTTTTCTTTATATATCTTTTTCTTTTATATATATATATATATATATATATATATATATATATATATATATATATATATATATACTAGGTCCTTAACCGTCCTTCTTACCCGTTATCATTTTGAAATAGTTATTTATGTTGTCTTGTACCAGGGACGATCTGGTCTGCAACTGCAACACGTTGTGCTCCGATGAGACATCGGACTTTCATAATCCTCCCAATTGAAATAAGCAGTCTGCCGTCATACTTAACGGATTCATTGCTTTTAACACAGCGAGGATGCCACAAATCAATAACATGACAGAACCTGTGTGTTATCATTTAAGCAGGGGTCTTCAAAGTTTTTCAGGCCAAGGACCCCTTAGCTGAGTGAGCCTTAGAGTTATAAGGGACCCCCTCTCCATATTGTATAACATTGTGTTGTAGATCAGTGGTTCTCAACCTGTGGGTCGGGACCCCAGTGGGGTCCCCAAATTATTTTGGGGGTCCCCAGAAGATTAACTTAATGTGGATCATTGTTTTCTCTCTCAACAGTGAACAAACCAACATTACATAAAGTTTAAGTGTATAGAGGGTACATGCACATCTCTAAAGTGTCAAATTAAGGACTTTTTAATACCTCTAAAATGACAAAACATTGGACAAACTGTCAAATGTTTGAGGCAGAAATTATGAAAATAGACAATCTACATGCTCACAGGCATTGTGAGCATGTATATCTCCTATTTTCACAATAGAACCGTGTAATACAAAAAGTAATGCCTCAACACTTAGTGCTTGTCAGGGTGGGGGGTTCCCCAGTTAAAATATGATCAGGACCCAAATTTGTAATTTGACCGCCTTTTCAGTGTACAGAATTCTCTTTGACAAAGAATTACAAAAATGAAGCGATCTTGTAGACTACTTGAGGTTTGGCTTTTGTCCCCCCTATAGCCTAGAATATAGTAGCTGTGGGTTTATATTTATAATGTATATCAAATGGTTTATAATCAGACTCAGATTGTATCTCATCCCCAATGCATGCGTCAAAGTTGCACAAGCAAGCACCACTGAAATCGGAGACCTCTCTCCCCCACTCCCCTCCATGTTACAAAACATGTTTACATGATGCTGTCTTTAATTGCCTGGTAGAGACACGATTACAAGATATGACCAATTAAACTTACCATAATATTAAAAACCAACAGTCATTAAGTCATCAATGATGTTTATAGAACATGTCATGGTGAATTCAAGTAGTTTAGAGACAGTAGAACAGACTACATGATTTGTTTTGCTAGTTATTATTGCATTGTGTAATTTCGAATATATTGTGAGAGTGTTTTTATTTTCCTTATAGGCTCTATTCACGGCCCGCCCACTCAGCAACTTTCTCAGCAACTTCCTGGTACTTTGAAGGGGAAACCCTTCTAAAAGCCCATAGAGTTAACACAGAAATCGCAAATTTAATGCAATTTCCGAATAGTAAAGTATAAAATACGGCTATCATGATCAAGGCACAAAGCATTATTATTTAGTTTACCGTTCGAAATAATGATTTGTTGGCTTTAAGTCCAGCGATTTGTGTGTTAACTCTATGGGCTTTTAGCAGAGTTTCCCCCTCAAAGCACCAGGAAGTTGCTGAGGAATTTGCTGAGTGGGCGGGCTGTGAAAAGTCCATTTTCAGGTTTATGACATGTGTATCTTTGTGGTCAGTTTGTTTAATAAATAAACAGGAGTTGTAAACAAGTGTGATAACTGTCAAGCACTTTCCGAGGGCGAAGTTAAAAAAATTCGGAAACAGTGGTAACGAGTGAGATGTCTGTGTCAGTGATCTTTCCTCTGACAATGTGCAGTATTTATTGGTGGCAATCATATCTAACACATGTTACATCCCTCTGTTCCCCTGAATGAATGAAATTCATAAATAGCACTACTCACTTTACACTAATGGTCTATCCCCCAAAAATGTTTATAATGTGTAAAGATTGTCAATCTATGGATGCACAAAGTGCTCTAAAATCGCCAGGTAGATGGCTGTGTTGATTCTGAACTTGATAAAATACAGTGGAGCAACACCAGCAATACAATGCAATGCTGGTTTTGCTCCACACTGTGTTTTATCGAGTTCAGATAACGCATTGTGAGCTTGTAGATTTGCTATTTTCAAAAGATTTTAAAACATGTAAAAAGTGAAATTCTGCATAGTGAGTAATTTCTACTTTTGGTACTTTTAAGCACATTTTTATATTCCAGACTTTTAATTGTAACAGAGTTTTTCTACATGTAGTATCGATACTTCTACTTGAGTAAGACATGTGAGTACTTCATATCATAATCATTGTCCTTTTCACCCAGGACGACGGCCAGTTCCTCAGCACCATCCGGCAGGACCCGGCCGCAGAGATGATGGACGAGGATGGTGGATGGCGCTTCCTGGACATGGTGAATATATGACTTTGAAAATATATACCCTAAACCAGGGGTGCCCAACCTTTTTTGAACCAAGATCTACTTTAAAAATGTGCCACCTAGCTGCGGTCTACCAGCCCAAAATGTACCGTAACACCCATTCAATACACACGTGAAAAACAGAAAATATTAATAGGGATTATAACAGTGTACTCACTGTACTGTACTGTACTCATACTGTATAGTAGGAATTGTAATTGAATGGAACGATTGCAACTTCTCACATTGGGCATACAAACAGCATGACCATTTATTGCACACTCTGCATACACACTGACAACACACTCACACAAAACATGTGGATTATGTCAAAAGTCACTGATAGTTCTCTTTTCTTTATATTTTCTTTTCTTTTTCTTTTATATATATATATATATATATATATATATATATATATATATATATTTATTTATTTATTTATTTTTCTTTGTCCTTTATTCCATGTCAGTCTCTACCTTAGTGGGAAACCTGGCACTGGGAAGAGGAGGCTAGCTTGTCAAAGTCAGGGTTGTATGGTTGCAAGTTTTAGGCAGGCCACAAGGTGCTCATCTGTCATTGTGGCTCTGTACTTTGACTTGATGAACTTCATGTGAGAAAAAGCAGACTCACACAGGTAGGTTGATCCAAAAAAAGCAGTTATGATCATGGCACATCTCCTGAGGTTAGGATACTTTTCAGGCATCAATAGCTCCCAGAACTCTCCCTTAGTCCCTAGCTGTGTTGCCCTGGATTTAATTTCGATGTCATTGTCTCCACCAGCCGAAGGCATGGGGGAGAATATGTTTTCCCCTCCGTCCGTCCGTGTGTCCGTCCGTGTGTCCGTCCGTCCGTCCGTGCGTGCGTGCGTGTGTCCTCGCAGTTTGTGTGCAGCTAATCTCAGTCGCCGTTGGCCCGGTCGCTGCCAAAGTGAGCACACACATTCCCTGGATGCCAATCTAGAACCTCTGCCTTAAATATTTCAAATGGGCTTTTTCTAGCGCCACCTAGTGGCCGATGTTCGCAAGACACATTTCTGTGCACTACTCTATTATGTCCAAAAATACAAATCGGTAGGCAGTATCTCGACAGTCATGTGATCGACACGGATTTGTCCGATTTTTCATATTCCATCCTGATTGGCTAAGATTGGCTTCCAAAGTTTGTAGGATTGAGCCATTTGGAACAAAATGCCTCAAATCCCAAACGCAAAGTGCAATTATCATGAAATCGCGCACACACGTTCCCACTAGGTCGAAGAAGAAATGCCACTTCAAATTTTTGAAATCAGCCTCATGGTGGCGCTATAACAGGCCGATTTGTGGTTTTACCTATAACTCCATTGATCAGTTTCAAACTTTGTAAGCGCATTCCCTAGAGGCCAAGGAAAAACCCTTTCCCTGCATTTTTCACATCAGCCTTTTATAGCGCCACCAGGAGGCCGACTTATGTAAAACACAATTTTTCCTATTATTCCTTGAGATTTTATCCAAAAATCATGCAAATCGGTACACAGTATCTCTATAGTCATGTGATCAAGTCCGATCCGTCTGATATTTCATATTCCATCCTAATTGGCTAATATTGGCTTCCAAAGTTTGCAGGATTGCTCCATTTTTGAACAAAATGCCTCAAATCATCAACGCAGCTTGCAATTACCGTGAAATTTGCCACACATATTCCCACTATGTCAAGGAAAAAATGCTACCATTTTCACATTAGACTGTTATAGCGCCACCAGCAGGTAGACTTTAGCAAAATACATTTTTGGAACACAATGCTTCAAATCATGCATGCAGCGTCCGATTGCCATGAAAGGTCTAAGGTGAAGAACATATGCCACCCTTTTTACATTGGCCTATTATACAGTAGCACCACCAGGACGCAAGGCCTGGTGGAGACCTGTGCTCGGAAGAGCACTGCTTCTAGTTTTGAAGTTTGATGATCTCGTCCTCCACAGCAGCGCTGTCCAGGTTACACAGTGAGGCCACTTTGGATGTGATGTCATCCACATCCACATTTCCAAATGGAAAACACATGTAGCTTGCAACAGGTTCTATAGCTGCAAAGTCTGTGAAGCGCCTATCAAACTCTGATATGATGCTTTCAACTTGCTCCGCATAACGTGTGCAATCAGGCTGTGCGTTGTCCCCAGCCTGACGTTGAACTTCAGCTTGCATGTGAGGAAAGTTGCGCAGGTCACTGCGCCGCAGCCGTCTTGCCCACATTTCTATTCTGCTTTTAAAACCGTTCACTGAGCTGATCATGTTTATCACACATTTATTCTTTCCCTGCAATTCTAAATTCAGGTCATTTAGCCCGCCAGTGAGATCGGTTAAAAATGCCAAATCCAAAAGCCATGTGTTGTCCTCTAGCTGTGTATATTCCACATGTTTACCAAGCTTGAGAAACTCTTTAATTTCAGGCAGCAACTCGCTGAATCTGTCAAGAAATTTACCTCTGCTCAGCCACCTTACATCCGTGTGCAGCAGCAGGTCTGTAAGCGGCAGGTCTGTAAGCCCCGTGCCCTCACAGAGCACACGATCTTCATAGCGATCTCCATCACTTCCTTCATGTTTAGAATTTTACCACACAGCGCTTGTTGGTGTATTATGCAATGGTAATTATGGAAGTCCGGTAAAGCGTAGCTTTTTTTGCACAGTGAAATGAACCCGTTATTACGGCCAACCATAGAAGTGGCCCCATCTGTTGTAATGGAGATGAGTTTATGGAGGGGCAATTGGCTCTCATTAGCTAACTTCATGAAGGTGTTAAAGATATCCTCACCTCTGGTGGTTCCTTTGAGAGGCAGGATGGTGAGCAGCTCTTCTTTTGCACTCATGTCTTCAAAGACCATTCTAATGAAAATGCATAGCTGTGCCACATCAATCATATCAGTAGATTCATCGAACTGAAGGGAAAAACACTCACAACTGTTGACGTCCTTCTTGAGTTGTGAATGAAGATCTTCGGACATGTCCTCACAGCGCCGGGTAGGCCTGGGGCGGTATCGACATTTTGTTACCGCGATTACCGTCTTCCCATTTACCGCTGGTATTGCGGTAATTACCGCACCCCTGTATCTATTAATTAAGGTTCTGCGATAAGCCAAAATATTGCAATCATCTTCCCAAAAGTCGCCTCTCCACAGCCTGACTGCCCGAGTTATACTTCTCCGTACAGCACAGCTGTAAAAAGGAGCTGGCTTTGAAAGGAGCAGATCTACAAGCTCACAACACATCGCATCCGCGACGCGTTCTGAGCTTTTAGATCTGCACTGTCGGGTTTCCATAGTAACGTAGGCTAGCTACTTAGGCTTTTCAGACACAAACAGCTGTGTGAACAAACCAGAAGAGGACGGGTAGTCAGATCGTGTACAGTGATTCTGTAAACTCACGTCACGTCTCAACTCTCAAATCGCAGTGATTGAGTGCTGCTATATACAGGTTTTAGTTACAAGACTTGACAGAAAAGGTTATAAAATCGCCAACGCGCCGCCAGACGGGGCTCATCGCGCAACGCGGTGGAAAAAGTAAAATAGTTTAATTTTCGGTTTTAGTCCACGCGGCCCGCGCTCCGCCAGTAATCCGTATGAATAAAAAAGAAACTTCCATGACACAAGGTATGTATTAACATCCTTGTGTCGTGTGGATCACAGTGAAAGTTTACGCTGCTCTGTACTCCTGCCCTGTGTAAGTCTGACTGTCTGTGTCTCTGAACATGTGGTACACGGCCCAGAGCAGAGCGGCATGGAGCGCATGCAGTCCTCGCTTCTCCCGTTTTAAAACTCGCTTGTTTTCCAATAAAATAATAGACTTTTTTATTATTTTTTTTTTACCGCGGTAAGCACACTGACACCGCGGTAGACCTCGGTATAGCGCGGTACGGCGGTACGGCGGTTACCGCCCCCAACCCTAGCGCCGGGTGACAATATTCCGTGACAGTTGCATGTCTTTGATGGCATTCATAATCTCACGTTTATTCTCGAAACCAGCGAAGAGTGACTCGGCAGCCACAGTAAACGCCTCTTTTACAAATTCACCGTCTATGAAGGATTTTTTCTTTTTAGCGAGAACATGGCTGACACGATAAGATGCGACTGTAGCAGCTTGTGCCTTGGTGGTGGGCCTCGTAAATCCATCCTTCAGCTTCTGTAATTGTGTCCTTCGTAGGGCTGTTTTGGGGGGGAATTTTTCCTCGTACTTCAAGTTCTTGTGTGTCGCATAGTGGCGCTCCAAATTGCCTTTTTTCGGCAGAGCCACGCTTGCCTTGCAGATCAGACAGATTGTTTTTTCTTTGAAATAAACATAAAAGTAATCCTCCTCCCATTCTTTGTGGAAATGGTACGTTTTGGGTCTCTTGGCTTGCGCTTGTGCCATTTTTGTGTTTCTCAAAAACAGCTGTCTTCCTTATCGCTCACCACACAACAACTACTTTCCACAACAAAAAGCACCGGGCCGGTGACCTGTGAGTGAACCTGTGATCGACCAATGATAGCTCCCAATTCTTAATTTATTCACGTGCAGTAGCCCACCCCCCCCCCCTCCCTCCCCAATGTACAAGCAAACAACATGATGGAATCAATGCATAGTGAACTTGTAGAGAGCTTGTAGATCTGCTATTTTCGGTACAGTACAGAACCTGTGATCGACCAATGATAGCTCCCAATTCTTAATTTATTCACGTGCAGTAGCCCCCCCCCCCCTCCCTCCCCGATGTACAAGCAAACAACATGATGGAATCAGTGCATAGTGAACTTGTAGAGAGCTTGTAGATCTGCTATTTTCGGTACAGTGCAGACACACTACTACACGTTGAGTTGGGTTCAGTCAAAATTATCCACTCGCTCGGAGTCGTTTCACTGGAACGCCCAATATATGTCCTCCCCCCGAATTAATAAATTATTTATTTGAAATCATCTCGCGGTCCACTGGTAACCAGCCCGCAATCTACCGGTCGACCGCGATCGACTGGTTGGGCGCCCCTGCCCTAAACTATACCCTGAAGTCCGACTTGTGAGAGAAAACCAGGAAACAGACAGTCACTACTACTACAGAGTGTGACTGTTTGCCCACAACTCATGTGCGTTTCCAAATAACGCGACTGCGGGTGTTTCTCTCTGGTCACTACAATGAAACCACGACCCCTTGATACAAATCTATTTAAAACAAACGTTAATATTAACTGACTTGACTGTTGACTTGATCAGATTACGGTAGGCTCTTATTTTGAAATGAGAGGAAATGCGCCTGTTCCCAGAAGATTAACTTAATGTGGATCATTGTTTTCTCTCTCAACAGTAAACAAACCAACATTACATACAGTTTAAGTGTATAGAGGGTATATGCACATCTCTAAAGTGACAAATTAAGGACTTTTTACCTCAGTAAATGACAAATTAAACATTAGACAAACTGTCAAATATTTGAGGCAGAAATTGTGAAAATAGCCAATCTATTTTCACAATAGAACCGTGTAATACAAAAAGAAATGCCTCAACACTTTGTGCTTGTCAGGGTGGGGGGTTCCCCAGTTAAAATATGATCAGGACCCAAATTTGGGATGTAATTTGACCGCTTCTTCAGTGTACACAAATCTCTTTGACAAAAAATGACAAAACACGTCAGAACGTGAAGCGATCTTGTAGACCAGGGGTTCCCAAACTGTTTAGTCTCAGGGCACCCCATAAATATATTTTTTAATCCGAGGCACCCCTACATTATAATTATAATAGTGAAAACAGCCGATCTACAAGCACACAACGCCTCGCATCGCGAAGGCATTGTGTGCTTGTAGATCGGCTGTTTTCACTAGTTTTGTGCGACAGTCTTGTATGATGAAGCAGGGCTTTGCTTTACCAAAAGACCTACACATTTGAAACTTGGAGATACAAGGTTTCTGCGCAACAGTGACGATATTTTAGTGATTATGTTGTGAGGAAAATGTTGAGATAACAGCCATTTTGGTTAGAACTGACTGAAAATAACTTTGTACTATGATACTAAATATTTTTTCAAGTGTCCAAATAAATTCTAAACATTATCAAATGATCTTGCGGCACCCCTGGACTGCCGTCACGGCACCCCAGGGTGCCCCGTCACCCACTTTGAAAACCCCTGTTGTAGACTACTAGAGGTTTGGCTTATGTCCCCACTATTGCCTAGAATATAGAAGCTGTGGGTTTATATTTATAATGTATATCAAGTGGTTTATAATCAGACTCAGATTGTATCCCATCCCCAATGCATGCGTCAAAGTTGCACAAGCAAGCACCACTGAAATCGGAGACCTCTCTCCCCCACTCCCCTCCATGTTACAAAACATGTTTACATGATGCTGTCTTTAATTGCCTGGTAGAGACACGATTACAAGATATGACCAATTAAACTTACCATAATATTAAAAACCAACAGTAGTCTAGTGGTTTTTCTGAAAAATGTGATTGTTAGAGGCATTTTGGGGTAAAAGTTGGGAACCAGTCTATTTAACACAATTCAAGGGTGCTGAATCTGAAAAAAATGGTTCCCAAGCACAAATTTGAGTTTTTGACCTTCTAATTTGCATAACAAAATAGCTGCCAAATTGTCAATTTTAAACTATTTCTTCAAGAGATTTTTCACTTTCAAAAAACCCTTAGTAATTTTAACGTCTAATCAAGCTTTTGGGAACACCCAGGACAGTTTTTGAGTTGTTTTATTCAGTTTAGATTTAGATATTTGATATTCATTTTATCAGACACGCCCCCTTCCTATACAAACCCATTGTAACTTCAAACTCCATTTTAACCATGATTGATTTAATGAAAACACCCGTCCTTTTTTCTGGTGACTCCTGACATCCTCCTAATACGTGAGCAGGTTGTGTTTTGTCAATAACATTTTTCATTTATTTTTAATAATTTCTTAATTGTATTTAATTTTTTTCATTATCCCAAATAATTATAAAAAATAAACTAAAAAGGTTATCGAAAGAACACTGCCTGTTCGTATATTAGAAGGGCATCAGGAGTCACCAGAAAAAAGGATGGGTGTTTTAATTGAATCTATCATGGTTAAAATGTTTTATTTTTATTTAAAAGCGATATTTCACTTAAATACAAATACATCTTAACCATGATAGATTCAATGAAAACACCCATCCTTTTTTCTGGTGACTCCTGATGCCCTCCTAATACACGAACAGGCAATGTTTTTTCGATAACTTTTTTAGTTTCTTTTTAATAATTATTTGGAAAAATGAAAAATAAATAAATACAAAAAATATATTTTTAAAATAAATGAAAGGAGATATCGAAAGAACAAGACCTGCTCACGTATTAGGAGGGCGTCAGGAGTCACCAGAAAAAAGAATGGAGTTTGAAGTTACAATGGGTTTGTATAGGAAAGGGGCGTGTCTGATAAAAATGAATATGAAATATCTAAATCTACTTTTTTTCCACATAGTTGTCCACACCTTTTTTACCCCTTTTTCTGCCCAATTAAGTCATTATGCCAATTGCTTCTCGCCCTTAGGGCATCTTACTGGTATTGTAGTTTGGACAAACTCTGCTCTAAAAGTGGAGTACGCATCGGCCCAAAGACTGGTTATGAATTATGATGGTGACAACCGCCATATACTGTACCTAGGCTCGTCCCTGACAGCTGGGCTTCACCAGAAAACGCGCATGCACGCGTGCGCTGTCTGTGCGTGTGCGAAAAGCCCCTGGCTACACCAAGGAGGGAGTATTTGTGCGGGAGACCAGATAGTCTGTCTACAAAATGCATACGCGTGCGTAAAAAATAGAACCGATCCTATTTTTAGGGAATGAGTATCTGTGGTTTGGGCTATCCGTGAGCCTGGTGTAGCCGACTGAATTGATATACCGGTACATTGGTTCTTTACAAAACGTGCATACGCGCGCACGCCCCGCATACGCACTGTCGCGTGCGCACATTCATTCTCGTTATTTTTTTTTTTTATGCTTTATTGTGTCAACATATGCAGTCACTGCATTTTCATTAAATTATTACAATCATTACATGTTGTGTCCCTTTTTTTGAGACATTTTGAAATTATTATTATTTTTTTTGTGCAAACCCTCACCCCCACACAAAAACTGAAAGCAAAAACATTACAAAGAAAAACAGAGCTACATACCGGTACACCAAACTGATATAAGAAAAAAAAAAAATGAAAAAGGGGAGGCTTTGTTATGTAATTGTTGTCATTTCATTAAAAAGAAAAAACTGCTATTATTTAAATACAAGGAATACTTTAGGTTTGAATAAAAAACAAAAACAAAAGTTAAAATTAAATAGACATGTCATCCTTATTTAAAAGATAAAAGACCCACCTTTTTTCGAAGACATTTTCCTTGCCATTAATTTTATAGGTCACCTTCTCCATAAGGTACATGTCCTCCATTTTCTTCCACCATTTTCATTCTCGTTATTAATCACATGAAGCCTAGCGTCCCTTTTCCAGGCATGGTATATTAGGCGAACATTCAGTGAAAATTACAGAAGTAAAAATAGCAGCTGTAACATGTAGATCATCTATTTTCATCAAGAGATTTTGTGTCGATGTTAATTAGGAGAGGACAAAAGCATAAACAACGTATTTAGGGTTTAAGTGGTTAACCACTTTTCAAATTCTAACAACCTGTTCATTCTCTCCATCGCTTTTCTACTCACCTTCTTGTTTCCCCTCTATTCAGGTTCCAGACCAGGGGGAAGCGCAGTCCAATGGCCTCCTATCCATATACCGCATCACTGACGGGTCAGTGTCTGCACCACTTATTTTCTCCTCACTACTGTTTATCTTTCTGTCAAATAATAATAGATTTTCGTTCCTGCATATCCACCACAGAAGGACAGAGTTACTGTAACTTAGGAAATGGATTGCCGCTTTCCCATGCTACTTCTGTTATCCATTTAGATATCCAGTGATCAAACATAGTTGTTCCCGGAAACAGGCAACTTGTGATGTATAGACTAGCTAGTGTCTACAGGGCATAACATTAACTCTTATACCGCTACGGACGTTCCCGTTCGCCCCAATTCTTTGGGTCGCGCCGCACCAATACGGCCGTTCGTTCGTTTACCTTGTTGATGTGACACTCGCTGATGAGGGGTCGCGCCGCCGTGTACTGTAATCACATCGCCCGCAGTGATGGTCTTAAAAATCCATTATGTGTTAACATCAACGGAGACCAATTCTCTTCCGTGTTGATTTCTCTGGCCCAGTGGCTCTGTGGCCAGTGACTGCTCTGAATGTATGGCAACACATAATGGCCAAATTCACATTAATTCTTGCATGACGCCGCCCTCTGCTGCCTAGTCTGCCAAAGTGCATGTTGCACTGTAAAAATAAATAAATAAATGTCTATCTATCTACTATAACGTCGCAAAGGTAAGCCGCTTTTTGATGGCACCAGACCCAATAAATAAATAAATAATCTGGCAGTGAAAAAGTTAAGGCTGTTGCCCGGGACAACTAATACATCTTTATTGACAAGTTCATTATAATGTACTTCTCTGTTGAATGAGTACACTTTGTCTGTGACTAGGGACACTATTTCTCTGACATAGTATGGAGTGGAGGGTGAAAGGGGGGTTTTATTTATTGACCAAATAATAAAAAACAGAAAGAAATGGCAAATTTTCATCCGGACAAGAGACTTTTGTGCCTGTGCAAGTGAATGGGAAATGTACTTGTACAAAGGACAAGTGCCTCAAAAGGTTAATGTCAAGCCCTGCTTAGGGTGATTAGCAGGGCCTGCGCAGTGCTGGTCACCTCCATTCTGGCTGCTGGTATCATTAATTTCCCTGTGCAGTGAGTGAATCTAGCATAGTAGCTACACAAGACACTTGTCGGTTTGAAAAAAGAGCAAAGTTTGTGAGTATTTTGATTGTTGAGTGCTATGTTGGGGGGGGGGGGGGGGGATTATTTGAAATGCTCACGTTAAAGGGATATTCCACTTTCAACAGGGAAACACCTTATGGGCTTTTCTCCACATACACACCCATTGTAACTTCAAACTTTTTCTGGTGACTCATACTACCCTCCTAATACATGAGCAGGCGGTGTTTTATACATAACTTTTTTCATTTCTTTTTAACTCTCTTACTGCCACAGAATTTAACAAAAAGCTCCATCCACTGCCAGCTAAATTTGAGAATTGTCGCTCATCTTTGAAGGCCTACTGGAGAAAATTGGCTTTGACTATAAAGACAACAATTATATGGCAACGAAGAATAGAATGTCTACTTTGCAACAGAAAAAGATTTCGTGTTTTTATCATGTTCTATTCATTAGCTAGAAGCTGCTGAATATGGCCTAAAAAACAGCTCTTTGAGAACATAAAGCTGAGAAAAATGCATTTTTGTGAAGAAGACATTTTCAGGCAGAAATCTCTCTTTAGCCTTTTATTGTTGGCTTCAATAACATCACACCTATGATCAGTGGTTGTTTACAAACAAATTCAAAAAAATAAAAACAAGAAAAAGTGTTTTTTTACACACTTTTAGTGTGTAAGAGCAGTAAGAGCAGTGCAGAACATTGACACAGTGACATGAGATTCAGCCTGAATCCTGCTTCAGCTTTCAGGGTTCTCTTTATCTCACACTTTTTAGGTTGAAGTACAGTACAAATGATTGTCTAGTTTTACGGGGGGTGGGCTGTAAGGTCGCAAGTGAATGACCTAGCTTTTCATTCAGCCTGCACAGGGCCTGGGGCTCCATTCTGTTTCACTACAGCCAGGCTCCTCCGGAAGGGCTACACCGAGTCTGCTGAACTCTGCACCCCTACCACGTACACAAGCCTATGGTCGATCTGTAAATTATACAAATACATAATTACTATAAAATACATGAAAAATAGTACACCTCCAAGCTCACAACGCGTCACAGCAGAATGGGTGGAGGTTGGGGGCCTAATATTTTCATCAAAAGGCTGTTTTAGAAATTCTCTAACATTCTATGCACTTCACTGCTTAACACACAAATATATATATAAACTATATATATAGTAATTATGTAAAAACAGCATTCATGGTCTGGAGAGGGCACTTTTTACAGATGGATAAAAGGGCAGGGGCTCCAGCCCCCTTTGATGTCTATGTGAGCATGTGTCTGGTGCCAAGTCTGCTTTACAGAAAAAAGGTTTTTGTTCTTTACCTATCCTTGTCCTTGGACGACTACGATGTGGCAATGAAGAAGTAGGCTCATCATCGTCGACTCATCATCTAAAATCATAGCCAGGAAATTATCAAAAGGTTTATATGTAAACAAATCAATTTACAATTTTGACATTTAGCAAATGACTTACAATAAGTTCATATGTAATACATAAAATGCAGATATAGTAAATAGTTACCATGCATTTACTGTCACAGTGAAATGCCCTTTATACCCTGTATGTATAATATATAAAATGTCACAATGCAACATAGCTCTGTTTACACAAAGCTGTACTCCCTCCTACTGTATATATGTTCCCCATTTTCAACAGTTTTTATTTGTAACACTTGCTTTGGCAATGTAAACGTATGTTTTCTCATGCCAATAAAGCTCCTTTGAATTGAACTGAAAAGCTACATCATGATGATGATGACGATAAAAAGAAACCTCTCCCTCTCTCACACACACACGCATCGTACGCACGCACACACAAACTAAGCCAATAAATCCTAAATTCCCATCAAATAATCCTAGTAGCTGTGCAGTGCACGTACACTACACGTGGTACGTGCACGCGCGTGATAGGAACTCCACGTGTGTCCTGTGTAGCGACAAAAACAAACGCATGTACGTGGATCCTAACTGCTTGGATCAAGTTACTGATCCGGTCCGGATACGGAAACATTTCTTGCATGTATGTGTACGTGTAAATAGCCGGATGCAGTAGGCGGGCTCTAGACCGGATCCCACTGGTTTATTCGCAATAGAGATCACTCAGACTAGGCTCGAGGCTTGTCACTCAAACCAGGCTTCCTCACGGATGCGATGGAAAGAAAGCCTGAAGAAGCGATGTTTCACATACAGTATACATGCATGCACTGGATTTATGTCTTACCAATTTGGACAGTAGAATCATGGCCTCTGTTCTCCAAGGGGTCTCTACGCGGAAGCCATTCTTTATTGGCCAAATCGTCCAGTTCGTCTGTCTCTTCGCGGCGGTGGCGGATGGTCTCTGCTGCTGCGGCGATGTGAGCCCCCGGGCGGGGGGATCCATCCTACACGGGGGTCGAGCTCCGTCGGGATCGGTTTCCACAATATCACGAGGCTCTTGATCCACTTTGGACCCCGGTTCTTCGCGACTGGCACCATCTTCAATCTTTTTATCTTCAATACCAACGGCTACAGTGGACTGGCACCATCTTCAATCTTTTTATCTTCAATACCAACGGCTACAGTGATCTTTTTCTCTTCTTCTTCTTCATCATCATCATCATCATCATCATCATCACGACCACCACCACCATGGGCGCTGGTCCTGGGTCACCAACACGGGTAGGTTGTGTAATCCTAATTCTAACAAAGTTTATTTCTATCGGTGGATCTGCTGCTGCTGCTGCTCCAGGGGGGGGGGGGGTTGGGTCGCGCTTCGGCGGAATGATACCAGGCAGCAAGTTGAGGCTGAGTTGGCCTAATACATCTCAATATTCTAGTACTGCTAAATACTACTACCTACTACAATTACTATACTACTAATATTATAAAACAACTGATTTCCGACAAAATGATCGCTTTTACCAACGTGTCTCTCTCTCTTTCTCTACTAACAGCCCGATGCATAAAACAATATAGTCCCTCAAGGCTAGCAGCTAGGCAGGCGGAGCCAGGCAGGGGCGTCAATTGGGTATGGCAGGGGTATGCAGCTGCCATACCTTGGCTACAGGAGGAAATAATAAAAATGTACTTTTCATCGTGCCTGTTGCTAAGGTATGGCAACATGCCTGGTGACACCAGTCATGTTGCCATACCTTAGCTTGTTCTGAACTGACGCCACTGGAGCCAGTACAGTCTGTTTACTTTTTTTTTTATGACGCGGTTTCCGGCTGTCCTCAAAACGACCCGACGACCAATTATACATTGAAAAGTTGCGCAAGGACGTCTTTTATCATAATCCATAAAAAACATCAATCGAACGAACGGCCGTATTGGCGCGGAGGTCTCTTGAGGATTGGGGCGAACAGGAACGTTCAAAGCAGTATAAGAGTTAATAATTATTTGGGAAAATGGAAAAAATGAAATACAAAAAATAGGCCTGGAGGGCCTGGTAACATTTACATAAAATATCTAAATTGAATCAAGCAAATTAAAATCTGTTCAGGGTGTTCATAAAAGCCTGATTAGATAAAATTACCAAAAGTTTTTTTTTAAAGTGAAATATCCCTTTAACCCTGCTGCATCTGTGATCCATTCGATTTGAAGAAATAATAACGTTTGAGTTAGGGCGGAACATTTGACAAAAAACAAAGAAAAAAAAAGCCGATCTACAAGCTCCCAATGCGTCACAGGCAACTTGTAGATTGGCAAAAGAGATTTGCTAGTGAAAAAAGTATATAGAGTAACGTATAGAGTACATTATTTCCATGTCCGTTTCACCAATTACAGAGGGTTTAAATGGTACTGGATATGCAGCTTGCTTGCCTGGTTAATAAACCAGACTCTATCACACACTTCGTTTTGGGAAGAGAGTCTGGAATCTCGGGGAGAGATTCTTTTTCTGGGGGGCGGGGCTAAAGCCTATTGACGTAATGTTAGGGCCGGTTAAAAAAATGTCAAGTGACTTGCTCTTAATTGCTCCCTTTGAACTTCAAAGGGGTTGTAAACTGCAGTAATTGATTGAGCCATACAAGTGTCAATAGCTTGTTAGTGTTCTCTCTAATCAATGAAACATCAAAGACAACTACCTCTTTGATGCCTGTTATAGAGGGGAGGGGAAGGGGGGAATGTTTTTGTGTCCACACAGCCTACAGCCCTGATTGGCTAACCCTTTCTGGTGGCTGGTGGAAATGGATTCTCAATTGTGAGGCTCCAGACCACACTACACCACGGGGTGGTGTTGTGCGGTCTGGTTTATTAACCAGGCTAAGCTGGAGTAGCTCTAGATGTTTTTTGATAACTTTTTTTCTTTTATTTTTAATAATTTATTTGGGAAGATTAAAAACACACTGAGTGCCCGGATGTATGACGTGTGTGTGTTGCTGGTGCCCATGGCAACGCGTCATTTACGTACCTTTGCGTCGTGGGAAAAGTATCCGTAATACGTTGAGTAAATGTAATCCAAGTATATCCAGTTTATTTTCACGATGATCTTTTCTTTCAGTCAGGACAGCTTTTTACCAATCTTGGGCCACAGCGTGTGTATCACGGGCGGTAGAAAGGGTCGCGTTTTGAACATGGTGACTGAAAAAGCTAGACCAGGAGAGGAATCCGCCATTACGTTACCTCCGGTCCTCCGCAGTGTCACTGGGAAAATAGTATCCATGATACGAGTAAATGTAATCCACGGATGTCCGGTTTACTTTTACGATAAAGTTTTCTTTCAGTCAGGACATCTTTTTATCCAACCTGGGCCACAGCGTTTGTGTCACGGTAGGTAGAAAGGACCGCGCATTGAACATGGTGATTGAAAAAGCTAGACTTGGAGAAGAATCCGGCATGTTACGTGTATCTCCGCCGAGACTCCGTTACTGGAAAATACTAGTATCCAGATACATACGGGTCGTGCGAGCCTGCGGCTGCGAGGGCAGGACGATAGAGTGCAGTGCAGGATGCGTGCAGGATAGGAACAGAAGCTTGTGGCTGCAGGGAGACTGCACATCGTGGTCACATGTACCGCGCTGCATTTTGGGAAATGTAGTGTTTTTCCCATATTGTTGGCGTTTGATCACCGTGGTAGAGCCTTCATTGCGGTAGGCGATATGTACAGTAACTACAGTATTGTAAAAACGCGTCAAACACGTCGTGGGCACTGGGGCAGGGCATCCAGAGACATCAAAGAGATTTGCGTGTAGACACCTCGTGGGCACCCGATGTGTTAAGAAGAAATAGTGGGGCGGCGTAGCTCTTGAAACATGACAAATCGTTCAATTTTGTGATACAAGCGCCAAACTTGGTAGATATGTTGATTGATATATTAGAAACAAATCTGGATATCGGGCCATCAAAAATTCTCATCCTGGGTGGGCGTGGCAGCCATTTTTCAAAATGGCCACTAGCGGTTTGTTAAACCTTCCTAAATCACCCTCTAGGAGTGACAGTTTTAGTGATAGGAAGCTGAAATGTAGCATGCTGTGTGTGCATGTTCATGTCAATCGGTTAAAAGGGGGTGTGGCAATGGGAGTGGCCTATCATAAAAAGGTGCATAACTTTGATATAGATGCACAGATTTGCACAAAATATTGTGGAAAGGTTGGTCATGACCCAAATAACAGCTGAGTAACTGTTCACACCATCTTCCAAAAAGGGGGTTTGTCATTGAATGAATGAATGAATGAATGAAATGAAATACCTACTCATCCCGCGAGGGAAATTCAGATATCGCAGCCCAACCCAGCTGCTTTTTTTCTTCAACTAACCCAGCTGAACCCAGTGCTGCTCACAAGGAGCGTGTGGGAGAGAGGAGCAGTGTTAGCTGGAGCGGGGAATCGTACCTGCGACCTCTGGGGCCTCCGGAGTCCTAGGTATGGACACTAACCACTCAGAGCAATCACTGCTCTTAGGATCAGTGTAATAGCAGTGTAGTACCAGTATAATATTTCAAACAATTATATGAACCCATCAGTGGCGGAACAAGTCAGAACCGGGCCGGTATGCGAGCCACAATGCTCGGGCCCCCTTACCCGTCTCACGCCAACCTCCCCCCTCCCCCACCCTCCCCCCACCCCCTCCCGCCGCCTTCACCACGCTATGTCAAGCTCTTTATGCCTTCATGCCATATATTTTTATACATTAATACAGCTACACAAAAACAGTTAGGCTGCAGACCTATCTGACTGGCACACATAGCCACAATAGTATGCACACAAGCACACAGCAATTGTGCATCACATCTTATGCAACCAAAACGCACATTATTCTGTTGATACAGGCTTTCAGCTGCAGTGCTGCACGATAGAGAAGAGAGAAGTCCTAACAGTTGACCTGCAGGCAATAATACTCACAGATTAGTTGTTCCAGTTCCAGAATCAGAAAGTATCCTTGATGATAATCATTGTATAGTTTCCTCGCTGGCATAATTGTTCAATATCCACCGTCATGATTAATTTCTTAATTGCTTGCTTGTGTTGTGCATTGCTGCCTGTCTCGTTTGAAAGTGTCTGTGGTATATTTTAATTGATACAAATTACAAAAGGTTTTGAAAGTGCGCGGTTCCACTGCAGCCACTACTTCTCACTGAACATAAACAACATATTGTCTGTCTGTGAATAGAAGCCAATCAAGCCATGACATCTGTCTGCTCTTCCTGTTGTCCTTCACAATAAAGTGTGTGTCCCCCTTTACTTCCCAATGTGCGACATTTTACCCAGGTTAATATAAACAGGAAATAGGTGTAACAGAGGCAGCGCGATACAGAAAGGGGACCCAATTGCGAGGGAGGGGGACAGTCAGGCTCAGCAGATTGACGGTCATTTGGACTGAGACTGACAGTCAGTCGGAGGCTGACGGCCGGGCCCCCCGCGGTTCGCGGGCCTATATGCGGCCGCTTACCCAGCTTACCCGGACGCTCCGCCCCTGGAACCCATCTTTATCTGAGGAGGTGGAGAAGTTCTATTAGGACCTCACAACAGCGGTCCAAGATGTCCCAGCTCACAACTTCCTGACAATCCTGGTTGACTTCAACACAAGGATTGGACCAGAGGACGCTCCCTTCCCTTAACACAACTCTACCAACCGCAATGGCTCACACCTCACTGCCTGCGGTCATTAATGAAATTACAGGATGGAAGAGGACCAAGGAGGGACAGGTCGAGGGACACAACAGTGAGGAGAGGGTAGCGACCTGGTTCAACCACTTTCGAGGGCTGCTGGGCACAACATCAGATGGAGAGGAGGAAGAGATACCATCATTCCTCCAGGACCTCAACATCAAGGATGATCCCTTCACGGTCACTGAGTTTGCCATGGTGAAAAAATCTCTGAGAGAGGGTAAGAGTGCTGTACCGGACGGCATACCTCCAGAGGTCGTAAAAAACTGCGGTCTTGACAACATCATCTTACAGTTCTGTAACCTTGCCCTGCTAGGCAACAAGCTGCCTGACATGTGGTCTCTCTCCAACATCATCCTGGTGCCTAAAGCTGGGAAGCCAGACAACTACTCTCGAAGCCAGACAACTACCGAGGCATCAGCCTGACCTGTATTGCAGCAAAGGTCTACAACCGGATGATACTATATATATCGATAAATACCGATACTGAAAAAATCCATTCGGTACAATACGACTTTTCCGTAGTATCGGTAGTATCGATACTACGTTTTACAGTTCGGTACGGCCATGCAAGCTGGAGCGTTCCCAAGCTGTGGCAGCTTATTTTCTCTTTCTTTTCTTTAACTCTCGACAACAACAGGTCCGCTCGCTCAAATAAATAACTCCATCTCATTACAGTTCATCTGAACAAAAACAACGATGCGAGCTGAACGGGGCTATAGTGTTCCGTCTATCTCTCTCACTCTCTCTCTCTCCCCGTCCGTCCGTCCGTCCGTCCGTCCGTCCCTCCCTCCCTCATCCCTACACACACACTCTGACTCTCTCACACACACACACACACACACGACACACACAACAAACTGCAGCTAGTGGTGGCTGCGTGAGCTAATCTAAGAGGCATACAAACTCACATCATGCCAAAGAATGGCCAGATTAATGCACACGCTTCACATGCTGAAGGACAGGGCACCATGCTATTCCCGCTAAAGTGCTAAAATCAAAGGCTGCTGAAGAAGCGCTAAAAAATGTCCGCGAACGCGTCTATTTTGCGTGCTATCAACAGTGTTTTCCGATGTATCCTCCCTGTTGGTAGCCAGCCACACATATCCACTACATAATGCATGTAATCATGAGCAGCATGTGTGTCCACTGCAGCCTGCTTGTTTAGCGTCCTGTGCTAAGATAAACACATCTCTGAGTCTGATCACCCTATGTTGCCAGGTTTTGTTTTTGAGAGAGAAACAAGCAACCAGGGGGGTTGCTTGTTGATACTGATGACAGTATAAAAACAGAAAGGATTGCCAAGCCAATTTCACCAGCATATTAATAACAATAATAATGATAATAATAATAGTTAAAGCTCTACTGTGGAAGCTGCTCAACTAGTGGTCAGTAGCGGTATTGCTTTTTTCGGCCGGAGTCGCCGCGGACCACCAGAACGGGGGTCCGCGGACCCCCGCGGCCGTCGCGAGCACCTCCGCCTCGCCGATACGATTCCGTAGAGCTGTCTCCCATCATTTTTAGACCAGGATTGAGGGAGTAGCAAGCAAGATTCCTTCACCAATGTAAACACAGTTGCTGAGGAAAGCTACTTCCTTTAGAGACAGCAAGACTCGCTGTGATTGGCCGGTGGTGTATGATCGGCGCTGTGATTGGCCGGTAGTGTATCATGTGGGAGATGACATCATTTTGCCGGGAAATTCTCCCCCCCTCACAACTCATAGAAAACATATAAAGAGAAGGCTTCAGAAGCTGAAAATAACAGAGTGGGGGTTCTAAAACTTTAGCGATTTAACAGTTAGGACAATTTTAAGATTTGTTTTATAAAAAAAGTTACATGGTATAACTTTAAATAATAATAATAACAATAGTTAAGCCGTACACGATAGGGAGTTCCAATAGAAAAATATAAGCCTCGTGTACAATATAGGCTCGAAGTACACGCGAGCGTACACGCCCCCATAGTTATAATGGGGCGTGTACGCTTGCAACAGGGTGTCGTGTACGGCACCTGTGCCGACTACAATTTCCCAATGTAGGGCAGCAGAGAGCCATATGGTCCGTGGTGGTTCTCAAAGTGAGGTCGGGGGACCCTCAGAGGGACACTGTGGGCTTATCAAGTGGTCCGTGGTGGTTCTCAAAGTGAGGTCGGGGGACCCTCAGAGGGACACTGTGGGCTTATCAAGTGGTCCATGGTCGGTTCTCAAAGTGAGGTCGGGGGACCCTCAGAGGGACACTGTGGGCTTATCAAGTGGTCCATGGTCGGTTCTCAAAGTGAGGTCGGGGGACCCTCAGAGGGACACTGTGGGCTTATCAAGTGGTCCGTGGTGGTTCTCAAAGTGAGGTCGAGGGACCCTCAGAGGGACACTGTGGGTTTATCAAGTGGTCCATGGTCGGTTCTCAAAGTGAGGTCGAGGGACCCTCAGAGGGACACTGTGGGCTTATCAAGTGGTCCTTGGTGGTTCTCAAAGTGAGGTCGAGGGACCCTCAGAGGGACACTGTGGGTTTATCAAGTGGTCCATGGTCGGTTCTCAAAGTGAGGTCGGGGGACCCTCAGAGGGACACTGTGGGCTTATCAAGTGGTCAGTGGTGGTTCTCAAAGTGAGGTCGGGGGACCCTCAGAGGGACACTGTGGGCTTATCAAGTGGTCCGTGGTGGTTCTCAAAGTGAGGTCGGGGGACCCTCAGAGGGACACTGTGGGCTTATCAAGTGGTCCATGGTCGGTTCTCAAAGTGAGGTCGGGGGACCCTCAGAGGGACACTGTGGGCTTATCAAGTGGTCCGTGGTGGTTCTCAAAGTGAGGTCGAGGGACCCTCAGAGGGACACTGTGGGCTTATCAAGTGGTCCATGGTCGGTTCTCAAAGTGAGGTCGGGGGACCCTCAGAGGGACACTGTGGGCTTATCAAGTGGTCCGTGGTGGTTCTCAAAGTGAGGTCGAGGGACCCTCAGAGGGACACTGTGGGTTTATCAAGTGGTCCATGGTCGGTTCTCAAAGTGAGGTCGGGGGACCCTCAGAGGGACACTGTGGGCTTATCAAGTGGTCAGTGGTGGTTCTCAAAGTGAGGTCGGGGGACCCTCAGAGGGACACTGTGGGCTTATCAAGTGGTCCGTGGTGGTTCTCAAAGTGAGGTCGGGGGACCCTCAGAGGGACACTGTGGGCTTATCAAGTGGTCCATGGTCGGTTCTCAAAGTGAGGTCGGGGGACCCTCAGAGGGACACTGGGCTTATCAAGTGGTCCATGGTCGGTTCTCAAAGTGAGGTCGGGGGACCCTCAGAGGGACACTGTGGGCTTATCAAGTGGTCCGTGGTGGTTCTCAAAGTGAGTTCGAGGGACCCTCAGAGGGACACTGTGGGCTTATCAAGTGGTCCATGGTCGGTTCTCAAAGTGAGGTCGGGGGACCCTCAGAGGGACACTGTGGGCTTATCAAGTGGTCCGTGGTGGTTCTCAAAGTGAGGTCGAGGGACCCTCAGAGGGACACTGTGGGTTTATCAAGTGGTCCATGGTCAGTTCTCAAAGTGAGGTCGGGGGACCCTCAGAGGGACACTGTGGGCTTATCAAGTGGTCCATGGTCGGTTCTCAAAGTGAGGTACATCCTCAAAGTCCCTCCTTCCCAAACAAAGACGAACCAACCAAGGGTGCACAAGGTGGCTGTGTGCGATGGACTAGAAATATCCATTTAAAACTATCGGTCATGTACACACAAACTAAGGCTCCTGTACACAGTGTTTGGTCTCAATTGTGTGAGCAGCTAAAGGGCAGACAATGGCCTAGAACAACCTAATGGTGCCTATTAAGACTCTAGTACACCCTTTGGCCTCGACAAGCCTGATCATCCTACTATAGCTAGTACCCCCCTCACCAACTTTGTGCTCCCACTTGATAAGCCCAGTGTCCCTCTGAGGGTCCCCCGACCTCACTTTGAGAACCGACCATGGACCACTTGATAAGCCCACAGTGTCCCTCTGAGGGTCCCCTGACCTCACTTTGAGAACCGACCATGGACCACTTGATAAGCCCAAAGTGTCCCTCTGAGGGTCCCCGACCTCACTTTGAGAACCGACCATGGACCACTTGATAAGCCCACAGTGTCCCTCTGAGGGTTCCCCGACCTCACTTTGAGAACCGACCATGGACCACTTGATAAGCCCACAGTGTCCCTCTGAGGGTTCATGTAAAACTACTGACTTTGTACACGCCTGTGTACATTTCCCATAGATTCTATGGGACTTGAACACTTGCTCCTGCCCTTCGTGTACACGGTCTGTGCCATGTCCCCTCAGAGGGACACTGTGGGCCCCCCGACCTCACTTTGAGAACCGGCCATGGACCACTTGATAAGCCCACAGTGTCCCTCTGAGGGTTCATGTAAAACTTAAAACTATTGCCCGTGTACACAGTGGTTAATCGCATGTGCAAGGATCTACAGAGCTGGCTGGAGCATGGAGCAGCCTGGTGGAGTCTGGTGCAGTCTACCCTGGTCTGGCCTATTCAAGCCAGATCTGGACAGTAATGGCCTGGTGGAGTCATCTAACTACCCCCTTTCCCCGGTCTATACTCCTACTCGGCAGGACTGGGCTGGACTTAGGTTTGCTGGACTCTATTGGGCTCTGGGGGGCTGTATTGGGCTCTGGTGGGCTGTGCTGTTCTGTGCTGGGCTCTGTTGGGCTATACGAGGCAGTACAATACTAAAGCCTAGACATGTTCATGTAAAACTATTGGCCGTGTACACAAAGTCATGTAAAACTTGCCCGTGTACACAGTGGCTTTTTCCTTGACCTTGCGAGTTAGGAGTGTCGTAGAGACACGAGACCGGGTTTGTTGGATTCAGCGTCAAAAAGTAAGTCAGAATATGTGTCTTTTATCCGAAAGAATGTGTAATCGTGTTGGTGGCGTGCAAATTTCGTGTCTTTTTCGCAATCATAAAGGGTTAAAATTGTCGGAGAGACACGAAACCCATTCCATCGGATCAGGCATCCTTCAAATATGAAAAGTGTTTCCTACGTAAAACAAACTGATTTCTTTAGATTTTTTTATTGATTTTAAGGACAAAGGGCCCGTTTTGACGCCTAAAACGACCCTTTCCCTTGACCGTTCGAGTTAGGAGTGCCGTGTACACAGGATCTACAGAGCTGGCTGGAGTATGGAGCAGCCTGGTGGAGTCTGGTGCAGTCCTGTGCACCCTGGTCTGGCCTATTCAAGCCGGATCCAGCCTACTGTAGGCTAGTGAAGCCATCCAACCTCTCCACTTCCCTAATCTATTCTCCCACTGTGCTGGACTTGGATGTGCTGGGCTGTGCTGGACTGGACTCTATCAGGCTCTGGTGGGCTGTTTTGGGCTCTGGTGGGCTGTTTTGGGCTCTGGTGGGCTGGGCTGGGCTCTGGTAGGCTATACAGGGCAGTACTGTAGTATAGCCTAGGCATGTTCATGTAAAACTATTGGCCGTGTACACTAAGGCATGACTTCTATGTAAACCATACTATATGGACAGTTTTTTTCTGCATGTCACTATGATGGAAAGCATCTTCAGCCTCACAATAACCATATGAGTTACCACATGATTTTGTGTGCACGCCACAGCCAATAGTTTTACATGAATATTTCTAAGCTATAGTACAGTACTGCCCCATACAGCCTAACAGAGCCCAGCAAAGCACAGCACAGCCCACCAGAGCCCAATACAGCCCACAGGAGCCCAATAGAGCTCCAGCACACCTAAGTCCAGCCCAGTCCTGCCAAGTAGGAGTATAGACCAGGGAAGGGGGGTAGTTAGATGTCTCCACCAGGCCATTACAGGCTGGACCTGGCTTGAATAGGCCAGACCAGGGTGCACAGCACTACACCAGACACATCACTGTGACATCACAGGTGATATCATAGGTGACATCACCTATGTAAAAGTCCATATATGGGTATTCCCAGAATCCCTTTTATGCCCATGTATGAAGATCCCTGATGTCATTGATATACACTATATCACCGGCCAGATGGCCAAGACATGGCCCATATCTGTGTGGCTGGTTCAGACAGGGATCTCCATGTATGGGCATAAAAGGGATGTACTATATACAGTACATGGATCTCCATATATGGGTAACTGGTCCGATATACATCACTAGCCAAATGGCCAAGAATTGGCGCGACCTTGGCAAGGTCGCATGTCGCCCTGAGGCGTCTTACTAGTAATTATTTGTAGAGCACCTTTCATGACATGAAATGCTTAACAAGGCTGTACTTGGTCTCCACTTATGTTTTACTTCTACATCAAACCTCTTTGCCTAAAATAGCCGGACTGCAAGCTCAAGCTTGTAGATCTGCTATTTCCCTCAGAATAGGGGTGTAATGTACACCGTTCCCGTCACACAAAGATTCTGTTACAACAGAACTAAAGACGTTCCTATCACACATTCTGTTACAACAGGGCCCCCTGCAGTAGCTCTGAGGACCCCCTAGGGGTGCCGGACCCCCTATTGAAGACCCCTGACCTATCCCATAAATGGTAAATGGTGCATTTATATAGCACTTTTATCCAAGGCACTTTACATAGATTGTGCACTACATTCACCCATTCACACACACATTCATTATATTCACCCATTCACACACACACATTCATACAGCGATGGCAGAGGAAACCATGCTTGGCACCAACCTGCTCATCAGGAGCAGTTAGGGGTTCAGAGTCTTGCTCAAGGACTCTTCGGAACTCCAGGGGGTCCCTGGCTACTCTGCAGTCCCAGGCCGAGGCCCCAAAGTCGGACAGGAGCGGAGGTGGTCCCTGATCGGTAGTCCCCGGACTCTGCAGTCCGAGGCCAAGGCCCCAGAAACCCCTCAGGGACCCAGAGAGGTCCCCGAACCACACTTTGGGAACCAGCCAAGGACCCCTTTGAAACCCTGTAGGGCCCCCCAGAGGTCCCCGAACCACACTTTGGGAACCAGCCATGAATGTACTAGGCTGTTGTGAACCAGCCATGGAAACCCTGGGGGTCCCCAAACCACACTTTGGGAACCAGCCAGGGACCCCCTGGAAACCCGGGGTCCCCACCAGGCTGCTCAAGGCTCCCGCCAGTCCTGTAGCTCCTCGTTGATGGGATTATCCACTGTGTACACGGGCCCTAGTTTCTACATGCCTTAGTGTACACGGCCAATAGTTTTACATGAACATGCCTAGGCTATACTACAGTACTGCCCTGTAAGTTAGGCGATGTGCATATGCTATTCCTTTGGTCTTGGTTGCAAACACACCAACAAAACACAGTAAGTCCAAATGGAAAACAAACACACTTGCTCTGAGCTCAAACATGCTTCTCTCCTAGTGAACTCCAAAGAATGACTGAGGCCACTTGGCAGGAGGCACTGATCAAAAGACAGGCACTAATTGACCACACCTGGCTTGGTGACCTGATTGGTAGGCAGGTGATGGTTGGTGTAGTAGTGTGTTGACAGCAAGGCTTATACAGGCCAACCAAACTGTGTCCCTGGCAGGTGCTTGTAGATCTGCGAGGTGCTTGTAGATCTGCTGTATTGGGTTGAGCCCCCCTCACCCAAAAAATATTTATGGAATAAATACATTAAATATATATGAATACGTGAAGGACAACTGCCTACATGCGGCTTACTTTGAATATGGATGGACAGAAGTTTTAGATTTTTACAATATGTTTGGAGCGATTTATTACAGATTTTATGCCCCCTCACAAGTTTGGATCATGCACTGTACCCCTTATTTTTCACGCCCACAGGATCCATATGGTGGGGCATGGAAATTTGGTGCCGTACACCAGCAATAGCACTGGTTGTCGTGTACGCAAATATCGATAGGGGTAATACATATTATAACAATAATATATTAATGATTTTTTTTTTTTTTTTTTAATATCATTTTTGGGGACGGATTACATTCATTTTGGGACGGTTAAATTTGAAGTTTGGGACGGTCCTGGGACGTTGGTGAAAAAAGTTAGTCTGGAGCCCTGGCCTTTACAGTGTGACAATCTGAGGCTTTTGAAGTAGTCCTGTGTAGTCCTGGACTACACACTCAGGAAGGCCATCAGTGGACAAGAGCAGGATCTTGGTCTCATTCTTACATCAAGGAGGTCAAGACGACACCCTGCAGTAGTCCTGACAGACCTAGACTACGCGGATGAGAGCCCACTCTCCAACCACGTGGAGCAAGCACAGTAGCTCTTGAGAAGAGTGGTCAGAGTGTGCTAAGGTTGGCCTTCGGCTGAATGCCAAGAAAACTGAGGTGATCACCTATCCAAAAGGAACATCCACCTCTCACAACAAGAGGAGGCACTGCTCTGAAGGAGGCCAAGGACTTCAAGTACCTGGGCTCATGGTTCAACTCAACAGAGCAAGATCTTGAAGTGAGGAAGGCAATTGCATGGAGGGCCCTGAATGGCATGGCCAGTGTATGGAACTCCAACCTCCCCCGACAAATCAAACTCTGCTTCTTCTATGTCTGTTCTCCTATATGGCAGTGAATGCTGGACCCTGAAGCCAACTCTGCAGAGTCTTAAGACAGGTGCTACACATGTCACCAACAAGAATATGTATGCTGGAATATTAAGGGTGAGCAATAAAATAGCAGCCAGGAGAATGATACTTGCAGGACACTGCCAAAGACAACAAGAGCTGCCAGCCAGTAAACTGGTACTGTGGGAACCAACAAATGGGCACCGGTCACAAGGACGTCCCACACACAACATAATATGTTAGTGTGGGTGTACTCAAGAATGATGCAGGAGCACAAGGCACCAGTGAGCTGTTATTTGGATCATGACCAACCTTTCCACAACATTTTGTGCAAATGTGTGAAACTACTGTATATGAAAGTTATGCACCTTTTTATGATAGGCCACTCCCATTGCCACACCCCCTTTTTGGAAGATGGTGTGAACAGTTATTCAGCTGTTATGTGAGTCATGACCAACCTTTCCACAACATGTTGTGCAAATCTGCATCTAAAAGTTATGCACCTTTTTATGATCTTTTTATGATAGGCCACTCCCATTGCCACACCCCCTTTTAACCAATTGACATGAACATGCACACACAGCATGCAACATTTCAGCTTCCTATCACTAAAACTGTCGCTCCTAGAGGGTGATTTAGGAAGGTTTAACAAACCGCTAGTGGCCATTTTGAAAAATGGCTGCCACGCCCACCAGGGTGAGAATTGTTGATGGCCCGATATCCAGAAATGTTTCTAATATATCAATCAATATGTCTACCAAGTTTGGCGCTTGTATTGCAAATTTAACGATTTTATAGCTACGTCGCCCTACTAAAAAAAGTTACAGTGGGTGGGAAGGGGGCAAAGGGAGCAAAAGTGTATCGGTTACATAAGTGTTAACCGTTAAGGAAATGCGCAATTTACCCAATTTTAAAAGGGAAAACACACCAGTTTTTTCCTCATAATAAAGCTCCCTATTTTCATTAAATACAACTATACAACGAGGAAAAAGAAGATACAAATGTTTTCTATATTAAAGAAAAGTGTTTTTGCAGTACAGTAGGATTGACATAATCACATCACGTCTGTAATGTAACACATCGCGGCTGCAACAGCAAACACTGCAGCGGGACTCAAGAGCCCTATATAACAAACAGATTAACTCCCAAGTCCCAAGGTGTACTGTACACGCAAATGTAATAGCAGATTTTATAGTAAATAATTGCACTTCAGTGTGTCTGATTTAACGTTCCACACTCATCAACCGAAAGCTGACGGTCAGGCTCAGACAACGTACTATATGCGGGCACGACTAGTGAGCTTGCAGATCTGATATAAACTTGTCATCATCAACACCACAACAACGTAACCCTAGCAATTTGGTTTTAAGCTCTTTTTTCCTCGGGATCAACGCTGACGGGATCCGTTTTGTAAAATCCAATTTTCGCTGTTTGTTTCCTTGCGTTGAGTTGTGTGTCTGTCAGCGTGTGGAAGACAGCAACCGCATGCATGGATGTTACACCGACATTGGTTTGGCAAAGACATGTGTGACTGCATCGCATAGTTGCATTGGGTGATGTTACTCAGACATTGGTTTCACATGTCGGCGACCATTCTGATGGCTTCATGCATGCTCTTATTGTTGTTGGCTTGTTATTAATGTTAACACGTGTGTGGGAAGGGGGTGACGCTATCACGCTAGAGTGGAGCGAGGCGTATGCAAGCTAAGGCACGCGGCCCCCCCAAAGGACAAAGGCCGCGGCCGATTATTCGAATTTATTTTTCAAATTCGAATACCGTGCCTTCGAACGAAGCTTCGAATATTCGATTTTTTTTGGGTCAGCCCTATTGTACACAGAGTATATTTTTCATGTTGTGTGTTGTGGCCACTTTGTTAGTAATAAGGTGACTAAAAAGGACATTTCCATTCTTTTTCATGTGGTGATGCAGACAGAAGACAGGCACCTTACTTGTGGGCTGGGTCACGGTAAAGTATATATACTGTAACTAAGCTGTCCTTGTTGTCCCTATTGCTCTCAGCGCCATAATTGTGGTGGATTTTTGAAAACCTACTATTTAGTATAATATTGAATATAATAGTGAATATGAAACAGTGTATTTATTAACAAAATCAGTCCCTTCTTAAACAAAACAGCAGACCACAAATAGCTGCAGGTTGGTTCTTACAGAAGTCTTACATAATGGACTGGTGAGGTATAGACTGTTGAGGTAGGAGTAAGCAACTCGAAAACAGTGTTCCTTCGAAACAATTGTGGGCTCGCTTTAAGCCAAAAAACAATGCTATAATGTAGCTGCAAGTAGCAATAAAGTGGCCAAGCCAGGAAAAAGTAGAAATGGAAAAAAAAGCAGTGGAAAAAAGCAGGAAAAGCAAGAAAGGTGGGGGGAAAAAATATAAGAAAAACTAGAAGCATTGTTCTTACAAGAACAGGTCTGAAGCAGATCAGGTAGGTTTTTTTGGCCTCCTGGTGGCGCTATAATATAGTCCAGTAATTTTAGGCCAAAATTAGGCTAAACCTCAAACAAATTGCAATAGTAGCAAACTCAACTGATTTTGTATCCTCAATATGTCCTTAGTGAGGGAAAAAAAGTCCCAAGGAATCCCACCAGGGAAAAGTTTTGAAAACGACCTACCTACCTTCTCTTACTATACACTACAATATAAAGGAAAAAATGACTGGAAAAAAATCTGCTTTAAGTGGGATGTGAGGGGTCAAACTAGGGGTTTTTAATTATTCTGAATCCATTGCAATCATTTGTTTTGCACGAAAAACATTCCTTGGGCAAGAAATGGCCACTCAAAACGATGGTTTAGTGATGAGTCATCAATTTTCACAGTCTTTTGGGGTCCGTTTTTAGCCCAAGGAATGTTTTTCATGCAAAACAAATGCTTGCAATGGATTCAGAATAATTAAAAACCCCTAGTTTGACCCCTCACATCCCACTTAAAGCAGATTTTTTTTCAGTCATTTTTTCCTTTATATTGTAGTGTATAGTAAGTGAAGGTAGGTAGGTCGTTTTCAAAACTTTGCCCCGATGGGATTCCTTGGGACTTTTTTTCCCTCACTAAGGACATAATGAGGATACAGAATCAGTTGAGTTTGCTACTATTGCAATTTGAGGTTTTTTCATATAATGACTGTACTAATAGGCCAATGTGAAAAGTGTGCAACGTGTTCTTGGGCCTTTCACGGCAATCGGATGCTTCATGCGTGATTTGAGGCATTTTGGTCCAAAAATGTGTTATGCAAAAGTTGACCCGCTGTTGGTGCTATAACAGACCAATGTAAGAAGGGTGGAATCTGTTCCTTGACCTAGTGAGAATGTGCGTGCAAAGTCTCATGCACATCGCAGGCTGTGTTCACGATTTGAGGAGTTTTGGGCCACTTTATTGCTGCTTGCAGCTATATTTATCATTATTATTTTCTTTTTGTGCACTTCATAGGCATGTTAGATAAAGGTCCTTAGATTGTGTGTAGAATATTTCATACAAATTGCTCAAAAATCCCAGGATAAAAACGGGTTTAAGCTTTTCACAAACTGCTCAAAATGATATAGCACCCCCCTTTGGACAATTGGGGTAAGATTCGTATTTGCAATTGGTATTTCATCATGGAAATGTGACTTTGCATGTATGTTTTAGCGGCAGAAGAATAATTTGCATAAAACTGCAATATTCAAATTTCAAATTCGAATACCGTGCCTTCGAACGAAGCTTCGAATATTTGATTTTTTTGGGTCAGCCCTAAATGCAATGCAATGGCAAAACACTTATTGTAATCCGCCATACTTAGTTAAGTGTGCCTGCCATGCAATGCAATGGCAAAACACTTATTGTAATCCGCCATACTTAAATAAGTAATGTTCTTGCAAATTTCTGCACGTAATAACTGCCGCACAATTTACGCCACCCACGCAATATATACATCAAAACGTGTGGCTTGGCCGGGAATAGGTTGCTATTACTTTTCTTTCCGATCCGCGTTACCATGGCGACGTAATTCGCAAAAAACGACGCCCAAAAACCCCATTGACTTAGAATGGGGGAAATTTCGGCACGTAATAACTGCTGCAAGATTTACGCCACCCCCGCAATATATACATCAAAATGTGCGGCTCGGTTGGGAATGGTGTGCTATTACTTTTCTTTCCGATCCGCGTTACCATGGCAACGTCATATGTAAAAAAACTACGCTCAAAAACCCCCATTGACTTTGAACTAGCCCTTACCCGTTCAAAGATATGAGCTCTGAAATGATGTGCAGTGTGTGGGTTATGGGGTGTGCACTCGTGCACATAGTATATGAGGGATGGAAAGTAACTTTAACTGGTGCTTACATGATATTATGTAGGAGCATCAATGTAAGAAATACTTGTTTCGTTTAATGGCTACAGAGATACTGTGTACCGATCTGCATGATTTTTGGACAACATCTGTAACAGGGCCAGACAACCCCCCCCCCCCCCCCCCCCACCCTACCCCACCCCCCCGCGCGCGCCACACACACACACACACACACACACACACACACACACACACACACACACACACACACACACACACACACACACAGCTGGTTAAACATGCCTCATGCTAGATGCAGAATAGATATGCCTCATGCTAGATGCAGAATAGATAGTAGATACACCAGAAAAATGCTAATATACAGCATACGATTTGTGAAAGTGACAAACGGGCTTCACAGTTATGTCAGGTGTGTTCATATGCTAATGGTGATGCGATTTCAG
Source organism: Nannobrachium achirus (assembly GCF_963921795.1). Lineage (NCBI taxonomy): Eukaryota > Metazoa > Chordata > Actinopteri > Myctophiformes > Myctophidae > Nannobrachium > Nannobrachium achirus. The sequence goes on from NC_137811.1 coordinate 53,029,237, forward strand.
ATCAATTGCTCCAGCCACTGAGGAGAAATACTGCTACAGACGGACACTCAGACAGACGGACGGACAGACAGACATTCGGAAAATTATATGTTTGATGGGGGAATCTGAAAAAAACCAAGAAACTTTGGCCCCACATTACTCTGACATACTTTTGCCTAGCAACGTCACTTAAACTTTAAAATGCACACACAACTTTGGTCTTTTTAAGGCTAATGGGTATGAGCTGTAATTGATTAAGCCCCGTTCCCTCTGTAACAGGAAGTGCCTCTTTATCTCGTGAACCGTTTGTCGTACAGACGCGTGGGTGGTGTCATATGACTTGATTAAGGGTACTTAACCTTAATTGGGGCCTATTTCTCTAAACAGGAAGTGCCCCTCACCAAACAGGAAGTGACCCTTTATCTCGTGAACCGTTTGTCGTACAGACTTGTGGATGGCGTCAAATGACTTAATTTAGAGTCTTAAACCTTAATGGGGCCTATTTCGCCAAACAGGAAGTGCTCCTCACCAAACAGGAAGTGACCCTATATCTTGTGAACGGTTTGTCGTACAGACTTGTGGGTGGCATCAAATGACTTGATTAAGAGTCCTTAACCTGGGGCCATAGAGTATATATAAAATAGAGAGCGGACGAGCCCCGCCCCCACTATCATTTCAATGCAAGTGCTCAGTGGCGTTTTGAAGCAACGGCTACGTGCTAGCATGTAGCTAATCCAGGTGCATTCTGGGGGAAATTGGCCACTATTCGAGACCACAAATGACGTCACGCTGCTCTCCGCTCACAGGAAGGATACCCTGGTAGTGGAGCCAAACCCCCAGAATGCACCTGGATTAGCTACATGCTAGCACGTAGCCGTTGCTTCAAATCTAGCCCTGGGTTCTGGGGGCTTGCCTGGGGCCTATTTGGCCAAACAGGAAGTGCCCCTCACCAAACAGGAAGTGACCCTATATCTTGTGAACCGTTTGTCTTACAGACTTGTGGGTGGCGTCAAATGGCTTGATTAAGAGTCCTTATTAACCTTAATTGGGGCCTATTTTGCCAAACAGGAAGTGCCCCCCGCCAAAAAGGAAGTGACCCTATATCTCATGAACCGTTTGTCGTACAGACTTGTGGGTGGCGTCAAATGGCTTGATTAAGAGTCCTTAACCTTAATTGGGGCCTATTTCACCAAACAGGAAGTGCCCTTCGCCAAACAGGAAGTGCCTCTATATCTCATGAACCGTTTGTCGTACAGTCGATAATTTTAAAGCTAATGCAAAGAATGCTAATGTTAAAAAATCTAAAGCTAATCTACCGCTAATGCTAACACCAAAAAAATCGAACGCTAATGCTAACACCAACCGTTACAGAAGGTTGCACACACTTAGCGACCTGCAGGCACACTTAAAATTTCGTAGAAATTTTCTTTTCTAGTTATATCCGTAAGTAATGTCGCCACAAATTTCGGCACATAATAACTGCCGCACAATTTACGCTAACCCCACAATATATACATCAAAACGTGCGGCTCGGCCGGGAATGGGGTGCTAATACTTTTCTTTCCGATCCGCGTTACCATTGCAACGTAATTCACAAACAACGATGCCCAAAAACCCATTGACTTAGAATGGGGAAAATTTTGGCACGTAATAACTGCTGCACGATTTACGCCACCCCCGCAATATATACATCAAAATGTGCGGCTCTGCCGGGAATGGTGTGCTATTACTTTTCTTTCCGATCCGCGTTACCATGGCAACGTAATTCGTAAAAAGCTATGCGTAAAATTCTCCATAGACTTTGAATGGGGCTCTCTGCCAAAAAAAAAAACAGAAGCTTTGGCGTCACATAACTATGACACACTTTTGCCTAGCAACGTCATTTAAACTTTTAAAATGCACACACAACTTTGGTCTTTTTCCGGCCAATAGGGATGATCTGTAATTGATTAAGCCCCGCCCCCTCTTTAACAGGAAGTGCCCTTCGCCAAACAGGAAGTGCCTCTACATCTCATGAACTGTTTGTCGTACAGACTTGTGGGTGGCGTCAAATGACTTGACTAAAAGTCCTTAACTTTAATTGGGGCCTATTTCGCCAAACAGGAAGTGCTCCTCACCCAACAGGAAGTGACCCTTTATCTCGTGAACCGTTTGTCATACAGCCTTGTGGGTTGCGTCAAATGACTTGATTAAGAGTCCTAAACCTTAATTGGGGCCTATATCGCCAAACAGGAAGTGCCCCTCACCAAACAGGAAGTGACCCCGTATCTCATGAACCGTTTGTCGTACAGAGACGCGGGTGGTATCATAGGGATTTGAAGCATTTTGTTCCAAAAATGTGTTTTGCAAAAATGTACCCGCTGGTGGCGCTATAATAGGCCAATGTGAGAAGGGTGGCATCTGTTCCTTGGCCTAGTGGGAATGTGTGTGCAAAATCTCACACACATAGCAGGCTGCGTTTGAGACATTTTGTTCAAAAAGGAGCAATCCTGCAAACCTTGGAATTCAATGTTAGCCAATTAGATAGAATATGATATCTGTCAAATCCGTCATGATTACATCACTGTAGAGATACTGTGTACTGATTTGTGTGATTTTCGGATAAAATCTGAAGGAGTAATATCGAAGAATGTGTTTTACACACTGTAAGTCGGCCTTCTGGTGGCGCTATAAATGGCAGATGTGAAAAATGCAGGGCACAGGTTTTTCCTTGGCCTCTGGGAAGTGTGCATACAAAGTTTTACACTAATCGGTGGTTATAGGTAAAAGCACAAATTGGCCTCTACACAACATGTATGCAACAGACATAAAAAACTGTGATACTATGCACCTGGACAGTTTGATGATGTACATCTGAGCTATGAAAACCATATGAATCGGCCAAGCCATGAATCTCATAAGGCAGGAGCCTATTTCCTGTTTCTGTAGCATAAGGCAGCTTGATGTACAAGTACACCCCCTGGACATGACGCTAGTACATCACAGGGAGATACCCCCAATCCAACCCTTGATGCTGAGTTTCAAGCAGGGAGGCACAGGGTCCCATTTTTTTTAGAATCTTTTGTATCACACGACCCAGGTTTGAACCCAGATCTCCCAGTCTCAGGGCAGACACTCAAACCACTAGGCCACTGAGCTGGTACATGATATCATTGCAATCCTTGGAAATCACAACATAGGTGTAGACATGACAGTTTGTATTATAATGCTTGTTTCAGGATTTATGATGCAAAATACATTATTTAGTAATGGCGGATATTAAAATACGCATCAAGGGGGGTTGGGGGATATTTTTAGGAAGGCTCCATATCAGTTCAAGGAACCAAACTATAAAGTCTACCAAATGTCATGGTTTTATGCTTATATAAACCCCAGGCGCGATTCGATCCAACGACCTTCTGCATGAAAGGCATATGCCCTGACCACTACACTAGGCAGCCACTGGATCTGTTAACCATGTTTGTTTAAAAAAAAAGTTCTATGTAGGCTGAGTGCCTTGATTTTATTGATTTCTTTTTTATATTTTGGAGGCTTGGGGTGAAATCAATCTGAGTAAATGTAATTTCTGACATTTTCGAGTGATCATATTTTCTTTCACTCAGAACAGAAAAATAACTGCCGGTAGAGAAGGGCTCATTTTAAACATGAACGTGATCTGGAGTTAGATCAGACGTGTCAACATTAAAGAGTTTGACTTACGCACATGCCATGGGCATCCAGGATGTTAACATCAACTCAGCCCGACATGGGGTTTGAACTCACAACCATCCGTATATTAGGCACAGGCACTGACCACTAGACTACAGCAGTCACACATAATGGACCTGTCATTTAAAAAAAAGAAAAAAGTTTTGTGTAATGTACTTGACGCCTTCTTTCAAAATGATATAGCGCCCCCCTTTGGCCAATTGGGGTAAGATTGGTTTCAGTGATATTTGGACTAACCCTCTACAGTAGTTCATCATGAAAATGTTACTTTGCATGTATGTTTTAGAGGCAGAAGAATAATTTGCATAAAACTTGCAATATTGATTGAATTATTAAAAAAGCATGTTTCAATTGTGTCCCAATCTCACTGAGAGCCAGTCATTGCAATTTTTTTCATTTTAATTTCTTCATTTCGTTTGAAAGCTGGGAATCATAGCTACAAAATGATATATTGGTTGTGGAGATTGACCCAACAGTTTTGAAGATATGGCTTATAGAATGATGCCATGCTGAAATAGTACTTTTGAGATATTCAAGTTTTAAATAAATGTCTAACCTGCAATGACCTGACTACGCCACATGGGGAGCAATCTTCAATTCAAAGAAGCTTTATTGGCATGAGAACACAAACGTTTACACAGTGGTGGAAAAGTACATAAATTCTAACTTGGAGAACTTGGCTATTTGTACTTTATTTTAGTAAATCCAATTTCCAATATTTTAACTTCTACTCCACTAGGCCACATTTATTTCAAAACTTATTTACAAATTATAATATAAAATAGGCCTATACATAAACCACTTTAACTCACACAATAACTGTGAATTGCCTCGAAACTAACACATTGGCTATTCAAATTACACAGCTATGCTTTAAATAATAATTATGTGCAACTGTGGTGTGGATGCTTATAGACATACAGCTATGATACCGAGTTAGCATGTATTTTGTTGTGAATGTATTTATTTATTTATTGGGGAAAAGCTTCCGTTACATGTACTGTACTGTACCTGTTTCCTATTTCCAATACTTTTACTTCTACTCCACAATACATCTTGGATCCAAATATCATACATTTACTCCACTACATTTATTTGAAAACTTTAGTTAGTGCTGATACTTTTACTTGAGTATAGTATGTGAGTACTTTTTCCACCACTGGTATCAATAAACGAGAACTACTATTCTATCTCTTTCTCATAATGCCCAAATGTAATCCTTTGTTCTGCTGTCATAAGCCCACGTTTGCCAATAGTCTTCAGGTGTTAATGGTCAGTTTCGAAATAATTCACACACAGTAACTGTGTGAATTACTGCTCGAAACTGGACATTAACACCTAAAATAGCTAAATGTAGCTATGCTAAGTGCTTTGTGTAACTTGGGTTTCAGTGTTTGTGTAACTTCGTGAAGGATCATCTGACTCTGATAATAAACCACAATCTACAGGCTCAACCACCTCGCATTGTGAGCTTGTAGATTTTCATAGATTGGCAAAAATAGAGTTGGATCACGTTTTATTCCAGTAACCCAGTTGTTTATACGATAGTTACATTAGCCTGCAGCTAGCGCTAGCTAGCGTTAGCTAGCGTTAGCCGTTAGCCACTAATCAACAGTCATCCAGAACAGTCTAATACGTCAACTTTCCGACGGCAAGGGAACGATTACATTCCATGTGTCCTTCTGATAGATTTTTCCCCCTGGCTGTCATTCCTGTCAATGTTTTATTGTCCAAAAAAAACGCTCTGGACGTTAAAACTAGATATCTTACGAGGATACTGTTCTATTCAATGCTAAGCTAACTCAACAACAAAGGAAAGGACCGCAGCATTTGCAGAAGTCACAGAAGCCTCCAGGCAGGAAGCGGATCATTTTTTCCTCCAAAGCCAGAGAAGAAGAAAACGGGATAATAAATAAATAATAGATTAAATCATTATAACAACATTACGTGGTTAATAATTGTTCATTTGGAACATACGTGGCATTAAATTAACGGAATAAATACCGGAATAAATATCGCTAAGTAATAGAGTCTTGATATTACCGCATTTGGCTACAAAGGGCTAATACAGGCTGGCTAGGACCAGCATGTTAGCCATATTCTGGGAGGACCAACAAAAATATGTCATGATCTCTCACATTAATTAAAAAAAGTCCTATTTACATGCAGAGTTAAGCTCTGGCGTTTATGTGAAATGTAGCCTAGATATTTTGAGATGCATTTGTGGCTTTATCACATTTTAGTGAAAAAAAAGGTATTTTCAGTCCCTGTCTAAAGCTGTACTTGCCGACATGACTGGCTCTCAGTGAGATTGGGACACAATTTTTTAAAAATCCGATCTGACAGATCTTTAGATATTGGTCCAAAGTTCATGTAAAAAAAGTTCTGTGCACATGACGCGAAAAATCCGGAAAAAAGCGGGTTTAAGCGTTTTACGAACTGCTCAAAATGGCGGAAAATCTAAGGGCGGAGCTTACTTAACAAAGACACAGATGTCTTCCGCTTGAGTCAAGGCACGCGTGTAAGCAAGTTGCTTGTCTTCAAACGAAACGAGGCATGACTTATGACCCTTTAAAGTTTGAGTTTTCAAACGCTTCGTATAGCGCCCCCCTTTGGACAATTGGAGTAAGATTGCTTTCAGTGATATTTGGACTAACCCTCTACATATTTGCCAAATGCCATGAACGTGTCACTTATGTATGATTTAGAGGCAGAAGAATAATTTGCATAAAACTGCAACATTGAGTGGATTATTAAAAAATAATGTCTCGCTTTAAAAGAAATCCGCCGAGACAGATCTGACCGTATTGGTCCAAAGTTCATGTAATAAAGGTTTTGCGCACATTACGTGAAAAACACAGGAGGAGATAGATTTTTACTGTTTTTCATATAATTCAAAATGGTGGGAGAAGTAAAGGTCAGAGGTCAAAAGTCAGAGCGTAAAAGTTGTTCGGCATGAGGAGACGCATAAGTGTATACAGGTTTCATGGCTGGATCTGAAACAGAGCATGAGCTTTATCTGTTCAAAGTTGGCATTTTTTAAAGGCTTCCTACAGCGCCACCCTTTGGCCGATTGTTGCGAGCTTCGCGTTTAGCCGTTTGGCATAGTCCTCTGCCATACTGCCGAGTTTCGTAAAAAGCGACTGCACGGTCTAGCCGCTAGAGAAAAAGTGGCGGAATAATAGTGCTGAAGTCCAATATCAATAAGTGGCCATTTGCCACTTCGTGGCCTTGGCCACTAATAATGGGAAAGTCCAATATCAATAAGTGGCCATTTGCCACTTCGTGGCCTTGGCCACTAATAAAGCAGCAAGCAGCGATAAAGTGGCCAAAAACACCTCAAATCATGAACACATGTGCGTGAAATTTTGCAAGAACATTCCCACTAAGTCAAGGAACAGATGCCACCCTTCTCACATTGACCTGTTATAGCGCCACCAGCGGGTCAACTTTTGCATAACACATTTTTGGAACAAAATGCCTCAAATCATGCATGCAGCGTCCAATTGCGTCAGTAACATCAAAGAGAGCACTGGCTGCGATCTTGACATTTTGTACTTTTATAGCCTTTGTTTTTTGGCTTGAAGCAAGCCCAGCCCACAATTGTTTCGAAGGAACAATATTTTCTAGTTTAAGTACTGTACATAAGTTTTCAGTTTCAGTTTTTTACTTTACTTTTACTTTATAGGACTATTTCAAATTATCAATGCTATTATTTCTACTCCACTACATTTATGTTTGAAAATAGCAGATCTGCAAGCTCACAAAGCGACAAGTTGTGAGTTTGTAGATCTGCTATTTTTAAAGGATTTGTATACATTTGGAAACTGTTATTGTGTATACTGAGAACTTTTACTTTTAGTACTATACTTATTATATTTTGACACTTGTACTTTTACTCATTCCAGACTTCTACTTGTAACACAGTATATCTACATTACAACTTTTTCCACCACTGGTGTGTGTACGATTTGATTGATTGATTGATTAATTAGACAAAAATGGAGAACAGTACAAGTATAGTCAATACAATTGAAATGTAGTACAGTACAAGTACAGTTAAACACCCTGCCTAAAAGGAACATCTTAAATAAGACCTTTTACGGTATCTTTATTTACATTGAAAGCCCTCTGTATTTAATTCATGGACATAATAAATAGCAAGCAAAAAAAAAAAAAAATCAATAATATTGCAGTTATAAAAACACTATGTACAGGATCAGGGAAACAAGGGGGTGGGGCTAGGGTAAGGGAGGGGGTGCTCACTTTGCGCCTGTCTATGGGAAAAGTGATAACTACCTCCTTCTCTGGCCTCCTGAAAGGTGACTTTTCACAGCAGTGTTGAAGGATTGATTGGTTCTCAAAGTGGTTTCCGGGGACCGCGAGGGGTCCTTGAGGGAGTTCCACGGGGTCCCCAGCTAAATGATAAATAGTTATGAACCAAATAGACCCTTATGGGTCTGTAGCTCGTAACCAATTGGACCCGGCCCAAAAAACCGACCCCAAAAAAAAAAAACATGAAAAAATGTTCCGCGTGTGCGGGAAACACTGATTGTTATCACAGAGTAGCACAGGCTGAGTTATATTATAATCAACAGCCCGTTAGCCGTTTCTTGACGAATCTCCGACGGAATTGATTGAGATCATTTTGTTAAAGAAAGCTTCTGTGCTATATTAGCTGCACACACACAATAACAATGTTGCTGGGTGTTGTAGGACTACTGCTTGCCTTTAGAACAAAGTATATTTCACTGTTTTACAACTTTTCTGTTGATGCAATCATGCAACTCTCTCTCTGTCTCTGCTGTTTTGGGAAAGAAGCCACAGTACAAGGGTGTCACACCTAAAATAGCAGACCTACAAGCTCACAACGCATCGTGGATGAGACGCGCTGTGAGCTTGTAGGTATGTTTTTAAAACATTTTGCCTAAAATTGCATAATCCTGGGTTATAATAATATAATATATTATAATATAATATTCTGTAATATAATATAATAATACAAACCAGGCAGGGACTTTTTTTTCCAGGTCAAGGACCCCTTAGCTCAGAGAGAGATCAAGCTGTATGCTAAGTATTATAGCCTACTGTAGGCTATTATATAAAACTGTATCACACAAATATTTGGCAGCCCCCCTGTAATAACCCTGAGGACTGGGTTCCCTGACCCCCAGTTGAAGACATGTACTAATAATGACATAGACCCCTCCCCTCATATTTGCCAATCGATTGGGTAATCAAAGGTAGGTTTACTCAACAAATATTGCCTAATTAGATAGCCGGATTTAGCTGTTTTGGGGGTGTCATCTCCCTTCCCCTTTACCCCCCTCTTTTCCCCCTTTATTTATTTATTATGGGAACTATGCAAGAAAATGTGATGTGTGATGTAACAAATTAATCTGATTCTAGTCACTGTGGCATCTTTGTCATTTCACAGTTCGGTGGACAAGTGATAATAGGAACTGATTCACTGGTGTGGGATCCCAATTCTTGCTCATTCTCGACTGAGTTAAAGACTCTGTATCTGCCAGGGAGAAACAGGTACGTGTCTAGTCTATAGTGTATTCACGTTATTCCTGGCCCCGCCCCCGGCTTCCTGTTCACATCCTGAAAGAAAATAAAAAACATCATTTGGTTTCCTGTGTCCTTGCATTAAAGTGTCAGTAGAGGCGCTCTGGGCTCTTGGCTCTGAATGAACCGGTGTTGCCATGTCTGCTTATAATAAGCAATTTGTGTAGTTGTTTATTGGGCTTACTTTCTAATATTTTTTAAACCAGTGGTTCCCAAATCTTTTCACAAGGACCCCAGTGTAATATATTTGTCCACAGTTGCAGACCCCCATCTGAAAATATGTGGTGCCAGGGACCTCCACACAGATTTATGTTGTTAAAATCTTTCAAAAATATTCAAATTTCTTTTTTTCCCCTCAATATTTTTTTTAAATAGCAAATATACAAGCTCACAATTTGTGCGCTTGCTGATATGCTATTTTCAATTGTAAATGTAAAGTAGTAAAGCCTAGTTGCTTCTGTTAGGCTTATTTCTTTGGCAAAATCTGGCAACAGACAATTCCGTGTCACTTCCTTACTTGGGAGGAAGTGAAAAGATGTTTTTTTTAAGCACACACCCTCTGTAAAAGAAAATGGCAGCCTCCATAGAATGGCCAGGAATATCGTGAATAAAAGAACTGACCTTCATCAGGTGTCTGATGAGATGCCTGATATAATCCACCTGAGGCCGACTACAAATGTCTTATAAATCCTAACAGTTTTCTGATTTTCAGAAGCAAAGATTTGAGTAAAAAGGTTTTACATTAAAATAATATATTCAAAGATTTGCACAAATCGTATTTTTTTTCCTTCTCAAAATGGCAGATCTACAAGCTTGTAGCGTGGCACAAACTTCCACAAAGTGAGCGCTAGCAGCTTGTTTAGAATTTTTGAATAGACAGAAGTATAAAATAATGCTTTTTATCTCAAATATAAAATGACACGAATGCTTTCCCGGGTTTTATGGATTATGGGTTAGTTGGACCGAAACGTGTAGCTTAAAACATTTCTTGCTGTGAGTGAAGACGGTACCGGATAATAATAATGCACCAAAAAAGTACAATTTGACTATTAAAATATATATATATATATTAGGCCTGCAACGATACACAAAATTCACGGTTCGATTTGGATCGATATTTTGTGGTCACGGTTCGATATTTTTCGATACAAAAAAATAATAAAATACCCCAGTTTTTTCCCTTAAATGTATTCAAACTAATTTTCAACTTTCAACAACCAGGGGGTCCCCAGCCCTAGAGCAGGGGGTCCCCAGCCCTAGAATATATATATATATATATATATATATATATATATATATATATACAGTATATAGTATCAAAATCAGCTTAACCACTTTAATCTAGCTTGTAGATCTTTTTCAAAAAGAAATCTAACAATGTTTAAATATTTTTGTTCATTCTAACAAATCTTGTATTTAGATACAAGATTTAAGATATTTTCAGATGTTAGTCCACTGCCAAATACATATTAATTTGAGGGTTCCTGATATGAACAGGTTTGAGAACCACTGTTCCATGGTGTATTCTTAGCAGCATGTAAAACAAATGCACCTAATGGAGTTACACTTGACTAATTTTCTGCTGTGCATTCTTAGCAAAACATCAAACTAATGGGGGGTTATTGTAAATAACCTAAAGTTCTCTCTATAAACCCCATTATCAAAATAGGATTGTTGCCAGATTTTGCGAGAGGAATAAGCAACCAGGTCTATGAAAACAAACCCAAGGGAAGTGAATATAGGCCATATGAGCACGTGTAACCCTATGCTATATACAGTATACACAGGGCCAGGGGTATATACCTTTAATTTGCCTTTAAGAGTTGGCGGGCTGAGAGGGGGATTATGGGATACGCTTGGCGCGGTGTTGTGTTGTTCTTGTCAGGGAGAGAACAGCGTGTGACGCATGTTACAAGCAGTGATCTATTTTATTTTGTTACGAGTGATACTAAGTTAGAACCTTGGCTGTTCACATTTCCTACTGGAATATATTTTGTTTATTAAACCACAAGTTCTCCAGCACGGACTCCTTGCTTCTTTTAACACAGAAGAAGAAAAAGTTAAGGATTACCCTGTCACGAAGTGGAGGACGGTGGTTATACACTTTAAACCTATATATGTTGGCTATTTGAAAATAGCTGATCCGATCTGCAAGCTCACAACCACAACCGCCATTTTTAATTAGCAACTTTACATAAAAACAAGCCCAACGTCAATGTGGCTTATAATAATCAGATGTGGCAACAGATTCCCCTGCATGTCTCTCGCTACACTGGCTCAGTGAGAAGGCAGGGGCGTCAATTGGGTATGGCAGGGGTATGCAGCTGCCATACCTTGGCTACAGGGGGAAATAAAAATGTTTTACTTTTTATCGTGCCTGTTGCTAAGGTATGGCAACATGACTGGTGTCTAGTCATGTTGCCATACCTTACCTTTTTCTGAACTGACGCCACTGTGAGAGGGGACTACGAGGGTTGATTTGCTGCTTGCTTGCCTTGAGCAGCTCGCATATTCTTCAGTCAGAGTCAGGCAACATCACACTGTGGACCACTGTGGACATGCCTGGGACCCCCTATATTTTACAGTCTATGCTGGGGACCAGCCTGGATCCCGAGGCTACACTGTGACTGCCCTTGGCTTTTGTGTTGGCATGATTGTCTAGCTGCCGGCTATGATAGCTTGCTAATGCTAACGCTAGGCTAAGTAGCCAGTTTAGCTACAGACACTGCTCCGTAGGGACAGACAGAGAGGAGAGAGAGAGTGACGAGTGCGTGTGTGTGTGTGTGTGTGTGTGTGTGTGTGTGTGTGTGTGTGTGTGTGTGTGAGAGAGAGAGATATCCTCTCGGTGCGTAAGAGTGCTAATATGTTTCTCAATACATCTTTTCCATCCAAGTGTAACTGAGTTATGATTCACATGAGCGTCACCCGTGAAAAGAAATCCCCCCCCCCCCCAAAAAAACAGCGTCTCTCTCTCTCTCTCATCTGGTCAGTGCAGCTGTGTGTGTGAGGAGGAGGAGCAGAGCAGCTGCGGGCTGCTGATATATATATAATTAATAATCGCTCGGTCGTTCGATTAATATATATATATGACTAGAGTTGAAATCTCAATTTTGTATTTGATTCTGGGCCATTTTTGGTTAAAGGAGAAAGCTATAGATTTAGTTAACTGTCATGCCAGTAGGACTGGGGATGGTAACCGCCGCACCGCCATACAGAGTCCTTACCGCAGTCAAAAAAGACAAAAAATAGGCTATTTTTTATTGAGAACGAGCGAGTTTTAAAACGGGGGAGAAGCGAGGACCGCATGCGCTCCATGCTGCTCTGCTCTGGGCTGCGTACCACATGTTTGTCCTGTGGGAAGCTCTGGCGCCAGCCAATCACAACACGTCTTTTCCGGGACTAGGGAGAATGTGGCTGCCTACACAGAAATCCTCACTGGACCCTTATATGCCTTGCCTGGTGTTGCCAGCCTCTATCACACACTTTGTTTTGGGAAGAGAGTCTGGGATTTCAGGAAGAGTTATCATTTCTGGGGTTTGCCCCAAACCATGTGCCCCAAGCCTACAGAAACCACGTGCCCCAAGCATACAACCCTGATTGGTCAACCCTTGAAGCTGGTTGAGGAAATAGAATCTCAATGGATCGGTGCCAGACCGTACTACAACACCACTACCGCCAGGGGGTGTTGTTGTGTTCAGTCTGGTTTATTAACCAGGCAATTTTATGCCCATATGAAGATCCCTGATGTCATCGATATAGACAGGGATAACGGTGTAAAAACCTGATTAAAGGGTGTACCAAACTTTTCTCAATTGATTCCTATGTATTTTTTCCTGTAGAATCCATTTCTGCAATATACATTTTTATATTGTGCATAATTAATGAGATAATTAGCATTTTTGACTAATTATGCTAATTATCTCATTAATTATGCACAATACAACAAAATACTTTGCAGAAATGGATTCTACGGGAAGAATTACATAAAGATCAACTGAGAAAAGTGTGGTAAACCCTTTTATCAATTTTTGATGAATTCTTTCCCGTTCTTTCTGCCCATGTGTCAAATTATTTGTAACATGGGTGGAAATGACAGGACAAACCCTATTTAAAAAATGATAAAAGGGTTTACCAAACTGTTCTCTGTTGATTCTTATGTATTTTTTCCTGTAGAATCCATTTCTGCAATGTACATTTTTGTATTGTGCATCATTAATGAGTTAATTAGCATATTTGAAGCATATTTGACATATGAGGGGAAATAACACGAAAAACCTATAACAATTTGATAAAAGGGTTTAACAAACTTTACTCAGTTGATCCTTGTGTATTTTTTCCTGTACAATCCATTTCTGCCATGTAAATTTTTGTATTGTGCATATTTAATGAGATAATTAGCATATTTGACACATCGGTGGAAATAACAGGGCAAACCCTATAACAATTCTTTCAATGGACTACAGTACTGTAACAGGTACAGTAGAGTACAGTAAGTTACAGTACAGTAAGGTACGGTACAGTACAGTACAGTAAGGTACAGTACTGTAAGGTACAGTAGAGTATAGTACAGTAAGATACAGTACAGCAAAGTACAGTAGAGTACAGTACAGTAAGATACAGTACAGCAAGGTACAGTAGAGTACAGTACAGTAAGGTACAGTAGAGTACAGTAAAGTACAGTAAGGTAAAGTAGAGTACAGTAAGGTATAGTAAGGTACAGTAGAGTACATTAAAGTACAGTACAGTATGGTACAGTACGGTACAGTAAAGTACAATACAGTATGGTACGGTACAGTAGAGTACAGTACAGTAAAGTACAGCAGAGTACATTAAAGTACAGTTCAGTAAAGTACAGTAAAGTACAGCAGAGTACATTAATGTACAGTTCAGTAAAGTACAGTAAAGTACAGTAGAGTACAGTTGAGTACAGTACAGTAAGGTAAAGTATAGTAAGGTACAGTAGTGTACAGTCAAGTACAGTACATTAAGTTACAGTAGTAAAGTACAGTAAGGTACAGTACAGTACAGTACAGTACAGTACACAGGGTATAGCTGCTCAGATTCACCACTCCACTGTACTGTACCCTACCTTACTGTACTTTACCTTACTGTACCTTACTGCGCTGTACTGTACCTTACTGTACTGTACTTCGCAGTACTCTACTGTACCTTACTGTACTGTACTTGACTGTACCTTACTGCACTTAACCTTACTGTACTGTACTCAACTGTACTCTACTGTACTTTACTGTACTTTACTGTACTCTGCTATACCTTACTGTACTGTACTCAACTGTACTTTACTGTACTTTACTGTACTCTGCTGTACCTTACTGTACTGTACTCTACTGTACCGTACCGTACCGTACTGTATTGTACTGTACTGTACTGTACCTTACTGTACTTTACTTTAATGTACTCTACTGTACCTAAGAGTACTGTAGTCCATTGAAAGAATTGTTATAGGGTTTGCCCTGTTATTTCCACCGATGTGTCAAATATGCTAATTATCTCATTAAATATGCACAATACAAAAATGTACATGGCAGAAATGGATTATAGAGGGAAAAATACATAAGGATCAACTGAGAAAGGTTTGTTAAACCCTTTTATCAAATTGCTTTAGGGTTTGCCCTGTTATTTCCGCCCATGTGTCAAATATGCTAATTATCTGATTAATGATGCACAATACAAAAATGTATATTGCAGAAATGGATTCTACAGGAAAAAATACATAAGAATCAACTGAGAAAAGTTTGTTAAACCCTTTTATCAAATTGTTATAGGTTTTTCCTGTTATTTCCCCTCATATGTCAAATATGCTTCAAATATGCTAATTAACTCATTAATGATGCACAATACAAAAATGTATATTGCAGAAATGGATTCTACAGGAAAAAATACATAAGAATCAACAGAGAACAGTTTAGTAAACCCTTTTATCATTATTTAAATTGGGTTTGTCCTGTCATTTCTACCCATGTTACAAATAATTAGACACATGGGCAGAAAGAACGGGAAAGAATTCATCAAAGATTGATAAAAGGGTTTACCACACTTTTCTCAGTTGATCTTTATGTAATTCTTCCCGTAGAATCCATTTCTGCAAAGTATATTGTTGTATTGTGCATAATTAATGAGATAATTAGCATAATTAGTCAAAAATGCTAATTATCTCATTAACTCATTAACTGCCAAAAACGTGAATCCCTTAAAAATCCCGTTGTCCCACCCTGCCACGCCCGTGAATCCCGTGAATAAAAAAAAAAAAAAAAAAAAAAAAGTTTTTTTTTTTTTTTTTTTTTTTTTCAAAAAATTTTTTTTGGACCCCAAAAACGTTAGTAGGCATGATAGCGATCGCGAAATTGCTTGTTTAACCCCCATACAACCCCCATACAACTCAGGTAGCAGACCTCCAAGCTCACAACAGTGTAAAACATAATGGCTGCTATCTCATGAATGCCTGAACGGATTTCCATTCGGATTTTTTTGTTTGAAAGCTGTGAGCAATGTGGACACACGTGGTGCATTATCTAGGCATGGGTGTGCATGATCCGTGCACTATGAATTACATGGAAGTCTATGGAGACGAATGGCAGTTAAAGAGTACGAAGGTATTGTTAAATGGCAGCATATGAGTTAATTATGCGCAATATAAAAATGTATATTGCAGAAATGGATTCTACAGGAAAAAATACATAAGAATCAATTGAGAAAAGTTTGGTACACCCTTTAATCAGGTTTTTACACCGTTATCCCTGTCTAATATATATCACTAGCCAGATGGCCAAGACATGGCGTATACCGGTATCTGTGTGGCAGGTTAAGATAGGGATATTCATGTATGGGCATAAAATATATTGTATGTTGTGATGTCATGGGAATCACTCTAACAGAATCCCTTTTATGCCCATATATGGAGACCTCTGATGTCATCAATATTAAGGCCATATCTAACAGGACTTCATATGGAAATGCCCATGACATGTACAGCCCATATCTGTGAGGCTGGTTCAGACAGGGATCTCCATGTATGGGCATAAAAGGGATGTACTACAGTACATGGATCTCCATATATGGGTAACAAGTCCAATATAAATCACAAGAATTGCCGCAACCTCAGCCTTTAGGGAGAGATTGCATGTCGCGACTCGCGGCCCTGTGGTGTCTTACTAGTATATATTTTAAAATACAACTTTTTTGTTTCCTATTACATCCAGTATTGTATTCCTGTATTATTGCGACCATAGGTTGCAGTTTTCTATGACACCTGGCATGGCAGATATTATGCCCATTTATGGAGATCCCCGATAGGTGCATCTCTCCAGTTGCATCTCTCCAATTGGTAAGGCCCTGCCTGGCCTTACCAATTAACATACATTTATGCCTTACTTTCCCATTAGTCCATATAGTCTAACACACACATATATATATATACACACACACACACACACACACACACACACACACACACACACACACACACACACACATATATACATACATACATACATACACAAATGAATCCGTGCTGTGCAAATTCTGTCCTGCGCGCGGTCGCCTTTCGCCCGTGTCTTACTGGTTATATCATTGTGTTAGTTCCAAATCCCACCTACATCTTTCTGCGTTTACTTGTATAAGTTACAGACAAGTGTGTGTGTATGTGTTTGTTTGTAGGGTGGCATGCTCAGGATATTTTGAAATGATGACCGCCGGGGTGTACAACGTCAAAGACACACTGATCCGTCGAGATGTTCGCCCAACCTCGGAAAGCGCATCAGTACAACTCGAGAAGCGTCTCAATCGGTAAGTGATTGTTTTCTTTTTTTTTACAGAATTCAGTAGTATAGATCTACTAGTAGTAGATGCTTTTGTGTAATGCTCTGTAGTATAATCCAGTAGGTTGTGTAGATATGTAGAGAAGACTGCTCAACAACGTGTGTGTGTGTGTGTGTGTGTGTGTGTGTGTGTGTGTGTGTGTGTGTGTGTGTGTGTGTGTGTGTGTGTGTGTGTGTGTGTGTGTGTGTGTGGTTGTGTTTGTGTGTGTAGTATGTGTGAGTTTCTAGGCGAAGGAGATAGTAAGACGTCGTCTTACCTAGTAGGTGGCCAGCGCCGACTATTTCGCATTTCCTCAGCCGTAGGATTCGCTGGCCGTCAGTCTGCGCTCCGAGAAGAAGTGATGAACGCCTGTGCCATAGGTCAGTCCACACACACACACAATGTAAATAATAATTTGCATTTACAAACAGCATGAAAATAGACCCAGTCAGTCAATCATAATTTAAAGTTAGTTACTAATTATGCATTAGTAAATGATATGGTCTGGTTTGGTCTGTTCTCTCTCTCAAACAAAACCTGGCAACGCAGGGCAGACGGTCGGAGTCGGAGATGTGGTGTTTATCTTAGAAAGAACGCTAGCAAGCAGGCTGCACACACATGCTGGCCATGATTAAATGCATTATGTAGTGCAATTTGCTGTCCAATATGTTGATATATGTGGCTGGCTACCATGTCATATACACCAGGGAGGTGTGGAGGGAGGCGAAAGAGAGACGTTGAACACTCTAGCCCCGTTCAAGTAGGGTAAATACACGGATCTCATATTGTTACAGCCCCGTTCAAGTAGGGTAAATACACAGATCTCATATTGTTACTCAAAAATGCAAACTTGCCCAGTCGGAAACAACCCAGTAGCAAACTACACCTGCCCGACCATTTGATTTACCTGCCCCGGTCAGTTGGGCAACCATTAGTGTCAATCCCTGCACTAGACAGTGGTAGCGAGAGCTATTTAGAACGCTCACTTTGTCCTGTAAATTAACTACATGTAAGTACATTTACTCAAGTACCCTTTTTTTTTAGATGTCAGTGGCTGTTTAAGTTAGGGTTGGGATCCAGAACCAGTTCTTTCGGGTACCCGGTTCCGAAATTGAAGAACTGGAGCCGGTTCCATCATATTTTTATGACCGGTTCCTATAACGGTTCCTGAAATTTCTCATGAGCGTTCATTTGGCCCAGCTGTGTGCATTGCAAGCGACTGTGGTTTTATGAATAACTAGAACTAGAAAAGAAAATTCCTATGAAATTTCAAGTGTGCCTCCAGCTCGCTAGGTGTGTGCATTAGCATTTTTAATAGTAGCATTAGCATTAAATAATTTTAACATTAGCATTAGCATTTTTAGCATTAGCATTAGCAGAAGTAACGGTTAGCATTAGCGTTTAGCCATTAGGTCTGTGGGACCACCCACCGAGTTTGGGACCAGTAACATGTTGGGAACTGGAGCATTGGCTGTTTAAAGCTCAGCCAATAGGAAGAGAGGGGGCGGGGCTTCAGTAATTACAGCTCATTCCTATTGGCTGTCTAAGTACACACAGCGAGTTTCAAGACGGTACCATGCTGCAAACTGGAGTTATAGCTGTTTAAAGCTCAGCCAATAGGAATATAAGGGCGGGGCTTAATAGGGGTGGGGCTTACATTTTATTTTATTTATTTATTTATTTTTTATTTATATAGCACCTTTCTAGACATAAGCCACAAAGTGCTGCACAGGCAAGATAATAAAATATAATAATAAAACAAATTCAAAAGAAGCAAGAAAACACAGGATGATCTAACATAATTACAACAAGTGTATAAAAGCAAAATAAAACAAAATAAACATAAGCAAATGCTAAAAAGAACATAAGGTTGTTTACAGGAATGCTTTTTGGAAGAAATAGGTTTTTAAAAGTGATTTAAATAGCCCAAGGGACTCTGCAAGGCGAATGTTCTCGGGTAAAGCATTCCACAGTTTCGGAGCTCGGACAGCAAAGGCCCGATCACCCTTTGTAACAAGATTCGCTGTGCGAACTTTGAGGAGACCCTTGCCGGCAGACCTAAGGTCACGAGGAGGGTCATACGGGGGCAGGAGCTCGGTGATGTAGCCCGGGGCAAGACCTCTTTGGGCCTTAAATGAAATTAAAAGAATTTTAAAATCTATTCTAAAAACAACCGGGAGCCAGTGAAGTGACATCAGGACAGGGGTGATATGATCATGCTTTCTGGTGTTTGTTAAAAGCCTGGCGGCTGCATTTTGCACTAGTTGTAAGCGGGAGAGAGTTTTTTGGGGTAAACCTGAGTAGAGAGCGTTGCAGTAATCAAGGCGGGACGTGATAAATGCATGAATGAGTTTTTCCAGGTCGGGACTAGACAGAAAGGATTTGATTTTTGAAATATTTCGTAGTTGGAAGAAGCAGGTTTGAACAACTTTTTTGATGTGTGTATTAAAATTAAGGTCTGAGTCCATTAAAACGCCTAGATTTTTTGAAGTGGATTTGACATTTGTGGATAAATTTTCAAGATTATCTTTAAGAATTTGGGTGGATTGTGGAGGGCCGAAGAGAATGATTTCTGTTTTATCTGGGTTCAACTGTAAAAAATTTTGAGACATCCAGGAGTTGATGTCCGCCAGACAGGCTTTCATGCCTTCTAGGCTTCCTGATGTGGGTGACTTGATGGGGACATACAGCTGCGTATCGTCCGCATAACAGTGAAAGTGGAGGTTATGTTTTTGAATAATTTGACCGAGAGGGAGCATATATATTGAAAATAAAAGAGGACCAAGAACGGACCCCTGAGGGACACCAGAGGTAAGGGGGGCAGATGAAGAGGAAGCATCACCAGACACAACGGAGAATGTTCTGTTGGCGAGGTAGGAGCGAACAATATAATAAGTCCCTATTGGCCGTTTAGTCCAGACACCAAGTTTCAAGACAGTACCAGTATGGCAGAGTTACGTGGCGCCAAAGTATCCGTTTTGTTCTGCTTTCCCCCATTCAAAGTCGATGGGGTTTTTGCACGTAGTTTTTTAAGAATTACGTTGCCGTGGTAACACGGAAAGAAAAGTAATAGCACACCATTCCTGGCCGAGCCGCACGTTTTGATGTATATATTGCGGGGGTGGCGTAAATTGTGCCGTAGTTATTACGTGCCGTAATTTGTGGGATCATTATTAACTACCCTAACTAGAATTGACAGAGTACATTTTTACAATTGTGCCTGCAGCTCGTTAAATGTGCAACCTTGTGTAGCGGTTTGGACTGTGAGACCATCCACCAAGTTGTCTGTGTTTCGTTTTGAGAGGGCCGTTCCCCCTGAAAAACGCGCTCTGGCATGAAACGGTTACGTTTTGTGCCTTTGTGACGCCTCCTATGGGCCAAAGGGGAATTTTTTGGGGGGATTCGTTGACTATGCCCCCCACGACATGTGGTTAAAATTCAGTGTTGACTGGTCCTTTTGTTTGTGATTTATGGCTATTGTTTGCGAAACGGGCCCCTCCCGCTAACTTTGGAAGCCTGTTACGAACGAATGGAATGGACTATCGCAATATCCCTTGAGTATGTTCATTGCATGGGTTCATAGATCATGTGTACCGATTATTGTGACATTTGAAAAAAATATGTAGGAAAAAGAGCAAAAAGTGTGTTTTGGAGAAAATCCAAGATGGCGGAAAATCTAGCCTGGCGCAAATAGGCGTGGCCTATATGGGGAGATGCGTCTCGAGTCTCGACCCAAGGAATCCAGGGGAAAAAGAGTTATAGCGCCACCATGAGGCCGATTGATGTAATTATTTTTCGATACATTCTTAAAATGATTATGAATCTCCTCTCCAAGGTTTGAAACTTTAGCTCCTATGCTTTGCGAGAGAAAAATACTTGAATGTAATTTCTTGCATTGTCCCATTATAAGTCAATGGGGACAATTAAGCATAGTTTTTTGCCGATTACGTCGCCATGGTAATGCGGATCGGAACGAAAGGTAATAGCACACCATTCCCGACCGAGCTGCACGTTTTGATGTATATATTGCGGGGGTGGCGTAAATGGTGCGGGACTAGTTACGTGCCAAACTTTGGGGAAATACATGTGTGTATGTATGAAAGTCCGGCTTAAGTATGAGCGATTACAACTAGAATTGACAGAGTCAATTTTGACAAGTGTGCCTGCTGCTCGTTAAATGCGCAACCTTGTGCAGCGGTTTGGACTGTGAGACCATCCACCAAGTCGTCTGTGTTTCGTTTTGAGAGGGACAGTCCCCCTGAAAAACGCGTTCTGGCAGGAAACGGTTAAGTTTTGCGCGTTTGTGACGCCCCCTACGGGTCGAAGTGGAAATGCTTTTGGGGATTCATTGAGTATGCCATCCCCGACCTGTGGTTAAAATTCAGTATTGACTCGACCTTTTGTTTGTGATTTATGGCTATTTTTTGCGAAACGGGCCCCTCCCGCTAATTTTGGAAGCGCGTTACGAACGAACGGTATGGACTATTGAAATATCCCTTAACTATGTTCATTGCATGGGTTCATAGACCATGTGTACAGCTTTTTGTGATATTTGAAGAAATATGTAGGAAAAGGATTAAAAAGTGTGTTTTGGAGAAAATTCTAAATGGCGGAAAATCTAGCCTGGCGCAAATGGGCGTGGCCTATATGGGGAGATAAGTCTTGACCCAAGGAATCCAGGAAAAAATAATTTAAATTTTCCGACCTACGGTTCAAGAGTTACGAGGCAAGTGGGCCGTTATAGCGCCACCATGAGGCAGAGTGGAAATGCTTTTGGGGATCCGTTGAGTATGCCCCCCCCCAACCTGTGGTTGGAATTCAGTGTTGACTCGACCTTGTGTAGCGGTTTGGACGGTGAGACAATCCGCCAAGTTGTCTGCGTTTCGTTTTGAGAGGGTCGTTCCCCCTGAAAAACACGTTCTGGCACAAAACGGTTACGTTCTGGCACAAAACGGTTACGTTTTGCGCGTTTGTGACGCCCCCTATGGATCGAAGAGGAAATGCTTTCGGGGATCTGTTGAGTATGCCACCCGCGACCTGTGGTTAAAATTCAGTGTTAACTCGACCTTTTGTTTGTGATTTATGGCTATTTTTTGCCAAATGGGCCCCTCCCGCTAAATTTGGCAGCCCGTTACGAACGTTAATATAGACTATCGAAATATCCCTTGACTATGTTCCTTGCATGGGTCCATAGATCAAGTGTAACCATTTTTGTGACATTTGACGAAAATATGTAGGAAAAGGAGCAAAAAGTGTGTTTTGGAGAAAATTCAAAATGGCGGAGATGCTATATGGGGAGATGAGTCTTGACCCAAGGAATCCAGGGAAAAAATCATTTTAATTTTCCGATCTACGGTTCAAGAGTTACGAGGCAAGTGGGCCGTTATAGCGCCACCATGAGGCCGAGTGTAAATGCTTTTGGGGATTCGTTGAGTCTGCCACCCGCGCCCTGTGGTTGAAATTCAGTGTTTACTCGACCTTTTGTTTGTGATTTATGGATATTGTTTGCAAAACGGGCCCCTCCCGCTAACTTTGGAAGCGTGTTACGAACCAACGGTATGGACTACCGAAATATCCCTTGAGTATGTTCATTGCATGGGTTCATAGATCAGGTGTACTGATTTCTGTGACATTTGAAGAAAACATGTAGGAAAAGGAGCAAAAAGTGTGTTTTGGAGAAAATTCAAGATGGTGGAAAAGCGTCTTGACCCAAGGAATCCAGGGAAAAAATAAATGTTATTTTCCGGTCTACAGTTCAAGAATTACGGGGCAAAACGTAAGTTGGCCGTTATAGCGCTACCATGAGGCCGAGTGATGTAATTATCTTTCGATTCATTCTTAAAATCATTATGAACCTCCTCTCCGAGGTTTGAAACTGTAGCGCCTATGGCTTGCGAGAGACAAATACTTGAATGTGATTTCTTGCATTGTCCCATTATAAGACAGGTGTTGTCTGATGAGAGAGGCAAACAGTTTTCGACCTAATGTAGGGCCCAGGTCCAATACCTGGAGCACTACTGGTTGCCGATGGCAGGATTAAGTTAGACGTGTGCTCTAAATAACTGAAGTCCCAAACTTGTCCTTGAGTTCATAAATCTTATATTTATTATCTCCAAAGTCCTATACTTTGATTACATAACATAAGTAAATAAACATGACATACAGACATCAGCCCAGAGACACAGTCGAAAACTGTTTGCCTATCTCATCAGACAACACCTGTTGCTTGTTACAGACCCACTTAAATAGGCTACCCAGGCAATTTGGCCTTGACAATGCCGTCCCCTTCAGTGATGTCATCAGAATAAGAAATGAGGCTCAAATGGCTCTTACAGGGACAATTAAACGTTGTTTTTTTGCCGATTACGTCGGCATGGTAAGGCGGAGCCGCACGTTTTGATGTATATATTGCGGGGGTGGCAAAAATGGTGCGGCACTAGTTACGTGCCAAACTTTGGGGAATGGTACGGACAGACTGAAAGAAAGATAGACTTAAGTATGAGCAAGTACAATAAGTGTTTTGCCATTGCATGGCAGGCACACTTAACTAGAATTGACAGAGTCAATTCTCTTTTTCTTTTTTCTTAAGTCTCTGTAACTTGTAACCTTAATTGCTGTGCTGCCTCTGGGCAACTGAATTTCCCCTGTGGGATAATAGGGGTGTGAAAGAATATTCTATATTCGAAGATTCGTTCGAATGTTAACAATAAAAGAATATTCGAACGTAAAAAATGGAGCTTCGAATTAATTTATATTTAATTAAAACAAATCTACCGCACTTCTCGCGAGATTCTGGGCGCATGGAACGTTAAAAGGTGGCTGGTCTCGCAAGGCAGAAGTCTCCATTCGCTGCTGCAAAAGTGGGTTGATCTACAAGTCCACAATACGTCGCTGATCCAATACGTTCATTACGTTGTGAGCTTGTACATTAGGGTGCCTATTTAGCGACACCGTCATACAGCGAAGAATAAACCTCCAGCTGCTTCACTTTCCCTTCACACTGTCACTGGCCGTCACATGTCGGAGTGGAGAGATGCACTCGTCCGCCTCGCAGACAGTGCACAGTGCAGTGCACACACAGTGCTTTTAAACTGGCTCACGTTGATTCAGAATGATTAACGAGTCGAGCTGAAACGGGCGACTCATTTAGTAGTGACGGGAAGGCATACAACAACGAGACTTCTCCACCGAAAACACTATAAAAAAGCATGGATTTCTTCTCTCACCGAGTCAATCTCCCCGCACGCAGCCACGCGGTAACGGTAAAACTTCTTTGTTCAAACCAAAACATAATCCATTGGTGTGATTATAATTGCTCATTTCATGTCGTGGCTGTTCCAACTCAACTCAATCACAGCTGCTGTGAGTGAGGCACGCTTTGCAAGACGATCCGATTCTGCTCTAACGCAGGCACGTGCACACATACATCAAACGGGGCTTGAGCCCCTGCCCTTTTAACAGAGAATTGTCCACCAAAAGGCCCTTTTAGAAATGTCAGCCCCTGCCTCTCTTAACATTCTTTGCACGTCCCTGACCAACGCGGACCTGCACACAGTAAAAAAAAAAAAAAGCGATAGAAGCGACTGTCTAGAATAAACAGCTTCGAAGTGCGAATGCTTCGAATTATTGGCCAAAAATTCGTTGATTCGAATTTATTCGAATCAACGGTGGATTTTCGGGCGAATATTCGAATGCTATTTTTGGCACATTTTCACAGCCCTATGGGATAATAAAGGTATCTATCTAGCTCGCTAAATGCGCAACCTTGTGTAGCGGTTCGGACGGTGAGACAATCCGCCAAGTTGTCTGTTTTTCGTTTTGAGAGGGTCGTTACCCCTGAAAAACGCGTTCTGGCACGAAACGGTTACGTTTTGCGCATTTGTGACGCCTCCTATCGGTCGAAGTGGTAATGCTTTTGGGGATCTGTTGAGTATGCCACCCGCTACCTGTGGTTAAAATTCAGTGTTTTGGGGGCACGGTGGCGCAGTGGTTAGCGCTTCGCCTCACAGCTAGAAGGTCCTGGGTTCGATTCCCGCCGGGGGACGCTGTGGGCGCTGGCGGCGTGTTCCTCCTCCGCGTCATCAGCGCCCACACCCTAGGTGGGGTTGGCGATAGGGCCTTTCTGTGTGGAGTTTGCATGTTCTCCCCGTGTCTCCTAGGGTTGATACCCTCACAAAAACATGCACGTAATCCTGGTCTCAATAATGCCTCCCCCAGGCCAGCCGGGGCGCCTGATGGAGGGGAAAGGAACTGGTTGGAATAACGTGTTCCTTCCACGCGCTACGTCCACACCAGGGAAATCTCCACTGTCAGGTGAAAAGAAGCAACTTGGACTCCTCATGCATAGAAGGAAGCATGAGGTCAGTCCGTTGTCTCCCCAGGCACGGCAGAGGGAGAGCAGAGCCCAGGATTACATAGGCAATTGGCACTGGGTGAAAATGGGTTACAAAATTGTGGGATAAAAATTTAGAAAAAAAAAAAAAAAAATCAGTGTTGACCTCTGTCCATAGAGTTATATATAAATAGAGAGTGGACCAGCCCCGCCCCCAGCTATCATTTCAATGCAAGTTGCTCAGTGGCGTTTGAAGCACCCGGAAGACTACAGGAGGAGCCGTTTTGGCACATAAATACGGCACCCTGATTGGTAGGTGCGGATCACGTGTGGTTCTATGTGCCACATTTTTGATTGGCCGAGGCCTGAGCAGGCGCACTAGGGTAAACAGTAGCCTTAACAGTTAGCATACGCACGCGCTGTAACGTTTAACTCTGTTTAACTGCAGTCCCATGTCTGGACAACATAGCACTAGGGACATGTGGGCACTTGGGGAGGTGGGCACCTGGACAACTGGGCACTTGGGACATCTGGACACTTAACAGGGCACTAGGGACAACTAGGCACCTGGACAACTGGGCACTTGGGACATGTGGGCACTTGGAGAGGTGGGAACCTGGATAACTGGGAACTAGGGACATGTGGGCACTTGGAGAGGTGGGCACCTGGACAACTGGGCACTTGGGACATGTAGACACTTGGAGAGGTGGGCACTTAGACAACTGGGCACTAGGGACATGTGGGCACTTGGAGAGGTGGGCACTAGGGACATGTGGACACTCGGAGAGGTGGGCACCTGGACAACTGGACTCTTGGAGAGGTGGCCACCTGAACAACTTGGCACTTGGGACCAGTGTTGGGTATCGTTACATTTTGAAGTAACTCGTTAAGTTACTTTAGTTACTGACTTGAAAAACGAATCCGTTAAGTTACTCCGCTACCCAATGAGAAAAGTAACTTAACGATATATTTCTTTCCGTTACCGACAATTAAAACCCACCTGCGAGGACGTTTGGTAAACATAAAATAGCCTACCGGAGTTTTGTGACGGCTGGACTTCAACATGGCGATTTGCATTGACGTTGAACCTCCTCCTTTCTTTCACCAGTAAATCCAAAAATAGTGTGAATACTTCCACAGCCTTACTAAAAGGCTGTCTCTCTCAATCCCTGCCATGCACGACTGTAAATTATATGTAAACAAGACACGAGCACAGATAGCTTGTCCCAACTCTTCCTGCTCACTTCACAGAGCTGCCGTTCGTCACCCTGTGTTACACCACTAGTGGCAACCTATATAAAACTGTAGACTGACTACCACAGACTGCAACACATTTCTGGTCGGTCACCTTTTTTAACAGTCAGAGGCGAGTGGGACTTGCCTTCAGAGGGAGGCAGACAGACAGGCAGACAGACAGACAGACAGCTACACACCCCTTTCACACGTGTATTTGTTGACATAATAAGACAGAAGGAGGAAATGTGACTCAGGGCTTCTTTTTTAATCGGTGGCAACAAAAAAAACAGTGAAAATGGAACACTTTTTAAAAAAAATAACGAGATTACTTTTTGAAAATGTAACCAAGTAACTAACCGTTATATTGATAAATGTAACTCGTTAGGTTACTCCGCTACTGCCAAACTAACGTCGTTATGTAACGCCGTTAGTTATAACGCCGTTACACCCAACACTGCTTGGGACACATGGGCAACTGGGCACTAGAGACATGTGGGCATTTGGAGAGGTGGTCACCTGGACAACTGGGCACCTGGGAAATGTGGGCCGTTTTGGCACATAAATAGGGCACCCTGATTGGTAGGTGCGGATCACGTGTGGTTCTATGTGCCACATTTTTGATTGGCCGAGGCCTGAGCAGGCGCACTAGGGTAAACAGTAGCCCTAACAGTTAGCATACGCACGCGCTGTAGCGTTTAACTCTGTTTAACTGCAGTCCCATGTTTGACCACTAGGCTAATGGCTGCTTCAATAATGCCCTACCGTGGTACTGGGGGCTTGCCTCCGTCTATCTGCATTGAAATGAGACAATACCGCTTTTTTAAATCAACCTTTCCAACACCACTATTCTTTGGTTTGACTCCTGCATTTTGTAATGCTAGCCTTAAACCTGATGACTTTGAAAAGATTTTGGCCAGATTTTTAAAGATTTTTAAAAGACTACCCTCTCACACTATAAGATTTTAAAAATACTTTTAAATTCTTTTCAAATATTTTTGTCTTTAGATGTGAAATTCAAGATTCCCTTTTATTTGCTGAAATAGGCCTATTATAGCCATGTGTTCCTATGATTCCTTTGACTAGCTCCAACCAACCCTCCAACACACACACACACACACACACACACACACACACACACACACACACACACACACACACACAGTGGTGTAAAGTAACTAAGTACATTTACTTAAGTACAATTGAGGTATTTGTACTTTACTTGAGTATCAAATACTACAGACTCACTTCTAGCTTCTGCCGTGGACTGAAGACTCACCTCTTCAGACTCCACCTAAACCCATAGCACTACTGTTACCCCCTTCCCTAAATGACCATACATGAAGCTACAGTAGATAGAATTTTTAGGTTTTAGAAGTTTCTTTTTACTGATTAGGTGTGTGGTCTACCTATGTTATTGTTTTTCTAGATTGATATTCCTATGCATTTGTTATATTGTTGTTAATGTACTGACATATTATCTATCTTATTATAGTGATATAACCTGCTTATTGTACGTCGCTTTGGATTAAAAGCGTCTGCTAAATGCCTAATATTGTACTTTTACTCCACTACATTTATTTGGAAACTTTAGTTACTAGTTACTTTTAGAGCATGACCGATACATCGGCCGAATCGATGTATCTGCGGTTTTGGAGGAATCTGATCACATGACTATACTGTGTACTGATTTGCATAATTGTTGGAGAAAATC
Organism: Nannobrachium achirus; assembly: GCF_963921795.1. Classification (NCBI taxonomy): domain Eukaryota; kingdom Metazoa; phylum Chordata; class Actinopteri; order Myctophiformes; family Myctophidae; genus Nannobrachium; species Nannobrachium achirus. Next base: position 53,057,592 of record NC_137811.1, read on the forward strand.
TGATGGAGTAATAGATCCATGTTGATCACATGACTGTAGAGATACTGTCTACCGATTTGTAGGATTTGCGGTCAAAATCTCTAAGAGTAGTGTACAGAAATGTGTTTTGCAAACATCTGCCTCACTGTGGTGCTAGAACAGGGTCATTTTAAAAATGTGGGGCAGAGGTTCTGAATTGGCATCGAGGAGTGTGTGTGTGCTCATTTTGGCAGTGACCGGGCCAACAGCGCCGGAGATTAACTAGTAACAAACTGGATGGACAGACAGACGGAGGCGAAAACATACTCTCCCCCATGCCTTTGGCTGGAGACAATTATAATGTTATTAAAAAATCAAACCTCGGTTCGAAGTGAAGCGGTGAACTTTTATTCTATGTGTTCTAGAGTTATGAACTCTGTGATCTATACCGAAAAAGCCACTCCTTGGAAGCAGCTTTCACCGCTTCAAAAACCACTAGCCCTATTGGGATAAATGAAAATAACCTATCTACAGGCTCACAACGCGTCTGCCCTCCACCCTCTCTTGTTCTCTCCATTCCATAGTTTAGCCGGCGCAGATTGAGCCTATCAAGTTATTATCAATTTTGAATGTTTGGAATCATGTACTTTATGATACACAGTGAAAGGAAGTCCCTGGCAGAGAGGAGTAGCCAGTGGCTTTGGCTGAAAAGGAAAGACCCTAGCTGGTCTCCCAAATAAGCTGGCTGGGCAGGTGCAGAGGGGGGTGCTTCGGGGACGCCAGAATGCACTGCTGAGAGCCTACTGGAAACATTGTGGGTTTAAATCAGCGAAACGTTGTTGAAAGTAGGAACCCACTTGATAACCCCTGTGAAGTGTCTGCCCAGCTATTCTCAACATCACAGTGCTCAAGTCTTCAACCTTTAGGTATGCGGCCAAGTGCAAGTCTGGCTCAGGGAGTAGGATTTTTAACATCTTGTCCTGTGTTTTCAAAATAACTTTATGATACACAGTGAAATAAAGGGCTGTGTTGTGTCAGCAGCGCTCCCGAGTCCCGCTATAGCCGCACTAACAACTAGCCCACTATTGGCGACCAGGCTGGCAGCTCAGCGTCTTGGAGAATGAAGTGTTTGGCTCACTAGCGTCCTGTTTTGGTTGTTACATCATCACACTACCTAATTGAAATGGGTTACCACAAAAACAGTGTCTCCCTCCATCTGCAACTCCACGTTCATCAGTTGTTCAATTGTCTAAAAAACATAATGCAAAAATCAATAACGCCTGAGCCTTGCTGACCATCTACTTTTCCACCTTCAGATGTGTCTCTACTTCTCATAATCCCCAAATGTTTAAAATATTTTCCCAAATTTTGGCCTGTAGGCGGCTTTGTCCTGTGATCTGATTTACATCATAAATGGGCGTCAACAAGCAGCGCACTCCCAGTCCCAACTGCCTGCAAGCAGAGATGGAGTGAGGGGGAGGGGGGGCAGTTCCAGAGAGAGCAACATCACAGTCTGTCTGCTTCACACCACGGGGGGAGGGCTAGTTGTACTTATTCAGACTCAGCACTGATTTTCGAATATATCAAACCAGTTTGATATTCTCGTGACAGAATTTGGGTCTTGTGTAGGAGTAAAAATCGGGTCAGACCACCACCTCACACTTAACCAAATGACGGGAGCGCGCTGCGACTCGTCTTGATTTTATTACGACTGTGAAGTCTTTTCAAAGTCATCAAATGTAAGAGGGCCTTTAGGCTAGCTTAAGACAATGTGTGTGTGTGTGTGTGTGTGTGTGTGTGTGTGTGTGTGTGTGTGTGTGTGTGTGTGTGTGTGTGTGTGTGTGTGTGTATTTGTGTATTTGTGTATTTGTATGTGTATGTGTTCTCATTCGCAGGAGCTGGAAATAGACAAGCGTCTCTTCTTCTGAGTCATGCACTCAAATCCTATTTTAACAAGCCGGTGGGTTTATGCAGAGTACAGGATAACTTTTTGTTTTGTGTTTTATATCTGTATACTGTATGTCCCTTTTTTATGTGTGTAATCTCAACAGCAGTCAAATTACTGCCTGATTATTGGAAAAGCTGCCAATACAATGGCGAGTATGCCGTCTATGCCAATCCGATACCACACCATTTTTCATATTTTATTCACGGTAATATATTTACTGTGCTATTTACATTATAGCTTATTATTTTACTAACTTGGGGCTGCACTTTAACCATTATTAATCTATGTTATCTTTATTCCTTGATCAGTGGTCCTCAAACTTTTTAATTTAAAGGACCCCATAACTCTTGAATATGTCATTCCTGGAAACATTTTGAAATGAGAAATCTTTTTCCAGTACCGGAAAAGGTTTGTAATTGATCAAGGTCTTGGAAGGTCCTGGAAAATGTGTCTATAAATTGTTATTTATTGATTTTGTTAAACTTTTTCCAAATCATGACATGCAATATGTAATATTCGTAGTTTTACATAACAGGCTGCGTGATTGCAGCCAGTGATGGGCAGTAGCGAGCTACAAGTAGCGACGTTACATAGCTTAACTACATTTCTCAGTAGCGCCGCTCCTTTTGAACCAAGTAGCTTAGCTATTTTTGGATCCCAGAATTAACGTAGCGTCCAACAAAAGCTACACGTTACTAATAAAGTTTGTGGGCAAAAAATAAAAAATCCCGGAGAAAGTCCATGGTGATTAGTTGGTTTACTGTGGATAGCTTTGCTGTATGATCTTATTTTATTGTTTGATCAACACAATCCTGAGTAAGTTTTTGTGTTCAATCTATGTTTTTAGATATTTTAGTATTTCAGCATGCTACAAAGCATTCATATGATGCATCATATGATGCTTTGTAGCATGGTCCTTAATTTAAACTATATTTCATCGAGAGTAACTTGTAGCCAGTGTTGATTTCGTCAACTAAAACTATGGCGAAAAATGTTTGTCGACTGTGTTTTTTCACTGACGAAAACTAAATAAAAAACAAAAAAAATAAAAAATTAAGCTGTGATGACTAAAACTAAGACTAAATATATTGACAATTTCGTCAACAAAATAAAAACTAGACTAAAATGTTATTCAGTCATTACGATGCCATCAAGGCCTGCCAAAATACATTTTAGTCGACTAAATCAACTGTAGATTTAGTCGCCTAAAGTCTTTTGATATTTAGTCGACTAAAATTAGACTGAAACTAATACTTTTAAGGTGACTAAATTATGACTAAAATTACATTACATTTTATTCAAAAGACTATGACTTAAGCCCTTTGCACACAGGACAGTTGCGTTTTTTTCGTTTGCTGCATGAATAAAACGCATTGGATTTGGTGTGCAATGCTGTGCGGAATCGGCACTGCGTATCCCAAAAGGAGTCATAAAAGGAGTGTTGGGCGGCATAGCTCAGGGGTAGAGAAACTGGTATTAGAGCACGAAGGGTATAAATCCCGAAGGGTTCCCAGTTTGAATCCGGGCTCCCCCTGAGTTAATGTCGAAGGGTCCTTGGGCAAGACTCTGAACCCCTAATTGCCTCCGGTGAGTAGATTGGTGCCTTGCATGGCTTCCTCCGCCACCGGTGTATGAATGTGTGTGTGAATGGGTGAATGTAATGCACAATCTATGTAAAGCGCTTTGGATTAAAAGCGCTATATAAATGCACCATTTACCATTTTTTTACCATTTACCATTTTTTACCGCATGCGACAAGACGCACGAATCGAACTGGGTTCGATCGAGAAAAAACGCACGGCCGCAGCCACTCGTCGCACGGCCAATTCGGATCCGGTGTGCATGAGGTCATAGAGAATCATTGTTTTATTTTTAAAAAGTAAAACTGTCCGTTTTATCCGTACGGATAAACGCGCCTGTGTGCAAAGGGCTTAAAACTAAATCAAAATTTGCTATCAAAAACAACACTGCTTGTAGCTTAGCTTACTACATTTTCCAAGTAGCTTGCCCATCACTGATTGCAGCATAATGTTACAAAAAGAACAGATCTACTTGCTCACAAAGTGCTTGTAGATCTAAGAGATGCTTTATTTTTGCTACACTACCTGTCTTTGGGCATTGCACATAGAAGAGACTCGTTAATTGTGCTGAATGATTGTTAAAGGTGATACACCATGAAATTTCACTTTTCCTATTTTAAAACCTTTTTTTGGGGTCCCACTAGCACCTTCTATCCTCACAAAGTCCCATTTCTGACCGTTGTGTCTCTCTGGTTTTGAGAAGGCGAAGGTTAAAAGTATCCCAAAGGTTCTCAAAACAGGCTGTCCAGATTTGCTGCCGATTGTGACGTCATCTGCCGATTGTGACGTCATCATAAAAAATAAAAAAAATTAAATGCTCTGAGAGCCATTCAAAAATGAGAGAGGCTCTCTATTCAGGAGTGGTAATTTAGCCTCAAACCTTTTGAAAAACGTTTTTGGGACATAAACAATATGATATAAATACCTTTTAAATGCATGGTGTATCACCTTTAATAGTCCTGGAAAATGGGTTAAATATTCTGGAAAGGTTTTGGAAATTCATTGAAAATGTGAGGGAACCTTGCAGTGTACAAATGGGTGTCAGGCACATTTGCCTATGACAAATGCCTAAATGCATTTGGTCCTTTCACCTGGCACTTTCGCCATGGAGGAGAATCTTCACCTAGCCTGTCTGGCCCATTCATCGCATTTTTTTTTCTTCTTTCATGTCCATGATGTTTATAATATCAGGATATCAGGCCTACGTATTTGCGCAGTGCACTTATTAATTATAGCTCTAATCTGTATTGATGTAATTTCTATGGAGTGCATAGGATAGCCGTGTGTAATGGTCACCTTTTGGCAGGTAACACCACAGTCACTATAATATTTAAATGACAAAGGGATAATATTAAAACATGGACAGTCTGAGGCTGAGGTTAGGCGAAATAGCTCTTCAACTGTGGTGAATCAGCTGGACAGGCTAGGTGAAAAGACACTCCTCCACAGCGAAAGTGTCAGGCGAAAGGACCAAATGCATTTAGGCAAATCTGTCATAGGTGAAAGTGTTGGTGACTTAATGGACCCATTTGTACACTGAAAATGGTATCGATACATCTCTAACCACTGTTTCCAACACTCCCAGGTCATGGATGCAAAGGCAGTTGTGGCTGTTGTCATCGGCCAAATTTCTAAAAGAGAACACTTTGTAGGAGGCCCCATCCAGATCACAACATTAAGAGGTGGACGAATTACTTGGGAGCTATATGTACGTATAGTTTTAGGAAGAAAAGTAAATAACACTGCTTGTAGATTGTGTGGTTAATTGATTAAGTTACACACAGCCGTTCTCTACCTGTGGGTCAGAATCCAGATGGGACAGTGCAAATGCCGGACGATGCTGGCAGAGGCCCTCAAGACGACAATGAAATGGAAGGCATGCGCGGTACTATCAAACCTGCGTGTGAGAAGGTCAATCTGTCATCCAGTGATTCTACATTCTACCACCAATATAATCCAGCAAACCCTCAACTGGGCGGAAACGTATGTTATTTTAATGCTGTCATATGCACATCCTAAATGAAGACAATGTTACAAAAACACCCCTGCAAAAGAGTAACTAGATGTTTTATAAGCTGCACATGTTTTTTTTAGGCTACTCAATTAACACTGAAAAGTTTTACAAGGTTTTATCACTTTTATGTAAATACTTTGTACCAAAAACTAAATGGTTTAATGCAGATGTACTCAAACTTTTGAGTACACAATTTATATGTTGAATAACATGAACATTGTGATTAGGGATGTAAAAAGGTGTCCAAAATGAAAATCGATTACCCTAATTATATTATGAACGATTATTCGAATAGTCTATAAGTCTATAACGTAGAGGCTAACGTTCTATTACCTCTATAATGTTAGACAGCCTCTCCAAACCGTGCTTTGTCCACACTTCCATCCAATTGCTTTGTAAATGTAAATCCATGGGAACAAGCAACGTTGTGCATACATGTACTGTATGCATACTGCTCACTGGGGAGGTTGTTTGCTGTGGTCTCAGGTCTGACCTAGTGATGTGTCGTTCATAAGTGATTCGTTCATAAGAATCGAATCATACATCCACACAGAGCTAGAAAGGAACGCCCATAAACGTCACATCCGGTTTTAGCCTGGGGGAAAACAAAGCGCTCTCCCCCATATAGTTATTACAGCGTACATCGTACTCTATCTTTTAAATCACGCTCAGAGCGATTCTTTTGGACGATAGAAACATTGACAGCCAAGAAAATCCATCACAAGGACATCTGGAATGCAATCGTTCACTCGCCGTCGGAAAGTTGACTTATTATCAAGCTAACAAGATTATTATGATTCTGAATGGCTGGCTAACGCTAGCTGCAGGCTACATCGTATAAACCTCTGGAATAATACGGGACCCAACTCTGCTCCTTACTTTGACCACCTATTCAGTCTACTAAACCAAATCTATTTTTGCCAATCTATGAGTGCCAAAAATCTACAAGCTCACAATGCGAGGCGTTTAAGCCAGTAGATTGTGGTTTATTATCGAAGTCAGATTATCTTGTTGTATCTTCTTCACCAAGTTACTCAAGCGCTGAGATCGGAGATCTGTTTTTCTGTTTCTCCAAGTTACACAAAGCACTGAGATCGGAGATCTGTTTTTCTCTCTCCATCTCTACTAATTCTGTGTTACAAAAACACGTTTGCAAACTTTGCATCACTGCAGCAGTGTTCCATCGCCTGGTAGAGACACTATTACAAGATATAATCAATCAAACCAACAGCCTTTAAGTCATCAATAATGTTATTGTTTTATACTGTAGTATACAATAGTAGTTTTAATACCGAGGACAGAACGCCTATCGTTTATTGATAATAATACCAGTGGTGGAAAAAGTACTCATATACTTTACTCAAGTAAAAGTATCAACACTGCAATATAGAAATACTCTGTTACAAGTGAAAGTCCGGAATTCAAAATGTACTTGAGTAAAAGTATGAAAGTGTCGTTAAAAGTACCAAAAGTAAAAAGTAAAAACATTTTTGAAAATAGCAGATCTAAATGAGCAGATCTAAAGTGGTTTATTTATGTATAATTTATAATATTATAATTTGTATCCGCAAAATAACTAGTAACTAAAGTTTTCATATAAATGTAGTGGAGTAAAAGTACAATATTTGGATCCAAGATGTAGTGTGGAGTAGAAGTAAAAGTACTGGAAATAGGAAACACTCAGGTAAAGTACAGTACATGTAAATGTAGTTACTTTACACCACTGATTAACTTCCAAACTCCTTGGAATTCACTAAAACGTGTTCCATAAACATCATTGATGAAGTAATGGCTTTTGTTTTTTGATATTGTGATAAGTTTAATTGATCATGTCAATAGAAAATGTAACAGTGTGTCTCTTACCAGGTGGGGTAAATCAGATAACCATGGTCTTTGTATGATCTGAATAATATAAATACAATAATTAATCCCGATGCTGTTTAATTGGCAACCAAGGAATCAATGTAAGGCATTGCAATTAATTAAAAGATCGCTATACTATTAAAAGATCTGATTTGAAAAACACGGAAATCTCCATTCTAACTAATGGAGGTAAGTGTAATGTTTTCCCCCACGCTTGACTCCGCCCCCAGCTATTACGCGCTGATGACTGAACGCCGTTTTGATGTATTAGTGAGACTCGTGAGCGATTTGTTCAAATCCCCGAAATGTGTCATTTACACTTTCGTTCACACCAACCCGTCCCCTCTCCCCCTAATAGCCCCCGGCACAAAAGACGTGAGGCCAGCTTTACTCGCGACGTAATAAAAACGCTCCCACGATTGTGTATTTCATGGGACGGTAACGATATGAACGAATCGTTTGAACGGATCATTACCGTGAACGAAATGATTAGTTCACTGAAATTAACAGGATTGCCCATTACTAGACTCTGACCAGTGTTATGAAAAACTGGCTATCATGCAACTGTGCGTTGTTGGTGGTGTTGCGCTATATCAGTACGGGTGAAACTCGTTTTTTACATTTTTTTTTACATTTTGACTTGATCTCATAAACGACTATTCAAATATTCGTTTACATCCCTAGTGATTTATGTTCATTCATAAAGTACTGTACTGACCAGTAGTCCATTGGTTGGTTTTATTAAAGATTTATCTACAGTATTGCAATGGCAACACTACTTTTCCCTAGACCGAATGGCACTTTGATAAAATATATAAACTAAGTTATTATTATAACCCCCCATTGTTATTAGCAGTTCCACTGTCAAATGTTTTTATATGAATAACAGGCTACAGAGTCATAACTGTTCATTACAGATTAAGAAATGTCATGCGGTAGAATAGAGATTAAAGCAAAGTTAAGTGATCCAACATGAGGGGTGATGCTAACAAAGTTATGTTATGTTATGTTTTTATTTTTCTCAGAGTAACGAAACACTGGCAGCGTTCACAACCTGGTGTGAAGGACAACTCAATGTAAGTAGGGATGGGAATGGAGAACCGGTTCTTGTGGAGAACTGGTTCCTTGTGGTAGCCTAGTTCCAGACCCTGAATCGCTAGCCACACCCCTTTAAGTTTTTTGTTTTGGCGATTCAGGGGTCTAGAAGTGCTCTCATTAAAGAGGCCTGCCTCGGTTGAAAATCCGCACGGCGAATCAGCGTCGTGAATCAGCGTCAGCGTGGGTGGGGGTTTCCCAGAACTCATGTGTGTTTCCAAGTACACCAGCGCCGCAGCCGTACCGTACCGCGCATCGCGATAAAATGCGGTAAATTGCGGTAAAATGCGATCGTATCGATCTCGCTATGAAACACCAGTAGCAGGCATGTTATGTTGTGTTTGATTACTAGTTCGTAGTGCTCCTATTCTGACTGTTTCTTTGGTTAGCAAATAGCACTAGCAAGCAACAGGCTAGCCACTAGCCAGCCACACATAACCATGATGACAACACTATGTCATGGGTTGGTCGGTGAACCAATCGCTGAAGACTGCCTCTTTTTGGCAACGCCCATCCCTGCAATCGCCTTGGGGGGAAGCACTTTCAGACTGAATAATGAAGTGAAACGAAATGTCAATTCAGGCTGAGTGTCAGGCTATCCTTGTGGATCAATTCCTTGGAATCGTTAGCCAAAGTCCTTAACGATTCCGCTATCAATCCCACCACACGTGTGTGATGACGTCACACACACAATACGCTGCCTTGTTTTGTTTAGTACCGCAGCAAATGTCCTTTAGGCAGAGGCATTCTAAGTGGCTGTATTTCACCAGAATGTGCATGTTAATGTCACTGTCATTATCTGTACCTGTGTGTGTGCTGTGCTAGTTTTCAGGCATGACAATTTGTAGCCTTTCTGCGGAAATCTCGGTTTTTAAATCCAAATTGGTAATTTGTGTCAATCGTTCAGATCTGTTTAAAAATAATGTTTGGGGGGTGGGGGGTGTCTTGTCCAGTGATGTTACTAGGTTTTCAATGTAATGGGTCCCGGGACTCACAGGTGGTCATTCAAATGGGTCCCAGAAAAGTTTTATGAGTCCTCAATACAATGTTTTCGAGCGCTGTGAGCTTGTAGATAGTCTATTTTCAAAATGTTTGCCTATTTCTTATATTTATTTTACAATTTGGCTAATGTTTGAACTTAGGATTTCTAAATACACTAGGCTAAGACACCCATGTAATTATATTTATATCACTGGGACCCCAATTTATATTAAATGTTAAAATACTAGAGTACAAATGGAACAGGTCCATTTGGTTCCATTTGTTCACCGAGTTACAGACCCATAAAGTTCTATTTGGTTCCTAACTATCATTTATCTGGGGACCCCCTGGAACTCCCTCAAGGACCCAGGACCCCACTTTGAGAACTAGTGAAAATAGTTTTTAGCTGTTCCAGATTTAACTGATAATAAATCTTTACAGTGTTTATCTTACACAATACATTAAAAAACGAATTAAACTATCTAAAATAATATAGCAACTTAAAGGAGCTATAGTCAACTTTTTTTGTAGGGCCGACACTTTGTTTACATCCTAGTCTAACATAGACAAGAATGTAAACAAAGTGTCAGCCTGACAATGGCCAAAATGATTATTTTATCATTATTTTACGCTTTGTGTGGTAATTTTTAAATAGAAACACATATATGAAGCTTATTTTTTCATAAAATATTTTTGAAACATTATTTTTTATTTTAGCATCCGTTTAAAAAAAAAGTTGACTATAGCTCCTTTAAGTAGAAGAAGTAAATTATTTTAACATGGACTCCAATGGAGGCGCATCCCCGGGACCCCAGGACCATGACATGAATGAGTCCCTGGGCGACTTGAATGAGTTTTTGATGCGGGATGCGCACGTAATGACTTGTTGTCTAAAGGCTGCGTTGAGCAGCAGTGAGTAGAGGAGCATTTCTTTTTTGAGCGGTGGTTACACCGTCTCCTATACGTGGCCGTGTGTGTATGCGTGCGTGCGTGTCTGTCTGTATGTAGCCTGCAGTACCTTTTCTGACCACACATGTTAAGGGAGGGGCGCTGTTGTTCAGGCCAGCCGGCCAGGCACACTCACACTCACATTCACACATACACATACATACACACATGCACGCACGCACGCACACACACACACACACGCAGCCTCCACCGCTCAGTTCACACAAGTGTGATTTTTGTCTCCACCAGCCGAAGGCAGGGGGAGAGTATGTTTTCGCCCCTGTCCGTGCGTGCATCCGTGCGTCCGTCCTCCGAGTTTGTTACCAGCTAATCTCCGGCGCCGTTGGCCTGGACGTTGCCAAAATGAGCACACACACTCCCTGGATGCCAATTCAGAACCTCTGCCCCAAATTTTTCAAATGGCCCTGTTCTAGCGCCACCATGAGGCTGATGTTTGCAAAACACATTTCTGTACACTACTCCTACAGATTTTGTCCAAAAATTACGCAAATCGGTAGACAGCATCTCTACAGTCATGTGATCGACACGGATCTGTCTGATTGTCCATATTCTATCCTGATTGGCTGATATTGGCTTTCAAAGTTTGTAAGATTGGTCCATTTTGGACAAAATGCCTCAAATCACAAATGCAGAGTGCAATTAACATGAAATCGTGCACACAAGTTCCCACTAGGCAGAGAAAGAAATGCCACTTTTGAAATCAGCCTCATGGTGGCGCTATAACAGGCCGATTTGTAGTTTTACCTATAACTCCACCCATCAGTTTCAAACTTTGTAAGCACACTCCCTGGATGCCAATTCAGAACCTCTGCCCCACATTTTTCACATGGGCCTGTTCTAGCGCCACCAGGAGGCCAATTTGTGCAAAACTACCTTTTGGCCAGTACTCCTGCAGATTTTGTCCAAAAATCACGCAAATTGGTAGACAGTATCTCTACAGTCATGTGATTGACATGGGTCTCTCTGATTGTCCATATTCCATCCTGATTGGCTGAGATTGGCTTTCAAAGTTTGTAAGATTGGTCCATTTTGGACAAATTGCCTCAAACAGTGTTTCCCCTATATGCATTAAGGAGTGGCGGGCCACCGCCCCTTAGAATCTGGTCGCCGCTCTAGGATTCTTTTTTTTTTTTTTCTTTTTTTTTGCAGAGGAATTATTTTCACAACAACGTGACTCATGTTTAGAATACGGTTGTTCTCTCGATTAGGTACGGCTGGAAGGAGATTATAGCGCTCTCTGCTACACTCATTGATTGGATGGAGAAACAGCTGAGCACCGAGTACAAACCCACTAGGCACTGTTACAGGAGAAGTTTACTTGTTGTCCCATTCATTACAGCTTAGCTGTACATTTCTCAAGATTCATTTAAAAACGTATTGATAATGATTTTAGAGTGGTGTAGTTTGTGGTTGGCTAAATGTGCAGTTTGTGTCTGACTGTTTGTGTTAGCAAGCAACCTAGCCTACAGTGTGTGGAGAACAACATGCAGTTGCCAGGTCTGATAATATAAGCCATGTTGGGCTAGGTTGGATGAAATACCATGCAGTGTTGCCAAGTCAGACTATTATAAGCTATTTTGGGCTCTTATTTCTGTAAAGTTGCTTGTAAATAATGGTGGTTGCCAGGGCACCAAATTCTGGGCCCTGGGTACAAGGCTTCACTGTGGGCCCCCCATTAATGTTCTTCATAGGGGGAGTGTCAGTGGTGCTCAAACCTTTTCATGTGAAGGAGGACCCCAAAAATTATATGAATTTGGCCACGGACCCCCATCTCAAAATAGTTCCAAGGGACCCCCCAGAAGCAAAATATGAGTTACAAATGTTAAGAAATACACATTTTCAAAGATTTGCACCCATTTTCACGATTTTTCAAAAATAGCAGATCTACAAGCTCACAGCGCGGCACTCGGTGCCGCGCTGTGAGCTTGTATAGGCCTATCTGCTATTTTTCGATTGCTAAAGTATAAAATAATTAAGGCCCCTCCACCTTGGGCCCTAGTAACTCAGTCCCACTTTTCCCCCTTTGTGACGCCCCTGGTGGTTGCTTGTGAACTTGTAGATCGGCTATTTTCAAATAGCGGATGTATTTAGGTTTAAAGTGCTCATGTGGCCTATATTCACTTATTTTGGGCTTGTTTTCATAGACCTGGTTGTTTATTCCTCCTGACAAATCTGACAAACAGAACTTACTTAGGTTATTTACTTAAGCTTGAAAAGCCAAATAGGGATCCAGTCCGCAGTCGCGGGACACCGATCACTGACAGAGTAATGAGTCGGTGTCGAGAACGGATTCATTTCAGGAACGGATCATAAACAGCGGGAGGCACAGCTCCCGCTTGAGCCAGCAGTCAGTGTGGACATGTCATGGACGCAAACACAGCGAAACAAACATCATCATCATGGATTACTTACAACACTGGAACAATTCAGAAGCACTTTAATTAGAAAATGTAACTAGTAGCCTACACTTGTGTATGTTAATTTGACTTTTGTAGATTGTTTAATTACTTCGTGGACGTGCGTTTGTGCTGTGGCAGGTTATTTAATATGGGATTTTGACAGTGTGCTTCTCCTCTTAACGGAACACTGTCCCGGCTCCGAATTTTTTAACGATGCGGCGGTTCTGGCCGTTCCGTCTCACTTTCACCCCTACGCTGGTGCGAGACAATAAATAACTGTTCGCCAATTGCTATATCTCTCAGTTGGAAGTACAGACCTGCCAACCTATACGCATTTTGCGTAAACAGCACGCATTTTAAGTGTCAATACGCAGGTACGCTATTTCCCCTCATTGCTACGCAACTTTGGGGGATCTGCAGCACACTATTGAAGTGAAACATTTTTGGTCCCTGCCGTGTAGTTCCTCCCAGGCACCACTTGAATGGTGTGTGAATGGGGCGCATGGCGCTGGGGAGCACTAGAACAGAAGGTATGCTCTTTTTTTGTCGTCAGAAGAAGAATTCAACCGGATAGAAACAGGAGTTTGTTTTGGTTTCATGTCATGTAGTCAGCTGTCGCCGCTCGGTTTGTACATATATCGGCGATATTAATCAGATTAATTATTTAGATAAACGGAGAATGGCCGTGTTGTGCGAGTCGTCGGAGTCGATGCAGTTGCACAGGGACAATTCGCCCCCCACAATGCTGCCTGTAGTATAACAGGTAATATATAAACGTACAATAATATTACACTATTAAACTGCGGTCGACACCGCTACAGCTTGTTGTGTATGAAGCCCGTGTTATACTGTACTTCGTCATACGACGGTGTTGCACGCGAGCAAAGTCGGAAAACTTGTGACGCAGGTCGTAGTACAGTAAACTGAAACATACATTGACCATGATTGGGCTTTAGAGTAAATATCCATCTCTAAAGCTATCTCTAAATGAGTATGAATGAATGAATTAGGAGGACTATATGAAGAGTTCATTTGCAAAAACAGATAACTCAGTTTTTATAAATGTTCACAAATCCAGCTTTTTTATTGTGCACTCAAAGTAATATCAATCAAACTGAAGTTGGGTGGATTTGACTAAGTAAAAATGACTTAACAAAATAGATGTATCATAAAAAATGTTACTTTATTAGAAAATAGTTTTTCTTTTAATTTAAACTTATTTTTTTGGCAAAAACAGATAACTCCAACAGTCGTTTTTTATCAAAAACAGATAACTCCACAATTGATGTTTCACCATTGAATTTTGCCATATCGAGGACGCAAAAAGGATTTCCAGAATTTTACAGGAGAGAAAAAACAACGTTTTGACAACATACTTAAGTAGTCTGTACTTTTATAGGGGCCACATGTAGCCACCAGGGGGCACAATAGGGGACAACTCAGGGGCCCCTGGGGTGCTAAAGGTGCACCGTTGCTCCAATCTGCACCAAACTTGGCACAACCACTTTTCAGGGGTCTACCATGACAATAGTCACACCAGGGGCCACCTCACAGGCCACACCAGGGGCCCCAGTGTACCATATCAAGGGCCCCCGGGGGCCCCAGGGTGCCAAAGGCACACCCTTGCTCCAATCTGCATCAAACTTAGCATGAACACTGTTTAAGGGTCTGCCATGACAATAGTCACACAAAGGGCTAAACCAGGGGCCCCAGTGTACCATATCAGGGGCCCCCGGGGGCCCCGGGGTGCCAAAGGCACACCATTGCTCCAATCTGCATCAAACTTAGCATGAACACTGTTTAAGGGTCTGCCATGACAATAGTCACACAAAGGGCTAAACCAGGGGCCCCAGTGTGCCATATCAGTGGCCCCTGGGGTCCCCAGGTGCCAAAGGCGCACTGCTGCTCTGATCTGCACCAAATATGGCACAAATACTGTCCATGGGTCTACCATGACAATAGTCACACCAGGGGCCACCTCACAGGCCTCATCAGGGGCCCCTGTATATCAGGGGCCACTGGGAGCCACACGCCACATGGGGCCACATGGTAGACCCCTGAACATTGTTTGAGAAAATGTTGGTGCATAATGGGGCAACAGTGCGTCTATGGCACCCAGAGGCCCCTGGGGGCCACACATGGCCCCTGAGAGCCACACATGGCCCCTGGTGTGACTTTCCTCATGGCAGACCCCTGAACAGTGTTTGAGACACTTTTGGTGCATAATGGGGAAACAGTGTGCATAATGGGGCAACAGTGCGCCTATGGCACCCAGAGGCCCCTGGGGGCCACACATGGCCCCTGGGAGCCACACATGGCCCCTGGTGTGACTTTCCTCATGGCAGACCACTGAACAGTGTTTGAGACACATTTGGTGCATAATGGGGCAACAGTGCACATAATGGGGCAACAGTGCGCCTATGGCACCCAGAGGCCCCTGGGGGCCACACATGGCTCCTAGGAGCCACACATGGCCCCTGGTGTGACTATCTTCATGGCAGACCCCTGGAACAGTGTTTGAGACAAGTTTGGTGCATAATGGGGCAACAGTCTGCCTACGGCACCCAGAGGCCCCTGGGGGCCACACATGGCCCCTGGGAGACACACATGGCCCCTGGTGTGACTATCCTCATGGCAGACCCCTGAACAGTGTTTGAGACACTTTTGGTGCATAATGGTGGCAACAGTGTGCATAATGGGGCAACAGTGCGCCTATGGCACCCAGAGGCCCCTGGGGGCCACACATGGCCCCTCGGAGCCACACATGGCCCCTGGTGTGACTATCTTCATGACAGACCCCTGGAACAGTCTTTGAGAGAAGTTTGGTGCAAAACGGGGCAACAGTGCGCCTGTGGCACCCAGAGGCACCTGGGGGCCACACATGGTCCCTGGGGGCCAAACATGGCCCCTGGTTTGACTATCCTCATGGCAGACCCCTGAACAATGTTTGAGACAAGTTTGGTGCATAATGGGGCACCATCTTGGATCACATGGTCTAAACACGCTGCCCAATGGATTTATCTGTTTCTGCAAACAAAGAGCTATGTCACTTGTCTGTTTTTGCTACAAAACCTGATCTTTGAGGGCGTTTAGAATGGGATATATCTGCCTTAACAACAAAATTGATTTTATATTCTAATAAAACTCTAAGTTAACTCTTATTTACAATAGTTATCTCATTTTTTTCCAAAATGGCTTTTATCTGTTTTTGCAAATGAACTCTTCATATGTATTGTCAAAAACATTAAAGGTGAACAAGTTATTTATCACCTGTGAATATATAAAGACATTAATGGTTTGTTAACAATGAGTAGCCTGTATCCTCTATGAATGAATATTCAGACTAGACGGTATGTGATCTATACACAATGTAGGCCTATATATCAATTAATGAATGCACTAGAAACCTACATGAGTTGAATACTTTCAACTTCATGCAAATCATGCACAGAAAGGTGGTTTTATTTAGGCTGCTCAATTAACAATGTTTAACAAAGACACAGGTAAATATTTAAAGGTAAATAGCCTACCTGACAATGTAAAGCTATTTTGCTATTTGAATAACATGATTATGTTGATGTATGTTCATTCATTAAGTCACTGGTGAGACTGTTTTGCTAGTCTATTGTTAACTAACTCTGAGCAAGTGCAGTTAGTATATTTTATTAAAGATTTGTCAACAATATTGCCAAAGCAACATTACTGTATTGCCTGGTAATACTAGCCTACTTTTTCTCCAGACCAAATGGCATTTTTATTTAAAAGGTTGTTCTAACATCTTGCCTCCTCCTATTAGTGTAAGTCAAGACATGCAATGTGCTACATTTCTGGTGTGAAATTTTGTTAACATAACTGTAAAGGTCCCACCCAAAAAGGTGCATGGAACCCCCCAAAATATACGCTGTTTTGTGCGGGAAAACAACAAAAATTGCACCGCGGGCGCTGCGGGCGCCGCGCGGGCACGAAAAATTGCCAGGGTTGGCAGGTCTGGAAGTACATGACACCAGTCCAGCAGTGCACTGCAGTAGTAGGCTAACTGGTGATATAAAAAAATATATATTTTCGACTCCTCGATTCAAACAATCGGCGTCGATTCCCGGGGCTTAAAGCGACGCGTCGATTCGTCGATTTTTAGAGGACAGGCCTACTCACCAGTGGTGGAAAAAGTACAGTATCAACATTCTAATGTAGACATACTGTGTTACAACTTACAAGTAGATGTCTGGAATAAAAAATGTAGTGGAAAAGTATTGGTGTCAAAATAAACTTAAGTACTAAAAGTAAAAGTTCTCAGTAATCATAATAACTGTTTCCAAATATACGAAAAAAAATCATTTAAAAATAGCAGATCTACAAGCTCACAACGCGTCACTGTGTGAGCTTGTAGATCAGCTATTTTCATATAGCCATCATGTCATAAATGTAGTGGAGTAGAAGTAAAAGTATTGAGAATTTGAAATACCCTAATAGTAACTATTACTTGTAAAGTAAATGTACTAGTTACTTTACACCGCTGCTACACACTCTCTGTGTGCATGTATGAAAGCACAACAGCAAAATGTATTTCTGACTAGTCAAAAATGTTTGTTGCCTAATGACAGTGGTGGTGATGATGCATCCCTCATTTCTATTCCACATCTAACAAGTGAGTGAATGACAACCGTTATTGTTGGCACTTAGCTCTCAGTAGCATGCGACAAGTAAGCCTACTATTGCCAAACAGCGGTAAACTACATGATTCAAACCCGTCGCTGAGGCACTGCTTTTATCCACAGCCCAAATCTTCTAAAGCCCGGATCAGAGTCTACAGTGGAGAGCTATCCACCGCAAATTTGAGGTGGAAAGCTTTCCACCTCAAGTCAGAAAATAAGTGCAGGCCATTATAGTCACGGCCCACGTGAAGTCCTTTACCCCGTCTAGACCGGTTCAGGTCGACCAATCAGTGAACGGGGTGTAGAGCCTGTCTGTCTGATAGTAAAAACAGAGATGAGTTGGGACTCGCGGTGGAAAGCTGTCCACCGCGAGGAATGATGTAACGTTGTAGTTTCATGACTCAAAAAGACTCGAAAAGACTACACCGACCCAACTATGATCCGGGCTTAATTGTACACACCAGTAGCAAATATACTAACGTGGGGCAAAGACGCAGTCAGCTCAGAATCAGCGCGATGCGTTACTGCTCAGCCTGCGAGGCTGCTACCTGACTGACTGACTGACTGGACTGAATGAGAGAGGGGAGGGGGAGAAACTAGTCATATGCATTTCCTTCCAACCGTATGTAAGCGAGAGAAGTTAGAACGCTATGCTTCACATGAGCGCTACATTGTTGTGGGGAAAAAAAGAAAATCATACAGTGGCGGCCGGATTTGAAGGAGCGGCGGGCCGCTGCTGCTTAATGCATGTAGGGGAAACACTGCGTTAACATTAGCGAGTCACTTGAAGAATGCTATGTTTACAAACAGGTGCAGCACGTATGTGCAGGAAACTGGAGACAATGCATTCCGATGACCAATAGACATCCTATACAAATCTCAGACCTGTATCTCCCCGCCCCCCAAAACCACGGATACTCTCTCCCAAAAGAAGCCTAGTTTGCCATATAAATCTAGTAAAACAGCTATCTGTTGGAATGAAAACCTTCTTAAAGATTCACATTCAATCTTTTTTAATATGGAAAAAAAAACTAAAAACACAAAAACTAAATCGAACTTATATCCTAATTTTCTGCCGTTTGACAGCTGCTATATCCTCGGCCAACTCCTCAGTGGAATCCATCCACCAGACTGGGCCGCCTTGTCAAGGATGGAGAGATTACTTCCCTGGAAGATATCTACAAGTACAGCATGCGTATCCAGGTAAAGAGTGGTCCTTAATGTGCTAAAATGATTGAAAAATGTAATCCCCAGTCAAGTGGTTAATTATCTTCACCATATCACATTACAAGAATTACAATAGATCTATGTTCATTGTGAATTTATTCTGGATCAAATTAACTAATTTACTGTCTCTCTCGATAGTCCTGAGAAAATCCCTATGTTCCTTTCTGCCTCGCCCGATAGTCCCAAGACTTTATTATGCTTTTATCGCTATAAAATATTTGAAGAGTATAATCGCTGTTTATTCACAAATCGGTCTCTAATCACCCTTGGCTTCCGGTCGGATTTCCAGCATCCGGTTTGATCGGTTTCCGTATCCGGGGGGCAGGACCCCCGACCAGATATACGTTAGCTTCAATGTAAACGGTAGTAGAGGCTGCTCAGCAATGGAAGCGGGATTTTTTTATGTGTGTGGTTGCCCGACTCGCCTCAATGGGAGTCTCGGGGTACGCCGCTGGGACCCCGACGAAAACTCTGGGACCCGAGGCCACGCGACGTACGATTCAAATGCTGATCCTGCTTTCCTGATATAAGATTAGGGTTAGTGTTAGGGTTTCTTGTTTTCAAGAAATGGGCTCCTCCCACAAATGTATTCTTATCTTATTATGAAACGGTTACATTTTGCGCATTTCTGGTGCCCCCTATGGGTCGAAGTGGAAATGCTTTTGGGGATTCGTTGAGTCGGCATATGATTGACTGGACGTTTCGTTAGTGATTTTTGGCATTTAAAAAAAATAGGCCCTCCCACTAAATTTGGAAGCCTATTACAGACAAACAGTATGGACTATAACAATTTTGCTTGAATATGTTAATCACATGGGTACAGAGATCATGTGTACAGATTTTTGTTACATTTAGAGAAAATATGTAGGAAAAGGACTGATGTAATAATTTTCTTATGGATAGAGCCTGCGATCATAGGTTCAGTCAGCATATACCCGAGGGGTCAATGCGGTTGCATTCAGTTCTGTTACAACACTACTACGCCAGTCTTGCGTCACAGGTGACGTGGCAGTCAGCTGATCATTGCCAACCTACTTAAAGCCTGTTCAGTTGTCTCTTCCTCCTGCCTTGCTGATTGGCAGCTGGCACTTGCTTGCCCCCACCGCCTCCCCAGCACCACCAGTAGGCTCTGCTGTTAATTCTGTTCCCCATGGGGGGTGTTTATATATATTTATATCTCCCTGCTCCTAATGGTTATTGATGTTCTTCTGTGCTGTGCTGAGCAGGGAGAGCAGAGCCTGACGCCAAAATAAAAGTGACATATACACACTTGCATTACTCATTCATAATAATAATAAACATTGTTTCAATCCTTATCGTGGGTTATCTGGCTGAAATGGATAGAGCCTGCGATCATAGGTTCAGTCAGCATATACCCGAGGGGTCAATGCGGTTGCATTCAGTTCTGTTACAACACTACTACGCCAGTCTTGCGTCACAGGTGACGTGGCAGTCAGCTGATCATTGCCAACCTACTTAAAGCCTGTTCAGTTGTCTCTTCCTCCTGCCTTGCTGATTGGCAGCTGGCACTTGCTTGCCCCCACCGCCTCCCCAGCACCACCAGTAGGCTCTGCTGTTAATTCTGTTCCCCATGGGGGGTGTTTGTATATATTTATATCTCCCTGCTCCTAATGGTTATTGATGTTCTTCTGTGCTGCGCTGAGCAGGGAGAGCAGAGCCTGACGCCAAAATAAATGTGACATATACACACTTGCATTACTCATTCATAATAATAATAAACATTGTTTCAATCCTTATCGTGGGTTATCTGACTGAACTATTATTTATTATGAACCTCCACTCCAACTTTAAGCTTTACGGTTTCAGAGAAAGAAATACTTGAACGGGAGAATTTTTTATTCCCATTCTAAGTCAGTGGGGAAAATTAATTCACTAATAAATTAATATCAATTAAATTATACAACTTTTGTCTTAGCAAAATGCGAGCACACTATTCCTGGTGAAGCCGGTCCATTTGACATGGTGCGAGTGTGTGGCGCAAAAACTGTTGGAGGAGTAGCGTGCCGAAATAAAGTTTATCTAGAAAGAATAATAAGAAGATCGTGTTGCCCTGTTGGGCAACCACACTAACTATCGAACTGCGATCTGTCGGGTCATATGTCCAAAACCCTTACTGTTCAGGGGTTGAATTTAAATGGGTTGAATGACTTGATGAAATCAGAATGCTTGCCATAAATGTATACAGTCGTCCTTGTTGACACTTGTTAAATTTGTGTCCAGGAGCTTGAGATCATGGACTTCTTCTTCGGCTCGACTCTGGAGCACAAGCTTCTGAAAATGGAAAAGAAGGAGAGAATGGTGTCTGCCCAAAAAAAAGGTGCACCAAATAGGTGCACCACGTTCACGGTGAGCTGTTAACCCTACACTTCACCATATCACATATTATATATGTTACAGTATGTTCAAGAAACCAGTAAAAGTTGTCAAGGAGCACTCGTTTTGACGTTCACCACACACTAATCACCACCAGATGGCGACGTCAGCCACTGCTCTGCCATTCACCAGAGTGTATATAAGAGAGTTACGTCACGCTTTGAACTCGCCGCAGACCGGAAGTGTTTACTCTTTATTTACTAGCCTAGCCTAGCCTAGCCTAGCCTAGCCTAGCCATTAGCTCCATTGTAGTCACTTGGACAGGGCGTTTAACGTGCGCTTGCCCAGGCCTTACGGCCTGGGCATAAATATAACGATTGCATTCACCACGGCTTCGTAACTCGCGCGGCGCTCCGCCGGCCGCGCGGCCCTGGCCCGCTCTTCGCGGCCACTCGCGCCTGCGGCGCTCGGGGGCGAAGAGCAGGACCAAGGTCCGCTGGCCTTCGCGCCGCTTGGGGCTTCGTGGACCCAGGGGGGCCTCGTAACTCGTTTGGGCTTCGTGGATACAGGGGGGCTTCGGTAGCCGCTCGCAGTGTCGTGGACAATAGAGCGGCGCACCGCCTGGAGTACGTTGTTGTGGCGACCGCTTGCTCCGCCCCGTGCCGCACCACGAGTGCTCCGCGTCTCGAATGTGCTGTTTCTCTAATATACTATGACATATATATCACCATATTACAAGAATTACAATAGATCACAGTGAAACTGTAATCTATGTTCATTGTGAATTTATTCTGGAACAAATTAACTCATTTACTGTCTCTATCGATACTCGATAGTCCTGAGAAAATCCCTATGTTCCTTTCTGCCTCGCCCGATAGTCCCGAGACTTTAACTCTTATACTGCTTTGGACGTTCCCGTTCGCCCCAATTCTCGACGTCGCGCCGCGCCAATACGGCCGTTCGTTCGTTTACCTTGTTGATGCCCTTAAGCTGATGAGGGGTCGCGCCGCCGTGTACTGTAATCACATCGTCGCAGTGATGGTCTTAAAAATCCATTAGGCGTTAACATCAACGGAGACCAATTCTCTTCCGTGTTGATGGCACCAGACCCAATAAATAAATAAATAATCTGGCAGGGAAAAAGTTAATGTGTTTTTATCGCTATAAAACATTTGAAGAGTATAATCGCTGTTTATTCACAAATCGGTCTCTAATCACCCTTGGAAAACTGCTTCCGGTCGGATTTCCGGCATCCGATTTGATCGGTTTCCGTATCCGGTCGGCGGCAGGATTCCCGACCGGATATACGTTAGCTTCAATGTAAATGGTTGTAGAGGCTGCTCAGCAATGGAAGCGTATTTTTTTTCGATTGGATTTTTTTATGTGTGTGGTTGCCCACAATGTCACACACTGAAAATGGCAGATCTAAAAGCTTGCAACGCATTGTTTATGTGATGCATTGTGAGCTTGTAGATAGTCCATTTCGGTGCACGACGGTAACTGGCCACAACTACATACTGATATCGAATGGATTTAAGTTCAGTCATCTTCCATTAATAAATGTAATACAGATATATATGTAAAAGCAAAGGTTTAATCCTCATTTTTTTTTTCTTCACATGCTTGGCAGTATGTAGAACAGTAGGCACAATATTACCAAACCCCCATTTTACGTATTGTGTTAATTAAGAAACTGCACCAGTGTGCAGTGTGCATACTATTTCACAAATCGTACATTGGGACTTTAATCATGGATATTGTGTGTGTCTTGCAGGCCTTTGTCGCAATCGGAGACCGCAGCGGCCATGTGGGCCTGGGCGACAAGTGCGATGCGAATGCACAGATTGCCATGAGTGATGCCATCAACAATGCCAAGCTGTCCATCGTGCCTGTCAGGCGAGGCCACTTTGGCAAAAAGATCGGCATGCCCCACACGGTGCCCTGCATTGTGAGCGGCAAATGCGGCTCTGTCTTGGTGCGTCTTCACCCAGCCCCCCGTGGTACCGGAATCGTGTCGGCAGACATTCCCAAGACGCTGCTCATGTTGGCCGGTATCAACGACTGCTACACGTCTACCTCCGGGAACACTTCCACGGTGGGCAACTTTGGTGAGAATAATCACTTGATGATCACAAGTCAACAATACGTTATCAAGTTGTCAAAAATGATGTTAATTAGTGATGCACGATAAGGAAATTCTTGGCCGACACCGATGTTTAAAACTCGAAAATTTGTAGTTGCCCTGTGGTTCAAATCATATTTGAGTTTTGGGAAGTGAATTTCCATTATTTTGGGGGTATGTTTGTTTTATAAAACAAATCTTAAAATTGTCCTAACTGTTAAATCGCTAAAGTTTTAGAACACCCACTCCGTTATTTTCAGCTTCTAAAGCCTTCTCTTTGTTTTCTATGATCCTGGCCGGGGTCCGGTTTTCGCGGAAAAATCATCGTCATCTGCATCATCTGTATACGTTGTGTATACGTTGGCCAATCACATCGCGGATCATACACACATGATACACTACCGGCCAATCACAGCGTATCTGCCGTGTCTTCAGGAAGTAGCCTCGCTCAGCTACAGTGTTTACCATGGTGAAGGATTCTTAACCTCTTAATCCCCAAATCCTGGCCAGAAAATTACGTTCTACCATGCGTTATACCCCTCCACGGATTCGTATCGGTCACGGTGGTTTGTGGCGCCGCTCCGGTGGTCCGCGGCGGTGGTCCGCGACGACTCCGGACGAAAAACGGCCGAAAAAAGCAATACCGCTACTGACCACTAGTTTAGCAACTTACACAGTATAGCTTAATAACATAACATGGTATCATTTGGGAATGCCCATACTGTATATGGAGTATTGACATTTTATTCATTTCATCCTTTATTAATATACATTCATATATATATATATATATATATATATATATATATATATATATGGAGATAAGAAGGTAGGGTGTAAATCAGTGATCTTCATATATGGGCATAATATACATATATGGACTTAAAGGGATATTCCACTTTCAAAAAACTTTTGGTCATTTTATCGTCTAATCAGGCTTTTATGAACACCCTGAACAGTTTTTAATTTGCTTCATTCAATATTTAGATATTTGATGTAAATGTTATCTGGCCCTCCAGGCTCAGGGCCTCTCTACATACACACCCATTGTAACTTCAAACTCCATTTTAACCATGATAGATTTATTACCAGTAAGACTCCCTAATCGGGAGATAAGCGACCGTTGGTCGCTTATCTCCACAAATATAACCGACAAATCTCACTAAGTCTGACCTCACAAGCCCCATATTTGGACACGAACAACATATAACTACATATATAGAGACATAGCTGCTGACATCAGTATGACATCACACTGCTGACATCAGTATGACATCACACCGTACACAAATGACCCTTATATAAGACCGGCATTATCTACCGACAGATTAGATGCAAGCAGGATCTCGACTCTGACACAACTCATCGGCTCATAAGCAGTATATGCCCATATATGGGCATGGGCATATACTGATGACATTGAGGTTAGACAACACCATCCATATTTGGGCATAGCTGAAATGGGAACTCCAGGAGTTCCTGTCACGCTCATGTCACCATGACTCAGCTATAACCATATTAGCCTGGTTAATAAACCAGACTGCACAACACCACCCCCTGTTGGTAGTGGACACGCAGTGAGGAATTAGTATGAGCAACACCAGGCTATAACCATATAAGGCTTATACAGTATTGTTATGGCTGAGTCATGGTGACATCATGTCAAAGAGGTCCGCCCACCACCCGCAAACAAATCAGTCAGCTCCATATATGGGTACAAAAGGGGGCATGCCCATATATAGGCATATACTGATGACATCAGGGATCTCCATATATGGGCATAAAAGAGACAAGAACCGACATATACAGAGATCTCCATATGGGCATAAAAGGCACAACGACAGTCAGCTCCATATATATGGGCACGAAAGGTGGCATGCCCATATATGGGCATATATACTGTTGACATCAGGGATCTCCATATATGGGCATAAAAGGGACAAGAAAAATGGAGATACAAGGTTTCTGCTTGACAGGATAAAGATATAATGAACCCAGTTACCCCATGAGCTTGTGATGTCACAGAGTGATGTCAGAGCACGTCATCATCAGTGACCACACTTGTTTGATCCACATTTGTTTACAGAGGGTCGTCATGGTTACTCAATATGTTTGAGAGAGCCCTGGTTGTTATGGTTACCACTGCTGCATGGACTCCATATTTGGGTACAGCTGACCTCGCCATACCACTAAATATGGGCATAATGATGACATCATCAGGGGACTATATAACCGCCCGCTTGCAAACATACACTCATAAGATCAAGTACCTTACTAGGGTAAAAAAACATGGTTGCTATGGTAAACAGTTGGTTGCTAGGGTAAAACCATGGTTGCTAAGGTGGTTGCTAACGTACACGGTCTGTTAGACCAGCAACAACAGACTGTTGCCACAGCAACGCACACAAAGGTTTGTGTACACATGTGGTGTGATGTCATACTGATGCGGAGATATGAGCAGGGCAAAGGTGTGACGTGTGACGTGTGACGTGTGACCGACCGACCGACCGACCGACAGACCGACCGACCGACGGACGGCCGGTGGAGGTTTTGATACTAAACTGCGACCTACGGTCGCAAAAAACACCCATGCTACCCTCCCAATACGTGAGCAGGCTGTGTTTTTCAATAACTTTTTTCTTTTATTTTTAATAATTATTTGGGAAAATGGAAAACATTAAATACAATGATATTTTATTAACAATAAATGAACCAAATAACCAAAATAAGACAGAGACGAGCCAAAGGACTATCAATAAATTGCTGTATTGAAGAGAGTCAGACAAAGAGACAAACAGTGAGCTATAGGGGTGTAACGATACATTTGAATAGCGATTCGATACATATCACGATACATGGTTGACGATACGATACATGGACGATATTGGTTCATTCATGGTGTAACGATACGATTCGATTCAATGATTTAAAATCGATATAGTAACTATTTAGCAAAGACATTAAATCTGTGTGAAAGGTGTGGATAGTGCAGGTTTTTAAGGGAAACATGTATTATGGATATAAATAAGTAAACACAGTGATTATCTAGCAAATACATGGACATTGTATATTGACAAACCTGCACCTTGACATGAACCCAGAGATTACACACATGTATCGATAAACCAGATTAGCTATTTGGAAAGGAAAAGTAATTAAACCCCTACTTTTAATTTTTTCTTCTTAAAAATGCTAAATACAATGCACAAGTAGGTAGTATCGATACAATCGATTCTTTGCACTGCCGATTCGATACGATACAAAATAAAACGATACGATTCGATTTTAGCTGTTTTTATTTCGATATACTTCGATCTTTTAAGTTAAAAACGATATTTCGATACAGTTACTATATCGTTACACCCCTAGTGAGCTACCATCCTAGTGGCAGCTTGATAAATTCTCTCTCTTTCCAGATGGAAGTTAACATTGTGGTGAACACTAGATGGAGCTATCTTGGGTGGTATGGGAGGAAATACGAGGTTACTTGAGGGAGGGGTTGTACCTGTGTGTGTAACTCAAATTGTTTGGAAGTAGGGATGGTCCGATCAGGTTTTTTGGAACCGATCACCGAGCACCGATCACAAAAGTTTGATCACCCGATACCGATCAATCACCGATCCGATCAAGTTATTATTTATATATTATTTATATTTTCTAAATGTTAATGTTTTAACTTTAATTAATTAATTCACTCATGAATTCATTTATATATTTGCCTTATAGTTATTTACCAGCATTACTATGTATTTATTATCATAGCAGTAACTAATTATTCCTTCAGCACTGTGGAAATCAACTGGGCATACTGAACGGCTGGTTGATCGGATGCATCGATCGGATCGGTGAATTTACCTTTTGATCTAAACCACCGATTATCGCCGATCACGATTTGATCGGCCCGATCCGATCCATTGCCGATTGATCGGTAACATCTCTATTTGGAAGTAAAGTTCAGAGACTCCCGTACTCCGTCTGTTCGTCTCATTTAACTCACTTCCACAGTGGTGACCTTGACGTTTAAGTGTAGAATATGGCTGACGATGAGAACGCAGAGCACGGTGTTGTGCCTGTCGTTGCTCCGGCCGTGTATGCGGCGACAATCAAGTTGCCTGAGTTTTGGCAACATGATCCTGCCCTGTGGTTTCAACATATTGAAGCACAGTTTCACCTCCGCGGAATTACGGTGGATGACACCAAATACTACCATGTCGTCGCCGTGTTGGATTCCTCAACGACCCGCCGCGTCATGGGTTTCCTGAGGGAGCCACCAACAGACGGAAAATACAACGCTCTCAAAGCGCAGCTGTTGCGGTTGTTTCAGCTCCCCGACGAAGAGTGCGCACATCGCCTGCTGTCACTCAACGGGTTGGGGGACAGTAAACCTACTGAACTAATGGAGAACATGCATACTCCCGACTCCAGTGCGCACGGCTTTGGCCACCTCTCCTCTCGTGCGCACCAAGGATTACCGGGGGTTAGCGGAAGAGGCGGACAGGATACTGCTGGCCTCCCGCCAATACGTTGTGGCTGCTGTGTCTGATCCAGCGGTGGCTGCTGTGTCTGAGCGCAGGGATCAGACACAGAGAGATGAGAGCGGACTGTGTTATTATCATCGCCGTTTTGGCACCAAGGCAAAGCGCTGTATTCCACCATGCTGTTTTGAGAGCCAGGGAAACGCCAGAGCCGGCGCTCGTTAGCAGCTATGAGCGCTGGCGTCATCAATGAGATGCTGTTTATTGAGGACACGTCTTCTGGTCGGCGCTTGCAGGTGGATTCGGGCGCACGGAGGAGCCTGCGACTGCCGTGGACGCGTTGGGAAACGTGCATGGACCGCCGCTGGATGCGGCTAATGGGACTGCCATCCGTACGTTTTGTACTAGGTATGTGACTGTGTTTCAATGGGCATCAGTTTAGCTGGGACTTTATTGTTGCTTCCGTGACCGTGCCAATACTGGGGGACGATTTTTTGTGTGCTCATAGACCTTAAGTTGACGTTGCAAACCGGGGGCTCATTGACTCTGTGTCATTTGACACATACCCCTGCACACTGGGGGGGCCGGGGCCGCCTGCCCTGGCCAATATGCTCGCCACAGGGGATTTGTACCAGTGCCTCATGGCCGAGTTCCCTGCTCTGACAGTCCCCACCTTCTCTGCCGCTGTCGCCAAGCATGGCGTGGAACATTATCCCCACTGTGGGGCCGCCAGTTTTTGTGGCGCCAGTGGCGCCTGTGTGCTGATTTTCGTCGACTAAATAATATCACCACACATGACCGCTACCTGGTTCCACATATCCAGGATTTCTCCGTCCACCTGGCGGGGGCCATCATCTTTTCTAAGATCGATTTGGTGCGCGGTTATCACCACAGGTACCGGTCCACCCGCTCGACGTTCCCAAGACTGCTGTCATCACCCCGCTTGGACTGTTTGAGTTCTTGCGGATTTGGCCTTAAAGGGGCAGTGCAGACTTTCCAGCGGCTGATGGACTCTGTGCTGCGGGGAATGTCATTTTTGTTTGTGTACCTCGATGACATCCTAGTGGCCAGCACATCTGCAGAAGAGCATCTGGGACATCTACGACAACTGTTCCAGCGGCTCAACGAGCATAACCCAGTTCGCAAATACCGCCATTTCGCGTTGCATTGTGGGAAACGCAAAGCTATCTGGGAGTAAATGGGTCCATGAGCGTCTCTGCTGCTTGGGATATGCTTTGAGTGTACGCGTCTTTGCTCTCTACGTGCCGATTATTAAACTGTTTTATGTTATAGCGCTGCACTTCTTCCACTTTATCACAGATGCAATCTGTTACTGTTTTTATAATTAACTAAATAATGTCTATATTAATCTACTCGTGACTCGGAGGGCTTGCCAAAAAATAAAATGAATAAAGTGGGCGCAAGGGCTTGCGCGATGCGGTCGCACAGTAGCCTACCAATTCATATATGATTTGGGCTTTTACATCTCATTCAACCTTAATATGCAAACATGTTTTGTTTTGTTTTGTTAATCTTATGTTATGTCATGATGGCGCAAGCAACTGCATCGTCACCAACTTTCACCACTTTTCTTGGCACTTAATCCATCCATTGCTGTGATCAGACAGTCACTGTTCTTGCTCGTATCCAAGTGATTCCACGACCCATAGAAGTTTGTATCCCTGTTTTATTATCCTCAACCGGGTCCGGCTTGGTTCAGATCACGCCCGGTTCTGTTTGTCATAACAGTAAACCTAAACCCCGACTCCAAGCGAACAAAGAAGTCCCGTACACCGCGCTGATAAACTGGAGAAAATGTGCTTCGAGCCTTCGCAGTATGACGGTGTTTCTGCATATCTAAATGGCAGATATACAACCTGGCGAGTTGAGACGTGTTGTGAGCCTGTAGCTCTGATATTTTCAGCGCGCAACACCATCGTACGACAAATAGGCTGATCTATAACAGCAGCAGCAGCAAACTGTCACGAACCAAAGCAAGGACAGTCTGAGCACGATACAAACTTTAAATGATTATGAATTTTTAATGGTTGTTCTACTTTATAGCATTTTCCCAGGCGGCCACATAGCCGGTGGTCTTTATAATCCATGACTCCCGGGTGCTCCGCCCCCACCTCTCCGACCTCGTTACTGTCGCTATGTCCGACAAGCTTTGAAGTCCGACAGCCCTCACTCAGTCATTTAAAACTGTCAGCACAATGGAGGAGAATGTCACACACAGACACACTGCATGTTGCGTTTTGGACCCAGAGCCTCGAAATCTCTTCCAAATCCGTCAACAAGACCTGGCATGAAATTAGAAAAATATGTAAGCATATTAAAACAAACCAGCAGAGAATACAGAAGGAAATCTCTCTGCTGGATTCAGAGCCGTTTTACACTGACTCGGAAAGATTTAAATATGAATAGGTCTACACTGTATTGGCTAAATGGCCCATGACTATAACACCAACACCTTATTAGTTATGTTAAATATATCTATCTATATATCTATTAAGTAGCCTGCCTAACATTAACCCATACAACCGTCATCATCATCAGCACAGACTTTATTTGTTTAGATCGATTCATGCTATTTTGATGATTAGTGTTATTGACCTGGGCGGAATGTGAGTTACTTTCATCAAGTCTTGTCATGAGACAAGATGAGAAAATATGTGTAGGCTACGACTCATTTTATACCAACACATTGTATGTGTTTATATCAAGAAGCACCAAGGAATAGGCTACTTCGTCTGATATAAAGCAACTTATCACTGGACTGGACAGTTGTGTACATAAGGTAAGAAAGGCAACAATCTAATAAATATACCTACAAGTGAATTTGACGCCTAAACGGCGTGTTAATGTATTTATTTGATCTGTGATGGTGTTTAAACAGCCTGTAGCGACGAATGAGGTAAGCAGTAGCCTACAGCTGTCTATCTCTCTCTATTTCACAACAACCAGAATAAACTGCTTCAAATGTAGGCTAGGCCTACGTGTTTCTTATCATACCGATTGCTTATAAATCTACAACATTTGATATCTCTGGCGTTAAAACGTCTCGATTCCGAAAGGTTTTAGCCGCGGGAGTCACAAAACGAGCAAGGGTGTCGTTGCACCAAATTCTGGGCCCTGGGTACAAGGATTCACTGTGGGCCCACATAAATGTTCTTCATCTGGGGATTTAAAAAATAGCAGATATACAAGCTCGCAGCGCGGCACTTTCTAGTTTATATATCCGCTATTTTTCAAACTCTAAAGTATAAAATAATTAAGGCCCTTCCACCTTGGGCCTTAGTAACTCAGTCCCACTCCCCCCTCTTGTGACGCACCTGCACACGTCCTGCGTCTACTGCTGCATGTCAGAAATACAACACTTTGCGTTGTTCATTCTTCATTAGGCTACTTTATCAGTAGCTATTTTACATAACAAATAAGGTGTTGTAGTCATGGGTCAATGGCCTTTTAGCCAACACAGTGTATTCATATTTAAATCGGCTTTTTTATATAAAAAACGGCGATCTGTGGTCCAACAGACAGGGGCTTCCTCATTCCTTTTTTTCCCAAATATTCCTCTGCGGTTTTGTTCCATAGTTTTGTTCCATTAGCCGTGTAGGCTACTACTACTACGGACCCCCTTTGCGGCGGCGCCAGGGGGTCCGCGGGGGTCCCTCGGCCGATGCAGAGGCCCCTTTATTTAAAAGAAGTACATTACAAAGAGTACTTCTCTTATTTAATACAATTATAGAAATGATTAGATCTATAGAACTATGTATTTTCTATTTATATCATTTTGTTATTTATTTTATTTCATTTCATTGTAGTATTTATGTATAATTTTTTGAGCATTTAGACTTCCATAGGGACTGGTGATGGAATTAGCTAAAATTATGGATAAGAAAACCCAGAGTACTCACTTTTACAAGACATGGCAACAGCTGGTTGCCATGCCAACTCCGGGGCCTTTTGATTGGCTAGTGGGACAGGCCTCACATCTTTGGCTCTCTGCCGATCATGTGCAGATGATGAAAGCATTCGTGATGAAGTAACCAAAAAAACAACTCGTAAAACAGTAAGAAAATATTCGTATTTTGGCTTGCCTTTTTAGTTTTGGCATAATAATCATTGCAGCTTCCAAAAAAACATTCTTACTTTTTTTTTTACGTATATATTTTTTATATTTATTTGTTTACGTGTATTTTTTGGGTAAAAATGTTTACGAGTAAAAAAAAAAAGGAAAAGTACGAATACGAATTAATTATGGCACAAAGATAACCTCATAGATCGCTGTCGTTTGAAATGATCACCGATCAACCCCCCGGGGACGAGATCTGATCTGATGCAATATCTGCCTCGTCTGGGGGGCCCTTTAGTCTAGTGACAGCATGTGGTTGTCACCAGAGAATGGCCCAGCATAGTGTATGTCAGGGTTCTCCAGTCTAGTGAAGCACCCCGGCCCGAATAGGAG
Organism: Nannobrachium achirus; assembly: GCF_963921795.1. Taxonomy (NCBI): domain Eukaryota; kingdom Metazoa; phylum Chordata; class Actinopteri; order Myctophiformes; family Myctophidae; genus Nannobrachium; species Nannobrachium achirus. The sequence goes on from NC_137811.1 coordinate 53,089,680, forward strand.
AAAGATACAGGTATATATTGTCTGGCTCTGCCCCTTAGGCATAAAGGGACGGAGCAGCACAACAATGGCATGGAACCATACAAACAGGTTTTGTTACATACATTGATTGGTCATTGCACAACATACAAGACATGATAATTACAGGGAAACAGAGTGAGCAGCGAGTGGTCGTCGTGGTCAAACAAGTTACTGTCTGATCCTCTGGCTTTGAAGGTTTTGTGCGTGCGTGTGCATGTGCGTGTGTGTGTGGGGGTGTGTGTGCACGTGTCCCCCAGTTCCTCAGGTTGATACAGTGTCTGTGTTAAAGGTGATACACCGTGAAATTTCACTTTTCCTATTTTAAAACCTTTTTTTGGGGTCCCACTAGCACCTTCCATCCTCAAGTCCCATTTCTGACCGTTGTGTCTTTCTCTGGTTTTGAGAAGGCGAAGGTTAAAAGTATCCCACGGGTTCTCAAAACAGGCTATCCAGATTTGCTGCCGATTGTGACGTCATCTGCCGATTGTGACGTCATCATCAAAAAAGAATTCAGGCCAAAGGTGGTACTGCAGCTGAAATGCTGAAATGAGTGGTAATTTAGCCTCAAACCTTTTGAAAAACGTTTTTGGGACATAAACAATATGACATAAATACTTGTGTATCACCTTTAAACAATTCTAACAGAGCCTGGGTGCAGGCCTCGTCATTAGAGTGACCACACAGGTTTCTGGTAGTTTCCTGGAGTCACTGTATAAGATTTGTGTGCGTAAGCTCAAGTATGTATGACCTTATCCTGAAGGTCTTAAACAGATCAAACCAAAAGGCGGAGTTCAGCAGTAGTATCTCTCTGACTGGACATTTATACCATATTGTACTGTGTAATACTGTGTGATATAATTGGTCGAACCGATGTATAGTTACATAAATGTACTGCCCTAACATTGACAGAAAGGGATGAATGACAAATAAAGCAATCTTGAATCTTGGTTTCACTCACTCCTAATAATTCGATGTAACTTTCCATCTCTTTTGGCTTTTGGCTTCAACCATCGGGTTTGGCTGTCATCTGTCATCAAATCAATTTCCTGATCAACATCTATCCCCCTACTAGCATTTGGTTCGTTGGCTAATATTTCTGTAGCTAAAATGTTTTTACGGGACAGGGTCGCTGGCCCTGTGCACAAACCCCCTTGGGGGGTGGGTGGAGTTGGCTTGTTAGTCCTCTCCCTCATTCCTAATGTCTTCCAGGCAATAGATTACAGACTCACACCACATGAGACCAGACAGGTCTGAGGTTGTGTACAAGCTGCCCCGGCACGTCAAGCCCAACCAACTCCTGCTGCCATGTATGTGGTATTCTGTGCAGAGTTCCCACTACTGGCAGCGCAAGACAATCTCACTAGTGGCTTAATAATAGTGAAGATAATAATAAGCAAGGCCAGCGGCCTTCACAGATCTGTTTGATTAATATATTGATGAATGGATGTTCATGTACAGTATGCTTGTACAGACGATCATCATTGGCTGCTGCAGCCGCCTACAATTGTCGTGAAATGGATAACGTGACCAATTGACCATCTAACAATGCATCATTTACAGAAGCATCGTAAACCTATATACGCATGTACAACTTCTCCTGCTCAGCCCAGCTTCACCTGTACAGTGGTATTGCTGACTTACGAAGGAGAGACGGTAACATGTAATATGCACAGCAGAAATACCTTCCTGGTGGTCTCTTCTGTTCCCCATTTCTATGCCCAACACACATGCTGCCTTTAGTAGGAGGTTAAGATAAGAACTATCACCCAGCAGCGCTCCAATGCTCTTGGCTCGACCCTAACGACTGTTCTCCATCTCTTGCAGCCAAGGCAACCTTTGACGCCATCTCCAAGACGTACGTCTACCAGACCCCTGTCCAGTGGAAGGAGCCGGCGGTGCCGCCTCCCAAGCCTGAGGTTGGTACCGTGCACAGTATTGCCTTCCTGTCAGTTTGATACCGTGCAGTGTTGCCTTCCTGTCAGGGCTGAAACTGTCCCTTTCCACCAATTACAATTACCATTTCCTTTTTACACTGTGACTCAAAATGGAGATTTAGATTTAAAGTGACAGTCTTCACTTGCAGCATAAGGTTCTTGAGTACGTATTGGTCCAACTGACGGGTATCTACATTGTGTAATTCATATAGATTTTTATTATAATGGCCTGAAGATTCACCACAAACCAAAGACAATTTCATACTTTGTTGCTGATCTACATCTACAAGCGCACAACATGTCGCGTCATTCATGACATGTTGAGCCCCAAATACATTTTCATGATTGATTAAATCAATTGATTATTAACAGTTGCAGGCCTACGTCAGTTACTCATTTTTATTGCGACCTTCAGGTCGCAGTTACTACCAAAACCTCGACAGGCTGTCTGTCCGTCAGTCTGTCCGTCAGTCTGTCAGTCTGTCTGTCACGTCACACTGTTCCCCAACTCATATCTCCGCCACTGTTGCCCCAATCCATGCCAAACTTTGCACACACACTCCTTGCTTGCCAATCCACAACCTCCCGGGACCCCCGGAGCTCCAGGGACCCCCAGGGACCCCCTGTCGCCGCTGCCAAAAAGTGCTAAAATGACCAATGACCACCCCAACGGGGCTGTTAACAGGGAATTCCCAGGGACCGCCGACTCCTGGTGATCCAGAATGGATGCAAAAGTGGTCGCACCCCTAGTGGAGGACCCCCGCCACTGCAGTGCACACAAAATGCCGTAACTCGGGCTAGGAGCGACCGGGAGAGCCAGGGCCAGTACCCACGCACCCGCCTCGGCGGCGCCAAGAGAGCCGTCAACATGAATCTGTCCCATATAGCGCCACCATCAGGGCCAATTTTTCAAACACATTTTTTGAAACTGCTCCTACAGATTTTGCCCTAAAATCACGCAAATCGGTACACAGTATGTCTACACTCATGTCATCAACATGGATCTCTCCCATATAGCGCCACCATCAGGCCCATTTTTTTAAACACATTTTTGGACACTGCTCCTACAGATTTTGCCCTAAAATCACGCAAATCGGTACACAGTATGTCTACACTCATGTCATCAACATGGATCTGTCCCATATAGCGCCACCATCAGGCCCATTTTTTCAAACACATTTTTGGACACTGCTCCTACAGATTTTGCCCCAAAATCACGCAAATCGGTACACAGTATGTCTACACTCATGCCATCAACATTGACCTGTCCCATATAGCGCCACCATCAGGCCCATTTTTTCAAACACATTTTTGGACACTGCTCCTACAGATTTTGCCCTAAAATTACGCAAATCGGTACACAGTATGTCTACACTCATGTCATCAACATGGATCTGTCCCATATATTTTTTCAAACACATTTTTTGGACACTGCTCCTACACATTTTGCCCTAAAATCACGCTGCGACCTGACGGTCGCTTATCTCCCGATTAGGGAGTCTTACTGGTGTTGATTGGAAGCGAGTTGAGATCATAAAACTAACCTTTTGTATTTCTCGTTTACAGGCTACACCGCTGACCTTTGATGAACTGAAGGAATACTTTTTGGACGAGAGAGACAAAGATTTTAACAAGAGATGAATGCCTGGTGTTTTTTGCCAATTCATTTGACTTTTGTTTGGTTGTCAATTACAGTGTTGAGGGTGAAAATGTAATCTGTTGTTGGGATCATACCGTATATGTCAACAGTAACAAAGTTGTCACGTTGCTCCTGTTCACCTCTATGAATAAAGGAATTGTTATCACATTGTGTCCTCATTCTTAATTTCTTATTAAAGGAGTAGTTCACCGCAAAAATGATTACTATTGATTTCTATTGATTACTCATGCCATGGTTTTTTGTCACATTCCTAAGACAATAATTTGATTACAATAAATGTACCCCCATTAATTCCAGATGGAGACCCAAATGCATTTGGGTCCCCATCCGGAATCAATGGGGGTGAATTTACTTTTTAACTTAATTGGTCTTAGGAATGCGACAAAAACCAAAACAATATTAATGAACTCAAGTCTCCATGGTGTGAGTAGTCAATAGAATAAAAGTCATTTTGGGAGTGAACTACTTCTTTAACATGAGGATAACTACAACAGGGCAGAATTTATTGTAGTGACCGACATTTTTCACTGTGGCTACTGATTCCATGCAGGGTGCACTCGGCTCATTTCTCAGCAGAATTCTCACATTTTACCAGCATGTTTCAGCCAAGTTCCCACTGTAGACCAAGTGCAACTGATAGATGATAGATAGATAGATACCTTTATTATCCCAAGGGGGAAATTCAGTCGTAGCATAGCAGTATACAGTATTTACAAAGTTACAGAGAAGTAAGAAAAAAAGATAGATAAGAGTAAAAGAGAAAAAGAGCAGTACAGTACCAATAAAGAGAAGGTGCATCAATAGAGGGGGCGAATAATATATAAGTATATATACATAAAGAGACCGTAACAGTCAATGCTAGTTAGTGCAACAAGTATCTCACTGACATTGTTAAACAAAGCAGAATACTCTAGAATAAACTACCAACACAACCTAATAGTGCAAAGTCAAAAATCATTGCGAAAAAACTAACAAAAAAAGCAGCTCAGAGAAGAAGAAAAACTAGGGAGCGTGTCACCGCAAGACGCACATGAGCACTCTCCCTGGAAGGTCCTTAGGGGTCAAAGTCAATACAGCAATAGTTCCGTCAGTCTAGGTTAGGAAGGAAGTCCTTTTCACTCGTCCGTTATGTGTCTCGTTGTATAGCTTAAGGGCGGCCGGTACAAAAGATTTTCCTAGTCTCTCACATCTCCGTCCTGGGTAGGCAAAGCAGCCGTTTCCTCTCTTACTCCAGTAACTGGTGATCTCCAGATGGAGGGGGTGAGAGGAGTTCTCCAAAATGGAATCTAGCTTCCTCGCTGTATGCACTCTGGTTACTTCCTCCACCCCCTGCAGAGAGGACCCAACAACAGAGCCTGCTTTCCTCACCAGTCTGTTCAGGTTAAATGTGTCACCTGCTCTGTTGTTGCCACCCCAGCATGTTATACCAAAAAAGAGGACACTTGCCATGACAGACTGGTAGAACATCTGTAACATCCTCTTGCACACACCAAACAATCTCAGTCTTCTCAGGAGGAACAGCCTGCTTTTTCCCTTGCTGTGAATCGCCTGCGCATTGTCCGACCAGTCCAGTGAACTATTCAGGTGTACTCCGAGGAATTTGTAGTTATCCACAAGCTCAACCACCTCTCCGTTAATGGTGCTTGGCACCGGGGGGACTCTCTTGGAAGTACGGAAGTCCACCACCATCTCCTTGGTCTTGCTAGCGTTGAGCTTGAGATGGTTAGCCTCGCTCAACTGCACAAAGTCCCTCACCACACCATCGTGCTCAGCCATGTTGTCACCCGAGATCTTGCTGACCACTATCATCTGAAAACTTCTGCAGATGACAGGTCTTGGAATTGAAGCGGAAGTCCGATGTATAGAGAGTGAACAGGAAGGGTGAGAGCACAGTTCCTTGAGGGGCCCCCGTGTTGCTCACCAGCACATCAGACCGACGGGTTTCTTGTTTACAAACATTGAGACTAAATGCACAGCTGACTGTATCATGTAATCAATTCCGTCCAATCTCCAAACCTGTTGTTTTGGGGAGCGCTGGTTTCATTGGCTAATTTTGGTACCGACCCTGCGCACGCATCTAGTTCTTATCAGTGTAACGTGGACCAGAAACCCGTCTATCCCTACATATAACCTTCCACAATGTACAGATACATACTGCAAGTCTCTTAGCAGTGGTTTTTAAACTGCATGGGGGTACCCTAATGATTTTTGGGAGGGTCCCCAGATAATTTCCTTACTGTGAAACATTCTTACCCAAGATTTAACCCGACACAAAGTATAAGTGTAAAGTGTATAACGAGTATCTGCACATTTAAGTGGCAAATATGCTGCCAAAAACGAGGAATCCGAGAATTTCGCGATGTACCACCCTGCCACGCCCGAGGAACCCGAGAATTTTTGAAAAAAAAAAAAAAAAAATTGAAAAAGATTTTTTTTTTCAAAAAAAAATTTTTGACCCCAAAACATTTAGTAGGCATGATAGCGATCGCGAAATTGCATGTTTAACCCCCATAGCAACCCCATCTTTCAAACATGGCAGCCATGTTTGTTTACATTTTAGGAAAACATAATGGCTGCTATCTCATGAATGCCTGAACGGATTTCCATTCGGATTTTTTTGTTTGAAAGCTGTGAGCAATGTGGACACACGTGGTGCATTTTCTAGGCATGGGTGTGCATGATCCGTGCACTATGAATTACATGGAAGTCTATGGAGACAGTTTGGCATATGAGAGTACGAAGGTATTGTTAAATGGCAGCAGATGAGTTAATACCAGTAAAATTAAACAAAACCAATACTGTGTCAAAATTCAAATATAGAAATTGGCCAAAAGGCTTACACTATATTTCTGTGGAACCCTTACAATTTAAAATGCTTGTCAGGGGTGGGTCTCTGCCTGCAGTTTGAGGTACCGTTTACAGTGCATGTTTCCTCAACCCACCAGGATTGAGTTAAGACCCAGTAAGAGTTTTTTTTATTTTGAGCACAGTAGTGACAAATTAATAGCTTTCTCAGTACGTTTTTCTCTTAAAACAAAGTTACAAAGTTTTCCCTTTTTTAAGCACAGTACAAAGTATGTTTATTTTGAGCACTGTAGTGACAAATTAATAGCTGTGCATTGTGCAAATGCAGGCTTTTCTCAGCACGTTTTAAGATTGTCTTCATGCCTTTACTAGGTCTGACTTTCTCCACCCTCCATGTGTCCAGCAAGGATTTCAGCCACTCCTGGAAGTCCTCACGTTTTTGCAAGGCGGGTCTTAACTCAAGCCTGGTAGGTTGAGGAAACATGCGTTTACAGTGCAGTACAGTACACACCCAATTTATAAAACGCATGAGCTTCCTGTGCTACTGATGTTTAGTCCAAGGTATGTATAGGTTTTTTGTGTTCTAGTGCTGTCGTATTTAGAATGAATTGTTGGTTTATGGGGTTTTGTCTTTTTTGGAATATCTATATTATATAAACTGTACACATAGGAAACAAAGCTGCTAACGACCTGAAAGAAAAGGCAAGAAGGGCCTTCTATGCTATCAAAAGGAATGTCAAGCTAGACATCCCAATACAAATCTGGTTAAAGATATTAGACTCTGTTATAGAACCCATCTCCCTCTATGGCTGCGAGATCTGGGGTCTCCTTGCCAACCAAGATTTTGAAAAATGGGACAAACACCAAACCAAGACTGCATGCAGAAAAATGCAATCCATCCTCCGCACCCAACGGAAAACAACAAACAATGCTTGCAGGGCAGAATTAGGACTAATTATCAAAGTAAAAAAAGAGCACTTAACACACTGAGTGCTCGGATGTATGACGTGTGTGTGTTGCTGGTGCCCATGGCAACGCGTCATTTACGTACCTTCGCGTCGTGGGAAAAGTATCCGTAATACGTTGAGTAAATGTAATCCAAGTATATCCAGTTTATTTTCACGATGATCTTTTCTTTCAGTCAGGACAGCTTTTTACCAATCTTGGGCCACAGCGTGTGTATCACGGGCGGTAGAAAGGGTCGCGTTTTGAACATGGTGACTGAAAAAGCTAGACCAGGAGAGGAATCCGCCATTACGTTACCTCCGGTCCTCCGCAGTGTCACTGGGAAAATAGTATCCATGATACGAGTAAATGTAAACGACGGATATCCGGTTTATTTTTACGATAAAGTTTTCTTTCAGTCAGGACATCTTTTTATCCAACCTGGGCCACAGCGTTTGTGTCACGGCAGGTAGAAAGGACCGCGCATTGAACATGGTGATTGAAAAAGCTAGACTTGGAGAAGAATCCGTCATGTTACGTGTATCTCCGCCGAGACTCCGTTACTGGGAAAATACTAGTATCCAGATACATACGGGTCGTGCGAGCCTGCGGCTGCGAGGGCAGGACGATAGAGTGCAGTGCAGGATGCGTGCAGAATAGGAACAGGAGCTTGTAGCTGCAGGGAGACTGCACATCGTGGTCACATGTACCGCGCTGCATTTTGGGAAATGTAGTGTTTTTCCCATATTGTTGGCATTTGATCACCGTGGTAGAGCCTTCATTGCGGTAGGCGATATGTACAGTAACTACAGTATTGTAAAACGCGTCAAACACGTCGTGGGCACTGGGGCAGGGCATCCAGAGACATCAAAGAGATTTGCGTGTAGACACCTCGTGGGCACCCGATGTGTTAAATGGTATAACCACCTAAAAGAAAGCAAATCAGACACGGTTCATAACATAGCCCTAAACCATAGAGAAAACCTACTGGGGTGCCCACTGAGTCAGCTGGCCAAGGGACTCTTGGCACAAACGCAAGCACAACTACCAGACGGAAAACACTTTGGACCAAACCAGATTATAAGAAAACAAAAAGAAAGCTACCTGACATACTGTAAAGAGACAACCCAAAACCAAAGCAAAATGGAATGGTATCTAGCATTAAAAAGAGAATATACATTGGCAGAATATCTGAGCACTCAAAACTCAGGAAAGCCTTGACTAGGTAGAGACTCGGCGAACACAGCCTTGCAATGGAGAAAGGCTGCCACAGACAGACTCCACTTCTAAGGGAAGACAGGCTATGCACCCTGGTGCTACACTTTCTAACCACCTGCCCCCCACTATACCAAGACATCAGAGACACTTACTTGCCACAGATTACGTAGACTCAAAGTGAGTTTGTAAACATGACCAATGACAAACTCCCATGGGAGAAATAAAAGAATAGACTAGTAAACTAGATTCCTCCTACCTTCTGGTTTACTAGGCTAATAAAAGAAGGCTATAGAATGGATTGGAATACAACCACCCTAAGGTCTACAAACCATTGTACGGTATCGAGACCTACTGCACAGTATAAACAGAGCTGCTACCTTTAAACAGTTTTTTTTTCTTCTTTTGTATACTATTGGAATCATATTGAGAAAAAAGAAATGCTGATATTTGTTCCAAAAAGCTTCATACCCTGTGTATATACTGCCCTATATAACAACAAAATGTAACATGGCTCTTAGTCCATGGGCCATACGAGTTGCCGGTATCAAAAAGGTGGCAAAGGTTACCATGCATTTTTGAAAAGCTATATCTGTAGATTATATTTTGGTATGTATTAATAAATCATGGATCTCTAAATCCATAGTGAAAATAAGAAGAGACGAGACCAAAGGACTGATCTTAGATTGCTGTATTGAGGAGAGACAGACAGAGGAGACAAACAGTGAGCGTACCATAGCGGCAGCTTTCTAATAGGCTCTAAGCATATACGCCATTTTGTTCTACTTCCGGGTGTCTTTCGACTTCCTTCACAGGTGTTACTGATGATACTAATGAAGGGTCTGTTTGATTTATTGTACAGTGGTTCTTTAATTTCAAGGACCCCCATAACTCTGTACAAATGGAACCAACAAATGGGATCAAATGGACCCTTGCAGGTCCATTTGCCTCCATTTGTACTGTCAGAGTTACACACCTGTATGGGGACATTTGGAACCCACTCAATGACACTTTGAGACCCACTGGTGTAGCAGAGTGTTTCCATAGTGAGCCAACATGCCCAATGGGGCTGTTAAGTATGACATCATTTTGTAGGCAGAGGAGAATTTCTGCCCCCAGTTTCCGTGAATATTTTTACTATTTTTACTATTTACAAATTTTTCTTCTCTTTGTTGTTGAAAGGAAAGTATTAGAATTATACTTTAGTCGTTATTTTTGTCTCGGATCTGTTGAAATAGCGAGGGACAGAAAATGCTCTGGGGGCAGTTCTCCTCTGCCTACAAAATGATGTCACGGCTTAAAAGCCCCATATCAGCACCCTGACTCTGTTTGACCAGAATGGAACAGACCCTTCATTAGTATCATTGGTAACACCTGTGAAGGAAGTCGAAAGACACCCGGAAGTAGAACAAAATGGCGTATATGCATATAGCCTATTCTCTCTCTCCACCATGGCGGCAGGTCGAGAATTCTCTCTCTTCCAAAATGGAAGTTTAACATGTATATAAAGAGTACAGTTATGACAGTAAGAAGCGTGGAACTCATTGATTCGTTCCCATATCATAACAAGGAAATAACAGGAAGAAGGTGCCACGTAGTGCTTGTAATATTCCACCACTAGTGACTTATATCATAGTATCACAGTATGATTACATTCAGGGCATTCAAAGTTATTATGACCTTTAATCTTTAGCCTGACCCTACAGTATCCGACCAAAATGTGGTCTCATACTGTACGTTCAGTTCATATATATATCTTATATGGTCATATGAGACTCATACACAAACATAGAATTATGTATAATAATTCATATCTAACAATCTATCCTTTTCATATTTGTATGAGGTTCATATGACCTCCATATTAAACATTTTATCAGGGTAATAATAATAATAATATTATGAAGACTTTAATAATATTTATAAATTCAAATTTCGAAAAGGACTGTAATAATATTTTTTTAAAGGGAACTGTAATAAATCCTTAAAGTTAAAGAAACTTGACACTTCATTTCATCGTTTGTACAGATGAATGAAGACAGATAAAGAAAGAAAACAAATAAAAGATGAATTGAAAAGTCGATGATGACGGTGATGACGTTGATGATGTTGACGTTGACGTTGGGGCAGTGGAGAGACGGCGTGGAGGAGGACGCAGGAGCTGTGGGTTCTTCTGGGTCTCTTTCTCAGGTGTTTCCTACGGGGGACGAAACCTGGCCAGTTTACTGTTTCCAAAACAATTTAGTTCATCGTGATAGTGTTTGTACTACACATGGCATCACTTCAACAGTGCAACAGAACTCACCGACCAGGCACGATTTTTACATCGTGCCGATTGCGGTGGATTGGCTCGTGCACTGGTCTGGCCTCTCAGATGGTGGTTCGTCTGCAGCCCGCCTCAGTCAGGTTGTTTTCGATGATGATGACCCGATTCCTTCCTCCCCACACTCTGCATTCCTCTCTCCGTCCAGTCTTAAGCCCATGTAAACAGAAATATTTCAAATTAAGTTTCAAATAAATCTTAAATCAATGAAAAACCAAATTAAATAAATTTAAATCAAATCAAAATTAAAATATATTAAACCTTAAACTCCCCCCTTTTTTACAACAAGTTGTAAAAGTTAAATAAAATAATTTAAATTATTTAAATCAATGAAAAGGGCTTTAATTCATGCACTCATACAGTAGCAGTGAGGAAGGGGAACAGCTGCACAGTGTCAGTACAGTGTCAGTGATAAGTAATACGCCTCAGGGGCGAGAAGCGACCTTGTGTCCTTCTCAACAATGGGGTCTAATTTGGTTGTTATGGTAACGAGGGACATGACGTTCCCAACAGAGGTTTATGGGTAATGAAGTTTTTTCTAAAATGTATTCATAACAAGACAGGATAGAACATCAACAAAATACCTTAAGACAGAAAACAATTTAATGTTGACGAAAAATAGGAGAAAGTAGGTCATGTTCCCAAAACATGAGATATCAGACAAAAACAGTGCGGCCTTGGCCCACAGTCACACACACTCACACAAGAGTGGGGGAGAGGGAGTGACACACACACACACACACGTGCACGCACGCACTCTCATACCGGGTCAGAGACACAGAGTTTGGGGGGGGGGGGGGGGGGGGGGGGTGACAAGATGAGGGAGGGGGGGCGGCGCCGGCATGCACACCCACACACTCTCTCAGAACACCACGCACACGCACTTCCCCAAAACTTGTGCACGCCCTCACACATACAGTAGCCTACGGCAAACTCATTCTCACAGAGAAGTCATCAAATAAATGACCATTTATACTCATACACAGCCAGAATCCTCTAGCAGGTTTTAAATCTTAACGTTACAACAGTTTAAATGAATTTAGGCATCAATAATTTGAGTTAGTTATTCTTAATCTTAAATCTTAACTTTAATTTCTCAGAGACATTTTAAAATGTCTTAAAAGTACTTAATATTACAGAAAACAGAACTGGTCAGTAACATAGTCTTAAAGATAAAAATATTGTTTCTCACTTTCCAAATGGCTGGGCCAAGCCATGAAAGTGAGAGACCTAAATAAACACAGTAGTATCGGTACATAAACAGATAACTAAACACTCCGCTGACTTGCGGAGGACATAACAGTACAAATACTGACAAATAACATCCAACTGTACTGGGTATACAGACATTCTGCCTGGGTCTACAGTGGGGATAACTGTACTGGGTCTACAGAAAAACTGCCTGGGTCAACAGTGGGTATTAAACAAATAATGACCCTTCATAGGGTCCAGACAAACAAATAATGACAAAAACAACTGTACCGAAAAAAGTTAAAGTTTGAAAATCAGTATTGTCTCTTCCTCCTCATCACAATGAGAGAGCGAGAGCACGAACCAGAGAAATAGTTTAAAATAGAATAGGGATTGTGTACACCTCCCTGAAACTTTGTAAGATGAAACAAAGAGTTACGACCATTCGGTATCTATAGATAAGGGTTAATTTACGACGCGTGTCAAACCAAAACATTATTAGGAGCTATTGGACTCCTCCAGACGGAGGGAGAACATCATTCATATTTAATTAATTATCATTACATTAACATCGTTAATTCAAAATTCAACAGACACGACACGTTACGGGGACTTAGTAAATATGTACTTATCTTAATCACTTAGGAATTTGCCAAGCGCAGAGATCCAGGTGCAGCCGGGCGGTGGAGCATCGGTGGAATATCCAACCTTTCGTCACGGTCCGGTGCTCCTGGATGTCCACGCGGTTCCACATTAATCCAAAACTCATAACACTGTTGTCAAATAAAATCCTTTGTCTGAAAATACAGCAATGTAGAGATAAATTCCAAATGTCTGGTTCTTTTAAAGCGTGTCGGAGCGTTTTGACCAGCCCTGGTGAGAGAAGGACCGTACAGTACCGGTCTCAAGTCCCCCCCTGGCTGGTCAAACGCACCACAGCTTTTCCACGAGAAGGACCAATTAATAAATAAATTATGGATCTCTAAATCCATAGTTAAAATAAGACAAAGAGCCAAAGGACTGATCTTAGATTGCTGTATTGAGGAGAGACAGACAAGGTAGACAGACAGTGCGCATATCATCCTAGTGGTATGCTTGATAAATCTCTCCCCACCATAACGGCAGGGCAGAGGATTCTCTCTCTCCACCATGGCGGCAGGTCGAGAATTCTCTCTCTTCCAAAATGGAAGTTTAACATGTATATAAAGAGTACAGTTATGACAGTAAGAAGCGTGGAACTCATTGATTCGTTCCCATATCATAACAAGGAAATAACAGGAAGAAGGTGCCACGTAGTGCTTGTAATATTCCACCACTAGTGACTTATATCATAGTATCACAGTATGATTACATTCAGGGCATTCAAAGTTATTATGACCTTTAATCTTTAGCCTGACCCTACAGTATCCGACCAAAATGTGGTCTCATACTGTACGTTCAGTTCATATATATCTTATATGGTCATATGAGACTCATACACAAACATAGAATTATGTATAATAATTCATATCTAACAGTATGATAACCCTTTCTTAGACACAGCTAAATTGGTGTTATCGCCCGCTAGAGTTGGTGTCCCATTAACTTAACATTACAGGGAAAAAAAGCTAAAAATTAATCTGCTTTAAGTAGCATAAGAGGGGTCAAACTAGGGGGTTTTCATGATGCTGATCCATTGTAAGCATCTGTTTTGCACGAAAAACATTCCTGGGGCTAAAACAGCCCCCACAAAAGTGTGAAAAGTGATGAGTCATCACTTTTCATCACTAAACCATAGTCCTGTGGGACAGTTTTTAGCCCAAGGAATGTTTTTTGTGCAAAACAGATGCTTGCAATGGATTCAGCATCATGAAAACCCCCTAGTTTGACCCCTCATATGCTACGTAAAGCAGATTAATTTTTAGCTTTTTCTTCCTGTAATGTAAAGTTAATGGGACAACAAATCTAGCGGCTGATAACACCAATTTGGCTGTGTCTAAGAAAGGGTTATCATACCAAAATATAATCTACAGATATAGAGCTTTTATAAATACACTTCCGAGGAGGAAGAGGCCCTTACAGAGAAGTTCCTCAAGATCAACTGCAAGTACATCACAGACGGCAAGGTGAGCAGTTCTCTCGTGTGTGTGTGTGTGTGTGTGTGTGTGTGTGTGTGTGTGTGTGTGTGTGCGTGCGTGCGTCTGTGTGTGTGTGTTTAGGGCATGGCTGGGAGCAAGCCGCTGGCCTTCTCCGTCAACATGTGGACACGGCCAATTACTATACTAACCTGACGGTGGGTTTATGCAGAGTACAGTTTAACTTTTTGATGTTTGTTTTTGCGACCGTAGGTCGCATTTACTACCAAAACCTCCACGGGCTGTCTGTCAGTGGGATTCTACTAGCGATGCTCCCATTTGGATTTATTTGAGACGATATTGTTGTTTTTCATCAGCCTATGCCAGTCCACAATATCAGTTTAAGATACAGTATGTTCCACCATTAAGCTTGTTTACGCTGAATATATACATATTTTTTGTGTGCAAACCTTTTAAAGTGCAGTTCTGTTAGAACAACATTGATAGGGAAATTGAATTCACAGTTTGGTGAATGGTTAATTGAGCACTTGATATGATGGTGGATGTAGAACGTCAACATTTATTGCTTGCTGTCGCCATTGGGAAGTTACTGTAGTTGAGAAGGCTGTATGGGCGACTGACAGATCAATGTGTGCATGTCACCCCTCACACAATTATATTGGAGAGAAAAAACAGACTGTTTAATCGTTACCCTGTTGAAAATGAATATCGTCTCAATGATGATGTCGGGCGGGGGGGTCCCTAACTCTATGTTTTATAAGCTGCAAATCGACTTATTTACTTTGTCATTTGACAGAGCCTAAAGCTTGATCCATGTAAATAGGTGTACTGCCGTTCAATGTGTCGCACATCGACATTAGCAAATCTACAAGCTCACAACGTGCCACGTCCACAACGCATTAACCCATACAGTGCCAAATTTAATATGTAGGATATGTTGGAGACAGAAAAAAACAGGCTGTTTAATCGTTACCCTGTTGAAAATGAATATCTTCTCAATGATGATGTCGGGGGGGCAGCTCTATTGTAGCATCACTAGACTTTTGACTCCTTTATTAGCTTCTAGTGTCAACAGATTGAGAAATCACTGCCCCATCATCTTTCTCTTTTGCTTGAATTGGTGGGGGGGGGGGGGGGGGTATTTTGAAGATGACTACAGTATGTTATGTTTTGTATTTCTTGTGTCACGCTCTTATGGCTGTATAACTCGTCGTGGCCAAATGAAGGCCTAAAAACCCCTAAAACAGGGAAGTGTTTGAAATCTTATTATTTTTTTATTTCCCTAAATGTCCTTACTGTGAAAACATTCTTACGGTGAAACCTTCTTACCCAAGATTTAACCCAACACAAAGTATAGGTGTAAAGTGTACTGTATAACGAGTATCTGCACATTTAAGTGGCAAATAAAGACTTAAGTAGATTTTTAATACCATTAACATTAAACAAAACCAATACTGTGTCAAAACTCAATAAATATAGAAACTGGCCTAAAGGCACACAGTTTAAGATACAGTATGTTCCACCATTAAGCTTGTTTACCCTGAATATATACATATTTTTTGTGTGCAAACCTTTTAAAGTGCAGTTCAGTTAGAACAACATTGATAGGGAAATTGAATTCACAGTTTGGTGAATGGTTAATTGAGCACTTGATATGATGGTGGATGTAGAACGTCAACATTTATTGCTTGCTGTCGCCATTGGGAAGTTACTGTAGTTGAGAAGGATGTATGGGCGACTGACAGATCAATGTGTGCATGTCGCCCCTCACACAATTATATTGGAGAGAAAAAACAGACTGTTTAATCGTTACCCTGTTGAAAATGAATATCGTCTCAATGATGATGTCGGGGCGGGGGAGGGGGGGGCAGCTCTATTGTAGCATCACTAGACTTTTGACTCTTTTATTTGCTTGTAGTGTCAACAGATTGAGAAATCACCTCCATCTCTCCGGCATCTTTCTCTTTTGCTTGAATTTGTGGGGGGGTATTGGTATTTTCAAGATGACTACAGTATGTTTTTGTATTTCTAAAACAGGGAAGTGTTTGAAATGTAATTTTTTTATTTCCCTTGTTGGTCTGTTTTGTTTAGTTTGTTTACGTTAAGACCAATAAAGATCTTAACTCAGTTTGGAACTGTTCTTGAACATGCCATTTCATTGTGCTGGTATTTCAGATCAATTGCACCATCTTAAGATGGTCTCAAGATGGTGATATTTAGCTCCAATTCAATCGGATGGTCACAGTCACAGACCATACTGTACATTTTCGAAGACTATTTAATTAAGCCCTTAAGTCATCTGGTTTATGTAACACAAACACTAGAAATCAGCATTTCTCAGTAGAATTATCACATTTTACCAGCAAGTGCCCACTGTACTGCAAGTATCCCTACATATAACCTTCCACAATTTACAGATACATACTGAAAGTCTCTTAGCAGTGGATCTTAAACTGCATGGGGGTACCCTAATGATTTTGGGAGTGTCCCCATGTTACGACTGCCTCTCTAGGGTGGAGAAGCGCAACATAAATGCAAAGGACAACGACTTTCTAAAAAAGGTTTCTTTTATTATTTTTTTTAGGCAAGAGACAAAATCTCTATTTTCTGCTTTTTTTTTCAAGTGTTGAGAAAAGGCTTCGAGGTGCTGGTTTACATTTGAGGAAAACCACTGTACTGAAAAGAAAATATCCCTAATCTGAAATCCCTAACAAAAACAAAAATACAAATACTTAACCTTACTTACCTATCTAAATAACTTTACAAAAAGAATAAAGGGAACCAAAACAAAAAGACCAAACACCCCTACATTGTGACAACACGAAAGTGGAACAATAGTAAGAATGAATAACAGTAATAAACAACAGAGGTTGGGAGGGTTGGAGGAACTAAGGCAAATACTGAGGCCAACTGTGATTAACTAAAGAAAAACCAAATAGCAAATGTAGGCAAAAATATATGTACTGGAAACTTACAACAATCAACCAAGGCCAAGGCAACGAAACAAACTGGCAAATAAAGGCAATGGGTTCGAAGGAGAGAGGAATTGAGCCTCTGCTGCAAACAAGCCGTCTGTCCTTCCCTGCTGTTAGCTCAGAATGGCACTTTTGTAGAAACAGCCTCAGAGGGGTGGCCAAGTTGGCCAACCCTGGCCAGGGCGTCAACAGGTATTGGCGAATGGGACTGGCACGGGCAGGACTGAGGGCCGGACCTGGCAATCTGTTCACTCATTCAATAAACACCTCTAGCTCATGCATGGCACCACACCCAGCTCAGCACTCAGCATTCACTCCACAGTCAACTCCAGTCAGTCTCCATTCACTGTTACAGTACGTTTGGGTAACTCAGTACGTTCATGGTAAGAGCGCTTGTTTTGTCGTTCACCACACACCAATCACCACCAGATGGCGACGACAGCCATTCACTAGTGAAGGCGCTGACGTCACTCGTTTGCGACTCTCTCTCTCTTTATTTACTAGTCTAGCTCGGCAGTGTTTTAGCCATTAGCTTACTATGCCTTACTCTAACCCTAACCCTAACCTTAACCTCAGTAAAACTATGCCTAACCCTAACCCTAACCCGAACCTCCGTGGGGTGAGGAGTTATCATTCCTGCCGACGCTACGTTGTTGTGGCCGCTTGTTCCGTCCCGTGCAGCACGACGAGTGCTCCGTTTATCGATCGTACTGTTTCTCAAACAAACCGTGACATATACATATTCCAACCCACCATAACTACAAATGAATTCCATTATACAAAGTCCAAACACAAATAAGACAATAATGGAATCATAATACCAAATAACAATAATAATCATAATAATACGGCCGCTGGCCGTAACACCCCGTTCCCAAATAATTTCCTTACTGTGAAACATTCTTACCCAAGATTTAACTCAACACTACGGGTTAGGGTTAGTTACCAATACTGTGTCAAAACTCAATGAATATAGAAACTGGCCAAAAGGTACACACTCGTACTATATTTCTGTGGAACCCTTACAATTTCA
Organism: Nannobrachium achirus; assembly: GCF_963921795.1. Lineage (NCBI taxonomy): Eukaryota > Metazoa > Chordata > Actinopteri > Myctophiformes > Myctophidae > Nannobrachium > Nannobrachium achirus. Next base: position 53,107,854 of record NC_137811.1, read on the forward strand.
AGTGCTTGTCAGGGGTGGGTCTGCCTGAACAGTTTGAGATCCACTGTTTACAGTAGTACAGTACAGTACAGTACACACCCAATTTATAAAAAAGCATGAGCTTCCTGTGCTACTGATGTTTAGTCTAATAGGTGTTTGTGTTCTAGTCGTACTTAGAATGAATTGTTGGTTTATGGGGTTTTGTCTTTTTTGGAATATGATATAATAGAGATTATAAGAAAACAAAAAGAAAGCTACCTGAAATACTGGAAAGAGACAAACCAAAACCAAAGCATAGACAAAGACATCAGAGACATACTTCCCACAGATTACGTACAAATACACCCAAAGTGAGTTTGTATAATGTAAACATGACCAACAACAAAAAACTCCCATACCTACTGGGAGAAATACAAGATCTGCGAACTGTTGCGATAAAAGAATAGCCTAGTAAACTAGATTCCTCCTACCTTCTGGTTTACTATAATAAAAGGCTAGAGAATAGGATTGGAATAGGCTACTGGATTGATTTGTAGAGGCATAGTGTTAGAATCGTATTGAGAATAAAATGCTGATATTTGGTCCAAAAAGCGTCATACCCTTTGTGAAAGTGCTAGGTTCATAGATTCCAGTAATCATGAAACCCCTCTGAGTGCACCGATGAGTGTCTTCAACGCAGGCAAAGAATAAAACAATGTCCAAAAGGTTGAGTTTGTGCTCTTTTTACTGCTCAAAAAGTGCAAATGCATACAAAAACAGACAAACAGCTTCTTGGCCATGTTCTACTCTGTTGCAATGGTAAAAACTGTTATTCCCACTCGGTGACTTCCCTTCCTCCCTCGCCTGCTCACTCACGGGTATGCCCTCTCAATCAACCCCACCTGTGAGAGGCGTGCCCAAATTAGCAAATTAACCAATAATTCCCTTAAACCAATAAACTTTAAACAGATAACATTAATACAAAATAATAAGCTAAATCAGGTCAAAATGGCTTTTACACTGCCCCCCAATTGGGCATTATAGGCACAATTCCAAAATGCATTTAAGAAGCCATTTAACATAAGAAAAACAAATCAAGGGTACAGGTATGTGGTATGTGTAATGTAATTAGTCTTGACTGAGTCTTCTTTTCACTGTAAAAGAAAGAAAAAAGGGAAAGATGGAGAAGAGAAGTTTGATTAGTCTGTGATGACGGGTGGCTTTCACTTCTCCCTCACTTGGCTGAGCTGAGGAAGGCTCGATGTAGCCCTCACGCCACCATAGAAAGTCCATTGTCCCTCCCTCTGGCACATGGAAGCCTCTCCTTGGGTTGAGGCGTTGCTTTGACATGCAGCCATGCTCCTCTGGGATCTCCTCTGGCCTTTCAATACCGTTGACACATTGCTCTGACTGTGGCTCGTCAGTAGCAACAGATTTTGCGCACTCTCCGTTTAAAGCAGGGCCCTCTACATCTCCATTTTCCATCTTGGTTTCCACCACAGGCTCTGGGGTGACTACAGCAGGTTCTTCATCCAAGGTAGCAGCCTCTGCCATGACAGCTTCCTGTTCTGCCTGAGCAAAGTTCTCTGGGGCTGCTGCAGCAAGCTCTGTAGGTTCAGGTTCAGCATCCGTTGACTCTGTCTCAACCTCAGCAACTGGTTCTGCCACAGGCTGCTCTGCTACTGGCTCTGCAACTGGGACTGGTGTTTCCACCTCAGCCTGTGTTTCTGCGGGTGTGTCAGGCTCAGCTGTTGGCTCAGGTTCTGGGGCGGCTGTGCTTTCGAGCACCACTGCAGCAGGCTCCTCTGTTACAACTGGGGACTCATCCACTGGGGGTTCTGCTAGTGCTGCTTTCTCTGTGACAGCAGCTGGTTCCTCTGGAACTGGTGCAGGCTCCATTTGTTCTGAGGATTTTCCTTTATCCTCCTGTTGAAAATAACTTTTAACAATTTGGTCATTGGTCAATCACATCCAGACCAAGCTCTGGAGATTCGTCAGACCACCAGTCTTGTGACATTTTGTTAAGCGCTTCTGGACTGAGCTCTGGAGGATCATCTAACCACCAGTCTTCTGATATTTTGTCAATCACTTCTATGTGCCAAGCCATGCTGTCTTGTTCATATTCTTGTTGCACTTGCCGCGTGACGTCATAGTGGTGTGAGCTGTTTCCTTTAACCACACACTATAAAGTGCGGTGCAGCTCACGTAGGCCTACAGTGCAAAAAACGAACGGTCAAAAAATAAAACGGCAGTGGCAGTGGTAAATCAAAATGCATGTCACAGATAAAAGTCCGGTAGTGACAATACAAATAATGCAAACGGACAATAGAAAACGTGTCACCAATAAAAGTCCGACAGTGACAAATATTAAAGGATGGCAATTGATGTGGCAAACGATCACTAATAAGAGTACAGCAGTGGCAAAACAAAAATAACTCCAATAGTCCGTTTTCCTTTACAGCTTTCTTGTTTTGTTACATACCACTCCTGGCTTTGTGGTGCAAAAGTGATCCCGCTTGTTTGCCCATCCAATCCTTTGTTCCACTTAAAATCTCTTCCAAGTTCCATAGGAAACAGTTTTTACTTTGAAAGTGCTAGGTTCATAGATTTCAGTAATCAACCCCACTGAGTGCACCGATGAGTGTCTTCAACGTAGGCAAAGAATAAAACAATGTCCAAAAGTTCAGGTTGAGTTTGTGCTCTTTTTACTGCTCATGTTCTACTCTGTTGCAATGGTAAAAACTGTTATTCCCACTCGGTGACTGCCCTTCCTCCCTCACCTGCTCACTGATATGCCCTCTGCTGCAATCAACCCCACCTGTGAGAGGCGTGCCCAAATTAGCAAATTAACCAATAATTCCCTTAAAGGACCTACACCATGAATTTTCACTTTTTCTATTTTAAAACCTTTTTTTGGGGTCCCACTGGCACCTTCTATCCTCACAAAGTCCTATTTCTGACCGTTGTGTCTTTCTCTGGTTTTGGGCAGACAGAGATGAAAAGCTTTCCACGGGTTCTCAGAACAGTGCTGCTCTGAGAGTTGACGAGAGTGACGTCACTCTCGTTCCCCCCCCCCCCGCCCTTCGGGTAAAAACCAGAGCTACTCTTCTAAACCCAGCCCCTCATTTGTTTCTAATTTGCTTAGCCTCCACTTCCATCTGCAGCTGGCTTACAGTTCTGGGGCTGCTCAGTGCTCTCACTCACTTTTATTCTATGAACATTTTTGCTATCAACATGTCCAAGGAGAAGTCTTAACGTTCCTGGATTGCACTTTAAATGTGACGTTATAGACTGCGAGGACCCAAGCTTCGTCCCTTCTAACAAGGAAACAAAATACCTATTTTTAATGATCCGAGGCCTTCTGAAGCCTGGGCCTAAATTTTCCGCGGTGGCCGGGTGGGAGCTCGCGGTGGCCGGGTGGGAGCGAGCCGCGGAGTTCGCCGCGGTGGCCGGGTGGGAGCTTGCGGTGGCCGGGTGGGAGCTCGCGGTGGCCGGGTGGGAGCGAGCCGTGGAGCTCGCCGCGGTGGCCGGGTGGGAGCTCGCGGTGGCCGGGTGGGAGCGAGCCGCGGTGGCCGAATCCACCGCGATTTCTTAACCAAGTATCTTACCAAGAAAAAGATAGATGATAGTGTTGAGCCGATCGAGCGGTCGCGACAAGCAGCTCCGACCCGGTAGACAGAGCGGCGGTCCTGGCCGCGACAAGCAGCTCAAGCAGACAAGCATCCTCCTCCTCCGTGTCCGTGATAGACCGCCTCTCCTATCGCTGTCCAACCCCCGGTTTTCCCCTCCCTGTCCCCGGCTTGAGAGAGCTTCACAGCCCGCCTCTCCTGTCACTGTCCGCGGCTAGAGTGAGCTAAAACACCCCGGTCCTCCCTTCACTCTCCCCGGCTATAGAGCAACACGCCGCCTCTTCTATCACTGTCCCCGGCTAGAAAGAGCCCACACCCCGCCTCTCCTCTCACTAGTATCCACGATTCCACGGCTACACGCAGCATCTTCTATCGCTGTCCCCGGCTATAGAGAGCTGGCCACCACGCCTCTCCCTTCACAATCTCCGGCTAGAAAGAGCTCCACACCCTGCCTCTCCTCTCACTCACGGCTCTCCTCTCACGCTGCTGCCCGCTGCGCTGCAGATGAAAACACAAGAGGAGCGGGTCGAGCGACCAGACCGAGCGTAGGTGCCCGACGTATGTGTACCGTCTCGGGCTGCGAGCGGCCCGCTCGCGGGGCGCCCCGCGATCCCCGGAGCTCGCGTGGCGAACGAGCCGTGGATAGTGAGAGGAGAGCCCGCGAGCCGTCAAAAAGTTTGCGAACCACTGTTCTATACTAGGCTATGATGTCATTATCGCCAAAATAAACATGGTTTTACCGTGATTGATACGTAGTATGCAGTGAAGAAAAGAATATAGCCTGGTTAGGCTGTTATATTTCATACATTTTTATACATTATACATAAATAATAAATGTCTGGTCTAGCAACGGTCGCCCTGTGTCATTTGACAGTAGGCTTATATCATACAACATAGGCCTACAGTAGGCTATAATCAGAGCTGCAAGATTATCCTATTTTTGTATTGGCCCAATATTACATTATTTGTTGTCGACAACGTTGGAGGGGGGAGGGGGAGGGTGGAAAAACGAAACTCCACTAGATGCGCCACTGAGCAAACAAAGGCCGTTTTGGTATTGCAGCTTCAGAGCCTAAAAATAGCACAGCTATAAGAAACAAGAGGAATCGTCAGGGTGTGTGTTGGGGGTTAAGACCTGTCTAAGACTCAATTTTGAGCATATATTTATACAAAAAATATAGTTTTAAAAGCATGGTGTAGGCCCTTTAAACCAATAAACTTTAAACAGATAATATTAATAGAAAATAATAAGCTAAATCAGGTCAAAATGGCTTTTTACACTTTGTATACTGTACACAACGACAAAATGTGACATAGCTCTGTTTACACAATGCTTTACCCCCTCCAACTGTATATGGGTCAGGGTACTAAAGTATCGTTAGATTTTCAATAGGAATTGAATTTTAAAAAATCATTTTTCTCTCAATTTTCTAATTTTCTAGCTCCCCCATAAAATCAAATATTGGTTCATTTTTCCAATTTTCTAGCTTGCAAAAAAATCAGGAAAATGCTTTAATTTTTTAAATGTGTGATTCGTATTTGTCATTATTTGATTTGGAACCAACAAAGGAAAAACATCTTTAAAAAATGTATTTTTGAATTTTTTACCCCATTACAACAATCAAAAAATGGGCCCATTTTTCCAATTTTCTAGCCCACAAAAAAATCAGGAAAATGCTTCAAATTTGCTAAATTTTTTGAATGTGTGATTCATATTTTGCAATTATTTGATTTGGAACCAACAAACAAAAAATAGGCCCATTATTCAATTTTCAAGTCCAGGAAAGAAATCGTCATCATGAATGTCACATGACCACGTGTCAAGTCACATGGTACACAACTTCAAAATAAAAGCTGTAGGCTAGTCTAACATCCAAGTAATAGGATCAACAGGCAGGCAGGCAGGCAGGCAGGGGGTCCATGAGGGGTTTACAAGGGGGTCCATGGCTGGTTCCCAAAGTGTGGTTTGGGGACCCCCAGGGTTTCTACTGGTTCACAACAGCCTGGTACACGTACAGCCATGGCTGGTTCCCAAAGTGTGGTTCGGGGACCTCTGGAGGTCCATGACGGATTTCCAATGGGGGTCCATGGCTGGTTCTCAAAGTGTGGTTCGGGGACCTCTGGGGGTCCCTGAGGGGTTTCCAAGGGGTCAATGGCTGGTTAGCAATAAGTGTGGTTCGGGGACCTCTGGGGGTCCCTGAGGGGTTTCCAAGGGGGTCCATGGCTGGTTAGCAATAAGTGTAATAGTGTAATAGGTGAAATAGTGTAATAGTGCATTACGTGTAATATTGAAATAGCATAAATGTTATTGCGACCGTTAGGTCGCAGTTACTATCAAAACCTCGACCAGCTGTGAGTCCTTCCGTCCGTCCGTCCGTCCGTCAGTCAGTCTGTCTCTCACACGTCACACGTCACACTTTTGCCCTGCTCATATCTCCGCAACCGTTGCCCCGATCCATGCCAAATTTTGCACACATACTCCTTGCTTGCCAAACCACAACCTCCACCCATCAATTCACACATGACCCTCTTCTAGCGCCACCATGAGGCCGATTCTTGCAAAACACATTTTTGGACACAGCTCCTAAATCTTTTGCCCTAAAATCACGCAAATCGGTACACAGTATGTCTACATTCATGTCATCAACATGGATCTGTCCCATATAGCGCCACCTTCAGGCAGATTTTTGAAAACACATTTTTGGACACTACTCCTACACATTTTGCCCTAAAATCACGCTGCGACCTGACGGTCACTTATCTCCCTATTAGGGAGTCTTACTGGTAGTGTAATAGCGCAATAAGGGTAATAGTGTAATATTGTAATAAGTGTAATAATATCATTGTGTAATAGTGTAATTGCGACCGTCAGGTCGCAGTTACTATCAAAACCTCCACCAGCTGTCAGTCTGTCAGTCACACTTTTTCCCTTCTCATAGTGATTTTGGCTGCCAAACCACTACCCCCATTTCTCCCTCTTCTAGCGCCACCATGAGGCCGCTTCTTGCAAAACACATTTTTGGACACTGCTCCTACTAATTTTGCCCTAAAATCACACAAAGCGGTACACAGTATGTCTACACTCATGTCATCAGCCTGGATCTGTCCGAGATAGCGCCACCATCAGGGCAATTTTGATTTGATTTTGATTTTAGGGCAGAATTTGTAGGAGCAGTGTCCAAAAATGTGTTTTGCAAGAAGCGGCCTCATGGTGGCGCTAGAAGAGGGAGAAATGGGGTAGTGGTTTGGCAGCCAAAACCACTATGAGAAGGGCAAAAGTGTGACTGAAAGTCTGACTGACAGACTGACTGACAGACTGACAGCTGGTGGAGGTTTTGATAAGAATGCTCTATTACACTATTTCACCTATTACACTATTAAACACACTTATTGCTAACCAGCCATGGACCCCCTTGGAAACCCCTCAGGGACCCCCAGAGGTCCCCGAACCACACAGCCATGGACCCCCTTGGAAATCCGTCATGGACCTCCAGAGGTCCCCGAACCACACTTTGGGAACCAGCCATGGCTGTACGTGTACCAGGCTGTTGTGAACCAGTAGAAACCCTGGGGGTCCCCAAACCACACTTTGGGAACCAGCCATGGACCCCCTTGTAAACCCCTCATGGACCCCCTGCCTGCCTGCCTGCCTGCCTGTTGATCCTATTACTTGGATGTTAGACTAGCCTACAGCTTTTATTTTGAAGTTGTGTACCATGTGACTTGACACGTGGTCATGTGACATTCATGATGACGATTTCTTTCCTGGACTTGAAAATTGAATAATGGGCCTATTTTTTGTTTGTCGGTTCCAAATCAAATAATACCAAAATATGAATCACACATTCAAAAAATTTAGCAAATTTGAAGCATTTTCCAGATTTTTTTGTGGGCTAGAAAATTGGAAAAATGGGCCCATTTTTTGATTGTTGTAATGGGGTAAAAAATTCAAAAATACATTTTTTAAAGATGTTTTTCCTTTGTTGGTTCCAAATCAAATAATGACAAATACGAATCACACATTTAAAAAATTAAAGCATTTTCCTGATTTTTTTGCAAGCTAGAAAATTGGAAAAATGAACCAATATTTGATTTTATGGGGGAGCTAGAAAATTAGAAAATTGAGAGAAAAATGATTTTTTAAAATTCAATTCCTATTGAAAATCTAACGATACTTTAGTACCCTGACCTATATGTTCCCCATTTTCATGTTTTGAAACTTAATTGCTTTGGCAATGTAATGCCAATAAGGCTCCTTTGAATTGAATTAAATTGTGTAGGCACCACGGTCGGACCCTAGGGGGCGCCAGTGTGTTGGTTGTACCAATAAAAACACTGACACTGCCTGACACACATACACGTGTGTGTGTGTGTGTGTGTGTGTGTGTGTGTGTGTGTGTGTGTGTGTGTGTGTGTGTGTGTGTGTGTGTGTGTGTGTGTGTGTGTCTGTGTGTGTGTGTGTGTGTGTGTGTGTGTGTGCTCGCGCGCGCGCACGCATACTGGCAACAGACAGCAGTCCTTATTGGTCCAGTCCAGCCGCCGTATCAACAGATGTTTGTGTGACTGCGGTACCAGTAGTCTATGGAGCACAGTTGTCTACTTGAAAGGTTGAAAGGTAGGTTTATATGGTTTAAACCCCTCTCTTGTGGTTGTGGTGGTGGTACTGTAGTAGGGTAGACAGTTAGACCGTCATGTAGCCTATTCAGGGCTAGGTAGACAGTGGTGTTTAACCTTTTTCATATCACGGACCCGGGCCCGGTCCATTATATAATGGGCATTGCATTTGAGCCACGCGGACCACCATTTGAAGAGTAGCCGCCGTCCGGTCCAAGGCTAAAACAGAAGATTTTGTCCTCAATTCTATCCATGTGCTCCATGCTGTATTGTTGATGTAGGTAAAAGGCAAACGTTGATCAAAATAACAATTCTTCTTCTAGCCTACATTCTATACTTGTGTAGTCAAGTCATGCAGATGTTTAACAATAATTTAACTCTTGAGGGCGTAAAATGAAACTGTAACGCCTTGTTGGCATGACGGGCACCTCTGATCAGACTGACTGTCATTGTCCAAGTTCAACCTTTAAAAGATAGGCTACTTTGTGAAATGTGTGTCACAATTCGCCAAGCAACCTCAATTAACGGTAACCGGTCTTCTCGCCAAAAATCCAACTCGCCAAATTGGCCACACTCATTGGGCAGGCTTGTCAATGCTCCTGGATTTGCCAGGATGATTGGCAATTACATCTACTTATGTTAAATATTTTCTGGGGGAGGACCCCCAGATGAGAAGTCATTATTAAGGATGTCTTACTTTGCTTCAGTCATCAAATCTGTACACCTACATTTGGCATTTTAAGGCTGAAATTGTACCCATGCTAGTAAAGCAAGCCTGATAAAAGTATCAAACATGCACAAAATTCAACAGAACACAGGAAAATATATCTGTTAAGAAGTTTTGGGGGAAGGACCACCAGACCCCTGTTGGGGAGTTCCGTGCACCCCCTAAAAAATAAATCTCCTGGATTCTCCTGGACTGACAGTCCAATGTTGACAACCCTGCTCATTGGCGAGGTGTCCTAGCAAGTTGATTTGGCGAGTTGGAAATTTGGCGAGTGGACCTGTATTCCAATTAACATGTGTCAGCAGTGTTGGAAAAGTAAAAGTATCAATACTGCAATATAGAAATACGTCTGTCTGTATTACTATGTAAAAGTCTAAGTGAATTCGAAGTGTAGCCTTCTTGAGTAAAAGTATGAAAGTGTTGGCACCAAAAGTAAAAGTACAAAATGTTTGAAAATAGCAGATGTGCTGTATAAGCTCACAATGCGTCGCAGCCAAGGTTAGGTATAAAATAAGGCTAAAGTGGTATGTATGTTTTATAATATAATTTATATCTGCAAAGTAATTAAAGTTTTCTAACACATTTATTGGAGTAAGCTGTAAAAGTACAATATCTGAGATGTATTGGAGTAGAAGTAAAGGGAAATTGGAAATTGAAAGGTAAATACCTCCAAAGTAAACTCCATTTACACTTTGATTCTCTCTCTTCTTCTTCAAAAGTTTGGACACAGCTTCTCACAGAACTTTTGACTGGTATACGGTATAATGCACATCTGTTATGCTGCGATATATGAATCAAGTGTAGACTTCAAGAGATCCACATAAAGTAAATGCTCGTGACATGCTGTTACTCATTGGATACACAATTGATTACATCTGACACAGTAATGTAAACATTTACTTAAGTAATGTACTTGATAAATAATTGCAAACAACAACACCTTGTTTCTTACTCCCATAGCCTCCCACTGAGCATTTTGAGGTTTATTAGTTGCCTAATAGTGGTGTTTTTATCTTCTACACCACGCGTTGAAAATCAGTGTTGTAAAGGTCTAGATTTGCAATTTTTTGCTAGTTGTTTAGTCGGCTATATTTACACGGGTTGCTACACTAGACCACTATTAGTCGGATACAAAAAGTCTACATTTCGCCGTTAGCGGCCGTCGAAAGTAGTGAAAAGTAGGGCGATGGTGGGATTCGATCCATTGATCTCTGGTACTCAAATCGGCGACGCTATCCACTCGGCCATCAATGCTGATATTATAATATAGACTTTCTGGCCGTATTAAAAGGTGACATTGCCCACCTGTGTTCATTTTAGGGTAGTGCGCATTGTTGAGGAAACTAAATGTATTGGGCGCCTAATAAGCCTATAGCGATTACAATTATTTTGTTTAATCAGTACGTATTGAATGATGTGGCGGCCTGGCGGGGGCGGCGCCGCGGCTGTGTTTGACTGTGTGTGTTGCTGTCAGAAATGTAATTCAGAGTAGCATGCTGTCTGGACGTTTCCACTTTACAGTGAGTGACTACACACAATCACGGTAATTAATTAACACTCTACCGGCTTACCGCGCCTTAGTACCAAGGATAACTTTTACATGGTCTAAAGATAGTCGTTGAAATGCTGTATTTAAAACGACTACACCCAGACCGTCCAGACATATACCTTATAGTGATGAATGGCTATTAAAATAATTTTACACCAATATTTGGCTATCAGTTCTGCAACGTGCAGTTGTTTTTTAAATAAATATTTATTAAAACAGGGATTAACTTCGATTGTCTAAATTCTGTCTAAATATAAACGTAGATACGCCGACTATACTTAGTCGGCTAAATCTCGGCTAGATCTAAACTATACTTAATAATGATCAACGGATATTATAATTATGTTAGTCCAATATTAGGAGATCAGTTAAGCACCTTACTGTTGTTTTTTTAATACATAGTTATCGAATTATGGAATACATTGCAAAGTATATTTTCGGTGTGAATATAACCGGATTCCAGCTGGTTGAAATGATGGCTAAAAAATAACTAGTCGTGTAATATCCGACTATTGCTCAGTGGGCTATGATACACAAATAAATAAGACACAAGAAATAGGGTATATTTATTCAGAATTTCACCAGCTTGAAATTGATCACAGTGGGTGGGAGTCTGGGAGATGCTGACGTTGGGTCTATGTGTTTGTTGCAGTCACACAGGTGGGTCCAACTGATGACATTGGTGTTACTGTTGAGAATTAAGAGATCTTTTGATTACACTGGTCCTCACAGATACTGAAGTTGCGTCATGCTTGCATATATTTTGTTCAATTGCAGTGCACGACACAGGGCACAGGAACCAGAATCTCCAGTGAAATGAGAGTGTGAGAGAGATGTAAATTACACACTCAACCAGCACACAGGCACAACTGTCTCATTAAAGGTGATACACCATGAAATTTAACTTTTCCTATTTTAAAACCTTTTTTGGGGTCCCACTAGCACCTTCTATCCTCACAAAGTCCCATTTCTGACCGTTGTGTCTTTCTCTGGTTTTGAGAAGGCGAAGGTTAAAAGTATCCCACGGGTTCTCAAAACAGGCTATCCAGATTTGCTGCCAATTGTGACGTCATCTGCCGATTGTGACGCCGTCATAAAAACCTTTTTTCAAAAAAAATTTTTTTTCAAAAGGATTTTGGGGGGGTGGCGCAGTTCAGGCCAAAGGTGGTACTGCAGCTGAAATGCTCTGAGAGCCATTCAAAAATGAGAGAGGCTCTCTATTCAGGAGTGGTAATTTAGCCTCAAACCTTTTGAAAAACGTTTTTGGGACATAAACAATATGACATAAATACTTTTTAATGCATGGTGTATCACCTTTAACAGTGGTCCTCTGTGTGTTAGGGTTACTCTTACAGTAGCTCTGAGAGAGTGCAAATGGCCCGGAAGGGTCTTTTTGATTCCACACTGCCAGTGTTATAAACGGGTAAGGTCAATTTGTTTACACTCAGAATTAAATTAACACTGAGGAGTTTAGCTACTGTGTATTCAATATAGCTGGTCTGATTTCCCATTGCTGCTTATGTGGTCATTGGTCAAACAATGATGCTTTGATGCCTTTGGCCGGAATGTGATTTAGACCTTGATCCATGGGGAATACCAATCACTGAATGGTCAGCAACAGAACAACATATCTAAATTATCTGCTCGCTCACTCACACGCACATGCACACACATCCTTTCAGTTAATGAGTACCTGTTTGGACGGCGATGGCGTCAACAATTTTGTCATTCATGACGTGCTCTGAATGTGGCATCTACTCTCGTTTTTGAATGGCCATCAATGACACGTCTCCAAGATTTTTGAAAAAGAAATGTACAGTATAACAGTCAAATGTGTTGTTGGACTTTCCTTGGTGGGCATATCGATGTGGTGGTGGCAAACTCATAAACAACACTGTTTGTCAGTGTGAGATAATCAGTATTTATGCTTTCCTTTTTATTGTTAGCAGTTCTGCAGGGTAGGGCTGCCTTGCCTGCATACAGCACAGCATATCGCTAATTCATACTTTGTTGCACGACGGTGCCACTCATTGATTATAACGTGTTTGGCGTATACATTAGTCATTAGCCTGCTAATAGCATTATAAGATGATGACCACCCTGTCCAGCTATCATTGCAGTGCAGGAGGATACATCACATCATGACAGTGCAGAAATACCTTGTGCATCGCCTGAAGGACTGAAGTCAGTCAGAGTTTTGCATGTGTGAGCTGTCACAAATCGATTATATAGGGTAGAAGCGTGCTCACTGAACATTACAACAGTGTTGTTGACTATGCTTCTATAAAGTTTGCCTGCCAACTTTAATAAACCTGCTTCTATAAAGGTTGCCTGCCAACTTTAATAAACCTCAGAAATGGAGGAGTTGGAGTAGGAGAATTTAGGTTTGATTATAATATCTACTGCTCTGGAGTAGGGGAACAAATAATTGTTACAGGCATCCTGCAGGATGTGGACGTCATCGATTCATCTGTGACCCTGTCCAGCATGCTGTTAATCCCTTTCAAATCCCAGATTATGGCTTTATTATTTCTCATGCCTTTTGGGATTGGATGGTGTCTTTTACTTTCATGGCACTTTAGCAGCAAACAATATCATCTACCCACCACCACATGTTTCTACCCCCTCTGCTGACTGCACACTCTAAGACTGTACACTTAGAGTCTTGTGTGAACAAATATGTGTCCATAACTCTGTCATGACTCTATACTAGCCACTTAGTTGATGGAATCCCTCAGCAGTTTTTCTGTCTATCTTTTCCCAAAATAGCCGAATTACAACCTTACAATGTGTCGCAACCCTTGTAGCAGCTTGTAGGTCTGCTATTTCCGCCAAATGCTCATTCCAGGATAGGGGTGCTAGGGTTCATGTGGTTAGGCAACATGATGTGTTGAACAAACGTACTACTAATACAAGTGTATATGTCTTGAAAAGTAGATTTCATTATTCTACAGTTTTGCCCTTTCAGATCTATACAGACCAAATACATGTGCCTAAATCTGGTGAAAATGATTGTTTTATGCTGAAACAAGGGAGTCAATATAATAAATGTTTCTGCTGTAATTGCACATGATGACACTTCATGCACCACTCGTAGATCAACGGTGACTCAAACAGCAGGTAATTCGATGTTGAGGAAAGGTGAACTCATCAGAGGTTAGGAACCCGTTCTACCAGGAACTCTGGATACATCATCATGGCAATTATATTGTCTGTTGCACAGCCTAATGACACAATATCTGTAACAAATATCCGTCTTAAAAAGTTACAGGAGGCCGAAATATAGTCCTATTCCACAGTAATTGCTATTGTTCTTTGGGACAGGACAGATTAAAAAATAGAAAAATCACACCTTGTGTGAAGTGAGCGGTGCTATTTATGAGTTATTTCATCAAGCGTCCCGCTGGCCAATCACAGCGCGTCCTGCAAAGCTTGGCCAATGGGACCCTTGGCGCACAACCAACTTTCTTTTATTTTGGGGGGCCCAGACATTTTTGGGGAACTGGACAAAGCCGGATGTTTGAGTTTAGCTCCTTCCAGGAGTACTGCTGAAAATGGAATGACTTTCTTTTCCCAATGAATTTTGCAGGAACATGGATGTTGCTGCTCCCCATCCTCACCAGCAAAAGGGCTTGGAGCAGCCACCACCATGCTGCACAGACTGAAACCTCCCTCTCTCCGCCATGTCTACCAGCAGTCCCACCCACCAGATAGCCAGGGACTCGGCACCAGGGACGCCTATAGCTACTGCTAACCCCCAGCCTGGCCCAAAGGTCTACTGCAAGCTGTGTCTTAGTGAGCACCCGTCAGCAGCTACCAGTAAACTGCACACCTGCAACTGTGTCTTCTGCACACAGGTCGGTAGACAAGGGCTGTGTGTGGAATGTCAATGAAAATACAACCCAGACACATGAAAATACAGCCCAGACATTTTTGGGGAACTGGACAAAGCCGGATGTTTGAGTTTAGCTCCTTCCAGGAGTACTGCTGAAAAAAGATGTGACATGGAATGACTTTCTTTTCCCAATGAATTTTGCAGGAACATGGATGTTGCTGCTCCCCATCCTCACCAGCAAAAGGGCTTGGAGCAGCCACCACCGGGCTGCACAGACTGAAACCTCCCTCTCTCCGCCATGTCTACCAGCAGTCCCACCCACCAGATAGCCAGGGACTCGGCACCAGGGACGCCTATAGCTACCGCTAACCCCCAGCCTGGCCCAAAGGTCTACTGCAAGCTGTGTCTTAGTGAGCACCCGTCAGCAGCTACCAGTAAACTGCACACCTGCAACTGTGTCTTCTGCACACAGGTCGGTAGACAAGGGCTGTGTGTGGAATGTCAATGAAAATACAACCCAGTATTTAGCTAGATTTACAGCTCTGAGGTCTTGCATAGCATGTACACTGTTGTTAGGTTATGGCAGATGTTTGGGAAATTGCCAGACATTCTTTCATTGCTTTCTTTGACTAAAGATTGAAATAAATAAATGTTGAGATCATTGGCATTCACGACCTTCATTGGCATTGACGACCTTTTCCGCATGTCACTCGGACTCACTCCCCAGCTCTCCCCTCATTTCGTGTCAGTCTACCGTCCTATCCAATAAAGGCAAGAAACGCCCAGAAAAACAAATCGTTAAGGTAACTCTGAGGAGAATTGTTGCTTAAAATAAAATGCAATAATGTCAGCAGTCATTAGATTGAAACATGTTGAAAGTGGAACTGGTGAAATTATTTTAACAACAAAAAATTACTTTTCTGAACATACGTTTTTTTACATTTTGTCTGGGCAGTAGTGAATAGTGATGCGCGGGTCAGATTTTTTTCATAACCTGCACTGCCCACAGGCCCACAGCCCGCCCGCCCGCGCCGCAGAACAATATACAAATCAACGAAGCCGCCCGCCTCGCAACCCGCGACCAATTTAAAAAAAAGATGGTATATCATCTCCACAATAGCTCATCTTTATATACGGCTCTTCTAAGTACCCAAAGTCGCTTTACAGAAAGGTTTACAGTAGCACAATATTGTCATGGGCTAAATAAACAAATGTGTTGTTAAAATTGGGGTTTAGCCTAAAAGACATTCATTCAAAGACGTTCATTCTCTCTAAATCGCGAGGGCATCGTCGGGGTAAGAATGGTGTTTCAGGTTTTATGTCAAGCATATTTATACAGCGCCTCGCACTTTAAACAGACAGCAAAAGACGGACAATATTAAATCCTGTTGGTTATTGATTAATCACCAGATTGGAGAGATGGGAGCGACTCGAGGTGAGCGTGGTTGGTTCATTCAGTCAAAAAATCTGTCTCACTTGCGAAAGTTGTGTTTCAAATCGTATCCGTTGACTGGCTGGTTATATAACTTAACCGACACAAAGTATTTATAAACGGACTTGTGTGGATGACAGAGACATATACGTGAAATCCTGATCAGCGACACACGCTTAATTGTTTGTGTATTCTTCTCTGCTGTGCTCATTGTGTCTGATGGTGTCAGAATGGTGTCAGAGGGCGCGAATGTTGGCAAAATGTGGTTCACGGTCCCAACAGGAGCGGAATTGGGACGGTCCTCGCACCAAGGAGCGGAGGAGAAACCTCGCTCCTCTCTGGCGCAACAAAAAGTGATAGCTGAGTGGTTAGTGTCCATACCTAGGACTCCGGAGGCCCCAGAGGTCGCAGGTACGATTCCCCGCTCCAGCTATGACTGCTCCCCTCCCGCTCGCGCTCCTTGTGGGCAGCACTGGGTTCAACTGGGTTAAGCTGAAAAAAGCAGCTGGGTTGGGCTGCAAATATCTGAATTTCCCTCGCGGGAGGAGTATGTAACTATTATTAATATTATTAAAACTCGCTCGCTCGTGCTCGTACGCAAAACGTTGTATTCTTATTTTTATAGGCCTACTCTTATTAAGAATAAAAGGAAAATTAGAACAGGTGATTATTCTTATTTATTTTTTGCACATGAGAATGGTGATAACCTGCCCGCCCGCTGCCGGCCAATTGAGTCTGAAACCTTGACCCACCCGCCCGGTTGCGGGCGGGTTGGCGGGCGGGTGGGGGCACCGGGTCGGCCCGCGCATCACTACTGGGCAGTATATTGGTGCCAAACTAGTACAAGATACACTCTGTGATTCTTGCCTTGTTGGCTTTAGCAAACAGGCCTGCAAGCCGTTGCAATATCTGGTCTTGCATAATTAATGTAAACCTCACTGTGCCGCTTGACTTCTGTGGCCCCTTTAACTAAGAACCAACCCTACAACCCTTTATTTGCTAATATTAATTGTGTTACTGCAACATGAACATAAGTGTCCTTATATTAACATATGTTATATACGATAAGAAGATAAGAAAACTTTATTGTCCATCAAATTTTGCATGGATGTAATCTACAATGGAATCTGTCTGACACACAGGCAGTCAGTCAGTATGCAACAGTAAAACATACATAAAATACTCAATGCATTAAAACTATATAAAATGCATCCCATGACATAGCAACAGTGATCAAGGGCTGTGGGGGTTGGAACTATTCAAACATTTTCTTATTTAAAATCTCCACTGCAGTTGGCACAAATTATATCTTGTAACCCTTCTTCTTTGCTAGAGGTACTCTAAGCCTCCTGCCCGATGGTAACAGCTCAAATGAGGAGCGAAGAGGGTGGGTAGAGCTGTTATGAATCTCAATTGCCTTTTTGGTTATGGTGCGGTATATCGTGAAGTTGCAATTGTTTCTAATGATTTTACTTGCCTGATTAACTAACTGGGTGAGCTTTTTCCTGAAAGGTTCCCATACCAGGAGACAATGTTAAAAGTGAGAACGCTCTCAGTAAGTGACCTATAGACCATCGTTCAAAACATTGAATGAAATACAAAAATGACTTGCTTCCTCTCAATCCTCTGTCTTTGCAGATTTCCAGTATGGCCCCAGCTGATCAAGTGGAGCTATACCAACGCCTGAATTTTGAAAGAGGTCAGTGTAATGTAGTAATGTTAGCGCACTGTTGACTGGTGAAAGACAGTTGGCTATTTCAGGCTTCACACTCACTGGAGTGTTAAGCAATCCCACTGAATTCTGAGCTTTACATGCCTTGCATATTGTGGGCCTCCAACCCAGCCTCTTAACCTAGATAAAACATGACACAGTGAATATCACCACAACGCTACAAAACAGTGTTTCTAAATTGCAGTAGGAGCGAGATCATTTAGCGACCTACAACCGGGTCGCGACGTGGTCGGTAGTTTTCAGCGACCGGGTCGCTAAATCGAGCGACCGGGTCGCTAAATCACCGACCGCGCCGCTAAATCGACCGACCCGGTCGCTAAATCTACCGACCTGCCTGCAGTTTTAGGTCGGTAGATTTAGCGACCCGGTCGGAAGATTTTGCGCCCCAGTCGGTCGATTTAGCGACCCGGTCGCTCGCTTTAGCGACGCGGTCGGTGATTTAGCGACGCGGTCGGTGATTTAGCGACCCGGTCGGGAGGTTGCGTGGCAGGTTAGCCTAACTGAGGTAACGGTCGGGAGGTTGCGTGGCAGGTTAGCCTAACTGAGGTAAGGTTACTGAGGTTAGGTTTAGGGTTAGGGTTAGGGTTAGGGTTAGGGTTAGTAGGTCGGTGGAAGCGACCACCGGTCGGTGGATTTACCTACCCGGTCGCTGGATTAGCGTCCCAGTCGGTGGAATTAGCGTCCCGGTCGATGGAATTAGCGTCCCAGTTGGTCGATTTAGCGACCCGGTCGCTCGCTTTAGTGCCGCGGTCGGTGATTTAGCGACCCGGTCGCTCCATTTAGCGACCCGGTCGCTCGCTTTAGTGCCGCGGTCGGTGATTTAGCGACCCGGTCGCTCCATTTAGCGACCCGGTCGCTCGATTTTGCGACCTGGTCGCTGAAAACTACCGACCACGTCGCGACCCGGTTGTAGGTCGCTAAATGATCTCGCCCTCTCTCCTAAATTGTGTGTTACTTAGATACTAAGGCAAATCAAGGTGATGAACTGTATGAAGTTTAACTGTGTGTACGATAGTACCTTGTGTGTTGTGTGTGTGTGTGTGTGTGTGTGTGAAAGAGAATAATGTATCGCTGTCTGAGAGAGAGAGACTGTAGACATTTACAAATTGCATTCTGCATTCTGGTTTGTCCTGAGGCTATTAGCAGTAGCACTGGTGGGAAAACAATTCACAGTGAAACCAATAATAGTCATTGTTTACTCTGGCCATAAATCATAAGACATGATGTTGGAAGCAGTGTAAAGTACAAAGTACAGGCTGTTTTGTATGAGACAAGCTGTTATGGTTCATAATACAAGTACAGTATATGGGTAGAGGGAATCTGTTTGCAAACCATCATTATGCTTTAATCTTTGTATTGGTTGCAAAATATTTGTCTTTCCTTAAATGCTGTGACAAGAACATCTGAGATTATCTCTCAATCCTTCCTCTTTTGCAAGCTGTCGCTGTTGAAAGCTACTGTAGTTTTTGTGGCTTTGTTTTTTGTGCCTCATAGAAAAACAATAGTCCTTATTGTAGCAACTACTTCCCAATAACCAAACCATTGGCAGGAACTGTGTGATGTGTTTAAACTCCAAACAAAAGCAGAAAACCTCTTGCTGTTAAGTTGATTGATTGAGACAAAATAATAAGGTCCAAAAATGTTTACTGATAATTTGATGAATTGGTATGGCGTAACATACTACTCAATGCAAAGAAAATAACGTGCTCAAACAAGTCTTATGAAACCCAATATAAAATAATACACAAACTACATGTTTCCCCAGTAATAAGAAGTAAATAATATGACCCCTTATGCTCTCCCCTATGTCCTAGGTGTAAAAGTGAACAAGGTACCTATACCCATATGATTTGGACTTGTCCACAAATTAGGACCTTTTGGATCTTAAATTGACTGGAACTAAAATACCCTTGAATCCACTTTACTATGTCCTAGGGGAAGACATTAATATTGCATTATTAAAAGGAAACCAACAATTACTAAGAGTGTTGCTCTATGCTGCCCGGCTGTCGGTCCTCAGCAAGTGGATAGAGGACAGTCCTCCAGATACCTTGCTGTGGCTGGGGAAAGTGCTGGGCCTGGTACCTCTGGAGAGGCTTTCCTGTGTGCTCTGGGGCACACTGGCTGAATTCGTGGAAACATGGCGGCCATTGGCACCAAGTATGGGGAATGAGTGGTTCAGAGTCCTATGTATTGGAGTGACAGAGAATAATAGCTAATAGAAAATGTTATCAAATGTGAGGCAGGGGATGGATATGGATGGCAGAGATATGGGAGAGATGGTGGTGGTGGTAGTATTATAGGGGTGATTACTATTGTACTTGGTGTGAATAATTACTTTATGATTTTATTATTACCATTATTATTATTTTTGTTTTGTCTTTGATGTTCATGGTCTATTGTTCAGTTTGTGACGTAGTGTCAAGTGGTGTCTTATGTATGTTTTGATGTAGTGTCAAGTGATGTCTTGTGTATGTTTGTGAGGTCTTCCTTATAATAAAAAATATTGAAACAGATAATTTGATGAATGAAACTGAAATCAAAAACGTAGTTCAAGCGTCGGTTAAACACAGTGGTGTGATGTGGATTTTTTAAGTAGAGGTACTCTATTTTCATGACGTCAAATGCACGTTACGTGCACACGCATGCCATGGGTGTAACTCTTTTATTTGAAAGAACAATGAGTTGTCTCTTAAAAAAATGAACAGAGGTACAACTGTAAAACATTAGAGATTCGGTACAGAAGAATAATTTGATGCAGCCTCTTAAAGACGTGATTCCAACTTTTGCCCCAACAACTGAAGCTGCCATTTCATCCTCCTGGCTACTGTAGGAGTACAGCTGGACCCCAGTAAAGCCTGGTGCCCTGTGGTCCAATGCCAGGCAGTGTGCAGTTTGAGGCCTGGCACAGAGGGTCAGCCCACTTCTGTGAACTGCCTAACTTGTCACACTGTCTTCTGCTCTGGATGCCGAGGGCCATGGCAGGTCGGGCACACCTGTCCTGAGCGCCAGCCCATGATGTCACACTCACCCTCCCATGAAAGCAGGTCAGTCACCAGTCACAGCTCCCTGCTGCCACAATCCCTCAACTGCACTTTGAAATTTATATTTTGTTGAAATCAGGTGACAGCAGTGCACTAATTCAATACTTTATGTTCTCTGTCTACTAGTTACCTAGCAGACACTCAAAACTGAATAAATACTTTAGTTTGCTGTTCCAAGATAAATTTGTCTGTGCTGTGGTTCAGTATTCGTCAGCAGTGGCCTCAACCGCCTCTTAACAATCTCTATGCCATTGCAATGCCAAACTGACAGAGCCTGGTGGCGAATTAATCACATTGTTTCTCTGCCAATAAGATGATAGACAAGTAGCCTTTTATTCTTCAAAATGCATTACTTTCCCGTGCAGTGCAAAAGCTTTTACATTTTAGAATGAGAAGGTACGATATTATGACGAGTAATATTTTGGCCTTTTGATTTGGGCTTGAGAATGGCCTGGGGTTTACTTGTCGCTTTAAATTGGTTTTCCCATATCATGTTTATTTAAACACTACTAAAATGTTTGTCTTCAGTATACATACAAGTGAGCACTTACTGCTGCTAAATAAAGATGACAGGCCATTCCTCTAGAGAGCACTGGGGTCCTCATGCCTTAACCCTTGCTCTTGTTCTGGTTCTCTCTCCCAGTCCACTATCATGTGTTATATCCAATATCCTCTGTATTCTTCTCTGTCCATTATTCTGTCCACAGGGCCCAGTCCAGTTGTGATTCTGACATGCCAATCAAACAGTGTCCTATGTGTGGCATTTACATAGAGAGGAACCAGGGTTGTGCCCAGATGTTGTGTAAAAGCTGCAAACACACATTTTGCTGGTACTGCCTGCAGAATCTGGATGTGAGTGTCCCCTAACTGTTATACCTGTATACAATGGTTCTGTGATTATCACAGAACTTGTTAGTGAGAGGTTATACATGACATGAATAAAGATTCTATGACTTGATTATGTATACAGCTTTCGCTGTATTTAATGGCTTAATGAAGTGTTCTGTATATGGCAATCACAAAACATTAGCTCTCATTTACTGCTTTACTATCTTTGGTTTGCGTGGGAATGCCCTTGGTGATCACTGTGGATACTGGATATCAGCCTGAGTCTGAACATGCTTGCGTTTGTTTGTACTTGCAGGGTGATATATTCCTGAGGCATTATGATAAGGGGCCATGCAGAAACAAGCTGGGCCACTCCAGGGCCTCTGTCATGTTGAATAGAGCACAGGTGAGGTTATTGTATGTTCTGTAACAGTTTCCAAGGCAAAGAAATATTCTGTCTGCCTGTCAGAGTTCCTCATTATCTCCAATAGGCCAAGATTATGTTTTCGCCCCTAACGCGCGCGTGCGTGTGTCTGTGTCCGTCCTTTCGTTGGTGTGTGTCTTGTGTAGCTCGATCAGCGTCAATATTACATGCACACTGAGTGTGCCACAGGCCAAGAAAGACACTCCACCACATTTCTTTTAAATCGGCCACACGGTGGTGCTATAACAGGCCATTTTACACTTAGGCCTTTAACTCTTGAACCATAGATGTACAATCAAAAAATAAGTTGGAGTGTCCACCCTTTTACTGTGAAAAAAAGAAAAGAAAGAAATGAGAGAGAGAAGAGACTTTGCTGACATGTATCATGTACAGGCCAATCTGGCTAGCCATCGTCAAAGAAAACTTCCTTTTGACATGAAGTCTGTTCTCGAGAGACTGTGTACAGACAGACAAACAGCCAGACAGACAGACAGAATAAGGTATAGGGTCAAACTAAGTATGAACAGTTTGATGTGCTGTGATGAGATACAGTATACGGTATTTGGAACGTTTTAAGGTACTATAATAGTTGGTAGATCAGCATCAATTCACCACAATGGATGTGGATAACACCACAATGTGTACTTTAAGCAGAGCTTTTTAGACCATACTGCTGTACTAGCAAACATGTTAATGAAGACAGCAATCAATCAGTTATTTTGTTATGTGGTGTTAGCTTGTAGATCAGTTCTTTGTGGTACAGTGTATTAGCTTGGAGATCAGCTCTTTTCTACTTTTCTACAGCTCTTTTTCTACTATTTTGGCCGCGCAGAGAAGTTTTGGGGCGGCGAGGCGAGGGGACGCGGTCCCGTGAAATTCCCGCAAGCGTGCTCGTTTGTGCATGCGTACGCAGGCGGTGAGAGCTGGATTGTGTTCATCTTTGTGAAATACCACGCAGCGTTTATTTGAGCGAGTGTGTTTGTGTCCAGTGTTGTACCCGAACGCGTTCAATGAACGATCGTTCATGAACACGTTCATATTTTGGGCGAACGTGAACTGAACACTCTTTATTTCCGCTTGATGAACGTTATTGTCGAACGCGTTCATTCTGATGTCCGTGAACGGCGCTCGTCGGCCCCTTCGTGCGGCGGTCCGCGGTCGCCTGTCCTCTCCTCTTTCTTTGCATTCACATGCTCCAATTGAGCGGTGCTGTCTGCAGCTGTGTGCTTCTCTTTACAAGAAGTGCTGAGTCTCCTCCTCGTTACGTTGTCTCCTACCCAAGTAAAGCCTGACTATACTTCGTCGTGTGACGTGTGTTGCATGCCGAAATAGCTGATCTGCAAGCTCACAATGCATCGCATCCACGAGACAACGTGAGCTTCAAGATCAGCTATTTTAACGAAAGGACGGTTAGAAACGTCTGCCTTCACAATAAGGGTGAGGAAGACTGGGCATTGGGCACCTAAATATTGTGGACACCTCAATGAAGTTGGATGAAATAATTGCTGTGTGTGGTTCTATATGGGCTGTTTCAATAATTTTGACAAATAATTGCTTGCAGCAACGTCTAAAAAATACATTTGAATAGCCAAAAGTATAAAAATATTATGGTTAAAAAAAGAATGAAAAAGAACTAAGTTAATTCTAAGTTCATTTTGAGGAACCATGAACTTTAGTTCAAAATGTAGAATTATGAACTGTGAAATGAACTAGTTCATTTTAGAAGTTTTGAACTTGAACTCTGCAACACATTCAAGAAAGATTGACACCCCTTTACTGTTCAATGTTTTTTTTGTATCTGTGAGACATAATACACATACAGTACATGCCTGCGCGAATACGAATACGCTTGACACGACAGGTTGTAAACTACTAAATAATGTTGCATAAAAGAAAAACAATATAGCAGATTAACAGAGTGGTAAATTACAATGATGAAGAGTGCTCACCACATGTAACCAAGCGGCCCTGACCCAAATAGCGTTTGTCTAACTGTAGGCAACGTTATCCCAGTTTGCTATGTCATTTTCTGTAACCATTTTTTGTTAGGTTAGTGTGGACTTTAAGTAATAAGTAGCTTTCACCATTGTTTGGTTCTAGTTCTAGTTTCAACCAATAAAGTTTCTGTGGAAAAACACTGGTGGAAAAGTAATAATCATCAGCTTGTTGATCAGTTCTTTGTGATGAATTGCTGGCTGGTAGATCAGTTCTATATATAAGTTCTTGTATAAGTTCTTTACGACACTTTGTTTGCTTGTAGATCAGTTGTTTTTGGCAAGTGACACCATCAGAATATAAATTGGTAAATTGACATGTGTTATTGTGCCCCTCCACAGGTGGTGGGAATCCTGGTTGGAGTCAGTGTTATCGTGTTGGTGACATCACCACTTCTCCTGCTCGCCTCCCCTTGCATTCTGTGCTGTGTTTGCAAACCCTGTCGAGGGAAGAGGAAGAAAACTAAAAAGGACCACAGCCGGCCAGACGCAGTTTCATCATAATAAAACGGCACCCCTACTTGCATTGGCCCAGGCTAGAACCAGTGTCTTATGCCACCCGGCGGTTCTAGAATGTCTTCACTTTCTTTCTTTCTGGGTTTAATTGTAATATGGATAGAATGGACATGGACAACCCTACGAAACACTGGAATTTCAAAAATAGCAGATATACAAGCTCACAGCGCGGCACCGAGTGCCGCGCTGCGAGCTTGTAGATCTGCTATTTTTGAAAAGTCGTGAAAATGTGAGCAAATGTTTCAATATATATTTTTCAAAGCAGACTTTTGTAACTCAAATCTCTGCTTCTGGGGGTCCCTCGAACAACATATTTTGACATGGGGGTCTGCGGCCGAATAAATGTAATTTTGGGGGTCCTTGACATGAAAAAGTTTGAGAACAGCTGATTTAGAGGAAGGATTTAGAAGTCGGGTCAAAGATCGGGTCAAAGATATTCAAAGACTTGCACTCATTTTCATGATTTTTCAAAAATAGCAGCTCTACAAGCTCGCAGCGCGGCACTCGGTGCCGCGCTGTGAGCTTGTTTATCTGCTATTTTTCAATAGTTAAAGCATAAAAATAATGGTTAAAGTGGTTAAAATCTAACGCGACTCGGGCGCGTTCCAGGTATTTGAGAGTTAAGCAGTGGGGCCATCGTACTTTCTCAAGATAATTGTCATGGGAATCAATGAGCAGAGGTTGAGAGATGTCATCGCTGAAGACGCATGGGAGTTCTTGGGACAACGCTAGTGATACAGTGACGGTTACAGTATTTTCTGGACTATAAGGCGCACCTGACTATAAGGCGCACTGTCAATGAATGGTCTATTTTCAAACTGTTTTCATATATAAGGCGCACCTGACTATAAGGCGCACATAATAGACGCTACCGTTGCGTTATGCATCAAACAGATGGAGCTGTGCTAAAGGGAATGTCAATGCCAATGAATGATCCATATATAAGGCGCACTGGACTATAAGGCGCACTGTAGTTTTTTGAGAAAATTAAAGGCTTTTAAGTGCGCCTTATAGTCCGGAAAATACGGGTATGTAGGTAAAATGGCACACACACAGGGTGCCAGGGCGTGAACTGCACCTAGCCCTTCACTCTGATATCATTCTCGAATTACATGTTGAGAATGGGGTTCAGCACCCACCGTACACTTACCAAGTTGCTTAAGGGGCACAAGAGGCATTAAGTAAAAGTGACTTAGAGACTTTCCTGGACAGTCTTGATTTTGCCCACATCCCACACTTTTGCACAGACACATGCAGTTCAGTGAAGCCTGATTTATATTACGTTGAATGATTGTGTCGCTTGCCACACCAAGCTACACTATATGGCGGAGTATGAGTTCAGCTTAAGATGTAAACACTATTCTCATGTGCCAAATGTCATGATGCCACACCAGTCTTTGTTAGGTGCACAAGTGCCTCACCCTACAGTGCCTGGTATTTGGTAGTATTTGTTTTGCCTTCTATTTTATCCAGTTTTATGCAAAACCTCGGGTGGTGTTGGTCTTCCTACAAACAGCAACGTCATATATCGTCTCTTGTGTCGTTTGAGAGGCTCATTTATTTTGGTTCGGCTCTGTCTAAACTATGGAGCATGATTCGACCCTTAATCTCACGAAGGGACAAAACTCCCTATACAAAACGAAAGCAATATCATATTTTGCACTGTATTATGTGCTGGGTAAATGTTATAGGGCTTCAACCATGCACAGGGACATGCTTTGAGTTTTTGATGTTTTCACCTGGCATTTGTTCCAGACCAAAGGCTCTGATGTATGTATATCTGTTGTAATGAATGTAAATATGTATTTATGGTTTGTGTGTTGGTGTCCTGCTATCGTTTCTATTTCTCTGTTGATGTTTCCGCATCAAATATTTTAGTGCCATTGTATTTAAAATAAACATATTGAACATGCATTAACTAGTTATTTTGTGTGTGTGTGTGTGTGTGTGTGTGTGTGTGTGTGAGAAATACTTACAGTATATGTATGGTATATAAAATATTATACGCATATATAGCCGTGTTCATTTAGTTGATTAAGACTAAAGGGATATAACACTTTCAAAACTTATTGAAAATAAATGAAAAGAGTTATTGAAAAAACACGGTCTGCTCACGTATTAGGAGGGTATTATGAGTCACCAGAAAAAATAATGGGTGTTTTTAATGAATCTATCATGGTTAAAATGGAGTTTGAAGTTACAATGGGTGTGTATGTGGAGAGGGCCTGGGCGTGTTGGAGGTGGTAACATTTACATCAAATATCTAAATACTGAATGAAGCAAATTAAAAACTGTTCAGGGTGTTCATACAAGCCTGATTAGACGAAAAAAAAGTTTTGAAAGTGTTATATCCCTTAAAGATATTTTGATATTGAGTCAACAACTAGGCTGAGACTTTAATTTCAGAGGACTTAAACAGGACTAAAACTGATGGTAACTGTGTGTGTGTGTGTGTGTGTGTGTGTGTGTGTGTGTGTGTGTGTGTGTGTGTGTGTGTGTGTGTGTGTGTGTGTGTGTGTGTGTGTGTGTGTGTGTGTGTAACCTCGCATCACCAGGCTTAGTGTGTGTGTGCATGCGTGCGTGCGTGCGTATGTGTCTAGTGACACCTTGTGTCCAAACACAGTAGTGCTTCATTTTATGAGCAGATAGAAGGCGGACGTGGAACTTGTTGGACGCGATCGAACTTTCACCCGAACCAGAAGTTGTGAACGCCTGAAAATGGCATCGGAGAAAGAATTCTTTGCTGGTAATTATAATCCGTTTGTTTCACAAATCTAAGGTGCTGCATATAAATGATCTGCGGTCTAAGGTGCTGCATATAAATGATCTGCGGTAGACTCGGCGCATGTGTGTTGAAAGCGTGCTGTTTCACAGTGCGGTGTGCGTGTGCACTTTGAATGAGCAATCCCTCGGTTTATTTATGAACTCAAAACATTGGGTCCAGCACATTTGTGTTGATGTTAACAGGTATGATTTAATCGAATCATCTAATATCTGCACAGTTTACAGTAGGCCTATTGCAATGTGTATAGGCTACTACTATAAATTAACGTTAAGGCCTGTGTGCTGTTGTTCACAACTGATCACTGTCAACAACCAATTGCTCTTTGTCTTACTACTGTATATACTGTAGGCTACTCTGTTCTTGTTTTTTTCTTTTTATCTTTTTCATACTTCTCTGTAACTTTGGAAATAATCCTTGTACTGCTGTGCTGCCTCTGGGCAACTGATTTTCCCCCTTGGGATAATAAAGGTACTAGGCATATCTATCTATTATATGCCAGTCAATCTAAGCAAAAAAAAGGGCCTGACCCAAAAGAAATTGCAATAGTAATGGTTCAAGGTTTTTTATGATCCTTAGAGTCATCCAAAAAACATGTTAAAAGTTTTCCATTTTATTCTTAGTGGATCATGGTGAATTCAGGGGATTCAAGTTTGGGTCCCTTCGCTTACTATACAGGATAAAAATACCCCCAAAAATTCTTCTTTAAGTAGGATGTGAGGGGTCTAACTAGGGGTTTTTCATGATTCTGAATCCATTCCAAGCATTTCTTTTGCACAAAAAACATTACTCTGGCTAAAAACTGACCCCCAAAACTATGGTTTAGTGATGAGTCATCACTTTTCTGGAGTCAGCTCAGATTTGTTGTGTCCCTTTTTAGCCAGAGGAATGTTTTTCGTGCAAAACAAATGCTTGCAATGGATTCTGGATCATGAAAAACCCCTAGTTAGACCCCTCACATGCCACTTAATGAAGATTTTTTGGAGGTCTTTTTTCCCTGTATAGTAAGTGAAGGGACCCAAACTTGAACCCCATGAATTCACCTTGATCCACTAAGAATAATATGGAAAACTGACTCTCTCCTTGCGGTAACAGGAAAACTCGACCTAAAACAAACTCGACCCAAACTCGTTTCCCAACGCGTCTGTGGCCTTAAGCTAGATGCAGAATAGACCAAAATCAAATCTTTGCTTCTGGGGGTCCCTGGAACAAAATATTTTGCGATGGGGGTCTGTGGCCAAATACATATCATCCTGGGGGTCCTTGATATGACAAAGTTTGAGAAACAATGATGGCAACATAAGTTATTTTCAGAAAATTGTTAGGATTTAGAAGACATTTGTAGAATGTGCCTATCAGTGGTTAAGGACCCCCAAAATGTGTTTTTGGCCGCGGACCCCCATCTCAAAATATTTTGTTCCACGAATGGACCCTATATCGCAAAATATTTTGTTCCAGGGACCCCCAGAAGCAAAGATTTGATTTTGGTCTATTCTGCATCTAGCTTAAGGCCACAGACCCGTTTGGGAAACGAGTTTGTTTTAGGTAGAGTTTTCCTGTATTCCTTCTTGCACAGGCATTCCAAAGATCCTCTTTAAACCCGATGCTGGAGCTCAAGATCTTCTGTGCTTCAAACATTACAATGCACAACAGGTACGATCTCGGTGAGGTTCTATATGGGGACAGATCTCCCTCAACAACAATTTATATAGCCTAGTTGTGTACATTTTATTGTAAATTGTTCAGTAAAAGTTATTGTTGGTTACTTTAAGATTTGTTTTCCCTGTGTAATGTTATCCCTATAGGTTCTGATGGGTAAGACGATGGAGGACTGGCTGCGGTTTTCAGTCTGTTACTGGCACTCTTTCTGTGGGACTGGTAAGACAGTGATACTCCAGCTTTTTACTTTCAAGGTCCCCCAGTTTGATATGCATGATTTGACAATACAATTTACGCCTGAGACCCCAATCCACACTTAAATCCACTGTGTTTTTCAGGTCCATTTGGTTCCATTTGTACACTCTCAGAGTTACTCATAAGGGTCCATTTGGTTCCTATAACTATCAATTATTGAGCCCCTCTGGAACCCCTAGTCTTTTAGAGGTGTCATAGTAAGGTAAACACAGCTGCAGCTAATCAAATTTAGAGGGCTCTTACACGGAGACGAATTTCTTATTACCAGGTAGTTTTTAGTAGTAAAACGGCCATTTTGACACACGGAGACGCGTTTTTATGACCTAATCCGACACTTTTTTGAATTCGGGTCTGAAAGTGGAAAAGTGCGTTTTCGCATCAAATACGCAGCTGTGTAATAAAGGAAATCGGCGAGGGAGAGTGCGATGATGTCATAACACCCCCTCCCCTGCTCCTCCTCCCCTGCTCCATGAAGGGTCCAGCCCACTAGTTGCTCACACACACCACAACAACAACAACAACAACACTACAGTAGCAACACTACAGTAGCAATGGAGGTCGGAGTGTTAGCGTTCTTGTGCCAGCAGCTACAGTTTTTGCTACAACTTTTAAGCCAACAATTATTGCTCCAAGAGCGACACCGACTGCTCCAAGAAGAAGAACACCGACGAAAAGGACACTTGCGTCACCAACGATTTCTAAAATTTCTAGACATGACAAACCCACCCCGGAGAAGAACGAGAAAAGCAACGAGAAGGGAGTGTTGGGTGGTTCCAGGCAGGACCAGCGATTTCTGGGACAATTTTGTCAATGGTGTTGTTGGAGAACGTGAATGGAGGGTGAATTTCCGCATGTCCAGGGCCTCTCTCGTCGCCTTGTGCGAAGAACTACGACCGCATATCGAAAAGGAAACTACAAATATGCGGGCACCGATTGATCCACTGAAGAGGGTTGCAATGACTTTGTATTACCTGAACGATGAGGGAAGGATACTAAAGACGGCTAACTCCTTCGGCGTGTCCCGACCGACTGCATCGGTCATTATACGGGAGACCTGCAGAGCTATCGCCACACACCTAGGACCAAAGTACATCAAAAAACCATGTACTGAGCGCGAGGTGGAGGATCTGGTTGCTGGTTTCGAACGTGCGCATGGCATGCCGCAATGTTTGGGAGCTGTCGACGGCACCCACATAGACGTGCAGGCGCCTCGAGCCAACTCGACGGATTACATCAACAGGAAAAGCAGATATTCCCTTAATGTACAAGCCACCTGTGATTACAAGTACAGATTCATTGATGTTGTGGTAAAGTGGCCAGGGAGTGTGCATGATGCACGTGTTTTTGCCAATTCCCAGATAAACAAAGACTTGAAGAGTGGCAGGATTCCTGCTATGAAAAAACGGCTTGTAGAGGACGAGTTGCCTATACCAGTCTATCTTCTGGGTGATCCTGCCTACCCACTGCTGCCTTACCTGATGAAGGACTATGCACTAGGTGGTAGCTCACCTCGGGAGCAGTACTTTGGACTATCATTGTGTCGGGGACGTATGGTCATTGAGTGCGCTTTTGGTCAGCTCAAGGCAAAATTTGGCGCGCTACGAAGGGCTATGGACATAAACATGGATGACCTGCCCTATGTCATTTACTCCTGCTTTGTCCTCCACAATTTTTGTGTGGCCAACAAGGAGGCTACGGAGGAGGTCTCGTTGGCAGCCTTGGAAGCAGAACGGAACAGACAGCCTGCCACAGAGTGCAATCGTTATACTACTGATACCAATGAGGCCGAGGGCAAGAGAGTGAGGAGGGTTCTCGCTGAGTACCTTGACCCTTAAGGACTGAAAAGCTGAACTTCTTTTGTAATATACCACGCTGTTGCACGAGTACCTTTGAAGATGCTCTGAGCCTTTATGTCCTTCACGTCTTTTTTGTGTGGAAAATGTCTGAATATTTTTTATTTTGATTTGATATGTCTACATGCTCATTGCTCAAAATGTGTCACTTCACGCTGCATGTCAAGCTTGTAGATCTTCAATTTTTTATACTTTGATACTGTAGTATAATGGTCCAGGGATTTGATACTTTTGGAAAAGCTGCCAAAAAGTCATTCTTAAAAGTGAACCCATTTATGTATCTGTACAAAACGTGAAAATAAAGTACCACCTTGAACTTTGAACCTTGTTTTTTTATTTGTGTATAAAGTGCATAGAATGTACTCAGATGGCTAGATTGCAGTGTTGGGAAAAGTATATATATATATATATATATATATATAATATATTTTATATATATATATATATATATATATATATATATATATATATATATATTTTTTGTTTTTGTTTTATATATATATATATATATATAGGTAGCAAAACCACAATATAAATAATTTGACACTGTTGAAATGTTAAGAATAAAACATATCAAGCATTGGCATCAATATACTAAATGAATGAACCCAAACGGGTCCATTTGGTTCCATTTGTACTCTGTCAGTTACAGTCTTGTAAGGGTCTATTATTATATCATGTTATAGGCTTTAGTTAATGTTTATCGTAAGAAAATAGTCCATAGATCATCTGATGCATGCATTGATGCTGGAATAAGCTGCTCTTCAAACCAGTGCAGCTAAACGTTCTCTTATTGATCAGTTATTGTGTTCATCGAAATCATGTAAGTCAGTGGTCATTGATTAACTTGAGTAAAATTTGCAAAATAATATACATCTGTTATTTGTTGAAATACAATTACTTGAAAAAGGGCAGATCTACAAGTTGTTATTGATCAAATCAAACTTTATTTATCAATCACTTACAAAAAAAATGTCCAGAGTGCAGTGCACGTCAACAATATAACAAAAGCAAGAGGTAGTCAGTTTAAAATATATGTAGTCAGTTAAAATATACAAAAAATGTTACAATATAAAAATGTTACAATATACTACACACTCCAAAAAGTCCTGAGGTCTAGATGTAAAAAATAAGGCACCACAAATAACACGTGTGCAAAATAAACGCACTGCCACCTGAACTGTCTTTGACAGATGCACGTAAGAAAGAAAAATAATCAAATAAAAACAGTAAAATATACAATAAAGTGTCTGAGCATAGCAACAGGCGTAAGGACATTGGTTATTGTGCATGGTTATTGTGCATGAGAAAAAGGGGAAAAAAGGGTATAATGTGCTAATGTGTGTATTATACTACAATCTTGTGCAAAAGCAATGGGGAACGCTGTGAGGTGAAGCTGTGCTTCAAGCATCTTCAATTGCTTCGAATGGGGAGGGGGTTCGCCGCTGTGGGGTGATTTGGGCTGGTGCTGGTGGATGGGGGCTCATGAATGTTGGTGAGGGTGTATGGGATCTGGAGGGATGTGGGTCGCCGGCAAAGAATAATGAGCGCCTGTGGGGTGTAGCGTACTGGTCGGGGTACTGGTCAGGGTACTGGCCAGGGTACTGGCCAGGGTACTGGCCAGGCATGAACTGGGACTGTCCATATCCACTGCTGTTACCGTGCGGGTGTACAGTGCGAGGTTGGTCAATTAACCGCTTCATCAGGGCTAAAGTTTCCTGAATACTGCCCACTATAATGTCCATGGTTGCTGCACTGCGTCTGGATGCTTCCTCACTGCGTCTGTCTGCTGCTTCCTCGCTGCGCCTGGCTGAGTCCGCCATGAAGTCCAACTAATGTAATAGTGGGTACATTTGATTTGGGTATACCAGCCCCTGCTGTCATTACCCTGCTGTGACACATCTGTGACCTGTTCACAGATGTGTC
Source organism: Nannobrachium achirus (assembly GCF_963921795.1). NCBI lineage: Eukaryota > Metazoa > Chordata > Actinopteri > Myctophiformes > Myctophidae > Nannobrachium > Nannobrachium achirus. The sequence continues at coordinate 53,140,611 of NC_137811.1, forward strand.
ACAGCAGGGTAATGACAGCTGGGTAATGACAGCTGTTCATTACCTTTATCTCTTAAGCCTAATTTATATTTTGTCATCTGACAGTGTTGTCATTTTATGCTTGAAATGGTTTGCCAACTGACAACATTGTATGACAGAGTAAAAATTGGGTTTCATGCTGCCATGCTGAGATTCTCATATTGAAATCCATATTGGTTATATGAGGGGCGGGCTTTGATATTTGAAATGTTAAGTTATTTGTGTCACTTGTTTCCATGCATCAGGTGCTGACCCTTTCGGGTTTCCAACCCTTCACAGAGCATGGAATGAAGGAACCCCCATGGAATCAGCCAAGAAAAGGCTCCATGCTGCTTTTGAGTTCTTCACGAAACTTGGTGTACATGAGCTCCTTTATACAGAGATACAGATTCAATCCACGTGGCTTTTTGACTCTTTCAAAACCCACAATGGTCACATTGACATGGTCATTGAATGTTGACATTCACACAAGACCTCTAAGACCAGTGTCCATGTTGCAACGTCTGCTGAACAGATTTTTCAAATTTTAATTTTTTAATTAAAAGCTGATATTTCCACATTTATTTACATTGGAGATTCATAATTTCACATGTGAATAATGGATATTCCTGTACTATACAATACAAATTATGCAAGTCTAGTACTTGCATGATCATTTAGTTGTGCATACCTTGCATGAATGAAGATGTTCTTTAGTTAAGAAACATTTCCAGACACCTTTTTTATTAGTCTTTTTTTTTGTCCTGTGTTGATTCTGTTGAACCTTGCACAAATGCACATCTGCTGCAAACTGGGAGAGTTATAATGGATAACTCATCACAATGAACTAGATATGTATTTCATATGACACATGTAATGACATCTGCTTGTGTTTGTAGGTGAAATATTACACATTTCATGACAGGTAATTGAATTTACTCAAACAAGTATTTTGTGACAGAATTGTTACCTGTAGCTGTTGGTCTGCTTGACAATGAGTATGTTGCAATGAAACAGTGTTAATAATAATTGGGGCTTTGGGGCATTTTCATTATTTTAAACTACCTTGTTTTGTTTCTCCTGTGCCTCTTGTATCTGTTGGAACCAATTTCCATACATTTAAACATGCATTTGTTAATGCTATTGTTTACCACTTCATCCCTATATTTAGTTGGCCGCCCCCCAATGGTCTATGCTTGGTCCTTTTTCTCTCTACACCAAATGTCTTTACTGAAAATGGCTGTGAGCTTGTAGATCTGCTCTCTTCAGTTATTAATTGCCTCAGAATAGGGACTATCTACGCCTCGTGGTTAAATATGAACATAAAATTCAACACACATACACATTAACCATCTTTCCCCAGGGATATGGCCCCAGAAGGATCCTGTCTAGAGGAGTCCAACAGGAACCTGGATGAGATGACAGATTTGGCACTTCAGCTGCAGAACAAGACTGGGCTTAAGGTTCTGTGGGTCACATGCAACCTGTTTGCTCATCCAAGGTGAGTTTTGTCTCTGTCTCAATGTAAATCCTGCATTATTAAATTAAATATGGGTTCTTTATATGGGTTCTTTCGTGACAAGAAACCCCTCAATATTCATAATGGCCCATCAGGGCAAGAGATTATGTCTTATTCATATCCTGGGATGCAACAGCCAAGAACACTTCCTTCTAATGCATAGGGATACTATTACTAATACCTCCCCCAGGTACATGAATGGTGCAGCCACCAACCCTGACTGCCACGTTCTGGCCTATGCTGGGGCACAGGTGAAGAAGGGACTGGATATTGCCAAGAAACTGGGAGCTGACAATTTTGGTAAGAGCAAGATGATGTCAAGTCACTCTGTGTAACTCCATTTATAGTCCTTGAATTACCAATGTTTTGACAAGCTACTCATTGTGTCCCAACAAATAATCATTCTGTTGTACTAAATGCACTGTTTATCCTCAGTGTTCTGGGGTGGCAGGGAGGGCTTCCTCTCCATACTGAACACTGATGTTGCTGCTGAACTTAAACACATGGCCAACTTTTTCAAAATGGCTGTCAGTAAGTAATGACACAAATTCTTTGTTACAGATTCTTACCATTGACATGGATTGTTTTGTACTGTACATACATACATACAGACAGACAGACAGACAGACAGACAGACGTGCACTTGTAGTTGAGTGTGATGTGATTTTTGTTCTCCCTATACCCAGAGTATAAAGAGAAGATTGGGTTGAAATGCCAGTTCCTCATCGAACCCAAGCCTAAAGAGCCTTGTAAACACCAATATGATTATGGTAAGATTTCACACATTGAAAGCAAAACGCAAATATTAGCCATAGAAGACACATGTTTCAAAGATAAAGCTGTGATGATTCATTCATTGATTTGATCTGTTGCTTGTGTATGTCGCTTCTAGATGCAATGACCGTCATTGGCTTCCTAAAGACTTATGGGCTGGACAGTCACTTTAAGTTAAACATCGAGCCCAACCACACCACTCTGGCAGGGCACTCCTATGAGCATGATATTGTCATGGCCTCTGCGTAAGACACCTTGACTACCTTATCATTCATACCATAAAATGTACTGTATGTAAAGTAGTGAATAATCTTGCAGAATGTTCAGAACTAAAGATGATGTGTGCAGTAACCATGTTTGATTGTAGGCACAAGATAATTATGATTTACTTTGCTAAATGTACCTGAATGTTTCTAGCAAGATGCCCTAAGGCCTAGAAGCAAGGTCGTGCTGAAACAACAGACTAACACAATATGTCCATATATGGGCATTCCCAGATATGGGCATAATAGCAAGTATCTCCATATATGGGCATAAAAGGGACAAGGACTGAATTCATTTGCATGTGCGGTTGCCGTGACGCAAGTCACATTTGCGAATGAATTCTGTCCATATATGGAGCGTGAGGCGTGACTGACGCACATGAGCTGCAGGCTTTCATAGTAAATGTGATATTCGAATACCAGTAAGACTCCCTAATCGGGAGATAAGCGACCGTTGGTCGCTTATCTCCACAAATAGGCCAAAAGTTTGTTTTACCAATTATTACACTCTATGTGAACATTTACATCAACAAATCCCAAGTACTATGCAGAACGACCCATTTCAAGTTTTTAATGTACAACAATATTTAGAAAATAGGTCTACAAGCTGACAGTCCTCGTCCCTTATATTCCCATAGGTTATATGGAGATCTCAGTGTTTGTCAGTCCTTGTTCATTTATGCCCATATATGGACATCTCTATATCTACTGTAACAGTCCTTGTCCCTTTATGCCCATATATGGAGATCTCTTAACTGTAAGTCCTTGTCCCTTTTATGCCCATATATGGATATTCCTGATGTCATCAGTATATGAACATATATGGGCTTTCTGATATGCCCATATATGGAGATCTCTTAACTGTAAGCCCTTGTCCCTTTTATGCCCATATATGGATATCCCTGATGTCATCCGTATATGCCCATATATGGGCTTTCTAATATGCCCATATATGGAGATCTCTGTATCTCCATATATGGGTATAAAAGGATACTTCAGGTCTGACATCAGGTTTGTTTATATTGGGTTGCTAGGTTTGACATCACAAACTCTATGGGCCATCTGACCTAGAAATCTATATTTGGGCATAGATGACTCATCGTGACCTCATCACACGTCGACCGCACGTGTGACGTGCGGTCGACCGCACGTGTGACCGACGGACGGCCGGTGGAGGTTTTCATACCAGTAAGACTCCCTAATCGGGAGATAAGCGACCGTTGGTTGCTTATCTCCACAAATAGGCCAAAAGTTTGTTTTACCAATTATTACACTCTATGTGAACATTTACATCAACAAATCCCAAGTACTATGCAGAACGACCCATTTCAAGTTTTTAATGTACAACAATATTTAGAAAATAGGTCTACAAGCTGACAGTCCTCGTCCCTTATATTCCCATAGGTTATATGGAGATCTCAGTGTTTGTCAGTCCTTGTTCATTTATGCCCATATATGGACATCTCTATATCTACTGTAACAGTCCTTGTCCCTTTATGCCCATATATGGAGATCTCTTAACTGTAAGTCCTTGTCCCTTTTATGCCCATATATGGATATTCCTGATGTCATCAGTATATGAACATATATGGGCTTTCTGATATGCCCATATATGGAGATCTCTTAACTGTAAGCCCTTGTCCCTTTTATGCCCATATATGGATATCCCTGATGTCATCCGTATATGCCCATATATGGGCTTTCTAATATGCCCATATATGGAGATCTCTGTATCTCCATATATGGGTATAAAAGGATACTTCAGGTCTGACATCAGGTTTGTTTATATTGGGTTGCTAGGTTTGACATCACAAACTCTATGGGCCATCTGACCTAGAAATCTATATTTGGGCATAGATGACTCATCGTGACCTCATCACACGTCGACCGCACGTGTGACGTGCGGTCGACCGCACGTGTGACCGACGGACGGCCGGTGGAGGTTTTCATACTAAACTGCGACCTTACGGTCGCAACTAAACTGCGACCTTACGGTCGCAATCAAAGTCACTATTCGACGTTCACCGAAGTCGAATATTCGCTTATTTAAATTTTTGTATTGTTTTCTCTTTAAAAAAAGATATAGTTTATAAAGCTTGGCTAGATAGGAAGTCATAAGAATGAGTTGTCAATGCCGGTGGATGAATTTGTTAATGCTCTATACCAGGGGTTCTCAAACCTTTTTTAGGCTGTGACCCCCAAAATAAACATATTTGAACTGGGGACCCCCACCCTGACAAGCACTTGGAATTGTAGGTATTACTTTTAATGTGACTCGGTTCCATAGCTAAATATTGTGAAAATGTTGCGAGGCGTTGTGAGCATGTAGATCGGCTATTTTCACAATGTTCGCCTCTTGTATACTTAATATTTAAAGATCACTACTCGTGAATGCCCTAACTTCTATCCTTGTTTTCTGCTGGCAGGTTTAACATGCTGGGCTCAGTTGACTCCAATACAGGCTCTCCTGACCTGGGCTGGGATACGGATCAGTTCCCCATGGACATCAAGAACACCACCTTGGCCATGAAGGTGGGACAATTAATACAATTAAAAATCAAAACAAGTAGAAATGTATTAACAAATTACTTTCTATGAAGAAAAATAAATAATTGGGTGACATGTGAAATAGTTCAACTGTTAATCCTGAACCCATGAGTCAGTGTTGCATTTAACAAAATATTGGTTGAATCAGAGAAAACAACAATATAAATCATGTTGTTTTGTAGTATCACTGAGTTTTAGCCTGCCATTGTATCTGATTAAGCAGTGTAGTATTGCATAAAAGCATTTGTTTGAAGGAAATTTATTTTCCTTTGCTTAATATAATCTTTTCCAGGTTATTATTGAACAAGGTGGCTTGCAGCCAGGGGGTCTGAATTTTGATGCTAAGGTACGTAGAGAGTCCACAGACCCTGAAGATCTGTTCATTGCCCACATTGGAGCCATGGATGCATTTGCCAGAGGGCTAAAAAATGCTGTACACATCATTGAAGAAGGGGTTATCACTAACATGGTGAAGGTATGTAGTGCCTGCTAATAATTCCCTCACTTACATACTATATATAATAATCATTATATTATATACATCCCATTATCATATGGTGTCTGCTGCATACTATTTTTGACCGCAGTACTGTGTGATTTGAACAGGAGCGCTACTCCAGTTTCAGCCATGGAATTGGACAGAAAGTGGAAGATGGAAGTGCATCATTAGAGGAGCTAGAGGTAATGCTTCACACCATCTTATCACTGTCTGTTTTGTCATTTATATCATTGATCTACATAAAAGTACAAATCAGGCTTTAGTCAAACATGGGTCTTAAGTACTTTACTCGTACCGTGCACTATAGAGTCGTCTGGCTTTTTATCGACAGATATCGATTAACTTTTTGTTTGTTTGAAGTTTTGTTTGGATTCAGGGCCATATTTGATTATTGTCCTGACTCAATAAAATGAAATCCTTAAAAAAAACTAACTCATTGGTTTCCCACCATCTAACACCATGTTATATAATTTGTATCAACATATTGAACAGTGGATGATGCTTCTACATTTTGATTTGTGCCCCCTAGTGGACACTAATATAGATAATGTAGCCAGCCCAGTAGCCACAATGTTGCTTCTGCTGCTCCATGTCACTGGACTTTGTAACAGTTACATGTTTCCTTGTGTCATTTCTTGTTTTCTGGAATAAACCATGGTTATAATGGGGAAAACACAATGTTTATTATATGTGTTAGGGTACATCTTAAACTGAGGTCATCAACAAGGAGATACACTGTAATTCTTTTGTTTTGTTATTAGGACTTTGTCAAGCAAAATGGAGAGCCAATGGTGACATCAGGGAAGCAAGAAAAATATGAAGCCATCTTTAATCACTTCATATAAAATACATTCTGTGCAAGTATTTGCCTATTTGACCTTTAAAGTAAAATCTGTGCAGATATAGCTGTGAAATAAACAATTCTGTCTGTTGGTTAATAGGAGAGTTACTGTAAATAGGAACTGTCTGTTAACAATAATATAGGCGTATTAATGCAGTTATAGCATTGTTAAAGATTGTTTGAAAAATGATAATAATGTTATTAACATTACATGTACTGTTGATTTAAAGTAGTCTAATTCCACAAAGGATGAAGGAAAAAAGCAGATATTTTTGATGTTTAGATTTCTAATCCGCATTTATTGTTCAGTTTTACTTAGAGGTACATTTAAATAGAATAGATAATTAAAACTGTCTCTATTTAGTTCATTTCAATCACAACACGTGGTGTTATTTTTGTATGCATGCTGTCTATTGAATCATAGCTTAGTTTTTCCATACATCTAGTAAATAGAGGAATGGAATGGTTTGGATTAAAGCTACAGGTGAGGTGAGGTAGCCTCGCGTAGCCAGGCTTACTCATCTGCGAAGAGAAAAGCAGGTGAATGTGTGTGTGGGGACACTGGACTGAAGTCAGTCGAGTCAAAATCCCATAGGCTGGAGAGATGGTCACGCTATAACTGGCTATTTGGTTGTCAAGTGTCAGTTTGTTACAGGGACGTGCTGGCCATTGGGAAAAGCGGGACAACTCCCGAACGGCCGGTTCATTCCCGGCCGGTCCAGGCTGGCCATTAGGAAAAAAATAAAAATAAAATGTCAGCATTCGTTCCATTTTAGGGGCTGGGCGGCCAAAAAAGTAAATCGTCATAGAAACCTCGTATCTCCAAGTTTCAAATGTATAATTTTTTTCGCAAAGCAAAGCCCTGCTTCATCATACAAGGCCGTCGCACAAAAGTAGTGAAAACAGCAACGACGAAATGTAATTCATGTAATTGGCCCACTGGCTTGTCACTGTTCATGATCTGAAATGGCAAATCTTTGAGTAGCAGCAGCAGCAGCGCTATAGAGAGAGATCTCTCTCTATAGCGCGCAATGAGAGCCTCTCCAACTCTTTTTCCCGGGCTGAATCGGGCCCAGCACGTCCCTGTTTGTTATATGTAGCGTCCGGGTTACAGACTTTACACCATTCATAGATTATATGTACAATTTCCGAACCCGACCCAAGATTTAGGGTAGGGTAGGGCCTAAAATGTATGCTAATTGGTCTGGCCGGGTAGGGCCTCGGGCTCAATGAAAAAGTATGAAAAGAGTAATGAGAACCCGATCATACCTGAACCCGACATTTAGGGTAGGGTAGGGCCTAAAATGTATGCTTACTAGTTGGGCTGGGTAGGGCCTCGGGCCAACCCAGTGAGGGCCAAGTTAGGGCCGGGCCTTAAACGTTAGGAGTTAACATGCCTAGCTACTTCTTTTAGAACTTCAGAGAACTTCTAAATTGCGTTGTTGGTCTCTCGGCTATGGATTGGTTACTATAACAACGATGTAGCCAATTCAGTGTAAGACGGTCTTTCTAGGCCAATGGTTCTCAACCCAGAGGGTTCCCTAAATTATTTTGGGGGGCCCCAGATGTTTAGATAAATGTTAATGTTGTTTTCTCACTCAACAGTAAACAAACCAACATACAGTATAAGTGTATACAGGGTATCTGCCCATTTCTAAAGTGACAGTTTAAGGATTTTAAAGACCTTTTTACTACTTCTCGTCAAACATTGGTCAAATTGTCAAATATTAGAGGCAGAAATTGTGAAAATAGCAGATCTACAAGCTCACAATGCCCTCACAAGGCGTTGTGAGCATGTAGATCAGCTATTTTCACAATGGAGTAGATCGAGGAGTCAAACTAAATTTAATGCCAACTCCTACAATTCCAAGTGATCGTGCAGGGTGGGGGGTCCCCAGTTGAAATATTATTTTGGGGGTTGCGGCCTGAAAAGGTTGAGAACCACTGCTCTAGGCCATGGGGTCTCTAGTCTAGACTGACGAAGAAGGGAGTGTATTGGTTGATTTAAGAGTTTATTAGAGGTTTGTATAGGAAAATCTGGGTACAGGACTGTAAGGTTCACATGTACGAAGTCAACTGAAAGGATAAAAACCACAAGAAAAGCTCTTGGCAACAGGTAACAACATAGAGGTATAATATAAGGGTAACAAACATACCACATTTAAACAGTAACACTGTTATGTAATACTTTTACAAGTAAAAGGCCTTATGTAAAAGTAAATAAGTATTGGCATCTAAATATACTTTCAATACCAAAGTAAAAGTAGTAAATTATTTTCGAGGGAGTAAAGAGGCTATACAATATTGCCCACTGAGGTGTAGGCCTATACAAATAGACATAGGCCTACTTCTACTCCCCAATAATGTCTTTAGTAGGCTACTTGAGTAAATGTACTAAGTTACTTTGCAACCAAAAGTACTGTACTGTACGAGTATTTCCAATTTGCAGTAGGCCTACTTTTACTTCTTGGAGTAGAAGTAAAAGTACGGAGATGGTGTAGACTACTCCACTACATCTCAGATATGAGATATTATACTTTTACTCCAATTATTTGAAAACTTTAGTTGCTAGTTACTTTGTAGATTTTGATTGTTGTGACAAAACATGAAGCACTTTTTCAGACCTACATACATTTAGGCAATTTGAAAATAGCCAATCTACAAGATCACAATACTCACAATGCTGTCGCATTGTGAGCTTGTAGATCTGCTATTTTCAAATATTTCATAACGAGCACATTATATTTTTGTTACTTTAATTACATAACAACACTTTTGTACTTTTACTCAAGTAAATGTTATAATTTCGGACTTTAACTTGTAACAGAGTAGCCTATTTCTATGTCGCAATATTGATACTTTTACCTAAGTAAAACATCTTAGTAATTGTTCCACCACTGAGGACGAGACGGATGGATGACATGTAGCCCTTTTGTAAGTTTTCCAGTGACATCACATCATACTAGCTGTGTGCCAGCCGGCCGTCCAACCAGAGGCGGAGGGTTGGCCCGGTGCCGCTAGAGGTGTCCAATGGGCGTGTAGCGTGAGCTCTGCTCACCCACATGTCGCTCCTGATTGGACGGTCTATGTGCAGGGAAGGAGGGCTGTGTGAAATCACCTAATGCGAAGTTGCCCGTGTTTCTCATTAGCATAATATATTCAGCATCCCTTGAACCGTCGGTCTGGTCTCACCGGTCTAAATTATGGATTAGGAAGACAAAAGCTATAACATTGTGTTTGTTGGTCAGCCGATTTGTTTTCTCTCAACGGCAGCACCTGGAGGAAGAAAACAAACAATGGGATTTTAATTATCTGGACTGCCTCTTCACGAATTTGGATTTATTATTCTGTCAGAATTTTATGTTGTAGAGATACTTATATATATAGCCTATATATATATATTTGTACCCACATTTTTGCTTATTTAAAACAATAAATAATAATAAAGATGTGGACTTTCCTGGGAATAGCAAGTTTCACATACCTTTACAAAAAATCCGACAGTGTCTTCACTTTTGCTCCCAAAGAGATTGTAATGGCTGCAGTAGTATTTCTTACCGTTGGCTTGCTACTATCATATATCAGCTATTTTCATGGGCAGAAACTCAGAATATCACAGGTGCTCAGTTTTCCGCTGGAGCTTCTATCATCCTTGCCTATTATCAATAAGGTTATTCCACACACTTCAACTGAGAGCCGCAACAGTGCTGAGAGTACTGCTACAACAAAGGTAAGATGTTTTATAATGCCTAACCTAGTTGCCAGAGAGATCACACATAGGCTAATAAACTAAATATGAAAGTGTTTTGTTTAGGTTGAGGTTGGGGGGGGGGGGGGTTAAACTAATCAAAACTAAAAATCATTGATGGGGAAAAAAGAAAAAAAAAAAACGTAGGCCTACATTATGTAATGTCTTGTGTATTCTACTGTATAATGCATTCAAAGACTCAATCTGGTCTATGACAGCTATTTAAAGGAGTAGTTCACCCCCAAAATGACTTTCCTATTGATTACTCATGCCATGGAGACTTGAGTTCAATAATATTTTTTGTTTTTTGTCGCATTCCTAAGACGACATTTTGATTTCAATAAATGTATCCCCATTGATTCCGGATGGGAACCCAAATGCATTTGGGTCTCCATCCGTAATTAATGGGGGCAAATTTATTGTCAAAGAATATTGTACCCAAGTCTCCATGGCATGAGTAATCAATAGAAAAAGGTCAATTTGGGGGTGAACTACTCCTTTAATAATCTAATCAATAGAAAAAAAATCCTTTTGGGGGTGAACTACTCCTTTAATAATCTAATCAATAGAAAAAAGTCATTTTGGAGGTGAACTACTCCTTTAATAACCTTTTTCTGCATCTCTTTATTTCACTTCAACCATTTCCTCTCTCCAGGGCCAGGGCAGGAGGAAGAGGGTTAATGTACAAGACTCCTCGGCCACGGAGACAAACCGGGAAGACGCCGCCTCTGTTGACCCAGAGCCTGATGTGGTGATAATTGGGGCCGGGGTGCTGGGGTCTGCTATGGCCACTGTGCTGGCCCGGGACGGTAGGAGGGTGACGGTGGTGGAAAGAGACATGAGGGAGCCTGACAGGATAGTAGGGGAGCTACTGCAGCCAGGAGGATACCGAGCCCTCACAGCACTGGGACTGGAAGGTCAGTAATGTGAGACTCAAGCTCAGGGGCGTCACCAGGGGGGAAAAGTGGGACTGAGTTACCAGGGCCCAAGGTGGAGGGGCCTTAATTATTTTATACTTTAGCTACTGAAAAATAGCAGATATACAAGCTCACAGCGCGGCACCGAATGCTGCGCTGTGGTAAATGGTGCATTCATATAGCGCTTTTATCCAAAGCGCTTTACAGAGATTGTGCATTACATTCACCCATTCACGCACACATTCATACACCGGTGGCGGAGGAAACCATGCAAGGCACCAACCTGCTCACCGGGAGCAATGTGGGGTTCAAGAGTCTTGCCCAAGGACCCTTCGACATTAACTCAGGGGAGCCTGGTTCGAACTGGGAACCCTTCGGGCTCTAATAACGGTTTCTCTAGCTCTGAGCTATGCCGCTGTAAGCTTGTAGATCTGCTATTTTTGTGAGAATGTCATGAAAATGTGTTCAAATCTTTAAATATATGTATTTTTTAACATTTGTAACTCAAATTTTGCTTCTGGGGGGTCCCTGGAACGAAATATTTTGAGATGGGGGTCCGTGGCCAAATACATACCATTTTGGGGGTCCTTTACATGCGAAACGTTTGAGTACCACTGACATAGAAACATAGGTTTTTCAAAAAGACCTTAGAAGGATTTGAAATATTCTACAAGCTGCGAGCTTGTATATCTGCTATTTGTTCAATAGTTAAAGTACCCAGGGCCCAGGATTTGGTGCGACACCCCTGCTCCTGCTTATATAACACTAGTCATGTGAAAGGTTTGTTCAATATTGATGAGACTCGTTTTCATTTTCGGAGGAAAATCTGCTATGGGCAAGAAATGTCCATGTTCTTTTAACCATACTTTGTTAAGATTGGGTTTCATTTGCCCTGTAGGCCTATTGATACATGTAGGGCCTACTAAATAATAATAGGAAAACTGTTTTCCAAAATTAATATTATTCTTTTTAAATATATTAGGTTGCTCTGTGCAATTTTTAAATGCCTACAGTAATCTTTACAATGTCTCTATAATTAGTATTTTCTATAATTTATGCCTCAACCTCAGTGTTTTCTGAATGAACATTGAGAAGCTGGTGTTCTTTTACTTCAGGTTCAGTGGAGGGCCTGGATGCCCACACAGTGAACGGCTATGTGATCCACGACATGGAGAGTAGCACGGAGGTGGAGATTCCCTACCCTCAGGAAGACAAGCACATCCAGTGTGGACGGGCCTTCCATCATGGACGCTTTATCATGGGACTGAGGAGAGCCGCCCTTGCAGAACCAAAGTAAGTGTGATGCCAATTACATGAGACATCTTGTGGGCGTGGTTTTCCGGTGCCACGTAAAATCGCCCATTCATTTTTCCTGTAGAGATTTACAAGAATATTTATATCAATTAATTTAAGCCTAGAATCAAGCCATCCAGGATCCTGGTGAATCATGACCATAAAACTTTTGATTGAGTGGAAAGAAATAATTATTGAAAACTGCTAAACAAAAGATTATTATTAAATGTAGTATATCATATAATGAAATATTAAAACATATATTTTCTCAGAATCAAAGGTTTTATGGTCGTGATTCACCAGGATCGTGGATGGCTTGATTCTAGGCTTAAAATAATGATATCAATATTTTTTGTAAATCTCTATGGGAAAAATGAATGGCCATTTTATTTTTTATTTTACCAGAAAACCATGCCCACTGCTATTCCCTATGGGCCTATATGTCTTCATGTTGGGTGGAGAGTTGGTTTACCTGACTAGTGCTTTACTCCCCCCTAGTGTCACAATAGTAGAAGGCACTGTGGCAAGTTTGGAAGAGGAGGATGGTTGTGTGACTGGAGTCCAGTACAAGGATAAGGAAACCGGAGACATCAAAGTGAGTAGAAGAAACTTGTAGCATGACATATACTATCTCATTACTTGAAAAATATCCACCCAAGTGGAAAACACCATAGTAGGCTACTCTGTGATGTTGAAAAGGTTGTTAATGTCTGTGTTTGTGATTTGATATTCTTTAAGTAATGGGCCTTCCCCCAACACAGGTTGAGATGATTATGTGATGTGAACGTACAAAAAGTGGGGCGTATAGCCGTATACCCCCAATTCTCACTATTTATTTGCTCTGAGGAAGGCTGATATCCGAAACGCTTTAGCCAGAATAAAAGATTTCGCATCTGAACCTATTCTTATTTAGGAGTGCCTCTTGGGTGGTTATTTTTCAATTTGTTGTTTCTGTAGCTGAGCAAGTAGCATTCAGGGGAAGCACACCTGCTCTATATCCAAATGATCTCATTACATTGCTCTTATATCCCAAATCCTAGTGTAAAACTATAATGTAAATCTACTGCTTCTAGTTCTAGCCATCTTAGATGCTATACATAGCCCAGGGAGTAGTTAGGGTTTAATTCAACTCAGGGAGAATTCAACACATGTAGTAGACCCGGGGCCAGGGGCCGAACCAGGGACCTTCTGATTCCCAGACACTAAGACAGCCTTTATGACAACCCCATTCAGCTATGGCCACCCTTGAACAAATACGTGCGAAAGCAATCCCCCACTACCAGTCATTATGCAGTCGACATGGCCTGAATGGCTATGCTTCCCTCTGGGTGAAAGTCCTTAGTGATCAACGTGTCTCCCCTACCAGGAAGATGTCTTGTAGCATCTTATATTGCAGTAGTAGCTCATGATGGACCTCTCCAGGCAAGAAGTAATACAGAATGTAGTTGATTGACATAAGTTCTTGACCTTGTCTTCTGTCTTTAGAAAATCCATGCTGCACTCACTGTGGTGGCCGATGGCTGTTTCTCCAAATTCAGAAAGAGCCTTGTGTCTGGAAAGGCTCAGACATCTTCTCACTTTGTTGGATGCCTCATGAAGGTAAAGCTGTGTTTTGCTCAAAGTATTGTAATTTGTTGATGAACATCGCCTACAGGTATATACACTGTAAATACAATTCTGAATAACCACATCTTTTATTATCTTGCCCCAGGATGCTCCCCAGTTCAAAGCCCACCATGCTGAATTGGTCATTGCCAACCCCAGTCCTGTTCTTATCTACCAAATATCTTCCTCTGACACCAGAGTATTAGTGGACATTAGGGGGGAGATGCCAAGAAACCTCACTGAATACATGGCTGAGAAGGTGTACCCTCAGCTGCCAGGTAAAAGAGTTAAAACTTTCTTCTACTCATGGAAATTAGGGTGACCAGACGTCCCGGTTTGGCCGGGACTGTCCTGTTTCAAGCTGCGTGTCCCGACAAATATCTCTAAAACACTAATATGTCCCGGTTTTCTACATTCACTATTATTATTATTATTCATTATTATGTTCTTTTCATGAAAACATGCTCACCTAACCAATTAGAAACATGAACAAATACATTGTGTGTCTGTATTCAATGCTGAGGCTGTTTGTCAATCACTGCCTGTATGCAACCCTGGGGTGCGCATGTGTGTGTGCACGAACGTTAGAGAATGGGCACGCGTGTGCGAGGTAACGTGCACCTTGCTTTTAGAGTCCCAGTTTTAGGCAACAGTGGTTCGTGTCCCAGTTTGAGCGGCTGAAAATATGGTCACCCTGATGTAAATGCCAACTAACCCTAAACTATTGCCATACTAACCGTAATGTTGGGATACAACAGATGTGTCAATGCGTGGCATTTACTGCATTGCTTACTATGCGCTTGGAAGGATCCAATTCATGTAAATTGTAAAGCTACACAGACAAGGAGATAGCATGAGCCTTCTCTCTCTGTTAGTATGTTCTGAAATAGTAACGGTCAATTGTTCCCCCATATCTGCCCGTATATTATATTGTTAACAATACCACACAGTACTGAAGATATTGCTCTGTAGAAAAGTCAAAGAGGCCATGACATTCGGCATAGGTTAAATTGTGCGATTGCTGCACCAGGATGTCAGTCAGGGGTTTATTAAAATCATTTTTTTCATAGCTCAGCTATTAGATGACAACATTAGAGTATACTCGCTTTGGTGTTCATAGCTGGATCCAATTAATCTTAAATATCTCATCCGCAACATCAAAGCGATGTGCTCCTGTAACCTTAATAGAGGGACAGTGGAAAAGTAATTTTAATGTATCAATGAATTCATACTTCCAAGTCATAAACCTAATGTGCCCTGCATGCTCTAAACATATTTATCCCCTGTTGAATAGCTGAATGGTTAACATGATTGTGGGTTCTTTCTCTGTCTTTCTCTCTCTCTCTATATATATATATATATATTTCTCTTTACCTCTACCATCAGAACACATAAAAGAACCTTTCATGGTGGCACTACAAAATGATCGTCTCAGGTCTATGCCTGCTAGCTTCCTCCCACCCTCGCCGGTCAACAAGCCAGGTAGCAGAACATTACTATACTACTACTGAATGTAATTTTGGGATATATCGTTTATAGATATGTATGCACACACAAAACATGTATCGCATGATCACTGAATCATTGAACTTTAATAGTATAGAGTTTGTTGAAAAGAATAAAGTCTATATGTCCAGTCTAATGTGATCTAGTCTGCCATATTCTGTAAGATACTGTAAACATTTAAATTGATTTTTGAAATATTGGAAAGCTCTAAAACCAGATTTGTGTGGGTGTACTGTTAGACTAGTCAGCACACGCTGGTGAGAGAAATGACATTTATTTAATCAGTAATACAGCCGTATTTGTTTTTATAAACAGACAAAAGATTATAATTCTTCTTTACAAATATTGTAAAAGTTCAAACCTGAACTGTGCTACACAAAGGGATGAGAAAAGTAACTACTTATGTCTGATGACTATGACGTTTTTGCTTATATTATGCTACGCATTTTGACATAACGAGTCGCTGTTTTTGTGAGCGACACGGTCATACGACAAAGTATAAACCAGGCTTAAAACAGCACCCTGCCATTTCCAGGCGTCCTTCTACTGGGAGACGCCTACAACATGAGGCACCCGCTGACAGGAGGAGGCATGAGTGTGGCCCTCAATGACGTGCGCATCTGGAGGAGCCTGCTAGAGAACATTCCAGAGCTCTACGACGACAGTGCTATGCTGCAGGTATTCACAGAGTCTGAATGAGTTTAAGAGTAGAATGGGTAATTGTTGTAGCAGTCGTTAGATGTTAAGTGTTGCATGCTGGAGTCAAAGCAGGTTTGGCCCTTGAATGCATGCACACCTTGACGTTTCTAAACAAGAAACCTGTCTACTCTATACAACTATGTGCAGTGAAATGTTGGTGTGACATGCTTTGCAAAAACTAAATACCCCAATACAAGTAAACACTTTAGCAGCAATCGTAAATCGCACAACAGTCCCTGCTGACAGATGCCGCCCCAGCCCCTTGGAGTACATGCAATGACCAATATCATCCTCCCCTCCCAGCCTCCCTCCACCAATTGTGTTCGTGTAGACTGTACACACTCAACAAAGCCGGGTGCACCACGGATTCAACCCACAACCTCTGTGGTGATTGTACGATAGTTCTGACTATTGATTTTAGGATGAATATACTCTGGCTTTGATTTGTACATTTTAGTAACGACTTAGAATATTGTATACTACAGTATACTCAAACTACAAAAGAAATGGCTGATTTTCAAGATCAATGCTTGTGACCTTGTATATGTGACATTGTTGCTTTTTTATTATTATTTGAGAAATAAATTAAATTTGAATTATAACAAATTGGGACACCAAAGTTAACGTGGTTAATACATTTTGTAATTAAAATGTTATCCTGACATGTTATCCTGTTTGCTCTAAGAAAAGAAATGTGTGATATTACACTGAGCATTTTTCTTTTTTCCTCTATAGGCAAAGAAAAAATTCCACTGGGAACGCAAGTCATCACATTCCTTTGTGGTGAACGTGTTGGCCCAAGCTCTGTATGAGCTGTTTGCAGCCACTGATGGTGAGTCTCCTCTGTAGTGAAATACACCTGGAATATAATGACAAAGATTTTTTACATTGAACGGGTTTATCACAGGTTTTTATTCTTGTTGGTAATCAATGGATAGTAAAAGTGAAAGTGTTTTCCAGCAGCAGTACAATAAGTTGCCTTGGGAACCAATGATTCCCGAGCCATATCCTATCTCCTGTTTCTATAGCATTAGGTGGCTTCATGTACAAGTACGTCTCCTCTCCTGGACATAATGGTAGTATTTCACAGGGACTTACTTGAAGCTGAGTCTTTGATATGACCTGGCTGCTGAATTGAACCCGATGTGTAACGTGTACAATGTATTACTGACAACCGGATGTTTGAAAAGGATTTCAATTGCAGCATAACGATATTATTTTGTAACATGTCTGTTTTTGTTTTCTCCAGATTCACTTCATGATCTTAGAAAAGCCTGCTTCCAGTACTTCAAGCTTGGTGGAGAGTGCATTGCTGGGCCTATTGGGCTTCTGTCAGTGTAAGCATCATAAGATTATGTCTTTAATTATGATATAAGAACATGATACAGTATTACTGTGTTAATTACTTCATTCAAACAGATAAACCACCTCATTACCTGCGTTAGTTCTCCCACTGCCATGACATAATGTTCTGATTAAAAGTGTGAGTTTGCATCCACATTTTAATGAGTGATTTTCCTTTACTTTCACCAGGCTGTCGCCCAAACCAATGACTCTTATCGGACACTTCTTCGCTGTGGCCTTGTATGCTATTTACTTCAACTTCAAGTCAGAGTCCTGGAGCACCAAACCCCGAGCCTTATTCAAGAGCGGAGCCATCCTGTACCGTGCTTGCACAGTCATGTTTCCCCTCATCTACTCTGAATTCAAGTACCTGGTGTATTGAGTTCTCCTTGAGAGATCCAGATGGACATGGACAGTTACTTTTGAGTAATCTCCCAGCTGTTGGTCTGTACAGATTCAGAACCATAGTTAACTGGCAACGGACCAAATAAAACATGAAAATGTAGCGTTTGGCAACAGTGTTCATGTTATGCCCATCCACTGAAAAGCTAGTGCTGCTGTTTTTAATTATGACTGTATTTTTTTATTGTATGCTCCTGTCTTCTCCAAGTTAGGTTTGACATGAAACCATAAGAGATGCCTTGGTTAAATACATGAACCACTTAAGCCTTATTCCAAAAAAACTAAAAACATATAGTCTGCAGAAAGTTGTAAAGGTCCAGCTGAATGCCTTGCTGTCATTTTGATTTTAAGAGTGTTACCCTGTTTGTAGGGTATCACATTTATGACATGGTCATAATGTGATATGTATTTTATATCAAAAGGCAATATCTGAAGAACTTATTGTTGTTTCATTGGGGTGGACCTCATGTTTTTCCAAATGTCCTTTTAATGTGTACATAGACTTTCTGCCTTCCAATGAGTACAAGGGATTCTTTTGTGACCAGTTCTAACCTGTGATACTTGTTTGGCATGGAGGTAATGTCAAAAGACTAATCGTAGACAGGATTCCTCTCTTGTGTTTTCCGCTAGCATAATTAAAATACTATGTAATGTCAGTAAAATACATTCATGTCTGCAATATGTTTTTGATTTGTTATGTATACAAGTTAACACCTTATCTGAGGGGTAACCCTAAAGCCAGTGAATGAAGCTCAGCTGTTCATTCTCCTCTGAGTTGACACGGATAGGAACAGGATTATCTCACTGCCTTTACTGTTGTACTTGTGCTGTTCATTGATTGATTGATGCTGATTGATATTTTGATGTTTAATAAATGAGTTTTATAAACTTATGCTGTCAAAATTGTGCCATATTTCACTACATCGTCAATAATCCAAATATAATAAAGATACATAGATATCATTGACCTACATCACGCAATGTCAGAAATAAGCCATACAGTGCTACAGTGTTGTTGGAAATAAGCAAATTGCCAGTAAGAAAAAGTTATAAGATGGAGAATCTTTGCAGAAAAACTGATTTATATCATCAAAATGTTGTACCTGTTGATCATCAACTTTTCTATGCCCACTTTCAGTTCTAAACTAAAGTAGATAAATACTGTACATCTGTATTAAATCACAATATTACCAAATGTAGCCTACCTTAACCACACTTAATAATGTTAAGCATATAATAATGACCACATATTCTTTGCCAAGAATGTAATGCTGCAAAGGCTTATTCAAATAGTGCTCTTGTAATTGCTTTTAATTTAAAACTCAAGTGGCTGAGGCTAGGATAGGACACCTGTTAAAAATCAAAACTCTTTCACAATAGCTGGAATCCTCTGAGGACAATTTGTGTATTTTGCCCATATCGCACAACATATCAGAAATAGAAATGATAACCCATGTGATTGCCTTAAAATTACATGTAACAGGACCCTCTGGGTCATGCAAATGAACACTTACAGATTGAGTTAAATCAACATTTAGTATTCTTTCAGGATTAACATTCAGGATTTATTAATCAAAGATAATAACAACAATGATATATAATACAATAAAACAATAATAATATAACAACAATTCAGTCATTGCAAAATGTTATACAAATGTGTCCCAATATTTTCATCTACTCCATAGTCAACAGGAATTTTTTAAGAGATCAGTCTCATATACAGCTAGTTGGCGTTGGTGGGCGTGTGCATGGTGGCTCTCCTCTCTTTCTTTTCCTGGGCCAGTGTTCTGTTTGTTGGTGAGCTTTTTGACAGAGCTACCACAGCTAGCTGGATCTCCTGGATTGTGTGCGGCTGGTCAACCATTTCCACCGCATGGTACCAAAACGTTTCAGACTTGAAAAGCTGGTCTATCAAGCTGAGTGTCTGGCCTGTGCTGCCCCCATCCTCACCACCTCTCCTCTCCTGGCTCACCTCCCAGATGGTCTTGACCCACATCTGTTTGGCCTCCATACTAGATGCCTTGAGTACAGTTTTGTGAGTACAGAGAGGTTCCATATTCAAACCCCAGTCTACCTGTAGTTTGATGATGGATTACTTTGCAATGTTCTTTGTAAAGATATGCATTGGGCACCCAAAGTCAGGGCTGCCAACATTGGACTGTCAGAATCCAGGAGATTAGAACTGTAACTTTACTAACTGACGGTAAACATAAAAGGACATATTTATAAAGTGTTGTAATGATGGTGTGGTGGTCTAATCATCAGACTCTATGCACAGGCGGAGATTCCATGTTCAAATACCAGTCTTCCTGGAGTTCACTGTTGGAGTCTTTCAACTTAAGTTTAATAATTGAAGGGTAACATACAAATAACTCTTCAACAATGCTAAAACCCACACCACACCATTGCATGTCATGCAACTCCTTGCAACAAAACTATTTTCAGGTCAACAGCACTTGATCTATTATCAGACTCTCAGAGATGTTCAAATCTCTGTTCTACAGTTCAATGGTTTGAAGCGCTTCAACAGTAGTATTAAGAGTAACAGGGGTCAAAAGTGACTGAGGTATAGTATGATGGCCTAATCATTGGACTCTCAGCATTGAGACCTGAATTTAAGTCCCATTTGATCTGTGGTTCAATGTGTGCTTACCAATTAAAAGCTAACATAGGCCTACTAAAGAACATTTCAACATTACTAAGAGATGTGTTACTGAATGGTGCAGCACACATGTCTGAGTGGTGGTGTAATGGTCTAAGCATCTGGTTTTATGTGCTACCAGTCCTTGTTCAAATCCCACGCTTCCTATTATTCAATGGTGGAGTAAGTGGAGTTTCAACTTAACTTTACTAACTGAAGACAATCATACAAAACAACTCTTGAATAGTAAGATACAATTGCATTAAACAAACTGAGTTATTAGTAGATGTCTAATGTTTACAGAGATTCCATGATCAAATCTCAGGCATCATGGTAATTAATTGCTATTTTTGGCATAACATAGAGAAGACAATATCACTTGTTTCATGAGTTATAGGCTACAGCCATCCAGAGATGGGGACTCGAGTTAAAGACGAGTGAACTCGAGTCGCGTTTTTGGAGACTCGTCACTCGACTTGGACTCGCCCCTCAAAGACTCGAGACTCGACTCGACTCGACTCGAGCTCATAAGACTCGTGAACAATCTTTATTTTAAGCACTATAATGCATGACAAGCCCGACAAATATTGGCCTTTACTTCTCCTTTCTTCTTTCCTCTCTGGTGCCACAGACACAGCCGTCTGCATGGACCTTTCATCGTAAGATTTAAATATTAAAACGGCGAAATAAAACACACATGTTTAGCTCATCATCAGCTATTTTACTTCAGCTAACTTGGTATTTATGTGACTCGTGAGTCGTGACTCGACTCGTGACTCGTGATGAAAGACTCGTGACTCGACTCGGGCTGACCCACTAAAGACTCGACTCGTGACTCGAGATCAAAGACTCGTGACTCGGACTTGACTCGAGATCAAAGACTCTTTTACATCTCTGCAGCCATCTAAACACTTCAATTTCAATCCAAAAGCCATAATTCAATGATGCACAAAGACGTTGTTATGATGTCTTTTCTATAGCCTCCAATACCCAGATTTTTATTTAGCATTTTCCTCTCTGTCCACTTTTTTGGGGGATTTTGGGACTCACTTTTCTCCGGGTGTTTCGCCTTGATGGGACTCACTTTTTCCCAGGTGTTTCGCCTTGATTTTGGGACTCACTTTTTGAGCGGTGGTCACAACGCTCCTATACGTGGCCGTGTGTGTGGGTCTGTCTGTCTGTCTGTCTGTCTGTCTGTCTGTATGTAGCCTACAGTACCTTTTTTGACCACACATGTTAAGGGAGGGGCGCTGTTGTTCAGGCCAGACCAGACACACCAGACACGCACGCACGCACGCACGCACGCACGCACGCACGCACGCACGCACGCACGCACGCACGCACGCACGCACGCACGCACGCACGCACGCACGCACGCACGCACGCACACACACACACACACACACACACACACACACACACACACACACACACACACACACACACACACACACACACACACACACACACACACACACACAAGGATGGATACCAGCGGCGGCCTGAATGACATATTTGTTTTGCTGTTGCGCAGCCTCCACGACCACCGCTCAGTTCACACGGGTGTGATTTTTTGGGGATTTTGGGACTGACTTTTCTCCAGGTGTTTCACCTTGATGGCGACTCACTTTTTTCCAGGTGTTTCGCCTTGGTTTTGGAACTCACTTTTTGGGGGATTTTGGGACTCAGTTTTCTCCGGGTGTTTCGCCTTGATGGGACTCGCTTTTTTCCAGGTGTTTCGCCTTGATTTTGGGACTCACTTATTTCCGGGTGTTTCGCCTTGATGGGACTCACTTTTTTCCAGGTGTTTTGCCTTGATTTTGGGACTCACTTTTCTCCGGGTGTTTAGCCTTGATGGGACTCACTTTTTTCCAGGTGTTTCGCTTTGATTTTGTCGCCTTGGTGGGACTCACTTTCTGGCTACAATGCCTTTGCCTTAACCACTAATCCATGATGGTTTTGGTCTCTTGCACATTTTCAGTTAAAGATTAGATAAAGGTGCAAGAGTAAGATAAAAGTTGACAGAATGCTCTGCTGGAGTTGAACCAGAACCCTATGGGTAGCTAGTCAGGGATCTTACCACTACACCACTGGAATCTGTATCTTGCATCTTTAAGACTAGATAAAGGTAAAGTTTTGAACCCATAACCTATAAGGACTGCAGCTTAACCACTAGTCTACTGAATTTAACACATGATCTGTTCAATTTTTCAGTTTTTAATGAAAGATTAAGTTACTAGAGCCAGACAAAACATGGGAAATGTTCTTGCTATTCATCCTGATTAACCACTGCATCAAAAATCCAGGTATAAAAATAGGAAATAAAGAAACAAATAAACAACAAATGGTTTTGCTTGTGGTAATGGTTCAAACTTGAAAAACACACCTAGTGGTTTTGAACCGAGAACCTTCAGATAATAAGCTTAACCACTGCTCCACCCCACAGGTGGTCCACCATGGACCTCCTGACAGTAAGTCTAATTTCCTACACTTTAAGGTTTCTCTTGCATTATTTTCACTAAAAGATTCGATAAAGGTGCACGAGTAATGTAAAAAATGGCAGATATCTATGCTGGGTTTGAACCAAGGACTTTAAAATTGCAAATTCTATGTCTTTACCACTGCACCAACTGTAGTTTGT
Organism: Nannobrachium achirus; assembly: GCF_963921795.1. Taxonomy (NCBI): domain Eukaryota; kingdom Metazoa; phylum Chordata; class Actinopteri; order Myctophiformes; family Myctophidae; genus Nannobrachium; species Nannobrachium achirus. The sequence goes on from NC_137811.1 coordinate 53,163,850, forward strand.
ACTTATATTCTTCTCTTGTGTGTTGTTCAGTGTAAGATAAGATACAATATAAAAGATCCAGGTAAAAGTTGGAGAATAGTTATCACTGGTTTTGAACCCAGAACCTTCTATACTGAAGGTCTGCATCTGAACCACTACAGCATTGAAGTTAACACTTTTCTGGGTTGGAACGTCGCTGTTCCTACATACGTTAACCGAGCAACTTGATTCACAATTCAAAAATTACACCTTACTGTGGACATGCATGCTTGAGATTTTTACTTTGAAAGCACATAAGGAGGAGCGCACACCTAAGTGAGTGAGGTGCTGACCACGCAGATAACAATGGATGAGAGGAAAGAGGCCGCACACTCTTCAGCCACGATGCAAATAATTTATTTACCAACGTTTCGACTGTTGCCAGTCTTCATCAGGGTTTTTTACTTTGAAATCATTTCTAGTTTTTGAAATATTTAACTTTAAGTGCCCAATGCATTGTCAATGACAATGTCCTTTTAAAGGAGAGAAAAACCAAACCATGAGTGTTCATTGCTCAAATGCAGAGGAGCTAGGATTTGATCCTCATGATGATGAGTCAAGAGCTTTTCCAACAGCGCTACCATAACTCAGAATGTCTTAGCGCCCAATGCAAATGAAAAAGAAAATTCAAAAGTAGTGCATCATTGAACTATGGGAAGACTGGGGTTTGAACATGGCACCTCTGAGCTGAAGAACTAATCATTAGACCACTATACCACCTCTCAGGCTCTTTTAGCAAATGTCTCTTATTTAACATCTACTTTTTTCGCAGGCTAGAATAGAAATAGAAAAAAGAAAAGAAAGAAAAGAAAAAAACACTTCAAAACACTAAGAGAGCTGTGCCCTGAGTTTCTCACAGGTAGTAAAGTGGTCTCAGGCTGGATTAACCATTGGGCCGGTGGGGCAGTTGCCAGGGGCCCTTGGCTCTCAGGGGCCATAAGGAGTTATGGTGGAGGGGCCCTAAAATCAGCCAGGGGCCCTCGCAAGGGTTAATCGGTCCCTGGTCCTTCCTGTCCACAAAGCAAACTTAAGCCCCTAGTCGACTGCAGCTTTATAGCGCCACACTACACCACATACAAATATCTACATTTTCCATTATACAAAAGTACCCTTATCATTAAGAAACAAATTGACCCTTTTAACTGTGATTATAATACAATATACATTTGTATTACAACTATCCTAATTATAATACACTATAATGTATTATAAATGTGATTATAATACACTATAAAGTATTCATGTATTACTATGATAACTATAATAGATTATAATAATGGTTATAACACAATAGAATCTATTATCATGTATTACAAATATCCTGGTGGTCTAAATGAAAAGTCAGTGAGTCATTATGAAGTGTTTGGCCGTTTGGCCTAGCTCAGACCTACTGGAGTGGATACTTTTTAGTACCACGTTTAGTACCACTTTCACACCACTCTACCCAGGTCCTTGTAGTGGAAAACCTGGCACAAGTGGGCAGTGTGGAGTGGTATGGTGTTGGGCCATATCAGTGGAAAAAGGGCTTTAGAGGGGTCCTCCTGTCCAATCTGCTCTGTCACGGCTAACTCAGATGTTAGTTTGTTTTTGTACTGGTACCTGGTAATGCCAGTCTTTCATCTCCTTGCCAGAGTCTTTCATCTCCTTGCTGAATACATACCAGTGTGTTTTTAAACAAGAAGAGGTGGTAGTTGTGACCCTTCCGGCTGAGCGACATGTGACCCGCCCTACGCATGAAGGACCTGGAGTTTCACAACACCTGGCAACTGTCGTGCAGGATAAAGTCCCCCAGCACATCCAGGTTCTCATCAACCCCCTCCAGCATGGCAATGTTCATGGCATCGTTGGCTTTCTTGAGAACTCCTTGCATCACCTCCAAAGCGTCCCTAATATCTCCTCCCTCTCCCTTGGCACAGCAAGACAACAATTCTTTCAGCAGGAGTGGCTATTTTGTAATTCTCTGGACCGTCTTGAGGAGGTAGGAGTCCAGAGAACTGGCCAAGCTCAGCAGACCACAAGTTTGTGCTGAATTGTGCCGTAAATTTCATAATTTGTGCTGGTATAATTTCTGAGATATTTTAAGTTATGTTTGCTCCAGTTTTTTGGCTCCAAATCAGAAAAGAAGGTTCTCATTCTTTAGTGCTGGACGTGCTCTAATTTGTGCCTTTGAAATCATCAATTGTTATGTGTGTGTGTGTGTGTGTGTGTGTGTGTGTGTGTGTGTGTGTGAGAGTGAGTGAGACCTTATTTATGAATTAGCAGATTTAGCATTGTAGAGCAGCAGTATTTGATTGTAGAACATAAGAGCAGTACAGTGGTGGTGTGTAGAATATCTCAAAGAAGTGTCACTGACAATTAACCCAACTGCCCTAACCCCAAACTTTAATTGTACAATATCTATGGCATTCTCCATAATACATATTTGATCATGTGGCAATTAATACTTATTATTGAACATGACAATGACAAATCTCTAAGATACAGTAGATTAGAACAGATTAGAACAGTATTTTCCAAACAGGGACTGGTTTTTGGGTCATGCTGCCATTTTTATGGGTTGTGACTCATGGGTAAATATCCCATCATTCATTATTATTAAAGTGCTTTTGTAAGTGTGGGTCCTGGGGAGATAGGCCTACTACAGATATCTTTTGGGTCTTGGATTAAAAGGTTTGCAAACCATTGGATTAGAGCACTGAATAGCAAGTGTCATCTCTTTCTTTTTTGGTGTGCCAAAAGTGCTTTACCACACAAATAAACGTGTCTTCTTTTTAACCAGAGAAGTGTTTTACATCATTAAAGCAACACAGGATGTTTTGGTTTTACTCAGTGACATCAAAATATTTGACTTGTGCCTTCCTCCTGGATATTTCATTCTACTGGACTTGATGCCTGGGATCTTTCCTGTGGATGTATTTAACCTGAGTTTGTGTGTGTGTGTGTGTGTGTGTGTGTGTGTGTGTGTGTGTGTGTGCGTGTGTGTGTGTGCGCGCGCTATATATATTATACTTTGCTAAATACAGATGTCAAACACCTACAATAGCTTATCTACAAGCTCATAAAAGATACCGGTACACTGATAATATATGACCACTAGATAGAGCACACTACTAATGTAAGGATTACATAGCAAAACTGAGGCAAATCGAAAATCATGCCTCAGACAAAAGTTAATTTGCTGTGTTTCAGCCTTGAAATTCAGGTGAAGCTATTGTGGAATAACAATGACTCACTTGACTTATTCCACCATCTAAGGCTAGGGCTCCACCAAAATGACGGCATCAAAAAATGAACCGGGACGAATTTGAGCGTCCGGCGTTGACGTTGGCACTTGGCAGTGGAGCACCCTTCATTGATTAAAACGGGAGCGTTCCCAGCGTTGACGTGACGCTCGACGCGCCCGGTGGAGCCGGGGGGTAAGGGGGTTCAGTGGCAATTTGACACGGTAAAGATCTACAAATCAAAGTAAAAGCATCACAAATACAGGCATATCCCCGGTTACAACAATTTATTCAGCTTTATTGTTATTTATACATAACTGATACATTGTATTCTGGTGAAATAATTGGAGGAATTATCCATATTATTCTTTGTGACTCTCCACAAGGACACAAATACTGGTGTGGAAGACCAGAAAGGGGGGGGGGAGAAAGCTGCTGGGGGAGGATTATTTACAAACTTTCCGTCATCCACCCTCTGTCAAAAGTTAGATCAGATCTATCCAACAACGACTTACCAAACAGCCACACAAGGAGAGAAAGGGTGCCCTGGGATTGGATTTTTCTTTTTGTCCTTTCCATTTTATATATTTTTTTACATTCAAACCCACATGTATCCCCCCCTCTCCTCCCACACAAAGAAATTGTCCTTTTGGACACAGAGCATTAGGGAATACCCTTATTGATATTGTTAGCAGCAAGCTTTCTACTGACAGTTAACATCTTTATAATCTAAACAAAAAAAGTACTGTACAGCTACTGCTAATAGAATCTAAGAACCTGGCCTTGAACGCCTTTACACCAGATTAAAGTGCTAGAAGCAACCCACCAATCCACACTTTATGTATATATATATATAGTATATGTATTTATATATATATATATAGGAACAAATCTACTATTTTAACATTAATTTACAGGGTAATATACATAATATTTGTAACTGCTGAAATATCAGCACAAATAGATCACTGTCACACTTAACAGCCATATATATATAATTATATAACTCCATATATAATCATATATATCAATATATAATTGTCATATATGCATGTAAAACGGTTAACCACGTCTCAGGCTTTTCTAATTATACCCAGAAAAGCAATTGTGTATCAAGACGTAAAAGCTTTACAAGTTTCTCTCTGTAAAGAGGAACAAGAAGTGGCAAAGTGCCACAACCTGCATTATTTGAGGTCACAGGACAGTAATTTGCATATTCCACAAATCTATTGCAACACGTTACTGTCTACGAACAGTACACACAGCTTCCTGACAGAGAGGCTGGTGTTAGCTGGACTTACACGTACACCCACTGAACAGAACATTACAACGATGGGTATTCTGATTATAGCTATGTGCTTTGTTGATGGTGTGCTATGACGGTGAACAACAGGAGGACTACAACACACGATACTCTATAGTTTAGCCTCGGTAGACAACCCAAGATGTACTGTAACAACCCAAGATGTACTGTAACAAAATAATCTTTTTGCAAACCACCACCTCTCTTATTGGGAGTTGAGTGTCATCGTCTCCTGCCGCTGCCGCCTTTTCTGTTTTTTCATACCACAAATCGGTACAAATGCTTTTGTCGACACTTCACCGCCATCGGGCTTAATGGAATGTGTTTTATTTTTGTTTTGTTGGGTTGTTTTTCTTTTCCCTTTCTTTTCATAATCTGGGTCTCTCTCCATCAAGGCCAACAGCACAGACAGTGAGTAACATCCTACTGACTGAACAAAGTTCTGGGGGCTTACAGAGGGGGTAGGGGAGTCCTTGAGTTTCTGTAAAGCTCAGATTCAGCATCTGACTAAAAAGGGCAGTTCTCTCTTCTCACGGCAGTACCAAACCTGAGCTGCCATCATCTTCATCACATCTCTGGTGAGAGTGGCTCCGAAGGTCCTTCCTTCTTCAAGCCCTAGCGATCCCTTACCTCTCTCTCCATCCTTCAAATACAACCACTGGTCTCTTGTTTGTTTAACCCTGATTTTTACACAGTTCCCCCTACTCTGCAAAGACGTTGCACAAGGCTGTAACAAGATACACACAAAGGTAATTTTTCACAAAGAAAAAAGCTCCGTAATAACTGCAGTAGTTTAATGCACAACAAGCATCCGATAGCTGGCTCCCGGCCTGGGGAGCCGTGGTGATGTGCAGTTATAGGTTTGGGACGTTGCCACTGTTCTAAGGAGTATGACTCCTCCTTTATTATTTTCAGGTCTTTTTTTCCCTGTAGTGTGGTGTTTTGTTATTCAAAAGCCCAGATCTCTATGTCCTGTACATAGAAATCCTCGTTCTTGGAGAGTGTGGGGTTCCCGAAGGTTTTACAGGAATGACTCCTGCCGTGGTACAGGTCTCCATCCAGCCACAGGCCAAACTCACCACTAGGGGAGGAGAAAAACAAGTAAAGCTAAATCGAGGTGCTTCAAACCAGTACTGTCGTCCCAGCTTGAGGACCAACCAGGACTTTACTTGGAAACCAAAAAGACGTCAGTGCTATTATGAAGGCCAGAGGGAGCTGTATAATCACACTGTATAATCAATAGTTGATTTAGGTTGACTATGCAGTAACAGCATTTTAACCAAATTAATCCAAAACAAAAAGTACTCACCTTCCTCCACCAAAAGCTAAGGAGTCCATATCTCCTTTCATGAAGAACATATTATCACCTGTCCATTTGTACACCTGTAGGGTGATACAGCAGAGCACAAGTACTGTAGAGCACTTAATAGCCATTGTAGAATCTGATACTATATTCCCTCTGATCTTCCAATGATAGCATGTCAAGAGAAGCCAAAAACATTCCTATGCCAAGTATACAGAAAAGTGCACTAAACGTGAAATGATATCAGTAAAGTGAAGGACTGGAGGACTGTAGAATACAGTGGATGTATAATTGACCTTGCAACAGAATTTATTTGTTAAAATCAGCTCACAAGATGATCACAATTCTTTCATTAACAGTCAATGTTAATCTGTGTTAAACCCTATTATCTGTCAGTATGATACTTTTTCTTTCTTAATTACAGTACATTTAAAGCCCAATATTTCTACAAATTGCTATAAAACCTGATGAAGACCCACATGGTTTGAAATGTTGCCACTTGGAAGTTATCTTACCTCAAACTCTGGCTTGAATGTGAAGAGGAAGGTTTCTCCTGTACCATAGAAGCCATCACTGACCTTAAAGGGCTCAGACGCCAGTGCGCCAAACACCTGGCGGAACACAGGACAAGCAAATGAGTACCAAAAACAATTATGTCAACCAGGCACACTTACACACCATAAATCATTATCAGTAGTGGAATAATGATCCATTTATCTGGATCGATCTATCGACGATTGAAAATCACACTCGGCCAAACCGTTTTGGACATACAAGGTTTCCACCCGACAACGACGATATGCTATAAATATAAGGTGCTGGGAGTGAAAATTATAATGCAATAACGTAAAAGTTTTGAATATTTGGCAGTCCGTTTTTCATTTTTCATTAGATCTTTGGTTGTTGCCATTACCTGCACTACAATAATAAACCCATAAAATGCAACAATGTGTACGTTCCGTAATGCAATTCCAATGGTGAAAGCTGTGTTGTTCACCCAGAGAAGCAATGGCGGAGTCGGAATACACTTGAATAAAGTTTTTAATTGATTTTAAATCGTGGAAACATACTGGCAAAATAGATTATCCATTATATCCTTGTAGCTAAGCAAAGGTCTTTATATTACTGATACAGGGTTCACACCCATTACCAATTAATTTCCAAAACTTTTCCAGAATATTTAACCCAATTTCCAGGACTATATAACAATAATTCAGCTCATTAACAAGTCGCTTACTCCTATGCGCAATGCCGAAATACAGTTAGTGTATGCCAGTGGTTCTCAACCTTTTCAGGCCGTGACCTTCGAAATAATCATATTTGAACTGGGGACGCTGACGAGCACTACGAGTTGAGGAATTTTGTATAACACGAGGCGTTGCGAGGCGTTGTGAGCATGTAGATCTGCTATTTTCACAAATTCTGCCTCTAAAATTTGACAATTTGGCCTATGTTAAATTTGTCATTTCACCCAAAGACAATGCATAGCTATTTTTTCCAGGACCTTCCAGGACCCTTGATCAATTCCAAAACTTTTCCAGTACTGGAAAATATTTTTCTAATTTCAAAATATTTACAGGAATTTCATGACCGTGGGCTGGGAACCCTGCTGATAAGTGTTCAGTACTGAAAGTGATAAAAAAAAACTAAATGTTAAATAGCTGTATTTCTGAAACTATAAACTATAGTACAACTTATTATAAGTATCAAGTAAGTAAGTAAGTTCAGGTAGTGGATATTCATCCGCCGGATCTTGGATGCAATTGCATGGTTATTCTTTGCAGCTGATTCAGGTTAGACACAGTAAATAGGTTTAGGTTTAGACTGGTGTGGTTTAATGTTAGTACAGATCAGGCATCGTTTTTAGGAGGCATTTCAGAGCTCCAAATGGCTTAATAACACTTACTGTGCATTACGTCTGAGTTATACATATTTGCATGCGTATGTCGTGCTGAATATAGACAATTTACAAGCTCTGAGCTTGTTGATATTCTATTTTTGGTGGACCACGCTGCGTGCAGCCAAGTACAAATCATGCTTTGCCAATGCTGTCTGATGACTGATTATCCACTTATAGTCATAAATAACTTGCAGCATCACAGTATACAAATGCAGAGTACAATTTACCTGGCCATCACTGTCCTTAATGACCATCAGTACAGGGGTGTCCTGACCCTGCATGGCCCTGTACAGGCTCTTAATACTCATGCCATGTTTTGTAGTGCCAAAGGCCAAAGTCCATGGGTAGCCAATGGTCCGTGGTGGGAGATTCCTAGCAAGCTAGAGACAAATAACAGAATATTATTTAAGGAGGCGTAGGTGTAGAGAGGTAGAGAGAGAGAGAGAGAGAGGAGAGAGAGAATTGGAGATGGGGGGCAGTGGGGGGGGGACAAAAGAAATACAGAAAGGCCACAGCCATCAATGCTCAATTACGTCTGTGGTGACCTTTTAACATTTGCTGGCTTTTAAAGAAGAGTAACAGGGCACCAAACACCTAGTACTGTCTCCCTCCAGAAGGGACAAACCCCCACCTAGCTCTCCCTGGGAGAGCCTCACAGGAGGATTAAAAGTTGGAATGGTGCATTGAGACGGAAAAAATAGACAAATAGCTTTCTACCACTGGAGCAGTCGTGCAATTATGCTTGCATTCTCACTGACATGAATATAAGTTGTTGTGTCTGAAGCAGGAATATACTAACTGCATTGTACAGCATGTACAGTATCTAAGCTAAACCTTTAGATCCTGTTAACTCCTACACAAATGAATTCTGCCCTAAACGCTTTTCATTCTTTCTCAACTGGCTCAGCACTGGTTAAGCAGACTCAGCCATATAATCAGCAGACTAGACAGCATGCCAGTAACCAGATAAGTCCCCAACCTAGCACACCTCTGCAATACTATGAAGTGGGCGTGTGCTCCAAGGACATTCCTCTGCACTGCACTGCAATTAAAGAAAGCAGTGTATTGGAAATCAATGGATCAATAGGCCATTATGGACCCATTTGGTCCTAGTGTTTCTACTTGCTAAGCCTTTAGTATAGTACGTATGTACAATTTCAAAATCTTTTTTTTGTATTTACCCAAAAACGATTGTGAAACAAAAGAACTTGCTTCATAATACTGACTTTAACACATCGGGTGCCCACGTGGTGTCTACAAGCCAATCTCTTTGATGTCGCTGGAGGCCCACGACGCGTTTGACGCGTTGTACAGTAAACTATACTGTACTGTAGCTACTGCACTTGGCTGCCGCGGTGATGAAACAAACTCCATTTCCCAACATGCAGCGCGCAATTACGTCACCCGGACGCGCTGTGTGTCTCGTTGACTTCCTGTCTAACGGCTGCACAAAAACGTGGTTTTCTCCTAATCTAGCTTTTAAATCACTTTCATTTCAAAACGGCAGCCTCTTCTACCTGCCATAACACAAACAATGTGGCTTAGAAATGATAAAAAACGGTCCTGACTGAAAGAAAAGATTTTCGCGAAATAAACAGGACATACTCCGATTACATTTACTCGGATTACTTTTCTCGCCAGTACTCTCGCCGGTAGGTAGAATGACACGTTGCCATGGGCACCAGCAACACACACACGTCATACATCCGGGCACTCGATGTGTTAAAGGAGCTATAGTCAACTTTTTCATTTTGGCCGTTGTCAGGCTGACTTTGTTTACGTCGCTCTTCTATTCTTTTATATGGAATCCATATAAAAGATAGAAGAGGGACGTAAACATAGTCAGCCTGACAACGGCCAAAATGATTATTTTTTCATTATTTTACGTTTTTTGTGATCATTTTTGAAAAGAAACACATATGAAGCTTAATTTCTTTTTATAAAATATTATTTTTATTTTAGCATCCGTTTTTCAAGAAAAAGTTGACTATAGCTCCTTTAATACTCAATGACGTGAAAACTACCATGATGCCAAATTTTACCAAGTACTGTAAACACTTCCTTTTTGCCCACCCACTAGGCTCATGACACCAAAATGTACATGTGTCATTTTAACATGCTTGTTATCTTCTAAGTAAGTATTAAGTGGAGTATTTCCGTTGCCACTGTCGCAAAATTGCTTGCTCAGGGCCAGGTCTCTGCTCTACATGTAAAGTGCCATGTGGATGTCTAAGGCATCCCATGTGCTAAAAGCGGTCCAATATTGTCCTCCCCTTTAGAAGCTCAATACAAAACAAACTTCAAAGCTTTCTATACATGCAAATTTGTATTTCAATATAAGTAAATAAAATGATTAACATAGCCTTTTACTTGTTTTCCAAAATGTATTGATGTGGAACAGAGAAGCAGCTTCGTCTAACATCAATGCAAACCCTGCACTCCTTCCAGGGTGGCTGTAGCTGAGTGGATAGAGACGCTGTCTGGAAATTGAAAGGTCGCCGGTTCTACACTTTGCTTGCCCAATCTACATGTTGAAGTGTTCCTGAGCCAAGATGAGCTCTAATAATACCCCACCCTCCCATGTCATCTGTGGGCTATCTGAGCAGCCATCGACTTGGTGAATGAATGCAGAAAAGTAATTTACCCTATCCTCGGACAAGCAAAAAAAAACTTTCCGTTTTCAAAAGAACCACTAACTAGCAGCAGTTGGATAATAATTAGTTGAGTTAGCTAAAGGCTGTATATTTCTGTAAACAGCATAACAGGGTAAGGTATACTCTTGGTAGAAAGTCCCCACTGCTCACCTAATGATCAAATCAACAGCTGCCCAATGGGAAGGAGCTGGACAAATGTGGAGTCATATGATAACACTGAAGTCAATCACTCATTGTGTGAGGTACATGAACAGTAGAGAAGCAAGGCCAGGGTTTCTGGCAAGACAGCTTAGGCTGTCTCCGGTCAGCTTATTTGCAAGTGAAATGGGAATATTTGCCATTCTGATGAGTATGTACTACAAAGTAAAGAAGGGTAAAAGTCGTGCTTGTTACAGTAGCTTACTATGCCAACCATTCACAAGATCCAGCCAACACCACATTTACTGCATTAAAATCTCAATAAACGTGAGTTAAATATGTCTGCACATTGGTGTATGTTTGTGTGGACCAAATATTGTTGGCTAGTGTGTGATGATACCTTCTCTATCTGGTCTGCCTCCAGGAGGTCACTGGGTTCACTAAGGTTGGGTTTAAATGTCTCGGGTTCCATCTCCGTCTTGATGGACGTGCCATGTTTGGAGTTCTCTTCCTCCTTGGTGGTGATCTATAAGCACAAACAGTTGTCAGAGGTGCCTGTACAGTAGTGGGGGAAGCGTGATATGACACGTTTTCCAGAGAGCATCTACTTACAGTAGGGTGGGTTATTATTACCACGATGAGCAAGCTAGAATTTCAAATCCAAAACTGCCCAAAATGTATGAATTGTACTATCACACTACTACTACAAGGAGTGGAGATGAAAAGGCTAAACTAAAGCAATCTAAGATAAAAAGCAATGTATAATTACATCAGTATCGGCAATTATGCGGCATATTTGTCCCGATTTTCAACCACTTTCACAGAATTCACACTGGTGTCCCTTGATCATTTTCAGAACTTTTCCAAAAATGTCAAGATAGATCTACAAGCAGACAAAACATCACATGTATGTGTGAACATGTGTGTTTTATATTTACTTGTTTGCTTATAGTTAAATCTGTAATAAGATGTTGCACTTTGACAAAAGATGGATCAAAAACATTGGCAACCCAAAACATCAGCCTTGGTTGGGCTTGAATAAAAACTAATGTTTAATTTAATTTTCCATCAATTTCATCCAAAAATTACTTAAACACTGTCAGTTGTGGAATTTCTTAATTCTGCTCTCCAAAGCCAGGAGACCAAGCTTGGATTGGCAGAGCCATAATCATGGTTAGGCAGAAGTCTGCAGGGGAAAATGCAGGTGAATAGGAAAACCAACCCAATGAATAATTTGGATTCCAGTGTTTGAGATTTCCCCCTGGCAGCGGATTTGTTTGGGTTTGTTATCTTTCTCTCTTAACAGTAGCTGATTGTGGATCACTTCACCACTGGTAGCCAGGATGGCTCTCATGTTACGGTCCTCGTTGAAATGAGCCTACCTGCATTGTCCTCAGAAAACTATCCCTCACCCAGTCAATGGAGTCTCACTTCCGTCCTCCCACCCACACACCATACCTCTAATGCCTGCCATTTCTCTCACCATCTATCCACTGCTCATTTCCACACCAGAGATAAGTAATCTTTAAGGTAAAGCAAGTTCGGATAAGATCAGCTTAATCTTATCTAGAAAGATACGTTTCCCAAGTAAACACTCATATACAAGTAGTCAACAAACAATAATTCATGGGATGTCTAGTCACTGACCAGACTGATCAAGTATAGCACTTGACACACCATGACCGGGGGTTTTGAAAAATATAGCTTGACTAATAAAGCTACCATGCTGTCAGATCCAAACCTCACATCTCCAAAACCTCAACATTTCTGTAATGACTAAATTACAACTTAGATTTCAGGTTGTGGTCTTTGGAATTTCTAAATAAGTAAGTAATGTCATTAACTGTACTTAACTCTTAAATGACCATGTAAGCTTTCAATTAAAGTAATTGTAACATGGAGTTTAAAGGTTTTTATGCGACTGCTGTCCTTCACTAGAATGCTTAAAGGCTAAATTATGCTTCAGTGAAAAAGTGCCATGCGACACATTGCTCGACCAGAATTAGAAATTTTCAACTGGAAAAAGTATAGCCGTGAGTCGCATCAACACTTTTCAGTTGAACATAAAGTATTAGTCGAAGCATAAATTAGGGCTAAAGGGGAGCGTAAGGGTGGTGGCAGCAGCTTGAGTCACAGCAGAGCACAGAGAGGGGGTCACAGAGAGGGCTTGGCAGGGCACCTGGAGCCGTTTGCAGAGCGAGCGAAGATCCTCGCTGTTTAGCGCATCGATCCGACGGTGGTACTCAGTCAGAGACACTACCTGGTAGTACAAAGAAAGGGACAGGAGGAACATAAAACTCTGCCGTTTCTGCTGCTGGCCATGGAGGAGAAAGGTTGGGTGGGCAGCAGAATGAGAGAAGGCAGTGAGATGCGCACAGGGTAGGGTGGTACATTTGAAATGGGAGTGCACTGTTATTCATTTGGGTTAAAGGATAGAGTCTGGGAAGAGCCAGCATGGTGACAGGCTTTTAGGCTAATATTTGAACAAGAAATGACTGTGCTCCCACTGTGAGAGGGACACCGCTTAAGCATTTTGCATGTTTGTGTAAATATATGTTTGGCAATAACCACATAACCATAATCACTATCAGTCGAGTCGATGACTTTCAAGACGACAAAGATTCAGCAAACCAAACTACCGAGTACCCACAATGAAGTGAAACCACACTGGACCATCACAGGTCCATTTTTACACTTCTTGACCAGTTCAATTACTCCCAAGATTTTGCAATACAGAATAAATAGGATATCCTTGATTCAGAGCCTACTTCATAGAGAAGTTAGCTCAGGATCATGCCAATAAATGACAGTGCAAACATCCTTAAACATGCCATAGACGCACATACCTACTACAGGCTGTTTATTAAGGCTAGTAGTATGCATCCGGCACTCTGACACAGCAAAAACACAGTAGCTGTCAAGAAAGATCCACTGAATAACACACTGTGTGTGGTGGTAATACTATAACTGACACAAACCAGTCATGATGTTCTTATCTTCCTGCATGCACACCATATGGAAGAGCTGCTGCTTTCTTTACATCTAGAGATCTCTCTCTCACACACACTCACACTCACACACACACACAGCTAAGACTAATCAATATGTATTATCACATCTTCCAGGAGAAGTTAAAAAAAACTTGCACATTGCAAATGTGGGAACAATCTGCCTTTAATTATTCCACAGTTGAATGAATCTTTGCTTCCCTGGCTGTGGTTAGTGTAAGTAACCTTTACACAAACAAGCTGCCTCTTTACATCTCTCAATAATGCAGCAGTGAGGGTAAACTATAGTCCTCATGAAAAATGCACCTGAGCCTCACTTCACCCCAGGCTTAAGGCACTTTAATGGTGTCGTCCTCTGAAAACGAGTAAGCTAACCTAATAGCAGTTAGCTAAGCTTGCAATACCATACAAAATAGTTTACAGCAGAAACGGGCTTTTCATGTTTTAAAAGGATCATTGTTTGGCTGGTAACAAAACAGCATCTGCTTATCCACGTAAATCACTGCAGTTGGCAAGTAGAGTCACTTCCTAAGCAGCTCATACCCGCTCAACCAGTTATGTTCTAAATCTGGTGTCCTGTGGAAAAGACTTTTAAAAGGTAACCATGTATTATGGTGGGCTAGAGCTAGCAGCCGCCCCCTCCCAAAAGAAAACTTCCACAACAGTCTACAAAGTCACAGTCAGGCAAATGCATGATGTCAAGGAGCCTCAGAACCAGAGGAAAGCTGTCCAGACCTTTGGATACAAGATGCTGACACAACTCTGGCCACTTTGTTCAACCACAAAGCCTCACCACATGAGACTGCTGTACCCCGGCTAACAAGGCTAGTTAGCCAGCCAAGCTAACTAGCCTGTGTTGCTAACAACACCAAAGCCCCACGACCACACACACACACACAACGTTAGAGAGTGATAACTAACAACATACATAGGTATACTTCGGGGTCAGTTGCTTCTCTTGGTCCTTCACCCTTCTAGAAAACATCTCTTGCTTTCTGGGCGAGGGCACGGCCGTAAAGTCGCATCACAGATTCTTGAAGTAATTCCAGGATTGCCCCGAGACAAGTGGACACTGGACACAGATTCGACCGGTGTTTGACTATTATAGTTCATTTCTTGCTCTCCCCCCAGCAGGGTCTCTCCCTCGGTCCCTCCTTCGTATGATTTGAGTGGCAGTGCTAAAGGCCAATGAGCGTGCGGGACCGGAGGGAAGCCGGCTCCCTATTGGACGAGGAGCCAAAGCGCTTATGTGCTGTGGCCAGGGGGGATTTAGATGTTAAAGGCACAGCGACAGTGGGACACTGAGTGACTACTATACTAGAGCAGTGGTTTCCAAACTTTTCAGGTCCAGACCCAAATAAAAGGAGAGATTAGACATTTGCCAGGAACCCAAACGCGTGAAAATAGCAGATCTACAAACACACAACGCATCACTGCACGCCAAATTGTGATCTTGTAGATCGGCTATTTTCGGCTACTTCTTGATATATTTATGGAATTTCTCAGAATCGTTTGTTTTAAAATGTATAATGTTAAGGAAAAGAATATATATATATATATATTCTTTCTTTTTATGTAGAAAAAGAAATGGGATTTGAACTTGAGTCGTGACCCATAAAAATTGGTCTGTGACCCACAAATGGTTCTGTACTAGATCACTGTTTCTCAAAGTAAAGCAGCTGTTGAATAGGCTATTTACTTATTTAAATGTCAGGGATCATGTAGGCTCATGTTGGACATCGTGTCCCCAGGACAAACAAATCACTTTGTTTCCTACATCATTCATTTACATTACATTTTAAATTCAGGCCACGGCTTGCACCGTCTCAAATGATCCTCACAGGGTTTGCAGATGGCAAGTAAACCAACCTACTGCCGTCTTGTATAAAATACAGCATCCTTCACTTATACAGTGTTCCTGTTCCTGTTACAAATTAGTCTAACCCAGGGGTTCTCAAACTTTTTTTTTTTATTATTATTTTTTATGTCAGGGACCCCATCACTCTGACAGTGTACGTCTATTTGGTTCCATTTGTACAAGCAGAATTACAGACCTGGTTTAACCCATTCACTATTTGCTGTTATCTAAAACAGGGGTTTTCAAAATGGGGTGCCGTGACGGCAGTCCAGGGGTGCCGCGAGATAATTTGATAAACTTGAAAAAATATTTAGTATCATTTTAAACTTGAAGTACAAAGTTATTTTCAGTCAGTTCAAACCAAAATGGCTATTATCTCAATGTTTTCCTCGCAATATAATCACTAAAATATCGTCACTGTCAGGCAGAAACCTCGTATCTCCAAGTTTCAAATGTGTACATCTTTTGGTAAAGCGAAGCCCTGCTTCATCATACAAGACTGTCGCACAAAACTAGTGAACAGCCGATCTACAAGCACACAATGCCTCGCGGTATGCTATAAATATAAGGTGCTGGGATTGAACATTATAATGTAGGGGTGCCTCGGATTAAAACAATATTTATGGGATACCCTGAGACAAAAAAGTTTGGGAACCTATTGTCCAATTGTCCTCATCTTTTCCTGCTCAAACTCAAACTCACTTGCCATTTCTATTAACCTTATATGAAGCCACTTTTTTTAAGCTACTTTGCCATAGTGGAAAAGTCATAACTACAATAACATAAATTACCAACTACTAAGAAACTTACCAGTATGGTATACAATGCAATATGTATCCTTCTGTCTGCATGTTGAACAACTGATTAACTACTATATTTGCCATCTAGAAACATATTTTGCCAAATGGCTTGACCAATACAAATAATGCTCACATGACAACACCACAAAACACCCACTCAAGAAGAGACACAAATTACACAAACATGCAAAACACTTTGGCTGTGTCTTGAGTGAGAAAGCGGCATTTCCAAGCAAAGGAAACACACACAAATTTCACAACAATTGTAACACAAAATTGACATAAATCAAATAAAGAAATAGCACATTATGTGAAAAATAAATGCCCTGCACATTCAATAACTGAGTCGACACGTTAATCATGAAATCATGATGGAATAAAAGCAAAGATAAGCACAGCACAGTTTCAATTTCACTTCACATAAAATCACAAAAGCGAATCAAGTGACTATAATTCATTACTAGACAAGTTCACTAGGCTTATTCAACATTACACATACAGTAGTAATGCATCAAGCCATAAAAGAAAAACATAAAACAAGAGAGACTGGTTTTACAGACATGAATTCAGACGCCTGTTCCAACAGAGAACTCCATTGACCGTGTTCAGTTTGCTCTTAAGCCTGTGCATATGGTTAACTGAAACATTTATTTTTCTCCAGTTGGTCTCAAAGTTGGGTCTGGGGTACCCCAGGTGTCCTCTTGAGGGGGACCCCAGCTAAATGATTCATAGTTGGGACCCAAATGGACCCTTAAAACTATGTGTAACTTATCGGGGTCCGTGGCCCAATGCATGCCAAACTTGGTCCATTTTGTTTTGGGGCTTTTCGCCTTTATTTTGATAGGACAGTGGAGAGAGTGAGTGACATGCAGCAAGTCTCCCGCCGGGCTCAGGAATCAAACTTGGCCTGTTAGGCATCAAAGCCTATGTGGTACACACCTTAATCACTTGGCCATCGGCACCCCCAAATTGGGGTCCTTGAAACGTTTGAGAATTACTGTTTTTCTCAATCCAGAGACATAATCTGTGTCTGTGAAACCAGCTCAAAGACAACAGAGACGAGTGGACTTAAAGCACATACAGGATCAACAGACAATTTGTACAGTAGTTGAGTGTTGGCCTACCTCCCAGTCCTTGACATTGATGTCAGTGATGGGCTCATCGTCAGCTGTCTCCGACTCCTCATTTTTCTTGACAACCTTAAAGCCGGGCTCCCGTCCCACCCCCCTAGCCCCCTCGCCATACATATCCGGACTCCACTGAATGAAGAACACATACAGGTGCTCTGACCTGGGGGAGGGAGACAAAGGTGAAAGTTCTAAACTGAAGGTCAATTCCAAAATGCTGTATATTCATAAAAGAAAGAAAAAATCATAACAAACAGCAGAGCAGGTCATTCTTTGTTCAACCAAATGTGTTACATTACTCAGTCAGAAATGTAGGACTAAGGGTTGCACTAGAGGAAAGGTCATCATGGGGTCACCAAAATCAGTAGGGTCCATCCTGTAATCTGCCAATACAATACGATTATTAGATATATCTTCTGCAAAGCTGACAATGTGGCCTTCAATTTGCTTCATCTTCGGGGGAGCATGTGTGCCCAGCAAATACCATGATAATCCAGCCAGCCAGTAGTTTGGGGGATATTTTGTTTGGGACCATAAAGTAGTAGTACATGGATGTATTGTACATGGTAGGACATGGATGGATCCTTACAGTAGCAGTCGCAAAAAACCCCAATTAATTTTCTTTTTGTGCAAGCTGTGAGTGTTCAAATGGAAAATAACCACTTTTAAAACAAAACTATCATCACTATGATGCATGCTCTTCTATGGGAAGAACAGACAAGCAATCAGAGCAAGTGAGCGGAACGGGGAGCAGAGTGGGCAGATTTGGGTGAATTGAGCGTGGAGCGGGTTTTTAAAAGGTCAGAGCGTCAGCCTCGTCTCCTGCTCCAATTGCGCTTCAGTGCCACTAATACCATGAAGCATACCCATTCCCCAATTCACACCAGCAGCGTCGATGCTAGCCCACGACTCTAAATGCAATAAATTGGGCATGTCCGAAGTTATGAGTGGTTTGTCACCGCATGCTATTGAGCTGAAGAAATTAACTGTATGTAGCACATTTTGAAAACAAACATTTTAACTGGCAGCAGTAGATGGGACATTAATCTATATTAGGTAAATACCAAAGACATGACCTATTTATCGGCTAAAATGAATAGGTTGTTCACAAACGAGCTGCCAGAGACGCAGTAACGATTCTTTCCACTTGCACTTATCAGCTCACTTGGTGGGGCAGAGCAGTTGACGTGCCTTTCAGACAACCCAGGACCAAAGCTACGTACACCTTTTTTTAAAACTAGGGTATAACAGTAATAGAGATATAGATTGTTCATGTACAGTACAGTATTCTGTTTAGTTGTCTGTCTATCAATCTACAACTGTTAGTTTCAAACGTTTAGATTCACTACGTGCACACAGCAGTTTGTTGATTTCAACTGCAAGTTGTGTCAAATGAGTGTGTGTCTATGATACGACCAGCGAGAGCCCCGGTGCTCAGCGGAATTATCGATATTGCCCATCTTATTAAAAAGCCAATGCCTACATCTCTTAGTAAAAAATATGGTTCAAACTTGGTTGGTGTGTTTTGCGACAGTGTCACTGTCCATGGTGCTTAAGGGTTCAGAGGGGTAGTGTACAGTATACGTATACTGTAGGTCTCATCCATACATTGTGAATACAGGGTTTGTGTCAAAAGAGTACATTGTGCTACAAACATCTAGATGAGGGATTTCTAGCGGAGTGGCTGGGAATCAAACTGTGCAAAAGACAGGCACCATTGCAACAAACTGCAGTCTCTGAGACATGTACTGTAGGTGCTGTGGCAGAGAGCCTTTCAATATCATGTTTATATATGGTTCATTCTGCTCCCTTGCTGCTCTCCCTCACACAATAGTGAGGACACTTTACACATCATGCGGGTCGCCAGTCATCTAGGTCAGGCCACAGAGAACAGTGTCTGGAGAAAAGTAGGAGAATGTCAGGGGGTGGTAAGCCTGAAAACGGTTTGTAATTAGACTGCTCACACCTTACTTTGCTCCAGAAGCCTAAAAAGAATGAAAAATGATTACATTAATTTTACACGTGGATGGTAATAACACATGCAGTAAACACATTCCATAACCAACGACAGAAGCATGCAGGTAATCATGCCTGCTATTTCCCCTGATTCAAATGTGATTAGCCATCATGAGACAGGAGTGTGCGTGTTGTTGTTGATGCGTCGACACTTTTTCCAGCTGAAAATACCTTGTTTTCGTCACAAAGTATAAATTAGCCTTAACTTAAGGCCGCCACGTGCAACCTGTATTGAAAACATACAGAAGGGACCTTGTGCAGTTTAAACAACTGATCAGATTCAGCTTCCTGATTAGCCCAATTTATTTCCCCTTGCTCTGAGTGGAGGGACAGAGACAGCACTGTGTTGGAGCCAGAAACCCATGACTCAGCCTCGTCAGACCAATTCCAGCTCTGCCTCAAACAAAACCACTTTCTCAGAATATTAACTTCTAACTAAATCTATCCAAATTAAATTTACCTATTGGTTCAGGATTAACTCACTAGAACAACGTATTGAAGTACCATGGCATGTTTCCTTGGATTGAGCCGACTTTCCAATGTGAAGAGTGATAACCTAATTACAATACTGATATATCCTGCCAATTTAGCATTCAAGTTTAAGTTTAAGTTCTGAGTTGGGGGGTGGGGGCAGTCAGGCGTATTACAATTCATTTACATAAAGAAAAACACAAATTAAAAGGGCAGAGAGAGTTCACATGTTTCTCAGAGGGTGTAACATCACTTGTCAAAACACTGGCATTGGGGGGAAAGGTTGCATACCCTTGTTGTTGCGTGTCGTTGTCGGGCAGAAACCTTGTATCTCCGTGTTTCAACATTTTGTGTTTTTATTTCCCTCGTAAAATGTAATGCCCTACTTCGTTGTACAAGAGAGTCACAGAAAAGAAGAGAAAATATTTTGAAAGTTAAAGGTTAAAGTGGTTAAGTCTGTCGGTTTTATACTTCTTTAACCAATGAAACGTTTTAACAAGAGTTTGTGACTAAATAATAATGACATTGGATGCAGGTTAGTTTTTCCATTTCCATACAAGTAGTAGTAGTTTGGGATATTTATACGAGGTTTCCGCCCGACAGCCCAAGCACTGGGTGTCTGCCTGTTTCCCTGCAGAGTGGAATGAATAATAAATCACTCTGCTGTGCAATGGTGGCAGCACAGCAGAGATGGACAGAGGCAGAGCAAGAGGGTGTCTGACCCAGTGGTGGAACAAGCACTCAGGTGTTTGCCTCAAGTAAAATTAGCAATACCACAACGTAGAAATATTCTGATACATGTAAAAGGCCCATATTAAAAGTCTTACATGAGTACAAAAGTACTGACATCAAAATATACTTGCTGTACCAAAGTATGATTACTAAAAATCGGTCAAACATTTTAGCTGAAGAATAAAATAGGGCTTAAGTGTTTAATGTATGTTTTTGAATGAATCATCTAAATCTGCAAAAGGCAATACATGCTCCTTCCCGACGTCCAAACGTTTCTTGGGAAAGGGAGGTGACACAACTTCAATTTGACGTCACTGCGAACTTCTGATGGGCGGTCTCTGAACGTTTTCTCAGAACTCCCCGCAGCCCCAGATGTCCTGTTCTGACGTCAGAAGGAGCAGGTATTGCCCTTAAAGCGGTCAAATAATTGTAGTGGTGTAAAAAGTACAGTATTTGCCTCTGAGAGTATAACGTATCAAAGAATAGAAACTCTCAAGTAAATGTACCTAAAAGGTTTACTATAGTACAGACAATTTAATTTTCACCACAGGTCTGCCCCAACATAATTCCCTCAGTCGACATATTTTCTTTTAAACCACCACGAAAAAAAGCAATATCAAGATGTTCCAATGCATTTTGTCAAGGTCTGGCGGGAGGTTTAAACCATTTAGAACCGTACACATTAGTGTGCATCATTATTTTATGCTTTAACTATTGAAAAATAGCAGATATACAAGCTCGAGCTTGTAGATCTGCTATTTTTGAAAAATCGTAAAAATTAGAATTTTGACCCGATTCTATAAGTGTCTTTTGAATCCTTCTAAGATTTTTTGAAAAACCTATGTTTCTATGTCAGCAATCTGGCTATAGCCATTCTTTTCACTTAAAGGAGTGGTGACACCGGCCGAAATTTAACATTATGGTACAGTAGGTCACGTGGTCTTTGTTGAAACGGTTTGGAAAGGGGGTGGAGCTCAAATTATGCAGTACAATCAACAGCCTATTCTCTGACTCACTGGGGGCTCTGTGTTGCTGCCGACAGGCCCATACAGCTACTGTAGCTGTATGGGCCTGTCGGCAGCAACACAGAGCCCCCAGTGATAGGCTGTTGATTGTACTGCATCATTTGATTGGATAATTTAACATGGGGGTACATGACATCATTAAAAAAAATGCTAATTTGATAGCCATAATTAGCTGTTTTGGCCGTGTCACGCCCCCTTTAAATGGAGATCAGTTGGTCTGTTCTTGAGAGACTATCAGTGGTTCTCAAACTTTTTCATGTGAAGGACCCCCAAAATGATATGCATTTGGCCACGGACCCCCATCTCAAAATATCTAGTTCCAGGGACCACCCAGAAGCAAAATTCGAGTTACAAACGTTCGCTTTGAAAATACAAAGATTTGCACACATTTTCACGACTTTTTCAAAAATAGCAGATCTACAAGCTCGCAGCGCGGCACTCGTGCCGCGCTGTGAGCTTGTATATCTGCTATTTTTCACTGGTTAAACCATCCAATAACTCTAGGCCTAAATGGGTTTTAAGCAAAGGTCTGACCTCTCCTGTGGCACTGAGAACCAGTACTCGTGCTTCTTGCCCCGCTGGGCGTACTGCTGCATGGACGCGCTGGCATTGGAAACAAAGGTCTTCTTCATGGGTTTCCCCACCCGCAGACACAGGAACTTGTGGGTCCGGTGCTTCCGCCTCTCCACAGGCCCTGTATAAGGAAACAATCATAATTTACTCAGAGGCAGGGTTAGCGTTCACCGGTGATTCGGACTGCTGGCCGCTCGCTAGGGCTGCGAATCTTTGGGTATCCCACGATTCGATTCAGAATCGATTCTTGGGGTCACGATTCACGATTTTTTTTTTGCGATTCTTTCAAATCCAAACGATTCGAATTCAGAAACGATTATTTTCCGATTTAAAAACAATTCTCGATTCAAAACGATTCGATTTCAAAACGATTCTCGATTTCAAAACGATTCTCTACTCAATTCATAGGATAAGGATATCAGGATCTACTCCAGTCTGCTGGCATGAAAGCAGAGTGCATTTACGTAGCTTTTATAATTGTAAAGGTTTTATCAACTTATTGCAATAATGTAAACAAACAAAGGCAAATCCAAGACAACATGTCTGATTTATTCATGCTTGCACACATTCTTTTAACTTGTACAAACACCCCTACCGCTCACGGCTCGAAACAACAGCACATCGAAACATCACTACATGCCCAATAAAAACTAGACTAAAATGTTAGGGAGGGAGTGGGACTAGTGGAGAAGAGATGCAGTAGAACTAAAAGACAAGTAATTTCATTTTTGGTTGCGCTCTGAAAACAGCAGATCCTCGGCTATTTTCTGCCAAATTCAGCTGAAAAGACATCTGGCAAGAAAATTGCCAACTGTGTTAATGTGTAACTTAATAGGCTTATAAATTATAATGTATCTGCTCCATCATTGGGGCACGGATAGATCTGACTATAATTGCACTTGTGCATTCAATTAAATTAATTTGTAAATAAAAAAGTAAATTGTGTAAACTAGAAGCATTGCTCTTGGGGCGTCTCGGCCTACTGATCAAGGCGCATACCACATAGGCACTGCCACATAGGCATGGTTGCCGCGGTGTCGCCGGTTCGATTCCCGATCCGGACGACCGTTGCCGCATGTCACTCCGGACGACCTTTGCCGCATGTCACTCCCCATCTCTCTCTCCCCATTTCCTGTCAGTCTACTGTCTATCAATAAAGGCATAAAAGCCCCAAAAAATACATAAAAAAATAAGAAAAAAATAAAAAAAGCATTGCTCTTCCGGGCACAGGTCTCCGCCAGGTCAGGTATGTTATTGTGGCCTCCTGGTGGCGCTATTATAGGCCAATATGAAAAGGGTGCCATGTCTTCCCGTGCCTGTAATGGTAATCGGACATGCATTCATGATTTGAGGCATTTTGTTCCAAAAATGTGTTTTGCCAAAGTCGACCTGCAAGTGGCGCTATAACAGCCCAATGTGAAAAGGGTGGTATTTGTTCCTTGACCTAGTGGGAATGTGCATGAAAAATGACATGAAAATCGCACGCTGCGTTCATGATTTGAGGCATTTTGTTCAAAATAGACCAATCCTGCAAAATTTGAAGCCAATGAGAAATGTCGCAGCTTGTCTCCGTCTGTCTGTGTCAGTCAGTCTATACACATTTTTACAGTCTATGGATTGGTTCCCTTGTCACTGTGACATCACAGGTGACATCACATATGTAAAAGTCCATATATGGGTATTCCCCAGAATCCCTTTTATGCCCATATATGAAGATCCCTGATGTCATCGATATATCACTGGCCAGATGGCCAAGTCATGGCCCATATCTGTGTGGCTGGTTCAGATAGGGATCTCCATGTACGGGCATAAAATATATTGTATGCATATGGATACATATTATTATTAATAAAGGATAAAATAAAATAAAAAGCCCATATATGGGCATTCCCAGAAACAAAATCCCTTTTATGCCCATATATGAAGATTTCTGATGTCATCACTGGACCAAGAGCCTGCTTTACTCTGATTTACACCCTACCTTCCCCGAAAACCTCAATATTGTCTGTCTGTCTGTCTGTCTGTCTGTCTGTCTGTCTGTCTGTCTGTCTGTCTGTCTGTCTGTCTGTCTGTCTGTCTGTCTGTCTGTCTGTCTGTCTGTCTGTCTGTCTGTCTGTCTGTCTGTCTGTCTGTCTGTCTGTCTGTCTGTCTGTCTGTCTGTCTGTCTGAAACAGCATTTCTCCTCAGTGGCTGGAGCAATTGATCTGAAATCGCATCACAATTAGCATATGAACACACCTGACATAACTGTGAAGCCCGTTTGTCACTTTCACAAATCATATGCTGTATATTAGCATTTTTATGGTGTATCTACTATCTATTCTGCATCTAGCATGAGGCATATCTATTCTTCATCTAGCATGAGGCAACATGTCTAACCAGCTCTCTCTGTGTGTGTGTGTGTGTGTGTGTGTGTGTGTGTGTGTGTGTGTGTGTGTGTGTGTGTGTGTGTGTGTGTGTGTGTGTGTGTGTGTGTAGGTAGGCGGGTGTGTGTGCAGGCGGGTGGGCGGGCGGGCGGGAACACAGTATCTCTGTAGCCATTAAACGAAACGGGTATTTCTTACATTGATGCTCCTACATATTATCATGCAAGCACCAGTTAAAGTTACTTTCCATCCCTCATATACTGTGTGCACAGTGCACATCCCATAACCCACACTGCACATCATTTCGGAGCTCATATCTTTGAACGGGTAAGGGCTAGTATTAATAAAGGATAAAATAAATAAAATGTCCCTATACAGTAAGGGCATTCCCAGATGATGCCCTGTTAGGGTAACCCCTTATGCCCATATATGGAGATCCCAGGCATCAAACCCAGGCCCTAACTTGCCAAGGCCCTGCTTGGCCCATATATGGAGATCACTGTCCCAATGTCATTAATATTAAGGACATATCTGGGAATGCCCATATTTGGTAATGCCCATATATGGGGATGTTCTGACATAACATTGTTGACTATCATGCAGGGGTCTCCATATGGGTAACTGGTCCGATATACATCACTGGCCAGATGGCCCAGAAGTCGCATGTCGCCCTGAGACGTCTTACTAATACAGATACTGTGTACTGATCTGCGTGATTTTTGGATAAAATCTGAAAGATTAATATCAAACAATGTGTTTCCACCTCATGGAGGCGCTAGAACAGAGCCATGTGACAATTGTGAGGCAGAGGTTCTGAATTGGCATCCAGGGAGTGTGTGTGTGTGTGTGTGTGTGTGTGTGTGTGTGTGTGTGTGTGTGTGTGTGTGTGTGTGTGTGTGTGTGTGTGTGTGTGTGTGTGTGTGTGTGTGTGTGTGTGTGTGTGTGTGTGTTTGGCAACAGCGGCGAAGACTGGCTGGTGTACAGTCGGATGTGTGCACGTACGGACGGACAGGGTGCAAAACATACTCTCTCTCCTCATGCCTTCGGCCTTGCGGAGACCATTAATGTGTTGCTCAGATTTATTCATAAAAATATCAATCTTAGACTTTCTTTTAGCTGCAATTCCGGTGGTGCAAAACGGTCTTGGAATCAGATACAAATAAAAGGTGATGCTTTTATACGTGTTGATTGGGCTGTCTTCTAAAAATCGGCGAATCGACGAGTCGTTTTAAGCCCCGGGAATCAACGGCAATTGTTTGAATCGACACAACGCGTTCCGTTAAGAGGAGAAGCAAGCTGTCAAAAGCCCATATTAAATAACCTGCCACAGCAAAAACGCATGTCCAAGAAGTAAACAATCAAGGGCTACTAAAGTCAGATTAACATACACAAGTGTAGGCTACTAGTTACATTTTCTAATAAAGTGCTTCTGAATTGTTCCAGTGTTTTTGTAATCCATGCTGTTTGTGTTTCGCTGTGTTTTTGTCCATGACATGTCCACACTGCTAGCTCTAGCTGTAACGTGCATGGGCTGTGCCTCCCCCTGTGCACGATCCGTTGATTCTGAATCTGTTCGACACTGACTCATTACCCAGTCAGTGCTCTGTGTCCCGCGAAGAGAGCCGAATCGTTCGCGAATGTCTCATCTCTACTGCGCTGCTTGCCAACGGGCAGAGTTGAACAGCGGAGAAGTTGTATTTGTTTTAACTGTGTTATCGGTGTGCACTGCTGTGCAGATAACGTACTCGGTGTTGTGCTCACGCACCGATAACACCGAAAACACTGTGTATTCAATTCATCTTAATGTATTATTGTATTATGATTTTCTTTTTCTTTTTTACACAAAGTATAAAACGATTCGTCGACGCGTCGGAATGAACCCCTCGACTCGATTCGACAATAGCGCATAGCAGTGGTGCGGCAGATAGAAAACACCCATAGGTTTTCATATGTTAAATTGCATAGCAGGCCGGTGCTGCTACACTGTTATATTACAGGGTGTAATATAACCCTGAAAACCCAGGATTAAACCTGAAGCTACTCCACTAGCCCCAATCCTGCTTCTAGTAGACACTGTAGATCCATCTATCCATCTTTCTAGTACCTGCCCAATATCTCAACACAAATGAACACCTATGCTTTGGACAGAGGAATTAGACAACACTTTCCACCATGTTTAAAACACCAAAAGAGGGGATATCATGTGTTAGAATGTTGTGCCATTCTTACAGTAGAGTTCCAGAGATTTGTACAATCTATGCAAAGGGTATGCAAAGGAACATTATTGAAGATGTCCTGGTGTCTTGTAGTGGCCCAATACCTCACTAGGAAGACACTGTATGTCGGTTTTCCCTTTAAGTTCATTTCATTTTCATCAACAACATACAACTGCAAATTTAGAAATAGTAAATGTAAACTCCATCTTCTTAATAAACGGTACTCGTGATATGTTATGTATTTATGTGAGCTAATTTTCTTCCTCCTGTTTACTGGCAACTTCAACTGGCATTAGTAATTTTGCAGCAGAAACGGAGCAGATGACAGACATAAGTGGAGTAACACACCCTAATTGATAGTGGCACGGAGTCTTATGCCCCTGCAAGGGCGTCACGGGGGGGGGGGGGGGGGGGGGGGAGTGGGGCTGAGTTACTAGGGCCCAAGGTGGAGGGGCCTTAATTATTTTATACTTTTGAAAAATAGCAGACCTACTGTAGCTTGTAGATCTGCTATTTAAAAACGTTTTTGAATATATGTATTTTTTAAGCGAACATTATTTTGTAACTCAAATTCTGCTTCTGTGGTGGGGGGCTTGGGTCCCTGGAACTAAATATTTTGAGATCCTCTTTTGGTCTTTTGGGGGTCCTTGTTTGAGCACCACTGACATAGAAACATATGTTTTTCAAAAAACCTTCATTCAAAGACTTGCAAAAGTTTTCAAGATTTTTCGAAAATAGCAGATCTACAAGCTCGCAGTGCGGCACTCGGTGCCGCGCTGTGAGCTTCTATATGTGCTATTTTTAAAGCACAAAATAGTTCCTCCCTATGAAGAGAATTCATGGGGGGGCCCACAGTGAATGCTTGTACCCAGGGCCCAGAATTTGGTGCAACACCCCTGCCCTAATTGAGAGTGGCACAGAGACGTATGCCCCTGGTACATTATCAATGGAGCATTAGAGGGGAAAAAGATCTCATTGTCAGTGACACAACACTGGGACACATCCTGAGCCCCTGGGTGGACTGCGCTGCATAAAAAGCCATGATGATGGCCACAAATACATTAATCTAGTTAGACAACTCTGCTCAGTGGGACAAATTACATTTTCAAAGTGCATTCGTTGGGAATGTAGTGCAGCTTGTTTTTGAAGTTTCTCTCATTGCCTGTGTGGGCTGAGCTAATGTGTTGAGAATAAAGGGCAGCCCTGCTGAGATGTCCGTGAATATGAACTACTGTTTCAGCGCAGCTCTCTGTGGGATAATGATGAAAAGGAAACAGATCTCGCTCTCTTTCTCGTTGCAGGAAGAAGGGTCTTTTTGAGTACAATCTGTGTGTGTGAGAGTACAACCCATTATGTGGAAGCCAGTAAAATAGTACGACATACAAACATGGACTTTTTCATCAGATAAGAAGATGGATATCGCGGCCACCATACAGACATTGACTTTTTCATCAGATAAGAAGACAGATAGCGCAACAACAAGACAGCAATTTAACTTAAACACTGCATGACAACAAACAGTTGTAGGAATTCAGTATTTACTGAAATACATATGAAACCAAAAGACCATGGAGGGAAGGCTGTAAAATGTAAACAGTTAACAGGGCCTCTTTGAATGCTCCCTCTGAAGGGGTTTTGATGTGGGCTCTAATCGCCACTATGCTTCTCCCTCAGGCGTTAGGTATGTATTTGTGTTGTTGTGTTTGATGGGCTTTAGCTTATCGCCTGGAGGAGAGCATGTGGCCCAGACCACAAGTGGCCAAGATCAAAGAGCTGTATAAGAGGCCCATAAAGCCCAGCTCGCACCGCTAAGGTGATAATAACAGTCAGAATGTGATTTCCTCTCCTTTTTTATTCCAATTACTAGGGCTGAGGTGCGTAGTTGCAACATAAAGGTTATCTGGACCTAACAGGAGACAGTTGATTCAAGAAGCAGTCAGGAAGGCAAAACTTTGCTTTGAATACGTGGTTGAGAGTCTAAAGACACTATTTCAGATCCTATGTTTTCCAGCCAAACGGTTTTGAAAGAGATGTCAGCTTTGCCTGCGTATTACTGACAAAAAAGGAGACCCTACAATGACAAAATCTGCATATAATACACTTTAAAACATCCACACTGACTGCTTCTCTGAGTTGACACGGATATACGGAGACAGTTTACCTTCTGCAGAGTTCTGCGTGCCCTCCTTCTGCACCTCCTCGACATTCTCCTTTTGCTCTGTGGCTTGTTGCATAGTGTCTGTTTTTGACTTTTCTGTCTCCTCCTTGACGCCCCCTTCTGGGCTGGCTGAGACCGTGAGGTCTGTGGCACCAGGGGCGGCCGAGCTTTGGGACCCTGGGCAAGAGGAGCTACTGCTGGGGCCCTGGGTGTGGCTAGTACTGCTGCTGCTGCTGCTGCTGCTGGTGGTGGTGGGTGTGCTTGGTGGCTTCTCTACACTGTGCTGCTTCGACCCCATAGGGGACTGACTCTGGTTATCACTGGCAGTGTTGGGTGGATTGTCCTCCACTGTGGCCGAGGCGTTCCCCGTGTCAGGCTCCTCCGGCTGACTGACTGACCCACGGGCACTTCCCGGGGCACTCGACGGGGCCTGGGGGCGGGTGCCGGAGGCTTCCCCCTGGGTGACTGTCTGTACGGACTCTGTGGAGGCACCGGAGGACTTGTCCAGTCGGAGGTCCTCGGTGGACGCCTGCTCTTCTTCCCGGATGGGTGAGAGCTCGGACTCGGTGAACACGTCTTCAGAGATGGAGCCTTCGGTGCTGCGTGGGGCCGTGCTGCCGCTGTCATTGGCCCCCATGTCCCTCAGCCGCTGCTCTGCATCCCTCTGCTGCGACGGGTGTCTTTCAGCTGGAAGAGGCTCCAGGTCACTGTCAACAACAGCAGGGAGAGAGGACACATTATCCATATCAATACTGCAATGTAGAAATACTTCTGTTACAAGTAAAAGTCTGGAATTCAAAATGTACTCCAGTAAAAGTACGAAAGTGTTGGCATCAAAATGTACTTAAAGTAGCAAAAGTAACAGTACAAAATGTTTGAAAATAGAAGATCTACAAGCTCAAAGCTTTAAGATCAGCTATTTTCAAATAGCCAAGGTATAAAATACGGCTAAAGTGGTTTATGTATGTTTATAATATTATAATTTATATCTGCAAAGTATCTAGTAACTAAAGTTTTCAAATTGGAAATACTCATGTAAAGTACAAATACCTCAAAATTGTACTTAAGTACAGTAGTACTTTAAAACACTGATTATCGATGTGTTATAAGATTGATTTCCAAATGCTACTGTCTTATTATGCACATTGGCAGATCCAGCTCTCTAGTTAAAGGGGGCCTGTCACCTAAAGGGTAGTCTCTCGTTTACAGACTTCCGCAAAGAGCGACCAAACTTTTCCTTGACGATGGCTAGCCAGATTGCCTAAAGGGTTACTGTCACTTTAAGAATCATCTTAAAAAACAAGTTAACATTTTTATGATGTCATTGTGGGGATGCACAATTATAAGCCAATCAAATTAATTGTCTGTATAACCTGACTGTATGAGTACTTACTGTACTGGTCAGCTGTTGTTGGGGAGCGAGGGGCAGATTACACTGTGACATGAGCTTCAAAGTGTTTCAGACCGTTTTCAGAGAAGCTCGTGTTGCAGTGTAATCTGCCCCTCAACCCCTTTAGGTGACAGTACCCCTTTAACACTCGGTTTAGAGTAAAAAATTAGGTGACATTCAGACAGACAAAAGCAGCAAACCATGGGTTCAAAAAAAGGATTCCCAGCCGTGCATGTCTCTGACGACACCCACTCACTGGTACACTGCTGTGAGGCACTTGTTGTTCAGATGAGAGTGAGAAACGGAGGGGCGAGAGAGAGAGAGAGAGAGAGAGAGAGAGCTAGCTGAAATAAAACAGCTGAACTGGGCAGGGCCAATAAACATTTGCCATCAAGATAATGGCTCCGTGGGCAACACTCAACCAGCTAACCCCCCCCCCCCCCCCCTTTAGTTGCGATGCCCAAGTGGATCTCAGGGACGCAGCATCAGAGGCTTTTAAGTGTTTTTTTTTTTTTTTGCATAAACGGACTGTGTGAGAGGTCGGGAAACATAGGAGGGGGAACGCTTAATTCATTAACCTCAGCATAAATGCCACTTCATTTTCTTTGTTTTGCAAGAGGGTTAATAAGAATTAAAACGCTTGGTTTGGCTGCTGATGGCATCTCAGTGAGGCTTGTGCACACAGGAGTGAACGGCTAGGGGTGCATTTCTGTCAGGGTGTGTGAGAGGGAGAGAGTGACAGAAAGAGGGGGGAACACTGAGAATTTAATTGAGACAATATTTGTGTACACAGCAACATTTACTGTTTGTTAGGGGTGTAACGATACATTTTAACAGTGATACGATACAAATTGCGATAAGATGCGATTAGGGATGTCACTAACGGTTAATTTGGTAACCGGTTAACCGTCAGCATTAACCGGTTAATTAATGTTTTTTAATTATTATTATTTTCAACTTTTTTTGCTGCGCAGTTGAGATGAGGATGCAAAATGCGCCACTCGCCAAAAACATGATCGCTCCCGCCCCCAAGATAACATCCACCAAGTACTCCTACACATAAAAAACTGGGGGCGAGCGTTCCGTATAACTAAGCAGCGTTCTCTCTTCTCGTTGCGAACTTGCGATGCCGTTTGACGACATGGCACACGGCACAATGTATTCTGGTTGAATAAATCACCTCGGAAGCCTTTCCCCTCGACAACACTAGTACCTTGGAATAATAATATCTTTGGCTATCTGTCAAATCATCTTTTCTGCACATGTAGTGCATCACAACGGTGGCGAAGTTTCATTTCACAGTTAGTTCTCCTCCACAGCGTTAGACCACAGCTTGTTTAAAGGTGAAGTCTGCCACTGCTCTCTGACCGGGTCTCGCATTACCGTGATTTGACAACACTGATGTTGACGACGAGGGATACGTATATGTGTTTTATCGCCAATCTTGACAAAATCATCGGCCATTAGATTTCCAAGCGAGCTTTGCAAGGCGAGGAGGAGGACACCAAAGCAGCAGTCTGTTTAACAAAATCACATCCCCACCAGTATCCAGGACCGCCGACATCCCTAGATGCAATACAAAGCCAAAACGGTACTATATTTTGCTTTTGCAAACGATATAGTAGATCGTAAAATCGATTTTTCGATTCAGTACCTATATCATTACACCTCTACTGTTTATGTAAAAAAGAAAGAAAAAAAGGCAGAGTTTGATGTCATCTTACTATAGTTCTATAAATGCACAGTCACATATTCTGCATTCTTGCTGAAAGCTGCTCCCCCACACCTGCCAAGAGGAACTGCTTTACATCTGGATGAATACTACTAGTACTACAGTATTTGGGGGCATCCTTTCTTACTCGGGTAAGGTCTCTCTGATCTTGGAGTCGGTGATCTCCTTGTAGACAGCAGCGGACTGGACCTCTTCCAGGGGACACATGATACCGTACTCCTCACAGCCGTGGGCCTGTACCAGGGGGTCCATCCTGTGAGGGTCGAACATGATGTTGTTGGGTGTCACTAGCAGAACACCGCTCACCGCACCCTGAGGTGGAAGGAAGGAAGGAAGGAAGGCAAGGAACGCAGAGGGTGAGACATGGACTGCAAGCAAAGACAGACAGCTGAAGAAGGCAAGTTAATGATTCAGCGGACAGTCTACAGTACTGATGTAGCGATGAGATGTTCTATTCAACCAAAAACATATTAATCAAAGAACATCAGCACTGACCACAACAATGTTTTCATTTGGAGCCAGTGACTGAATCAACAGTGGCTCAATACCATGGAGCTGTGCTGTCTTGAGAGTCAGACAGCAGGCTTGTAGCAGTTTGCCTGTGTAGTTGCCAGGGTGCCAATCAGAGTCTTACCCCCCCGGCTCCACCGGAGCCATCAAGCGTCACGTCAGTGTCAACGCTGGGAACACTCGCGTTTTAATCAATGAAGGTGCTCCACTGCCGACGTCGACGTCGGACGCCCACGTTCGCCCTGGTTCATTTTTTTACGATGTCCGACGCCAGCACAACGCCGTCTTTTTGGTGGAGCCCTGGCCTTAGTCTCACAAAAATGTGTAAATAATAATACCATCAACAACCGTAAAAGGGACTCACACAATAGTATCAACCCCTGAAACAAACAGTAAACACACAATACCACAGAATACACACACAGTGAACGTTGTTTGCCAACGGTGTAGTAAATTGACTCGTAGTTAGGGATGGGTATCGTTTGGAGTCCGGTTTCTGGTTATGCTTATCAGTTCCGGTTCCTAACAGTTCCCTATTTTGGTTTCAAAATGGTTTAGTTTTTACACAAAACATAATTTGTTTTAATTTAATTTTAATGTTTAGTTTACAGTTCTAATGAATCATGTAAATGAAATCATATTTCAATGTATTCAGGGATACTCTTATTCTGAAGAGATTAAGAAATCGACCACCGTCTGGAAGTCTATTGACCACCGCCTGGAAGTCTTATTGCTGCTAGCGCAACATACTTTAGCTTATTCTGAAGAGATCGGCCACCAGGAGTCTTAGATTTGCTAGCTTAGATTTGACAAAAGAACACAGCTCAGCGAGCGAGCGAGAGAAATAGCTGAGCTCAGAACATAACCCAGAGAGACACGGAGGTCAGAGCACAGATATAAAAAGCTAGATACCTCCTCCGCCGCTGCAGTTCATTGGCGCGACTGGTCAAACAGGACTGGCGGAAGTGTGGAAGTGTGGAACTGTGGAAGGCACTCTGCCCCCTGCAGTGGGAAAGAGGGAGTCCCGCCAGTCCAGCGCCAGTCCCGCATCTGATTGGCCTACCGAGCGTCCCATTCTGTCACGCCCAAGGAAGCGTCCTTCAGAATTCTGGAAGCTTGCCAGTCCTCTTTGACCAAAGCCCTCTGTCGGAGGAGGCGTCTACCTTTAAATGTCTAAGGGTCAGAGACCACAACAAAAACACTGTTGCCGTACAATCTTTCAGATGAATGCCACGGGTGTCTTAAATGTTTCGTCTCCATCTCACGTCTCTCTGTGGCTGTGCTGGGCTCAGCTGTACTGGCGGCTCGGCACTCGGTGCCGCGCTGTGAGCTTGTATATATGTGCTATTTTTCAATAGCTAAAGTATAAAATAATTAAGGCCCCTCCCTCCACCTTGGGCCCTAGTATTGTGACGCCCCTGCACACACACACACACACACACACACACACACACACACACACACACACACACACACACACACACACACACACACGAGAGAACTGCTCACCTTGCCGTCTGTGATGTACTTGCAGTTGATCTTGAGGAACTTCTCTGTAAGGGCCTCTTCCTCCTCGGAGGTGGATGACACCACTCTGGACTGGCGCAGGGCCGAGAACACTGGAGGATGAGCAGCTTCTGGTCTGGACGGTCCATCTGAGTCCTGGAGAAGCCAAGACCATTGCAAGAGAAGAACAAAGTCTTTATATTAGTGTACCGAGCAAGAGGTTCTCAAACTTTGACATTTGAAGTGGTTCCATGTGTACACTGTCAAAGTTACAGACTTGTAAGGGTCAATTTAAACCCCCATAAAGGAACATAGAAAGTTCCTGAAATACACTTTGAGAACCACTGTATTAGTGTACCGCTAGAGTGATGTGTCCATTCTGAAATGTATCCATGTAGATTTGTTTTTTAAGTTTAACCAGTGAAGTTTCTGCCTTATTGGTATTTTTTGTGCCTTATGTCTAATCTCACGCACGTACCTGCCGACATGTAGACCAATGTGTTTCCACTTTCACACCTTTTGTTTAACATCGTGTGCATACTGTATCTGTTGGTCTGCCTTTTTTAGTCTGACGTTAAGTCCAGTAAGTCCCGTGAGGATTGGAGGGGAAAACTAAACTGGGGTGGGGGGGTTTGTCAATCGAGTGGGCTATGCAAACGGTATAGTTATCTTCATTTCTTTCCCTTTGCCATAGTTCTTTAATGATTTTTCTCCCTGCTCTCCCTCTCCCCCCTCCTTTTTGTGTGCTGTATCACTGATAACTGTATCCATATTCTACTCTATTCTAGTTCCAACTCCTGGTTTCAAACATGGAAAGTAAGCACCAGTATAGTGAAATCTAAGCAGAAAATCCAAATCTTGGTTCAGTTGATAAAACACAGGCTCCGTTCATCAAACTAATGTGTACATCTCTAATTATGGACTCTACAAACAAATATCTTCTGCACTAGGGGACAATCAGGTCAAAAGAGGCATGTGGGAAGAGAAATGGGTTGGCGAATTTCAAGCTTAAATGAATGTGCATCCTCCGTTTAGATTAATCATGGTAATTACTGAAAAATATTCTTGTGAAACTGAAGCATTAATCATTATGTTCTATCACAACTTGATGCCAGTTAGCATTATTTAAATACTCTGACATGCTCGAGAATAATTCTTATTCTTTTTCACATCACATATTTTAATAGAAGCTGTTCTGTAAGTGTAAGATTTAAGTGTATGTTTGGCTGTCTTTATTTATAAATAACGTATCAAGCGAACATGCAAACAAAGTGCTTTACAAAATACTGAAGAAATAAAAACAAAAAACAACATGTATAAAATAGTATGTGCCATGTGAGAAAAAAGGGAATATATTATTTAGCTGAATGACCTCAGGTCATTCAGAGCCGAAGAGACATGATAGCAAAGGCACAGTCACCCTTTGTCTTCAGCCTCAACTTTGTGACAATCAGCAGGTTCTTGCCTGAGGATCACAGGCTGCATACAGGCTTGTAAGGGGTTCATAATTCAACAATCTAATTAGGGGTAAGGCTATGAAGTGCCTTAAAAGTCATCACTAAAATCCTAGACAGCGTAGGGATAAGTTCATTATGCTTTTCCATCCACAATCTGCAGCATGATGTTGCAGTGCATCTCCGCAGTACAACCAGCCTGGAATTTAAATCTTGTTTAAACTACGTTATTGCCTGTGAATGTTGACAGATCCTGTATAAAGCCCTTATGTTGCCATGTCTACTCAAATGTGAGTATGCAATCTGCCACAGATGGTATGCCTGCTTGGCTGCAAGCACAAGGCGTAGAGGGCTGGGTGGCGTTTCCACCAGCAGCCTGTTGCATGGAGAATGACTTCTCTCAGAGTAAATGTCTGCAGAGCTGATTGTTTGAAAGGCATTGCCTTAGTGACTGACCAACTATAGCAACTGACGGACTGACTGACTGACTGACTTCTATGTTCCATTTTGCAGTCATTCCTGAAGTCAGGTGTCAGGTCCTGGAGCTGCCCTACACAGGGAACGACCTCAGCATGGTCATCTTTCTTCCCCTTAAGACGAACGGCCTTGAGAAGCTAGAAAAGGAGCTAACATATGAAAAGTTTGTGGACTGGACCAATCCAGGCATGATGGATAAGAGGACGATGTCCCTGGGCCTGCCTTGTTTCAAGTTGGAGGAGACATATGACATGAAAGACATCTTGATCAAGATGGGCATGGAGGATGCCTTTGATGAAGAACAGAGTGACTTCTCCGGCATTTCTCCAGCCAACAGCCTGTTTCTCTCCAAGGTGGTGCACAAGGCCTTTGTGGAAGTGAACGAGGAGGGCACTGAGGCAGCTGCCACCATAGATCCCCTTAAAACCGAGTTGTGCTGTACGGGACCACACCCTCTCTTCTTCATTGCTGACCATCCCTTCCTCTTCTTCATCCGACACAACCCCACCATGAGCATCCTTTTTGCAGGCCGATACTGCTCCCCTCCTTAACTCATTCTGAGCCCAGGACATTAACGGATTAGGGGGTCCAGAGTGCCCCCTCCCGGCCCCATTAACGGCCGCTGTCTTATTTTGAAGGCCAGAAGTCTAGACCGGAAGTACTTCCGGTCTGACGTCATCGGATCGTGCGCCGGAACCGATGCGTGTCCACGTGGAGTTGTGTAATGGCCGACCGGGAGCTTTTATAACTGTGTAAAATAAGCGAGCATCTGCCTCCATCCTAGCTTCTAAAGTGTAGTTTTGAGATAATGGACATTAAAGATGAGATCGGCCGTCCACCTCAATGTTATGGGATGACTATTGTGTGCTCGTGGAGCCGTGATGATGACAAATCAGCGCGGATTTCGTCTCCGGAGCGTCGGCCATTGTACTAGGTATTTTTACTCGCCGTTACAGTAATATATTACTTTTCCCGCGACATCGCGTGGATGGCGCTATAGATACTCTATTACTTTTCCCGCGACATCGCGGGGTTGGCTTTTAATGAGTTAAGTTGGATCTCAGCTTAAAGGGGAAGACCACCCATTTTCAATATTGAGATATGTCATTAATATACCTTAGAGGACTTGTGTGGAAATAAAGAAAAGGTTCCCCCTCTTCTGTGTTGCCTAGAACTGGAAGATTGATTTTGGGGTTTGTATTGCAAAGTACAACTTGATGACATCACACATTGTACTTTACAATACAAACCCCAAAATCAAACCTGGAACACCCTCAATGACCACTGGTGGTCCCCGGACCACTATTTGAAGCACCAGCTATGATCAGATCGTAGGCTATTTTCCCTCAACCTATTGAGAGATACTTTTTTTTGTATCATAATGAATGATTGTGTGTGTGTGTGTGTGTGTGTGTGTGTGTGTGTGTGTGTGTGTGTGTGTGTGTGTGTGTGTGTGTGTGTGTGTGTGTGTGTGTGTGTTTGTGTTAGAAAGGGAGAGGACCCGTCGTTCTCATCTATTTGCAATAACTTTGGTTGTTGGTTAAAATATATTAATTATTTATTTATTTATATTTGGTCGGCAAAGCCCAATGGGACCTTCTGCCATCCAACGTTGGGTCGGGACATATAGTTTGAGAACCTTTCCATGGAGGCTGGAGCCTTGTTTTGTGAGCATCGCATTTTGCACTCATTCAATCAACTGCGTAGGAAAAAAAATAACAAATTAAAATGTTTTAGCCTAATTGCTAAAGTAAGTGCGTCAGGTCGCACTTACTATCAAAACCTCCGCCGCCTGTCTGTAAGTCAGTCAGTCGGTCACGTCACGTCACGTCACGTCACGTCACGTCACGTCACGTCACGTCACGTCACGTCACGTCACGTCACACTTTTGTCCTGCTCATATCTCCGCAACCGTTGCCCCGATCCATGCCAAATTTTGCACACACACACACTCCTTGCCTGACAAACCACAACCTCAATCAATTCTCACATGGCCCTCTTCTAGCGCCACCATGAGGCCGCTTCTTGCAAAACACATTTTTGGACACTGCTCCTACAATTTTTGCCCTAAAATCATGCAAATCGGTACACAGTATGTCTACGCTCATCTCATCAACATGGATTTGTCGCATTTAGCGCCACCTTCAGGCCGATTTTTTAAAACACATTTTGGACACTACTCCTACAGATTTGGCCCTAAAATCACTTAAATCGCTGCACTGTATGTCTACACTCATGTCATCAACATGGATCTGTCCCATATAGCGCCACCATCAGGCCGTTTTTTTCAAACACATTTTTGAACACTGCTCCTACAATTCTTTTTTTTAAACAATATATTTATTGAGTTTTCTTTTTTTTTTCAACAAACATATTTTTTTTACAAACATAAAACAAAAACAATCTCGTAACAAAACCACAACACAATATAAAGAAAAACAACAACAACACAGAAAAAAACGATAATACCACAATTTAATATTTTCTTTTGACATACATACCAACAACACCAGATGCCACAAGGCCGTATAATTGGCTGCAGAGGGAAAACGTCTACCCCACTCCCGGTTCCTCCATCAAATGCGAAAGATCGTTGCCCTTGACATAATGAATACTATTCCTCCATATTTTCTCAAATAACTCTTGTTTGTTTTTGAGAGTGTATGTGATTCTTTCCAAGGGAAGGCACAAAGATAGTTCCCTAAACCACTGAGCGATGCTGGGTTTCCCTGTCTTTTTCCATGAAAGGGCGATAACCCTTTTGGCTTGTAGGAACCCAAGGTCCAGAAATGTTATTTCGCAATTCTTTATCTTATGGCCAATCGGGTAAAGGCCTAATAGGAAGAGTTTTGGGTCTAGCTCAATATTAATAAGTAGTATCCGTTGTAACTCCTTTCTAACCTCCTCCCAAAACTCCTTTATTTTGGGACATGTCCACAAACAATGGAACAGAGTGACTTTATCATCGTTACATCTGGTACAAGTGTCTGGGATATTAGGATAAAATGTGTTTATTTTTTCTGGCGTGATGTACACCCTCATCAGCCAATTATATTGTAGCAATTTTAAACGAGTATTACTAGTCTGTGCCTGAGCCTCCTCACAGGCTGTGATAAACTCATCCATTGTTAGTTCCCCTTGTAAATCAGAGTTCCAGCCTCAGGCATCAAATCTAGATTCAGATGTTTCGGGCGAGAAGTCCACCAGGAGAGTATAAAATCCAGATATGATGCCCCGTTCAAAAGGATTCCTAATGAGAGCTCTTTCTATTATCGACAGAGTTGGAAAATTTTAAACAGGTGTGTTCTAGGAATATTAAATTTGCAAATTGCCTCATTCCCCCAAATGGGCTGTTGCCCTAATATCACGCACATCGGTACACTTGCTCTACACTCATGTCATCACCATGGATCTGTCTCATTTAGCGCCACCTTCAGGCCGATTTTTTAAAACACATTTTTGGACACTGCTCCAACAGATTTTGCCCTAAAATCACGCAAATCGCTACACAGTATGTCTGCACTCATGTCATCAACAGGGATCTGTCCAATATAGCGCCACCATCAGACCGATTTTTTTCAAACACATTTTTGGACACTGCTCCTACACATTTTGGCCTAAAATCACGTTGTGACCTTACGGTCGCTTATCTCCCGATTAGAGAGTCTTACTGGTATTAATATCAGTGTCAGATTCCATGTCAGTGCTGCTGCTGCTACTGCTGCTGCTACTGCTATAAGTGTCCCTGTCCATCTTCGAAGTTTGAACAAGTGAGAGGAGAAAGATTAAAAAAACTCTTGATTTTATTCCTCTTGAGGAATAAAAAGATTCCCCCCCGAGATCGCCAAGAGGCCAGAGTCGCCAGACGTCGGTCTCGTTTGTAATGCTATCAGATATTTCACTTGGCACAGCGGGATATACCGGGCCCGAATTCAAGACAGAGGATCGCTGTCGTTTGAAATGATCACCGATCAACCCCCGGCCACGAGTTCTGATCTTATGCAATATCGGATTTCGTCTGGGTGGGCCTTTAAAGGACTAAAAACATGGGTCAAATGAAAATGTCTACATAGTTATTCTAGAAAAGGGGAACAGGGGTGTACCTGCTGTTAGATATGATTGTCACCAATAAATCCTTCACATTGCCAGAGGAAAAACACTGACACACCAACATCAGACATCTTACTTGTTACCACTTGAATGTGAATCAGAGAGAGCACTCTGCTAGGCAGCTTTGGGCAAAGTGAGCCAGTTTCACTGCCCTCAAATTAGAGGCCATAGTGTGAAAGAGGCGAGAGCGTTTAAAAAAGGACAAAGATGAAAAAGGAGGACAAAGCGAGAAAGGAAGCAGAGGAGTGAGGAGGAGTGGCAGGGTGTTATAGACGCCGAGAGCGAGCGGAAAACCTGTGAAGAGGCAGAACGCAGAACAACTGGCTGCTGTGCTCCTGCCCCACGCCCCCACACGTCCCAGTGCAGTCAGCAAACAGCCTGCAGCTACTGACCCACACCAACACAATCAGCCTAGCCACTGGAGGGGGGGGGGTCTGTTACAGCCAAAACAAACCTCTCTGACAAGATGAGAAATGTCTAAAAATGCTAAATGTAAATCCACGCAACAAAGTTCCTCACTCAGCACCGAGAGACCTGAGGCAAACCTCTGGAAATGTCACTTTAGAAATTGTGCGCTGGGGCAGACCGTAGATATATTTGGCAAAAAGAAATGTTTGCTTCTACTGTAAATAGTTTAGGATCTGAGAGTTGTTCTAATCTAGACAAACACTGTCC
Source organism: Nannobrachium achirus (assembly GCF_963921795.1). Classification (NCBI taxonomy): domain Eukaryota; kingdom Metazoa; phylum Chordata; class Actinopteri; order Myctophiformes; family Myctophidae; genus Nannobrachium; species Nannobrachium achirus. Next base: position 53,204,591 of record NC_137811.1, read on the forward strand.
GATTTTAACTTCAGTTACCATCACACCCACTTCAGCTTCAACAGCTACTGTAACGAATTGTATACTGTAAATGCAAATGAACAAGGGAGGCCAATTTTACCCTGATTTAAAAAAAGAATAGATTACGGACAGGCCTGTTCATATTACATTTTTCAAAGTGTGCCCGATAGGCACAGACCAAGCAATGTAGAGTGAGTGATACTAGGCTGCACTCAACCTACTGTCAATGTTTAGGCATTCTCTTGAGACAGAGTCTGTACGTGTAGCAGGGGTCTTCAACATTTTCAGGCCAAGGACCCCTTAGTTGAGAGATAGATGAAGCAGGGACCCCCACAACTTTTCATCGATTCCAGATAGTTTCATCGTTTGACAGCAAAATCATCAGTGTATTTTGGATTCATGTCAATTTGTGTTTTCAGATATTTAACCACTTGAGCCGTCAATACTTAATAAACTTGACATTTCACTCTGTACTTGGTCTGCTCTTATTCCCCTCTACACCAAACCTCTTTGCCGAAAATAGCGATCTACAAGGTCACAATGCCTCTCGCTGCGAGGCGTTGTGACTTGTGACCTTGTGGATCTGCTATTTTTGGCTACAGTTCTCAGAATATGGACGCTAGGGTTCAGGTGGTTAATATAAAAATGTTTCTATCACATAACGATTTGGAGGACCTGTTGAAGACCCTTGTGCTAAACCATTCCGTCCTTGTCCCTTTTATGTCCATAATGGACATACTGTGTCAGTTTCATGTGGTCTAAGATGTCAGACATCTATGATGTCAGTCATCTCCATATTTTGGAAAAGTTACATTTTTAATAGTGTCTATCTCTCCATACTGTATATGGAGCTGACTATCATCACCTGGATGTCCATATATGAAGATCACAACACTGACCTCATCAAACCCTTGATAGCCAGCTTTGATTTTTCGGACACATACAACAATTCACCCTTTGTCAAGTCCCGCCCATTGTCCTGCCCCTCTCCACACCCATTGGTTGCTGTGTCTTGGTGGGACATTCAGTGGGACATTCCATCCACTGCCATGTTAATTCAGTTGCTTCATATTGTTATTCTGTGGGCTCAATTCTAATTTCAAACTTTGTTTCAGTCAATTGGAGCTGCTCAGTGGCAGCATAGTGAATCAGCATGTTTTTAAATGTTTTTATTTCTCCAAAAATTATGTTTTGGCTAATTCAACATAAAAAAGGCGGAACCAGGGCGGGACAAGGCAGATAGAGCCTGCTGGTTGGTCAGTCAGGGACCAACCAGGAGGCTAACAAAGGGTGAATTGCTGTGAGAAGTCAAAACTGAATAAAAGTCAGATAATCGAAGGCAAGGAATGAGAAAAGTCACACTGAAGCAGCATCATGCATTTTAAGATGAACTATATTGTCACATCATGACATCACAACGAATACTGTCATTGCAAAGTAGAAAGCAAACCGTGTTTGTGTGCGTGTGTGTGTGTGTGTGTGTGTGTGTGTGTGTGTGTGTGTAAGGGAGAGAGAGAGAGAGAGAGAGAGAGAGAGAGAGAGAGAGAGAGTGAGAGAGAGAGAGAGAGAGAGAGAGAGAGAGAGAGAGAGAGAGAGAGAGAAGCAGGCAGGCAGGCAGACAGACAAGACAAGACAAGACAAGACATAATGGGGGAGCATATGGTGTGTTCAAACGTTTAAGAATAAATAATTTTGATTATCAGTCTCCTGAATGTACAGTGCCTCAGCCAGGTGAATGAGTTAGTGATTTTATTGCTCAAAAACACACTGATGATGGCAAACCTTTCATTTTACAACTGTATATCTGCATGCGGGCCATGTCATGATGTAATGTTTATGACCCCACTCCCTCTTCAAAACCTGTTCCAGTGCCGCTGAATCACACCACCATGTCTCACTTCTTATGTGCTGGTCAGCCTCTATAATCAAATGACTCATCTCAAGTACTCTGGTCCTTTCTGCTGTAAAGGTGCAAGCTTACAGTGAGTTGTGACAGAGCAGTGGTTCTCAACCTTTTCAGGCCGGGACCCCCAAAATAATCATATATTAACTGGAGACCCCCCCCCCCCCCACCCTGACTAGCAAGAGTTGAGGGATTACATTTTGTATAACACGGTTCTATTGTGAAAATAGCAGAGCTACATGCTCTAAAGCATTACTAATGCTTTAGAGCAAGGTGCAAGATTACAGTGAGGTGTGATAGAGGATGATCAGGATCCTCAAAAAGCTCAAACAATGTAGCGCTGAGAAGAGAATGCCCGATTGCACATGCATGCGACGCGTGCGCACACACACACACACACACACACACACACACACACACACACACACACACACACACACACACACACACACACACACACACACACACACACACACACACACACACACACACACACACACACACACACACACACACACACACACACACACACACAAAAGTCTAAGCGGCACATCATTAAGGCTTACACACAAAAACACACACCTGGGTCAAAATAAGCAGCTGGGAGTCAAAACATGTCTTCTCTCATAAACAAGAATTACAAGCATAGTCTCATCTTCCCTGTCATCAAATGTGGAACACCTGAGAAAAGGGTGTTGTGTGTTCAACTAAATCACACCTGTCATATAGTGACCTACAATGCTTTACAACTGAAAACATCCCTCTGGCACTGCCTTGCTGCCTATCAGCTTAGTGTTACTGTTCATTTGCCGTACCAACATTAGTAAATATTGGCCATCATAATTTCTCAAAGTATATTGATGAAAAGATGCAAATAAATAATGTAGGAATTCAAGCGGTTGACATTATAGGTAAGAATAATTGCTGGTTAATGGCACTGTCTGAGAGTAAAAGCAGTTAATGGTGGTAAAAATGAGGGATAGCAAGCCAAAATGTATTATATAGTGGGCGTCATTGTTTAACATGATTAGACATGGGGGCCTAATTATTCATAACCTGACAGTCTGTTCTTTTCTATTACAGCTTTTGTGCTTTTGTTTGGCTTGAAGCCTGAAAGGAGCCCACAGTTAAAGCATCCCAAATAAAATTCACTCCGACAAAATACTCAATACAGAAAACAGCACACATCCGCAGAAAGAAACAAATGCGAAAGCAGGGGGAGTCAGATAATTACAATGTTAACTAGAAGTAGTGCTCTTCCGAGCACAGGTGTCCACCTGGTGACGCTAAAATAGGCCAAAGTGAAAAGATTGCCATCTCTTCATGCTGCATTCATTATTTGAAGCATTTTGTTCTAAAAATGTGTTTTGCAAAAGTTGACCTACTGGTGGCGCTATAACAGGCCAATGTGAAAAGGGAGGTATTTGTTCTTTGACCTAGTGGGCACATTTTACACAAATTCCACACTGTGTTCATGATTTGAGGCATTTTGTTCAAAACAGACCAATCCTGCAAACTTTGGAAAGCAATCTTAGCCAATCAAGATGGAATATGAAAAAGCAAAGATATCCGCCTTGATTGCATGACTATAGAGATCATGTGTATAAAAAATGGGTTTTATGTAAGTCGGACTCCTGGTGGCGCTATAACGCAAATTTGAGAAATGCAGGGCAGAGGGTTTGTTTAGCCTCTAGTCTAGGGAGTGTGCATACAACGTTTTACAGAGATCGGTGGAGTTATAAACAAACACAAATCAGGTGACATGTTTTCTTCAGCATAGTCGGAATGTGTGTGCAAAATCTTAGGGAAATTGCACTCTGTGTTCATGATTTGAGGCATTTTGTTAAAATTTTGGACGGACGGACAGACAGACAGGGTGCAAAACATAGTCTCCCCATGCCTTTTGGCTGGTGGAGACAATTAATCTAGTTCCAGCCTGTGAATCGCTAGCCAGTGTAGCCACAAACATTTACTTTTTTTATTAATTGTGGCGAGGTCTGCTAATGCTGTTGAGATATTATATTTCAAAACAACAATGGCGCCCTGGTGGCAGAAAAGTTGTGCCTTGCATGCAAGCATGCCATTATCCCCCACAGTGGTGTAAGATGTACTGAGTATGTTTTACTTAAGTAAAGCAGCAATATCATCATATACAAATACTCGGTTGCAAATTCTAAATGTTTGAGTGAAAGAAAAAAAACTATTGGCTATCAAAATATATTTCAGTACCAAAGTAAATGTACTAACATTGTTTTCGATCTTACTTGGAACGCACTCAGACATTTTCCATCACTGATCACATTAGTAGTGAAACACCAGTCTCCTTTTCTCATCCGTCAACTGGCTTACACAAAAATAAAACAGTATATGACTTGTGTTTGTTCTGCACAAACCTCCAAGGCACAGCGCTATTGTTGATTGAAGTGGTGTTGGGAGATTGGTACAGGATAACACCAGACCCGAGTAAACTCTGCTGACAAGGCCAGGAGTTTACTGTGCCCCGGTCTGACCTATGACATGACATCCGCTTTTCAATTACACACAGGAAAAGCTGAAAGGAACAATAATGGCGGTGCTTCAAGCACTGCTGTGCGATACGTTGCCACTACTGATAAACATGGGTAATTACGTACAGTAGTTGTCAGGGTTCTTGACCATTTCCCCAAAAGAATTACAGCCTTTTTCCAAAAAATATTTTATTTTTCTAAGACAAATGTGTTTGGATTCAGACCTTTTCATGTTGAGCACTGGCAGTAATACTTGCTTTTTGGCTGACCAACACTGTCGCTGACCAACGCCGTCTCTCCCATGCTAACAATTTAGTGTTGACTAAGACAACACTAAATTGTCAACTTGAAAAACTAAAAAGTCAACTTGACTTTCGGTCAGGACAATTCAAGTATTATATTTGGGGTGTTAGAGCCTGAAAAAATAACAAACAAACACTTTTCTCACTTGATCCAAGTCCACTGGGCTAATTTTAGTACAGATGCTGAGTCTGCTTTAACCACTGCATAACTTCTCTAAATGCAATAATATTCAGGTTTTTAATAACAAGGCACACAGGTGTTTTTTCTTTTAGATTATATACTATTTTTATATTATTTTATTGCTGTTCGTCTGTCTGTCTGTCTCACCTCATGCTCTTCTGACATCACAATTATGCAAATTAAGGGCAAATAACTCGCTCTTTAGATTGCATTGCAGCACATGCTGCAATGTAAAGGTTACATTGTCAACCTTTGTATGTATGTACATACAGTAGGTACATGAGCAAAACACATTCTCATTCCATGGCATCACCTTTGACCAAGTGGCAAGTGCCATATTTGACAAGTTGGGAGGTAAAATTTGACACCTTTGGATGAGAATGTGACATCTCAGGCATAATGCCAAACATTGAAATTGTTATTAAAACCCTGAAAACTAACCAATAATGAGTGGTGCGAAGCCTGCATCTTGCCGACTTCTACCAATAGGGTGGGATTCTGTTGTGATCATTCCCTCTGCATCAATATAACCAGTAAGACGCCTGAAGGGCGAGGTCGCGCCATCTGTCTTGGCCATATATGGATTCCGTTAGTATGGTTCTCCTAACAGGGCATCATCTGGGATACAATCCCTTTTATACCCATATATGGAGATCCCTAACATAATCCCCTTTATGCCCATATATGGAGATCCCTGCACTGAGTATCTGACATCACTGTGATATCACCTGTGATGCCACAGTGATGTGTCAGGGGAACCACAGTGTAAGGCGTATCAACAAATGGTTTCCCTGAAGCGTGATTATGGATCGCACTGGGAAAGATGGATAACCACGCCCAAGACTCATTGAAGCTTGTGATTGGCTGAACCGGATGTAGGGAGTGCTCCATTGTAGTCACTTGGATCGCGGCAGAGGTGCACCAAAACCTAAACCTATCCTTAACCCTAACACTAACCCTAACTCTAACCTTATCCTTAACCCTAACCCAAACCTTAACCTGGTGAATGCTGACCTGCCGACGCTGGTGAAAACGAGCGCTATATACGTTTCCATCCATCTTCTCCAGTGGGATCCATAATCAGACTTCCCTGACATCACAGTGACATCAGAGCATGATGTCAGAGCGACAAACCCATAGCCCGTAAAAAAAGTGTACACGTCCAGACGGACGCGGACAAGCTGTGCCGTTTCTCACAGTAAACTGTGACCTACAGTCACAAAAATGGGCATCCTCTGCATCAGCATTGGCCGCCATAGGCAATAGACCAAGTGCAGAAATATGAGGCCTTGGGGGTGACAATGCGCTGGAAAAACACTTACAGTAATTCATAATTCCATAGACTCCCAGGCTCTCAAGCAAGCTCTCTCCCACCCCTTCACACTTCCCCAACAGACCACAGCACCCAAAGCGAGATAAACTATTAATCAATTTAGGGTAAGCCACAGCAGAAAAGATCCCCCCAAAAAACAACAACAACAACGAGATGAAAACACATGTTATTTTCAGGCCTTGTGACTTTAAAACATATTGCACAATTCAGCTTCGTGAAATTGGAAATTATCAAACTAAACTAAACAAAAACAAGTTGAACACTATAAAACTGAAGCTGATAAATTAGTTCTCTCCCTTGACTGGCTTAAATACAGTAGGTGACCCATCTGAAAATGTATTTTCACTTTATTAAAGATCTGGGAGAGAGTGGGTGACCCCTGTTACTGAACAAACACTCTAAAGCAATGATTACTATCAGAACATAGAGCTTTGACCTTTTTCTTTTAACCAAAAAAAGAAAGGAAACTTTTTGAAAAGCGGGGGTGGGTGGGAACAAGCAACAGATAAACATGCAGAATAATCAAATTCATAGAATAATCCTAGTATGAAATTGACCACAGCTGACTTGAAGCGAGGCACATGCTGCCTGTGTCCTCAGATGACCAGACCCCAGAGATAGGAGCTCACATGACATCAAAGGAACAGAGAGAGAGAGAGAGAGAGAGAGAGAGAGAGAGAGAGAGAGAGAGAGAGAGTCAGAGAACACAGTGTGGCGTGTTGGGCCTGCACTGATATATCGCCGCCGTCGGGTGGAAACCTTGTATCTCCATAATAAACTTTGTTAAATGTTGTTTTTAAATAGATTAATGCCCTGCTTAGTAGAGATGTCGATTGATCGGTATCGGGTGATCAAACTTTTGTGATCGGTGCTCGGTGATCGGTTCCAAAAAACCTGATCGGACCATCCCTACTGCTTAGTCTTATAAGAGTGTTGAGCAAGTAGACTGGCTATTTCAACTATTTTTCGAAAATGTTGAAAGTGAAAGAGGTTAAGGGTGTGGGTTTTATAAATATTGAACCAGTGAAAAGTATTACCAAGAGCTTGTGACACAAATAATAACTACATTGGATCAATTGGAATGCATTTCATTTTTCATTTCCTGTGAAAAGTAACGGTTTTGGACTAGTAGGTTCCAAGTATACAAGGTTTCCCCTGGACAGTGACGAATATGAAGATTAAAGGGATACCGTGCTGCCCTGGATCTGTTGGGTGATGCTGGTGGACAGACTGACCACAGTGGGAGGAGAACAGGGTCTGTTGGGTGATGGTGGTGGTGGACAGACTGACCACAGTGGGAAAACGGTGAGAGGGGGGGGCCCTGGAACTAAATATTTTGAGATGGAGGTCCGTGGCCAAATACAAATCATTTTGGGGGTCCTTGACATGAAAAGGTTTGAGCACCATTGACATAGAAACATAGTTTTTTTCTTTTCTTTTTTTTTTTACTTTGAAGGATTTGAAATATTCAAAGACTTGCACAAATGTTCACGATTTTTAAAAAACAGCAGATCTGTGAGCTTGTATACCTGCTATTTTTCAATAGTTAAAGCACAAAATGTGAGTGAATCCTTGTACCCAGGGCCCAGAATCTGGTGCGACACCCCTGGACGTATGAAGAGAGGAGAAGGCAGGGAAGTCCAGGAGAACGTGTAACGGAGAAAAAAGAATGGAGCAAGAAAGAACCGCTGTGGCAAGGATAGGAGAAGAATTTAGGACGAAATGAAACGATCACCTAAAGCAGGGGTCTTCAACGTTTTCAGGCCAAGGACCCCTTAGTTGAGAGAGAGATGAAGCAGGGACCCCCACAACCTTTTCATAGATTCCATATTGTTTAATCGTTTGACAGCGCAATCATCAGTGTATTTTGGATTCATGTTATGTGTGTTTTACGACATATAACCACTTAAATCATCGATATTTTGTAAACTTTGTAGATCTGCTATTTTTGGCTAAAGTTCTCCTCGGAATAGGGATGCGAGGGTTCAAGTTGTTAATTTAAAGGAATTATCCTATCACACAAGGATTTGGTGGCCCCCCTGTAGTAACTCTGAGGACACCCTAGGGGTCTTTCTCTGACCCCCTGTTGAAGACACCTGACCTAAAGATGATTTCTAAACCACTTAAGCCCTATACTATGATTCACGATTGCGTTGTGGGATTGTAGATCTGCTCTCTACAATACAGACCAGACCTTTTGGGGCCTGGCACTGAAAATAGCTTTTCTCCACACCATTTTGACAGATTACGGGGGTAAAGACTAAAACACAACCTACTCCAGTGAGATCTATAATACATCAGTTTATTGTTTATTTTAACCCATTCAGGCCTAGAAATATTGAATGGTTTAACCAGTGAAAAATAGCAGATATACAAGCTCACAGCGCGGCACCGAGTGCCGCGCTGCGAGCTTGTAGATCTGCTATTTTTGAAAAAGTTGTGAAAATGTGTGCAAATCTTGTTTGAATATATGTATTTTCAAAGTGAACGTTTGTAACTCAAATTTTGCTTCTAGGGGGTCCCTGGAACTAAATATTTTGAAATGGGGGTCCGTGGCCAAATAAATATCAGTTTGGGGGTCCTTCAAATGAAAAGGTTTGAGAACCACTGATGGTAGTCTCTCAAGAACAGACTAACTGAGCTCCAGTTAAGTGAAAAGGACCTTTTCTTTGACGATAGCTAGCCAGATTGCTGACATAGAAACATCTTAGACTCAAAAGACACTCAAAATTCAAATTTTCACGATTTTTCTAAAATAGCAGATCTACAAGCTTGCAGCGCGGCACTCAGTGCCGCGCTGTGAGCTTGTATATCTGTTATTTTTCAAAAGTTAAAGCATAAAATAATGATACACAAAAATATTCTGAATGGGTTAAACAGATTCACTAATATTCATTTGAATTGAGACATTTCTCTGTACATGTGATGATGATAGAGACTTCAGGAAGGTATGGTGGATGTGACATCCTGCTTTGACCTTGACAGTGACAAAGTGTGCAATCAAATATCAATCCACAGCTCCACCTTGTGGGCATGGTCATGTTCTGCAAGAGTGAACAGACAATGGCTGGTATTTGTTAAACATCTGAAGCCAGTGGTGAATTTAGAAAGAGCTCAGTGCTGGGCAATACACCAGTATTTACTGTAGACATATTCACACGCACGTACACACACACACACACACACACACACACACACACACACGCACGCACGCACGCACGCACGCACGCACGCACGCACGCACGCACGCACGCACGCACGCACGCACGCACGCACGCACGCACGCACGCACGCACGCACGCACGCACGCACGCACGCACGCACGCACGCGCGCGCGCGCGCGCGCACACACACACACACACACAGTATATATATTTAACCTTGAACCCACTGACTACTGCTAGAACACACCTCGATGCTGGCAGCATGTACTGTAAGACAAATTGAAAGATAACAAAGCATAACATTGTGATTTTAGTTCGTTCATAAAGATGTACACGACGTGGGTGTACTCTGTTGAACTGTGCAACATGCACTTACGGAATTTGAAAGAAAATATGACAATATTGGCATCACATATCACATTAACACCAATAAATATTGTGACAGCACGCCCGCGCCTATAATTATTGTGATGGGGAGTTTAAGTCATATTGCCCAGCACTACAGTATGTTTTCACTTTTCATATCACAATAATGAAATAGCTAACATTAGAGAGAGAGAGAGAGAGAGAGAGAGAGAGAGAGAGAGAGAGAGAGAGAGAGAGAGAGAGAGAGAGTCAGTGAGTGAATTGACCTGAACACAAATATGATCTATGTTCTTCCCAAAAATACCACATCCTCCTCTCTGAAAGCAAAGGGAGTAAAGCACTGTAGGTGAAACATGGGTAACTTTACAGACATTTAACGTGATTCTGATCTCGTTAAAATGAACTAAAGATAGGGTGCCATTATTTCCCCCCTCACTAAAACATGATGATCAGGTATTATGATTAAACTAGGAGGAAGATATTTTTACAGTTTACAGAAAGTGTGAAAATTATGTTTTTGTGGCCACACCCGTCTGCTCATTAAGTATGCCTGGTTGTCAGGTGGGTGGTGACCCAGCTGAAGTTAGCCACACCCACAGTGTTGGGTGTATGGTAAAAGTGGAGGGGATGGTTTTATGATCAGTTCATTAAATCAGTGTTTTTCGCTCTTGAGAGGCTCAGAAGCTTTCAGCTTTCAGGAAGAAACCAAAAATACACAGGGAAGGCAAATTTGCACATTATAACCACACCTGGTGGTCTATTAGAGTAATGTTAACTCCATACACACATACAAAACAGAAAAAGTACAAAATGATGGCACCACCTCTTTAAATCTCTTTAAACCTCCTCACAAAGGAACAACCAGATTCATCTTAAAACATCAGCAAAGGCGCCCTTTAACTATGTGACCTCATCAAAAGTGCCCCTGTAGTACCAGGCTAGGGATGTGACGATATGACATTTTCATATCACGATTATTGTGACCAAAGAAATCTCGATTTACGATATTATCGCGATAATCAAAATCCATTATCCTGGGGCGGAACATTTGCCAAAAAATAGCAGATCTACAATCTCACAACGCGTCGCGTTGTGATGCGTTGTGAGCTTGTAGATCGGCTATTTTTGGGCAAAGAGATATGGTAGAGAGTGAAAAAAATACGTAAGTACCTTTTACCAATTATAGAGGGTTTAAGTGGTACCAGATATGCAGCTCAGCAAATAAAGGGTGAATTGAACCCAGTTCATGACGGAGGACGATATCACGATACATTAAATCTCCGCGATACGATTATCGCGAGTGTTTTTTTATCACGATAAACGATAATATCGCTTATCGTCCCATCCCTATACCACCGGGCATGCAGGTACTCGACACTGGTCCTACTTTCTGTGGCACTAATTTTAGATCATGCCCCGCTGGAGGGAGAGGAAGAGGGAGGGAGAGGAGGATGTAGAGAGGAAGGAAATGTGGGTGCCAAGCGAGGCAGAGGTAGAGAAGGTCAGAGGGGTGGGCAGCAGAACGTGACTGTTCCACACATACCGTCTCTGTGGCGATGGGCATGCGTGTGTGTGTGTGTGTGTGTGTGTGTGTGTGTGTGTGTGTGTGTGTGTGTGTGTGTGTGTGTGTGTGTGTGTGTGTGTGTGAGAGAGACAGAGAGCGTGAGGGGTCTAGGGCACTGAGGACAAAGAGGACATGTCTACCCACAGAGATGACCAGGGAACAAGAATGCCAATGAGCTGGTGGCTGCCAGATATCCTAATAACAGCCAGCCAGAAAGTCAGCTAACCATCTGCACATACACACGCGCACACATGCGTGCGCGTGTGTATGTGCACAGAGATACCCAGACAGCAACAAGCCAACCATTCATGCCTGCAAGATGTGTTACTTTCCGTTGCCAACACAAGCAAGCCAGCAGGCAAAGCATGAAGACACTTCATGGCTGCCTTATCTCGTCTTCAGTATAAACAGTCTGCCCACCAAAAATAAAATCCTAGCTTAGAGGGATACATGATGGACACTATGCACACATTGTACAGTAGATAGTGCTGGAAATCCATTGTGCGTTAAGGCAAAAACGAGCGATTGTTTATAGATCAGTTATCAAAGCAGAATCTCTCGTGCAGACCAGTATTTTTTTCAGACCTTCTTTTTTTAGATTGCCGAATGGATTTTTACAGCCAGTGTGCAAATAGGTACTGAGAATATACTGCATTTTCCTAATGATCACCTTTCCTAATGATTTTTTGTAATTTCACAGTGCTAATATAAAGAATATGGTTACTTTTCAGGGCATTTGAGCACCTAATAGACAATTTAAACATGTGCTTTTAGATTTTACTCTTTCTATATGCAGACATAAATGTGAAACTGTTGAAAGCAGCGTACCGTTCAGGGCACTCATCTCTATCAGTGCCATTAGCTGGTACGGTGCTATTACTTCACACCTCCCATATCCATTTGTTTCAGTAATATCCTCATTGAGATGGGAGCGTGCGGCAACCAAACAGCCTTGTAATTAAACCATGTCAGAGATTCAGAACAAATAAAGCAGAGCTGGGTTTTTAAGGTCCTTCCTGTGGTTTTAAATCAGACGGCACCTGGATGATTTTTTATAAACACCACCCACAAATAACATGGCCTACAGTAATGCACACACACACACACACACACACACACACACACACACACACACACACACACACACACACACACACACACACACACACACACACACACACACACACACACACACACACGAGCAACAAAACAGGTGCACACTGAGCGACGCAAGCAAACACAAATGAACACAGTCACACCGACAAACAACCCGAGTTCACACATTCAGAGAGGTAATCCTCCCCCGCCTCTTGCCTTGGAAGCGCACTTCCTCTGCCTGAAATAATTACTGGCTGGCTTCTTGTCTGGGGTGAGCGAGCTGCTACGTTCATTAGTTGCTCTAAACATCAGACATGGCATCACTTTTAATAGCTTAATTTCTCCGCAGTCACAGCCCCTCTTTTCTGATCCGCCTCCGTCGAGAGCCACGGAATATATATGCTCCTGCCTCGTCTCGCGGGCATGACCCAAATAGATAAGTAGTAAAGGACGGGGGCCTTTCTTTTGTGAGGCGAAACCAAATTAACGGAGGGGGCAGAAGAATTTAAGCTCGCCACTCTGCTGCTGTACTGCAAGATGAGCGTCATTGTCACTGTCGTCATCGTCAGTAGCAGCACACCATTTTCTGACAACCGCAACAAAAAGAGACGTCCGTTGCCATGGAGACCATTGTAGGGGGACAAACAAGTCAAATTTCTTAAGGGGGCCACCAGGGTTCCTGTGGTGCTTTTAGGGATTGGCTCGTTGAAAACCGCTGATACAAGTAGCAAAGGGAAACAGGCCATGGCATGCATATGATACAGAATTCCATATGGCAGGCATAACTGAGCTGCAACACTGTAGTACAGCGGCTCCCAAGCCTTTTTGAATCAGGGCTCACTTTATGTGCAGTACACAATCACTGCCCGCCCCACCCATTTCACCACTTAAACTGCTGCCGAGTTTATCTTAATGATCGATCAATCGATTGTGTTTTGGCTTGGATCATTGGACTAACTTGGTACAATTTAAGTTCATTGCGACCGTCAGGTCGCAAGTTACTATGAAAACCTCCACTGGCTGTCTGTCAGTCAGTCAGTCCCTCCGTCTGTCCGCCACGTCACAACACACGTGTTGTGACGTAGCCCTACTCTTATCACCGGCACCGTTGCCCCTATCCATGCCAAACTTTGCACACACACACTCCTTGGGCTGGCAAACAACAACCCCCGCCCCTGATTTCTCACATGCCCCTCTTCTAGCGTTACCATGAGGTTGTGTATACATGCGACCAGACGGTCGCTTATGTCCCGATTAGGGAGTCTTACTGGTGTCACAATGAACACTTTTCAAAGTTTTAAAGAAAAAAAAAAAGACCATGTCTTTTTTCACAAGGTTTCTGCCTAACAGCAACGACAATGTAACAGCCGTACTCTTCTAAGACCTACTATTGTCACTGCCCATAAGCCCATACATCAGCTGCCTGACCTGTGACGCCTTTGCTGGCTGGCTGCATTCTTACATTAACGCACACTCATGAAATAACAATAGCTTGAGCATGGACGGAGCAAAGCCTAATAGCCTGGACGAGAGCCTAATTCCATTACTTGACAAGGAGTGTCATCCATCACAGGGCCTGCAGCTACAATGGCTGAAACCAATAGGGAGTTACATACATGCAGGGGTGTCACAAGGGGGGGGGGGGGGGGACTGAGTTACTAGGGCCCAAGGTGGAGGGGCCTTCATTATTATATACTTTAGCTATTGAAAAATAGCAGATATGCAGTACACAGGCACCAAGTGCCGCGCTGCGGGCTTGTAGATCTGAGCTTGTAGATCTGCTATTTTTGAAATGTTGTGAAAATGTATGCAAATCTTTGAATACAAGTATTTTTTAAGCGAACATTTGTAACTCAAACTTTGCTTCTGGGGGTTTGAGCACCACTGACATAGATTTTTCTAAAATAGCAGATCTACAAGCTCGCAGCGCAGCACTCGGTGCCGCACTGTGAGCTTGTATATCTGCTATTTTTCAATAGTTTAAGCACAAAATAATGCGTTCCTCGTCTAAATGGGGGGCCGCAGTGAATCCTTGTACCTAGGGCCCAGAATTTGGTGCGACACCCCTGCATACATGTCCTCATATGCGTCCTGTATTCCTTATTATGTGTAACACAATACATGTAAACATCACTGCCTGCACTGTCCTTGGAATATACTGTCTGTTTATCCTTGGATAAAATTGTCTCCTATCCTTGGACAGTATTAGGCACGTGTTATTGCCTGTTTTGTCCTTGGAAAGAATTTGCCACTTCTCGTCTGCTTATGTCCTGAGGTAGCATAAGACATCGTTCTGGATGGCACCCATTAGACTGATGATGAAGATGATACAGCGGCCTTGGTATAAGTCAGTGTAAGTGTGTCTGCATTACAGGTGGGCGATAAAACGATCTTGATCACGATAAAACTGACGTTGATAACGATGTGGAAGGTCGGACATTAATACTCAAAATGAATAGTTCTAAAACCTATCCAACAGGAGAACAACCAGTCAGACTGCTGTGTTTTTTGCTTGCACATCAAGTACACAACCATTTCCCACTGTGATGTATTGTTTTGTTTTTATGCATTGTTGAGCTACCAGTGGAGAGGGGAAAAATATAGAAACAAGTGTGAAAGTGAGCTTGTATTAGCCTCCAAAGGTGAAGAAATTGTTAACAAAAAGGTAAGACAACCTCCATTATATGCACGTGGTATATTTTTTTGATAGCTCAAGAGTGATGCAGCAAGAGTGAACCAAGATGAGAAACATAAATTTGTTTTCTATCACCTGAAAATGTACCGTCCTAGCAAAATGTGGTCCTAAGTTCTAACATTTAAGCCAGCAACCTTTTTTTGCAACCTTTTTTTTCCCAACATGTACCAGAGAAGCTGGTACCCAAAAAACAAACGCATTGTCCATTGCTCCATATGGAAAGCACCAAAAAGCATGGTTACAACATCCATATCACCCAGCCCAGAGTGCATGCGTATTGTGTGTGCTTGCTATTAACCCTCTGTTCCTATTTTGGGCATGTCATTAGATTAGAAGATGTCCTACATTCTTTAAAGATACCAGACCTAAAAGCTCACAACGCTAAGTGATGTGACACGTATTTTAGATTATTGTTTCATTTTAACCATTTAGAAAAATAAATGTGTATAAGTGTTTAAGAGGGAGAGCGAGAGAGACATGGGTGAGGAGGTCAACGTACCGTCACCTTCTCTAAGTCGGCTTCTGAGGAGCTGGGAGACAGAGGGCTGATGGGACTGAGAGAGGGAGAGCTCCCCACGCTGGACACGTACTCAGGATCAGGAACGTACAGAACCTGCAAACACAATCCATATCTGTATTGACACAGGCCTTGCCTTTGTGCAAACACACATGCACACAGTACATACAGTACATACAGTAGACATGCAAGGGGAGACATATAGGCTACAGTATACATCGCTGTAGGGCGGAAATCTTGTTGAATGTCTAAAACTGTTACTTTTCAGGAAATGGAAAACATTGATTCATTGTTGTAGTTTGTTAGTCACATCACTCAGTTAACACAGTTAATAATTACTGTTTATTTGTTTGACACTGTCATACAAAAAAGGGGGAAAAAAGGGCTTTCAATTATGGAGATACAAAGTTTCTGCCTGACAGCTTAGATAATTATATACGCACACACATATATTTATATACATACATACATATAATCGTATATGTTAGGTAATAGGTATATATAAATACTAGGGATGTTAATCGACTCCAGTCTCTGACCGCGTCCACAGGTGTCTCGCATTAACGACGAGTAGAACACTTTGTGTTGCGTTTTATTTTGTCAATCTTTACAAAATCATTGCACAGGATGGCGACGCTGCCATAAACAAGTGAGCTTTCGTTTCAAGCATGCACAAGTCAGGACGTAAACAAATCCAGTCGACGCGCACCGCTATGGCACACGATCACACTAGCAGTTCAGTGTTTCTCAACCAGTAGACCATGGACCTGACTAGCGCATTCATACATGCATGGACTTACACAGACATGCAGTCTGACACAGACACACACACCGCTCCTCTCCCATTTGGAAAACACTAACGCTTAAAAAGTTTTGGAAACAAGCCATTAATAATTTTTTGGGGAGAAACAGTATATAAAAAAAGAAGAAAAAAAAACTACTCAACTCACATGAGACATTGAGATTAGTCGAGTTGAGATTTGCACGAGTCGGTAATCGAGTCGATTTCTTTTTCACATCCCTAATTCATACATTATATAAACACACACGGTACATAAAGGCATGCACACACACACACACACACACACACGCACAGAGCATACTTGAGCTAATAAATATGCTAATACTGTATATCCACTCGCCCATAGCTTTCTCTCCCTCTCACTCACAGGGGGGAAAAATATATCAGCAATGGACATACAGTATTGTACTGTGGTAATGTTTACAGCTGCAGGTGTATCTACTTTATTTGATCATGCTAATGTGTCATTTATTCTCTGTAGAGGGAGGTAGAGTGTGTCTAGAGTTACTTCTGCTGGTCACTTGTCCAGGAGAATAGTGGCAGAATGTTTAAACAGAGTTTGAACATTTTCACTTTACTTGAGTATTTACAATGTTCAATACTCGTACTTGTCTTCTACTCCACTACACCTCAGAGGCAAATATTGTACTTTTTTTCCACAACAATTATTTGAGAACTATAGTTACTTTATAGATTTGAATTATTACAAACAAACATTAACCTCTTCAGCCCCATTTAAACTTTGGCTATTTGAAAATAGACGATCTACAAGCTGTAGATCTGGGTAAACGTGACTATAGCTCCTTTAAAGGAGCTATAGTCAACTTTTTCTTGAAAAACGGATGCTAAAAAAAAATAATGTTTTGATTTTTTTTTATAAGAAAATAAGCTTCATACATGTGTTTCTATTCAAAAATGACCACAAAAAGCGTAAAATAATGATAAAATAATCATTTTGGCCATTGTAAACTTTGTTTACATTCTAGTCTATTCTTTGATAGGGTTAGACTAGGATGTACACAAAGTGTCGGCCCGACAATGGCCAAAATGATTATTTTATCATTATTTTACGCTTTTTGTGGTAATGTTTGAATTGAAACACATATTATGAAGCTTATTTCTTTATAAAATATTTTCGAAACATTATTTTTATTTTAGCATCCGTTTTTCAAGAAAAAGTTGACTATAGCTCCTTTAAGTAAAACATGTTTGTACCTTTTCCACCACTGGCTGGTGGTGCTATACTGCTGGTACTGGAAACAGGAAGGGAACATTCCTGTTCCCTGTGGAAATAATGTCTAGATACACGCTATAACACAGGGTGGTGGTGGGGGGGTCTCATTGTTACACCTTGTAATCCGTACATTCATTGTTTTTACATTTAATTCCACCTGCAATGAAAAGGTCACATGCAGTCGTGCCAATTGTTGAAGCCTGCCGGCTTCAGTTTTTGAACAAACGGTTACTATTTGGTGGTGTGGAACAATGGTGGAGAAGCAAAGTGCATAAGTGGGACCTCTAGGTTGTTGACATTCACAGGGTTAAAAAGCAGCTTGGTTTTGTAGCGGCAGAACTGCAGCAACACGATGGACTCAGTGGCAGTGTTGATTTTGACAGCAAATTCTGATTTAGTTTTAGTCATAGTCATTTTAGTCATCTGAAATGTTTTAGTTTTAGTCGACTAAATATAATAAGATTTTAGTTTTCTACAAAAAGAATAATTTGACGGGCCTTGATGGCGTCACTTGGTCTTTTCACTTGGTTGCATGCTGAAAATAGCCGATCTACAAGCTTGCGGCGCGTTGTGAGCTTGTAGATCACCCGAGCAACACGCAAAAGTGCAACCAAAATGTCTTAGTTCTACTGTATCTACACCACTCCCTACGTAACATTTTAGTCAAGTTTTTATTAGTTGACGGAATTGCCAATATATTTAGTCTATATTTAGTCTTACTTAGTTTTTATTTCGTTTTTGTCAGTGAAAAAAGGTAATCATAATTATTGTAGTCGACGAAATTAACACTGCTCAGTGGAGAGACGATGGTTCAGTAAGAGCTCTTCAGATCCCACAGTTTGGACAAAGTTCAACTCAGCATTGTCTGTCTTGCCGACAGCTGAGAGAGAAAAGACTGCCAAATGGTTTGGAGTGCGGCGTGTCTAGCCTATTTGTGTGCATTTCCTTTTCAAGGAGTGAAATAGCGTTTTGGATGCTTGTCAAATTCTCCATTCTCCGTGAAAATAAATAAGACTGTGGGTCTTTTATGTAACAATAATGAACATGTCAAACCTGATGAAGATGCCCCTGACTATGTGTTGGTTTAAAACATAGTGTATGTACTGTATGTATGCCACGCTTAAGATTTAAGTAAGATTTGTCAAGACAGGGATGTTTTCAGGTTAATTTCAACATGCTGCATTCTATACAGTATTACATTTTGTTAGTATATTTTAATGTAATATGTAAATTATGGACAAGTGACCTTGTCTAAGCATTCACGCACCATCTGGAGAGCCAAGACATTGCAATAAGACATTATAGACACTGTCCAGCAGAAACCTCATATCTCACCAAGTTTCAAATGTGCATATTCTTTCGTAAATTAAAGCTGTGCTTCATCATATAGGACTGTTGCACAAAACTAGTGAAAGTAGCTGAACTACAAGCACACCACGCCTTGCACCGCAAAGCGCGGTGTGCTTGTAGATTTATTTTGTATTTTTTATGATGAATAAAACCGGTTTTGGACATACAAGGTTTCTACGCGACAACATCGATATGAACAGGGGCAGTTTGTAAGAGAGAGGAATAGGAATGAAGAAAACCATTCCCTCCCCAAAAACCTCAAATCTCCAATTGTTCCATTTTGCAATACCGACCAAAGTGCAATGTAAAACCTTGGGAAAAGCAATGAAGAACTCAACGGAATGCATCTCTTTTTTCTCTCTCTTTTTGCAGACATGAGGTTTTTGCACAGCAGTGCTGTGATGCAGTGGTTCCCAAACAGTGAACTGGGGCTCACTAGTGGGCCGTGAGGATATTGCAAGTGGGCCCCGCAAATAATTGCCAAAACACAAAGATTCTATTGATAATATAAAACAAAAAATTGTGTTTTTCTTTAAAACCTTGAAAATTGTGTTTTCATTTCAACGTTGGCTCCACTGAAACCCAAACCGGAATACAGTCGTTTGATTGATCGTTAACCACTTAAACCCCCAGCATCCTTATTGCGGGGAAAATGGCAGATCGACAAGCTCTGCGACGCGTTGTGAGCTTGTCGATCTGCCATTTTCAGCGAAAGCCATCCCCACAATAACAGAAAAGGTACTAGCATAGAACCCTGAGGGACTCCGGTCAACCATGATGGGGTTAAAGTGTAACTGACCGGCTGCCTTGTTAAGTGGTCAGATCGCCTGTGAGGTTTGGCCCTTAATTCCCGAAAAGGTTGGAAAGCCCTGCTCTGATGAAGTGGCAATGCAGCGAAGCGGCTGAGTGCAACATGGAGGACGTGTGACGGAGTGCACGGCAGTTCACACCTGGCCGGGCACCACTGCCCTGGAGAACAGCTTGTTGAGCTGGACCAGCACGTTGGGGGTCGTGTCGAACTTGAGTGAGATGCTGTTCAGCGTGTCCCGCGATTCCACCTGCACCAACGAAACACACGAGAGAGGCACAGAATATCACACTGCTGTACGTGGAGAGCATTTCTCAGATCAGCGTGAAAAGGATCTGTGAAATAACACAAGTGGTTCTCAACCTTTTCAGGCCGCAACCCCCAAAATAATCATAACTGGGGACCCCCCCCCCCCCCACCCTGATGAGCACTAAGAGTTGAGGGAGAACATTTTGTATAACACGGTTCTATTGTGAAAATAGCAGATCTACATCCTCGCGTTGCGATGCGTTGTGAGCATGTAGATTGGCTATTTTCACAATTTCTGACTCTAATATTTGACAGTTTGGCCAATGTTTAATTTGTCTTTTTAATAGTCCCTAAATTGTGAATTTAGAAATGTGCAGATACCCTCTTTACACTTAAAACGTTATGTTGGTTTCTTTACTGTTGAGAGAGAAAACACTATTTCACCTTAAGTTAATCATCTGGGGACCCCCCAAAATAATTTGGGGACCCCCCCTGGGGGTCCTGACCCACAGGTTGAGAACCACTGAAATAATAACAGAGCAAATGCAGAATCTTTCTCAGGCAACGTATACAGTATATGAGTGAGGAAGAAAACTGTTGGTTAAATCAGAACCACATTTGCACAGGACAATACTGAGATAATAGGATTGTTATTTGTAATTGTTATATAGTCCAAAGATAAATATTGTCCAAATGATAGCACAACCGAGTCAATGTTCTCAACTAAAACATACTATGAGGGGGCGCCCGCTGGCCTACTGGTCCAGGCGCATACCACTTAGGCATTGCCACATAGGAATGGATGCCTGGTGGTGGTGCCGATTCGATTCCCGATCTGCATGTCACTCCCCATCTCTACCCCCCATTTCCTGTCAGTCTACTGTCCTCAATAAATAAATCAATAAAGCCATAAAAGCCCCAAAACAAATCTTAAAAAAAAAAAACATACTATGAGTGCATGACTGGCACTCCCTCCGCCCTTTCTTCCAATGCAAAGATGAAGTGGAGTCTTATGTCAAGTCTTGTGTTACCTTGTGACTTTTCCCCACATCATGGGATAATCCGATGACATTACCTACTGTATTCTAAACGCATTGTGCTCTTTCATTCACCATAATAGAGCACACTAGCATACTGTACAGTTTCTCCCTTGCGGTGGCATCAACCATGCAAAAGAAGCGGTGCAGTGCTGAATACTGCTAAGGATCAACAGATCATGTGTGCTGAATTTGTGGCAAGGATGGCCTTCATCCTGTGTGCTCAGCCAGGGGCGTCACAAGGGGGGGGGGGACTGAGTTACTAGGGCTCAAGGTGGAGGGCTGGAATTATTTTAGACTTTAGCTATTGAAAAATAGCAGATACTGTATACAAGCTCACAGCGCGGCACCAAGTGCCACACACGTGAAAATGTGTGCATATCTTTGAATATATGTATTTTTTAAGCAAGCATTTGTAACTCAAATTTTGCTTCTGGGTGGTCCCTGGAACTATATATTTTGAGATGGGGGTCCATGGCCAAATACATATCATTTTGGGGGTCCTTCACATGAAAAGGTTTGAGCATGAGCACCACTGACAAACCTTTGAACGATTTGAAATATTCAAAGACATTTTTCAATAGTTAAAGCCCAAAATAATGTGTAATAATGCGTTCTCTGTCTAAATGGGTTCCTATTATATGAAGAACATTCATGGGGGGCCCGCAGTGAATCCTTGTACCCAAGAAGCGGTGCAGTGCTGAATACTGCTAAGGATCAACAGATCATGTGTGCTGAAATGTGTGGCCTGGATGGCCTTCATCATGTGTGCTCAGCTGCTAAATCCTGTAGCTCTCTCACAGAGGCATTTTACCTCGTCTCCACCAGTTATACATTACAACTGAGGCTTGCTGAGTGTGTGTCTGAACTGGCTAAGAGTGTAACATCTCCACTGGGGCTTCTACTTTCCAAATAAAGGTGGCAGGCATGTCAGAAACTCCTTATGTATGTGAGGAGAGGGCCATGTGTGAGAAATGTGAACTCAGGGGAGTGAGCCGAGGGCAAACAGACAGCGAATGGAAAAAAAAGGTTGGCTCATCCTGCGCAGGATATAATTGGGTATATGGCTGCAGTGTGTTTTAGAAGAGCAGTCATGGGACTTAAGGGCTCAGCTGACTGCAGGGTACTATCAACATGTTTCTGTGTGTGTGTGTGTGTGTGTGTGTGTGTGTGTGTGTGTGTGTGTGCGTGCGTGCGTGCGTGCGTGCGTGCGTGCGTGCGTGCGTGCGTGCGTGCGTGCGTGCGTGCGTGCGTGTGTGTGACAAATAACAGCCTGACAAAAAGAATGACCCATGTCCGCATTTACAAATTCTCAATATGACATTTTCACTGCAGGATATTTTTGCATTGTATATACACACACGCACGCACACGCAAAATAGACAAGGATAAAAATCACATAAGACAAGGACATGTGAGTCAGGACAGGCACATTGGAAATGAGCAAAGCAGAGCCCCTGCATTCGAGACGGTCACACATAACATCAACAGGGTTATTTTCCAATGCTGCACAGAGGGGGAACGGCAACACAGTGGAAAGTGACTGTGGTATGTTTAGTTGCGGTTGCATGAGCCTCACTGGACCACCAGAGCTAGTGTAAGAGGAAAGGAGAAGAAGAAACTAGCACCTAAATAAAAGGCTTTAATTGTCCCAGCTACTCCAGTGTCATTCTCCTCTAGAACATCTACATCGGCTATTTTCACAATTTCTGTGTCTAATTATTTGACAATTTGGCCAATATTTAATTTGTCATTTTTAGAAGTGTTAAAAAGTACCTCAATTGTCACTTTTAGAAATGTGCAGATACCCAGCTATACACTTAAACTTTGTTGGTTTGTTTACTGTTGAGTGAGAAAACAAAGTTGCACATTAAGTTAATCACCCCCTGGGGGTCCCGACCCACAGGTTGAGAACCACTGCTCTACAACACTCAGAAGACTTTAGAAGCTAGTGAGTGCTTCCTGAGTTAAATTAAAATTGCGACATAAATGAGAGTCAACGGTTTCCACTTTCTTTGTATTACAGCTGTGTGAGATATGTAGCTGATTCAGGAGCAAAAATCCTCCCCTAATCCACTGCAAACTCAATGTTTGAGAGAGAGAGAGAGAGAGTAGAAACGTCTAAAACTGAAAAGTGAAAAGAGTTGAATTTGAGAACTATTCAACTGTGATTTGAGCTTTTCAATAATAATGTAACTTCACGGTCAAGGGAAGAGGATATTCGAGTAGGAAACAGGTACAGTGACATGGCTATAGAGAGATATTAAATTAGATTAGGACTGGGAGATTTGGAGTTTGAATATGGGTCCAGGGGGTCCCGAACTAATTAAGTTAATATAGCATTGAACCAGATATCAGATATTTGAAAATAGCCAATCTACAAGCTCACTGTTTACTACTATATTAAAAAAATCTTGAAGAAATGTACAGGGGTTCCTGGCACAACTAATTTTCCTCTGTGGCCAAATACAAATTAATTTGGGGGTCCTTGACGTGCAAAGGTTTGAGAACCACTAGTCTAGACCTGTACGTGGAGGGATAATATACCAGACAGGGTTAAGGTTTGGGCTGAGGCTGTGGAATCTGTGAGAGAAGGGGGTTTACTGTAAGAGCGTGGGTTGGTCTCTACTGGGACTTGAGCTGGGATGTTGCTGAGACTGGACTGGTTTAGAATGTGCTGGGTCAGGCTGGGCTGGGTGGGATGCCCTGCCCTGTGCAGGGAGGACTAATCAGATGTGAGGTGAATCACGCTGTTGGGACACCGTCCTGCTGAGTCAGCTGCACATGGAACTTTGTTTGAGCAATGTTGAGCAGCGATGCATAGTGCAGTGTTGGGAGACGAGTGCATGGCTGGTTATATTGGTGAGCACACTGCTGTGTAAGACGGAGCTGAATGGACCACGCCGTGAGAGTCAGCGCAGTACTTGTCTTGGGCAGAGCTTGGATTATTGTAGGATACAATAGGGTCAGGGAAGATTTGTGAAACGCGGCAAGAGGTCTCTCTTGAACGTGCACTGTTGAGTTCCTAAATAAAAAAACTAAAACAAACTGATAACTTAAGATCGACTTAAAACCCTAGCGACCTTATTCTGGGGTGAACATTCTGAGAAAATAGCAGAACTACAAGCCTGCAAAACGTTGTGAGGTTGGAAGTCTATGTCTGTCTGCCAAAACATATTGGTTTAAAAAAATATATGCCAAGTATAAAGCCTCCTGTCCTATCAACTAAGTACTGTATAGGGTTTAAGTAGCTAAGTTAAGAAGTAACATTGGACTGACTTACTGTAAGTGTAGCAAGTGGCAGTTGAAAAAGTGTAACAGGATTCCTACATCAACTAATTTCAGCCTTGTTTGATCTCCTTAATGTGTCAAAACCGAGATACACAATAAAGAGTTTGCTGAGCTGCTTAAATTGGCTGGCTTGAGTAAATGTTAATTCAATCATTTTTGCAGGTAAATCACATTAAGATAAATCCATTATACATCAAAATGCTATTTGATACGTTTAGATCTTCACAGTTCATTTATCAACCCAGATTTAATCAAATAATTTGTTCAAATCTGGGATTAAGCTAAATGGCTGCAAAGTAAAGCTTTTGAACAGGGATCAACCGATGTCACTCTACTGGACAATTTGTAGGTCTCTCTCAGGGCAAATCTATTTGGAATTTGCAGTATTACTACATTACTTTGCCCATTTAATTTATTCAATGTTTATACCAGTAAGACTCCCTAATCGGGAGATAATCTCCAAAAATAGGCCAATAGCTCCGCATCAATATGACATCACACTGCTGACATCAGTATGACATCACACCGTACACAAATGACCCTTATATAAGACCGGCATTATCTACCGACAGATTAGTAACAAGATGTCAAAATCGTTGAAGGTTGAATCTCCAGATATGGAGATAACCAACACATCCCTCCATATATGGAGATAACCGACGAATCTCACTAAGTCTGACCTCACAAGCCCCATATTTGGACACGAACAACATATAACTCCATATATAGAGACATAGCTGCTGACATCTGTATGACATCACACTGCTGACATCAGTATGACATCACACCGTACACAAATGACCCTTATATAAGACCGGCATTATCTACCGACAGATTAGATGCAAGCAGGATCTCGACTCTGACACAACTCATCGGCTCATAAGCTGGTTCTCCCTCCATATATGGAGATAACCGACGAATCTCACTAAGTCTGACCTCACAAGCCCCATATTTGGACACGAACAACATATAACTCCATATATAGAGACATAGCTGCTGACATCAGTATGACATCACACTGCTGACATCAGTATGACATCACACCGTACACAAATGACCCTGACGGCACACACCAAGCAGTGTGATGTCATACTGATGCGGAGATATGAGCAGGGCAAAGGTGTGACGTGTGACGTGTGACCGACGGACGGACGGACGGCCGGTGGAGGTTTTGATACTAAACTGCGACCTAACGGTCGCAACTAAACTGCGACCTGACGGTCGCAATTAAAGCGAGCGTGCACACGAGAGAGAGAGAGAGAGAGAGAGAGAGAGAGAGAGAGAATTGGTCTAGTAATGTATTATATATATATATATATATATATATATATATATATTTCAGGCTGTTTAGTATCAGTGAAGGTAATGAGTATAGGTCTCAGGGCGCTTATTTTTAATTTGCAGTATTCATTTCTTTGCACATTTTATTCCCCCGTTTTCCTTTTCTCCATTATTTTTATTATTTATTTCTTAGATATGAGATTGTAGAGAGGAGTGTAGAGAGACGGGAAACCAAGGGCAGAGAGAGGAGAGTCATGTAAGTTTAGCACTATTTTGACTTACTGTAGCTGCACACCCATGTTGTGCACCAAAAATAGAAGCTCTGCGGCATGTTGTGAGCTTGTAGATCTGCTATTTTTGGTGTGCGACAGGATGCACAACCAAGTATTCAATCAGACATAAGGAAGGGGTGGTGGGTCCCTTCCATTGTTAACACACAGTTAACACATCCCCTGTATAACCCCTCCAGCCTCATACTATCTCCCATCAACAGCTGCATTTTGACAGTATGTGACAGTATCAAGGACTCATGTGACTGATTTGTTATCTCATCAGATTTGTAAAGGGGAGGGTATTGCTTTATTTAGACAGCAGCAGCATATCACGTTGATAAATATGCTGTCAGAAGGCGAACATGGGAGACGTCATCGAGATCAAGCTGACAGTAGGGACGGTGATACTGCAGTGAAACATACACACCAATAGCACGCACATGTATGCACTTGCACATGCGCCCCGACGTACACCACAGATTTACAACATAGTCATAAAAGAAAAATCAGCAAAACAACATATTATAGAGAAACTCTGAAATATTACTGCACTGCATGTCAGAAGACCAAAAGGCTGGTATATGGCTTGTGTTAAATACTGGAAGGCTTTTAATTTGTTGACACTGGGGCAGCGCAAGGTCACCAAAACGTTACAAATCATATGGGCACCAAACACAGTAGCTACTACACTATATACCATTATAAAAGCATGTTTCTCATCTTATCAATCATGGCATTCTTTAACCAGAAACCAGGGTGTTCCATAGACTTTAAAAAAATAAGTGCAATCGTGAATTGCCTGCAAGTAGCACATGCTCTCTTTATCTCTCTGTTTCTCTCTCTCTCTGTCTCTCTCGATCTTCTTCTCTCCCAAACCAATGACAATGATTGTTTTGAGATTGCTTGCGTTTATGAAAAGGCATGAGGCCGCGGGCGGTTATAATAGAGGATTCTGATTACAAAGAAGTCAAAATGACTTTGAACAAATTCTCTTTTAGCCTATTTTGGATTGAAAAGATTACAGAGTAGGTTGTAATCTTTATTACACACTGTCCTCGTAAATTAAGATTTAACTTATATTAAAAAGGGACAGTGCACATTAATAAACAACATAAGTTAGATGTAGCATGTAAATGTGCCAGATTTAGCCATACAGACATAGTTTCATCTGTTGATATATAACAATAAAGAAAATAAGTATGCGTCATTAATCCAGTGGTCCGGGGACCCCCAGTGATCCTTTGGGGGATTTCAGGGGGTCCGCAGAAAAATTAGTTAATACAGCAACCTTTTCCATGTATGCGTTGGCTATTCAAAAATAGCAGATCTACAAGCTACAGTTTGTACAGCATGTACACCTGGTATTTTTGACTATTCTGGGGGTCCCTGGCACAAAATAAAAACATTTTATGGGACATGAGAGTTTGAAAACCAATGCATTAATCAATTCATGGGTTGCATTTGTAGTCCTAAACGGCCATGTTGGACCAACACAGGTGTTTCTATTTGTCTGATCGGCCGGTGTAGGACTACAAATGCAACCTATGAATAGAATAATCACTAAGAATTATCGACAGTTGCAGCTCTGCATAGGTAGTCAGAGTTTATCCGTTGTGCACCGTGGTTCACGTAGAGTAGAGTGGTGCAGGGCTTGTCAAACTTACTGCTGAGAACTTATATCTGATGATGACTTCAAAGGTTAGCAATTTACTGTTCATAGTCATAACCTGGTGTATTTTGGACGTCAGCCAAGTCAGGATTGTGGCGCACATTCTCCGCGAATGGAGACACTATGATGACGATTTATGTCCTCAGCAATTGGCTTGGGAATGAGCTGCACATCCCCCCGCAAGAGGAGAGTAACAAAGTTTCCACAGCATTTTTTCAGAAGGTGTCAGTTTAGCCTGCTTCTCATTGTAAGAAGCATTTGTAATAAGGCTGCACGATTAATGGTAAAAAAGAAAATCACAATCTCATTCCTAAATGACCACCATTCCATTGGCGTAATGCTGCATTCATGTGTTGACTTTATATGATCTTGAACAATCCCAGTTTCAATGTCAATCACACTTTCTCATACACAATCCATACTATAATTTTAGAGAGAGGTCAGTAGTACTGTCAGTCACAAAATGCATTTCCACCTTTATCTCTTCAGCAACTGATCCCAATTTTCACATGACATTGGCCATTAGCATTATACTGACGGTGACCGAGCCCGATTTCCATTTTTATCAAATTCAAGATATTTATTCGCGTTTCTTCACCACTTACCTTCTCTTTTTTGGTACTGTACTGCTCTTGTTTTTACTCTTATCTATTTTTTCCTACTTCTCTGTAACTTTGTAAATAACTGTATACTGCTGTGCTACAACTGGACAACTAAATTTCCCCCTTGGGATAATAAAGGTATCTATCTATCTATCTACTTCTGTACAGCACAGCCTGTTCAGCTCAGCCTATTGTCAGGGTTACGGTCCGTTCCTCCAGGCCATGGGATCCCATAGCCCCACACACACCTCTCTCACAGTTAGGAATGTTGCAGTGAAGAGACTCTCTCTCTCTCTCTCTCTCTCTCTCTCTCTCTCTCTCTCTCTCTCTCTCTCTCTCTCTCTCTCTCTCTCTCTCTCTCTCTCTCTCTCTCTCTCTCTCTCTCTCTCTCTCTCTCTCTCTCTCTCTCTCTCTCTGCATGCATGGGTCATGCATGCACCGGGTCATCTTTCAACGGGTATGGAAAAACTATGTGGAGTAAGTGCATACATCCCCATACCTCTATTCACCTAATTTTGCTGTTAAACTATTTGTATCCATCATAAATATACACTCCTCCATGGGCTGCTCCTTACATTATGATGCTCCCACATATTCTCACGCACGCACGAGTTACAGTAACTTTCCCCACAACCCACACATATTTTGGAGCACATATCTTTGAACGGGTAAGGTCTAGTGTAAATAGTTTGACAGACAGCCTATGTCCATTACGTATATCCACAGAAAAAGTTGGTTTTAATCCCAGTGTAATGAGCTTGGTTGGGTGTCATCAAGCCCCCAGAACGGCTTGTAACTATTGAAGCTATTGCCCTACTGGCCAAAGCTGGAACAGCAGGCGGGTGAAAAATACATGCACGAGCAAAAGAGTGCGCCGCTGGGGTCTGCTAAGGGGTTCAATGGACGTTGAGCGATGTTCATGTTCACCTACTTCTGCATGCTTCAAAACGCCATTGAGCTACTTGCATTGAAATGAATAGCTGGGGGCGGGGCTATCCTACACTCTATGGGTGTCATCCATACACAGCTGCACTGAATTTACAGCAACTGCCACATCAACATGGTGGTAATCAGTGTGTAGTAAATGAAGCTTTTGATTACATTACCACTTGTAGTTTTGCATTCCGTAGCAAAATATTACTTTGGAAACAATATTATGACTCTCTCTCTCTCTGCATGCATGGGTCATGCATGCACCGGGTCATCTTTCAACGGGTATGGAAAAACTATGTGGAGTAAGTGCATACATCCCCATACCTCTATTCACCTAATTTTGCTGTTAAACTATTTGTATCCATCATAAATATACACTCCTCCATGGGCTGCTCCTTACATTATGATGCTCCCACATATTCTCACGCACGCACGAGTTACAGTAACTTTCCCCACAACCCACACATATTTTGGAGCACATATCTTTGAACGGGTAAGGTCTAGTGTAAATAGTTTGACAGACAGCCTATGTCCATTACGTATATCCACAGAAAAAGTTGGTTTTAATCCCAGTGTAATGAGCTTGGTTGGGTGTCATCAAGCCCCCAGAACGGCTTGTAACTATTGAAGCTATTGCCCTACTGGCCAAAGCTGGAACAGCAGGCGGGTGAAAAATACATGCACGAGCAAAAGAGTGCGCCGCTGGGGTCTGCTATGGGGTTCAATGGACGTTGAGCGATGTTCATGTTCACCTACTTCTGCATGCTTCAAAACGCCATTGAGCTACTTGCATTGAAATGAATAGCTGGGGGCGGGGCTATCCTACACTCTATGGGTGTCATCCATACACAGCTGCACTGAATTTACAGCAACTGCCACATCAACATGGTGGTAATCAGTGTGTAGTAAATGAAGCTTTTGATTACATTACCACTTGTAGTTTTGCATTCCGTAGCAAAATATTACTTTGGAAACAATATTATGAAAGCTGAAGAGAAAAGGTCTGTATTAGAAGAGACTATATACCATAGCCTGGAGGGACAACAGTTCTGCAATTGGCTAGTTCATTGTTAAGCCAACTGGCATCCCACAAACTGGAGAGATGATCCGTTCTGTGATTGGCTAGTTTGTTGTTATGCCAACCAGGCAAATGCTGTAAAATCAGCCAGCTCAGCGAAATTCACATTTATAGGACTGGCCTTGCAATCCAGCCAAAAAAACAACTGTCCAATTCAGAGTGTATTTACAGTGCCCAGTTCAGTATTAGTGTGAGTGTCCTTGGAATGTGGCAGGCATTCTGGAACTCTGGGTGCCTTTCAAAGGGCGACAACAAGTTTTCTCATTTTATCCAGCAGGGAACGTAAAGTGTCAATAATCACCACAGCTCCTACACTAGCACAGCCTTTCATCTAGGAAGGTTCAGCACAGAGCATCGATTATCCCTTGGTGCCTTTTGCTTCCAAATTATTTTTAGCTTTCTAGCTCTACTGTTCACCAAAAATCCAATACGCCTCAACATGTCCCTATAAGACATTTAGTAGCCCAAAAGGACATTTAAGCCACAAAAAAGGAGAGAGAGAGAGAGAGAGAGAGAGAGAGAGAGAGAGAGAGAGAGGTATAGAAGTTAGAGAGGGGAAGCAATCATCTCATTTTTAGATAGCCACAGGACAGGTAAAACCGTGCAGTATCTCCTTATCCTTCAAATCGATAAGGCCCATTATTCATCTGGGAATTGAAGATGAATAATTAAGCACTTCCTGATGTCCCTGCCTTGAGAAAAAGGCTGGAAGATGGCTGGGGTGGCCATCTTGAGGGTGACTGACATCTGCTGTCACACTACTGGTGACCTTGTTGAATGGGAGAGGACGTGTTGACCTGCCAAGGATAGCCAGCAGGACGGTCAAAGGATAATGGCTCCATTAAAGAGGCCCTGGTTGGAACATGAGGTTGGAACATGAGCGCAAATCCATGAATGCTACTGCAAAAGGTCAAATATGTTAAGAAAGACATTACGTATCTCGCGCAGCTGTAGCTTCTTGGTTACATTAACTTTAAATAGAGTGGTATTTATATGTGAACATTCATAAGACATTGGTTATTCAAGGGCTTTAGACAGTATAAGACCTCTATCCTCAGTGTTTCCTTTCCAATGTAATTCTTACAATCTGATGTAGAAGATGAGTCACACAATGTGTAAAAAAAGAAGGGGGCAAAAAACATCAAATGCAGATCGCAATGAACATGTGGAACTGTGTGCGTCATCAAACTGGAAATAATACTAAAGCAAATGGTTTAATCACCCATAATGCCATATCAGAGGAGCCATCGCTCTGGCAGTTTATAATGAAGAACGGAGGCAGGCTTTATCATGACAGTTGCCATGGTGACTTTGTCGTTACTAGCCTAATGGCATGTTGTACTGTGTGCAACTGCATCCTCGTTGATCATTTGGAGCCCTAATTTTAGACAGATTAAAAACGACGAGTGAAAAAGGTCACATTATTCCATCTTTGCTGTTTTAATGGGACAAAATAAAGCAAGATCAACATTTCGCTTCTGTGAATTTTCCCATACACAAGGCTCTGACCTCGAACCTAAGATACTGCTGCTCTATCCGTGTAAACAAACTACAGAGTCACACCAATCAAATGTGATTCCAACCAGACAGAAAAGACAAAACAAGATTTTAGGCTGCTGCAGCAATGCCACATTGGGGGGATTTCAGAAAGAATGTCATCACACCCCTGTTATTACAGTACAGTCCTGTGTAATATGCATCTACTTTGCCTTGCTGTTGATTTGAAATTGAAAATGAAAAGTGAAGGAAAAAACAGTTTAACCTCCCTGCTATTTACCCTTGGTTAAATTTTAAACGAGCCCTGACCCCAGCAGGAAATGCATGTTCATGGAGCGTGTCGTTTAAATAGGACTGTTAAAGTGCCATGCTGGCATCAATACATTCAAAGCTTTGGCCATTAATACATAGACCATTTTCCCTTTAGTCAATTTATTCATAGATTCAGTAGTTTTCCATAGTCATTCAAATGTTACCAAACTTGCATAAAGAATGAGATAAGAGGCAATAACAAAATAATTTTCTCTGCAGGATAAGTTGAGTGACGCCTATTGTATACAGTTATGTTCAAAAAATAGCTCCAGAAATGACAGCGATTAGAGTGGTTGGGGATGAGTTACATAGCAACAGTGGTGAATGATGTTGTAGCCAAGGAGAAGGATACGTTTTTCCCCAACTAGAAACCATGGGTAGTCACTCGACAAATCCATCCGCGATGCTCTGAAAGACTGCACCGTCTTACCTAACTGGCCACAGAAGTTAACAGTCACGTTAGTTTAACTTTTAAGTTAGTCTATCTATTTGGGCCTCATTATGGCTAAGTGCAAGATCTCTCAAAGGGTCTGGTTTTAACCAGGGACATGCAGAGAAGACAGGGGCTGAAATTTCTAAAAGGGTTAGATAAATATCGAAAATAGCAGACCTCCAAGCTCACAACGCGTCGCAGCGTGACAAGTTGTGAGCTTGGAGGTCAGCATGGATTTCTACACAGAGTGATGAGATTATTTCAACATAAGATGCTGCATTCAAGTTCAGGAGTGTTTTGACAAGGCAATTTTTTTGAATGCTCCTTTCAGGTATGGCATGGAAAGAGGACATTTGTATTGTATATTTCTTTCACCACAGTAAAAACTGCATGCATGGTCTGGAGAGGGCACTTTTTGCAGACAGGTAAAAGGGCAGGGGCTCAAGACCCCTTTTATGTCTATGTGTGCACGTGCTTGTCTTTAACACCTGGGGCCCTATTATGATCCAGGTCTTATGCCTTATGCCTTAACTTCTTTACTTTTTTTTCACTATTTTGAAAAACATTTTTAAATACTTCAAATGCTGATCTACATCTGCACGTTGTGAACTTGCAGATCAGCTATTTGAAATATTTAAAAAACAAAAACAAAATAGTAAAAAAAGGCAAAGAAGTTAAGGCATAAGGCATAAGACCTGGTTCATAATAGGGCCCCTGGAGTGCCTCACGTTACCAGTTACCTAACTGGCCACAGAAGTTAAATTACTTCTATAGAGTCAGAGATGCCCATGGGCATAACATCAGAAGGAGATCCTCTGATCTCTTTCCCCAAAAGAATGTGCTCAAACATGGGTAAAGATGCATTCTGCTATACTGCCACCGAAATGTGGAATGACCTACCAAATACACAAAGGTTATCTACCCACATTCAAAATAACCTAAAATAATTCCACTTATTAAAATACAAGTGGACATAATTTAACTTCTGCCCCCATCCCCAAACCTCTGTTACTTTTTTGCTAACAACAGAGCACAGACATCATTGTATTCTATTTCGAGTCAAACATGTACATAGTGTACCTTGCACTGTGTATATCCTGCTGGAAAGGCTTTTGTCCGTTTATATTACACCCTGTTATTTTAGCTTGTTTGTTTAACATTACTAGCCCTTACCCGTTCAAAGATATGAGCTCCGAAATGATGTGCAGTGTGTGGGTTATGGGATGTGCACTGTGCACACAGTATATGAGGGATGGAAAGTAACTTTAACTGGTGCTTGCATGATGTAGGAGCATCAATGTAAGAAACCCGTTTCGTTTAATGGCTACCCCCCCCCCCCCCCCCAGCCCACCCGCACACCCGCCTGCGCACACACCCGCCTGCCTGCCTGCACACACACACACACACACACACACACACACACACACACACACACACACACACACACACACACACACACACACACACACACACACACACACACACACACACACACACACAGAGAGAGAGCTGGTTAAACATGTTGCCTCATGCTAGATGCAGAATAGATTAGCCTCAAGCTAGATGCAGAATAGATAGTAGATACACCATAAAAATGCTAATATACAGCATACGATTTGTGAAAGTGACAAACGGGCTTCACAGTTATGTCAGGTGTGTTCATATGCTAATGGTGTTGTGATTTCAGATCAATTGCTCCAGCCACTGAGGAGAAACGCTGTTTCAGACACTCAGACAGACATTCGCAAAATTATAGTATAGATATATTGTTAGCACATTCTGTGGAGCACGTCACATCAACATTTCATTGCACATACTTGTATGACTGAGAGTGAGTGACAAAGATGAAACGTATTGAGTCTTGGGCTTACCTGAATACTTGAGTCAATGTTGGCTAAACATCACTGTGAGGTTCAAGTCTCTGCAAGGTGCAAACAAACCACCACAGTATACTTTGGATACTGAGTTGCTGATGTCATTTGCATCTTATGTTTTCTATACAATACTTCAATCTAGGGCTGGGCAATTAATCAAGAACGCAGACATTTAGAATCTCCCACCGACCTAATCTTGCTCATGTAGGTTAATTGAATAATCCAGTAACAGGGTTTTTTGTATAATTTGTTTAATTCGATACAGACAAATTGTAATCGATTTTTGTATCATTTCTAAACCGATTAGTCAGATTAATCACTTATATTTTGTCATATAATGGTTCACAACACATCATATCACGCTTGTAGTTGCCTATTATTTGATTAAAATATATTTTTAAATAACTTATTTTGTTATTTCATTACATTTGAATTAAAAAAGCATACAAACATTCATTAATCGTAATTATGCCATCATTTTTACAATAATCCTGATATGGATTTGAAGTCATATCACTTCTTTCTCTCACCTCTCTCCATTCCCATCCTATACCCATTCCAATCCTCAGTCCTCTTCTGCTTTGTCCACCCACACATCTCTCCCATCCCATCAGTTTTCCCCATCATGCTCTCCCTTGTTCTTCATCTTCTCTTACTCAGAAACTGCTGAAACGGTAAGATCCGTTCCCCTTCCCAGCAGTGAATAATGCAATCAGGGTGACTGATTGTCAGGATGATGTGGCATTAAGAATGCGATCTATCTGCAAATGTGTGTTTCTGTGTGCACATGTTTTCTGTGTACACACACACACACACACACACATACAGTAGATGACTCATACTATTCACAACCCCTCTGATGCCCACAGTCTTTCCTCTGAGCCCATCATCAGTAATCAATTCAACATACAGATGTAACGACAGTGACTGTCCGTGCCACTGTTATTACCACCTTCCTCAGCGGTGGAGAAAATGTGTAACACGCACACAGTAACTTGGAACACATATGAAATATTTATTTTAGAGATTAACGCGGTCAACACAACACACGCTGACACTTTGCACCTTAATGTACGATGCGCCAACTTTTTCTCGCACCTTAAATAACGTCCGTAGCATATCACGTACAGTATACATAGGCCTACGTCTGCTGATATGCTCACACCTTTATGTCTTACCTCAGGTACTTAGCAAACTTTGTCTTACTCAGGTACTATTGTGTAAATATGTATATGTATATTTATTTGTTTTCTTTGATTGATCTCTCTTCTCCCTTGCCCCCTCCTCTTTTTCTTCCCTTTCTTTTTCATGGGAATAACAAAGAACTATGAAGTTTGCAGAAAAACAAATTACACCTGTTAAACATCTGATGCAACAATAAATCTAAAATATTTATTATAACATTATAGAAAGTGTGAGTGTCTTCCCAACACTATTAAATTGAATGAAAATTGTTTGGCAAATGAGACTGCTATGAAATGCCCTGGTATAATTTTGCCCCAAGCAGCTTTCACATGACAAGAAGCGAGCACTGCATTTCACACACATCAAGGCAGGGAATAAACAAGAGAAGAATTGAGCGCCGTGAACTTCCGAGTGTCATAGAGAGACACATACTCGTTCGCATTCCGGCAGCGGTGCAACGAACGCGGAAGTGTTCAGGTGTTCAAAACTATCGGGGGATTGTAACCCTCTCGCTTCAATATAGGCCATAGAAGTGGACATGGTTTTCTGGTGCCACAAAAAAAAAATAATAATAATAGATTTTCCCCATAGAGATTTAGGCAAATATTGATATCAATTATTTAAAGCCTAGAATCAAACCATCTAGGATCCTGGTGAATCATGATCATAAATTAATCTAATAAATTAATCTAATCTAATTATAGATTAAATGATAAATTAATGATAAATGACCCAGTGCTTGGGGAAACAGTGGGAAACGGTGCCCTATAGTTATTCCTACTGGTTTGGTCGGGGCACCTGTTCAACAGTGAGGGGGAACTGGGGAAGACAGTGTTAATTATGCTCTGCCGGTGACACTTCCTCACTCTCGGGTGAAAAGAAACGGCTGGCGACTACATCATGAATTGGAGGAGGTATGTGGTTGACAACAGTGGGGGTCGGCAGTGACAGGGACACATACTGTAAGCTAGTACACAATACGCATGGGGTTGATAATGGCTAACCTTGAGAGAAAATGTAAACCCAAAACTTTTGAATTCCACCAGTTGTTGTGTTTCAGCCTAGAAATATAGATGATTAACACTTATGTTGCAATGATTTTTTCTCTTCAATGTCTCGCGTTGCCATGGTTACCATAGACTTCCATGTAATTGTGCAATTGTGTAAAAAGTGCACGCCCATGCCTAGATGATGCACCACGTGTGTAGATGCTGTTCACAGCTTTCAAACAAAAAAATCCGCTTGGAAATTCATGATTTATGGGCCATTATGTTTTCTTCAGATGTAAACAAACATGGCTGCCATGTTTGAAAGAATGGGTTGGTATGGGGGTTAAACATGCAATTTCGCGATCGCGATCATGCCTAATACATTTCTGGAGGTCCCAAAAAAAAAATTGATTTTTTTTTTTTTTTGAATTTCTTTTTTTTTTTTTTTTTTTTCAAAAACGGCCCAAACTCGGGAAACTCGGGGTTGGCACAGCGTTGGTATCAATACAAACTCGGGAAACTCTGGGTTGGCACCAGATGGTCCCTCCATGTCAACATTTGTTTAATGCATCATAAAAAGTGACTAACTTTCCCATCTCTTTTGTACATAGTGTTTGCATTTGTTGTGTTACTTTTGTATGCTTTGTTGATGAACTGAATACATAATGTAGGACCACAAGTATCCAGGACTTTTTGTGTTATCCTTTTAGCTTTAATGTCTTACTGTACCACATGCTGTTTACATTTCTGACTAATAAAGTATTCAATCAATCAATCAATCAATCAATCAATCAATCAGTCAATCAGTCAATCAATACAAATGCAAATCCAGGTGTCCTGCTTAAGTGCGGACATTTTTACAACTGAGCTAATAAGAGCCTGCCTGCTTGCTCAAGGGAGAAACTGAATTTTGACCTTTGGCAGAACCACCAGTCGTTGTCAAACCAGACACCGGATCTAAATGTCTCAATAGAAGAGCAGGGAGACCACATTAAAGTTACATACTGTAGTACAGCTTTAACTCCCTCATTGTGTTGCAGTTTATGTACAATATCAGATATTATATTATCTAATATATTTTCTTCCTCAACTCTTAAGCTGCAACTTTGAGAATCCATACATTTTTTGAAAGTCAGAACATGATTTGATACAAAATAAAAGGTAAAGATTTGCAAAAATGATTACATGATATATATGTTTCATGTTATAAATGGAATGTTAAAGGACGACTTCATAGATTTGCAACCTATCTTCATATAATGGACCAGTAGCGGGAGCTCCGCCCCCACCTTTCCCTCCACGTTACTGCTTTGAAGTCCGACAGCCCTGAGGGCTGAGCCCTCACTCAGTCATTCAACACTGTCAGCACGATGGAAGAGATTCATAGGGATGTTAATCGACGCATTATTGGCGAATCGACGCGTCGCGGCCGAAAATCGACGCGTCGATCGACTTTTTTCACTTTTTTTTTCGCTAAGCAGCAGCTGAGAGGAGAGCAGCACAACGGCGCATTACTTTAAACAACACAACGTATGCTGCACCCATCAGAACTTGCATCAAAGCCCTAATAATAATGATAATACATAATTGCTATTCCTTGTTAGCATGGAGTCTGTTCTCTAGAGACTAGAAGCGGAGTGACAATAAGTCCATGGAACGTGCGGGAGCGCTGACCGCTCGCTCTCATATATCCCCGGTGTGTCGCATTAACGTTAAAGAGTAGTGTGGTTTGTGATCATCGCACACAACGGCGACGCTGCCATTAACAAGCGAGCTTTCGTGTCAAGCGTGCATGCAGAGGCAGGAGGTAAACAAAAGCATCCAGTCCATAGAGTCAGGCAAGTCAGCGCGCACTTCTATGACGCGCCCGGTCCAGCAGTGTTTCTCAACCAGTAGTCCGCGGACCTGACTAGCGCCGCATGCATGCGAATGCACAACATATGCAGGCATGCACTCGTCTCCGACACAGACACAGACACACACACACACACACACACACACACACACACACACACACACACACACGCACACACACACACACACACACACACACACACGGTCCTCTCACATATGGAAAACATTAACGCTTATAACGTTTTTGAACGATTAAAACCTTTTTTGGGGGAAAAACTTTTGAAAAATAAAAAAATATATATATTTTTCGACTTTCCGACTCGTACTTTTTGAGTCGCGGTGAGCGTGAGTCGATCGACGCGTCGATTTCCGATTTTTTTTCACATCCCTAGAAGAGAATGTCACACACAGACACACTGCATGTCACGTTTTGGACCCAGAGCCTCGAAATCTCTTCCAAATCCGTCAACAAGACCTGGCATGAAATTAGAAAAATATGTAGGCCTATTAAAACAAACCAGCAGAGAATACAGAAGCTCTCTGCTGGATTCAGAGCCGTTTTAACACTGACTCGGAAAGATTTAAATATGAATACACTGTATTGTCTAAATGGCTCATGACTATAACACCAACACCTTATTTGTTATGTTAAATAGCTACTGATTATCCCCCTTGGGATAATAAAGATATCTATCTATCTATCTATCTATTAAGTGGCCTGCCTAACATCAGCCATAAGCACCATCATCATCATCAGCACAGACTTTATTTGTTTAGATCGATTCATGCCATTATAATGATTAGTGTTATTGACCTGGGCGGAATATGAGTTACTTTCATCAAGTCATATGAACTGAGAAAATATGTGTAGGCTACGACTCATTTATACCAACACAAACATTGTATGTGTTTATATCAAGAAGCACCAAGGAATAGGCTACTTCATCTGATATAAAGCAACTTCTCACTGGACTGGACAGTTGTGTACATGAGGTAAGAAAGACAACAACCTAATAAATATACCTACCAGTGAATTTGACGCCTAAACGGCGTGTTAATGTATTTATTTGATCTGTGATGTTGGTGTTTAAACAGCCTATAGCGACGAATGAGGTAGGCAGTATCCTACTCTGTCTATTTCTCTTATTTCACAACAACCAGAATAAACTGCTTCAAATGTAGGCTAGGCCTACGTGTTTCTTATCATACCGATAGCTTATAAATCTACAACATTTGATATATCTGGCGTTAAAACGTCTCGATTCCGAAAAGTTTTGGCCGCCCCAAGTCGCAAATACAAGCAAGGGTGTCGTCGCACCAAATTCTGGGCCCTGGGTACAAGGATTCACTGCGGGCCCACATGAATGTTTTTCATCTGGGGATTTAAAAAATAGCAGATATACAAGCTCGCAGCGCGGCACTCTCGAGTTTATATATCTGCTATTTTTCAATAGCTAAAGTATAAAATAATTAAGGCCCTTCCACCTTGGGCCTTAATAACTCAGTCCCTCTCCCCCCTCTTGTGACGCACCTGCACAAATCCTGCTGCATGTCAGAAATACAACACTTCGCGTGGTTCATTTATCATTAGGCGACTTTATCAGTAGCTATTTTACATAACAAATAAGGTGTTGTAGTCATGGGTCAATGGCCTTTTAGCCAACACAGTGTATTCATATTTAAATCGTCTTTTTTATATAAAAAACGGCGATCTGTGGTCCAGCAGACAGGGGCTTCCTGCCTTCCTCATTCCTTTTTTTTTCTCCAAATATTCCTCTGCGGTTTTGTTCCATTAGCCGTGTAGGCTACTACACCTTCCTCCATCGCATGCCATGCCCTGCCGACGGACCAGGAAGAGATTTCGAAGCTCTGGGTCCAACACTGAATTAGTATTTAATGTGTAAAATGTGTGTACAATCCGCCGTATTTCCCATTGAAGTGAATGAAGCCAATAGCGGCGCGCTGTGATTGTGGTCGGAGGCAGCTTTGGGAGGGGGCGGAGCCGGTACTCGTCCATTGGTCCTCACTACTGTCTCAGAGGAGGGCTGTGGACAGTTCAGAAACCCGCCTACCAGTGACATCATCGATTGGGAATCCAGGCTTATAGAAACTGCAGGCTTTCTATTCCTGATAAATTTGCCTGCTATAATGGAAGCCATTGTTCTCACGTTAATAAAAATTTAACTAACATTTGAAATCTTGTTTAAAAATCTGCCTAACAATGATGTGTCCGGGTAGCTCAGTCGGTAGAGCTCTAGCCTTTAGACGACAAGGTCATGGGTAGATCCCGGGCACCGCCAACTCAGCGAATGAGTAGCACGGTTTGGGTGCGGCAAGTCGTGCGGCAAGTACCGGGAGCTGATGGTACAGTAGGTGTGGCGCTCCACCTCAGCAATCCATCTCCCAGAGGTCTAGCGCATTGTAACGGGGACAAACTCTGATGTGTTACTGGCTGATACCGACAATAAGCCACTCCCGACCTACTTGTAACAATGTCACTGGTAGAAGTCTGAATTTCCCCCTTGGAATAATAAAGGTATCTACCGGTATCTATCTATCTAAGTCGTCCTCTAAGTAATGTTGTCAATAAGCAAATTGATGAGCCAATAAGTTTATAGCATGATATTAGATTTTGAGGGAGGATAACTATGTTAATAATTTGTGCAGGCAAATTATAGGTTAACATAAGATAATTGGCAATGCCTGAGGCGGTTTGTTAATTGCTTATTATTAAATATATCCCTGTGAAAGGCCTGTGTTCACACAAAATCCAATTGTGCGTCCTTCATGTGTTTTATTTTGTCTGGAGATGCATTATTTGAGACACATATGATATGTGGGGCACTAGCTAGGCCTGTCACAATTATTACATAATCAAATAATCAAAATATTTTAGATAATGGCAATTATTTTAGCATGTATTGTATTCTGTTCAATGCCAAAAACACAATTAAATTGTTAATCGCAATTATTTGTGTAACAATTAATTGTCAACTTATGTATAATTGTGGCAGCCCTAGGTGCAAACAACACAGGTAACGGTTTGTGAGAGGGATCGTATACACTGTGATATCTTTTTTTTTTTTTGTCCTAGAAAAACGATGGTTACATATTGCACTACAGGGACCTGTAACAACCTCCACCATCTAAGGAAAAATGAAGACGGCATGTCCAAATATTCATTGTTTAAGCTGCTGAGCCACAAAAGAAGCCAATTCCACACAAGAAGTGGGGAATTTTTTTTCACCAGCAACACACTCATGTGATGTCAATTGCCTTCCCCTACTTCACACATACTAGTTTGTGACGTCACTGTAGCTAAAGGAATAGAGGAGGGCCAGTACCATTTGACTTTGGTTGCCCTCCTAGATAAATGGTGATTAGTTCAAAAGAGAGAGCATCTCCTGCATGTTGTTGCCTCTCTTTCTGTCTGTCTAGTCTCATCTATCTCTCACCTCATTCCAAGAGAGTTCAAAGACTTTTTTAATTGGCTGTGGGTCAGCCAATAGCCGGACCTGGGTGAATGAGCAGGCATTATCAGCGTCCGGGCAGATGGTTTGCAGCCATTCAGGTTATTTCTCAATATGATAAAAAATAAGTGAAAGACAGTGAGAGCAATAGAGGGAGGGGAGAGGGGAGTGAAAGAGAGAGTGACAGTGAGAGAGAGCATGAGATTCTATTGATAAAGCAGGAAGCCTGCCTTTCCTGTGGGCACTGGGCGACAGATTATAAACTTATCTGCTGGAAAACAGAACGAGGAACCATCGTCCCTCCTCCCCTCGGTGCGGGAGATGAGTTTAAGATAAACTGGTTTCTCAATCACGGGTACATTCCCTGCGTGTTTCTAGAGTCTCTGTCTGTCTCTCCATCTCTGTCTGTATACTGGGTCTGCTGTGAGAGAGGCGGTAGTGAGGCAGCCATGGCACACTAAGAGACGGTCGGTCACACTGCCTTAAACACTCCAACGCCTCAGCCTTGCCGCTTAGCGCTGCAGTGGCGAGCCAATATAGTGTATAGAATCATTGGCAGCACTATCTCCATCCATCTTATTATTGGCTACGCAATGGTGGGGGTAAAGAAGGGAGCGAGAGATGGGCACCCCTTACGCCCCGAAATCAACCGTTTTCTCCCCCCACTGTAACCTCTACAGGCCCCTTGCCTTTCTCCTTGTCACCCCCTCCCTAGCTCTCTCGCCCCTCGTGCCATCATCAAAGCCATGACAAAGCACTCTGACAAAGCACTTTGACAAATATCCAATAGTAATAGCTTAGGTTTTTCACGCGCCAATGAGGAAAACAAGCGCTTTGTCAATCACCTGGCCTATAGGCAGACAGACATGTGGGGTGGGGGGTTGGTCAGTGTTGGGGGTGATGGAGGTGGGGGGGATTTGCTTGCAGTGGAACATATCCCCAGGGAGCCAAGAGCAACGGCCAGAGAGACCAGATAGCAACACAGACCACACTGCTGGATTCGAGTGGAGCAATTAACCAGAGAGAAACGAAAGGCGATGAGGGAGGCGGGAGGTGTGTACGTGTGTGTGTGTGTGTGTGTGTGTCCTTAGATGCTAGAGCATATTGTGCAAGGAGAGTGAAATCAATGTATAGAAATGTGGCCACCAGTTGTTTTCTCTCTCCTCTCTCCCCCCCCATTTCTTATCCCTCCTGGTAGCTCTCTCCCTATTCCCTTCTGCTCTTCTCCACACAGACAGACACAGACACAGCGATCCTGCTCCATGCTGTTGCCACGGAGAGGCGGGAAAAGGCAGCTCTGCTGCCACTGGATTTGAGGGTCATTTCAAGAACAAAACCAGGCAAGGCAGAAACAGG
Source organism: Nannobrachium achirus (assembly GCF_963921795.1). NCBI lineage: Eukaryota > Metazoa > Chordata > Actinopteri > Myctophiformes > Myctophidae > Nannobrachium > Nannobrachium achirus. Next base: position 53,247,797 of record NC_137811.1, read on the forward strand.
CTCCATTTTCAGTTCATGCCGGGGAATCTGAGCTCTCTCTACCCTCTTCTTCTGTCTTTCCCTCTGTATCGCCTCCCCCTCCGCTAATACACAACAGCTAAATCAATAGAAATGACAACGCTGTTGGAAGGTCATTCGTGATGCACGGCGAGCTCAGTGGTGGAATGCTCAGTGGGAGGTGACACCGAAAAGGACTGGAAAAACAAATAGACGTTCTGACAGCTGCATCGCTGTTCTACTCTGGCTGGAGAGTCAGCATGCAGCTACAGTCCCTCTCCTATACATTATAGATACATTCTATCTATACATTATCGAGCAAAATGGGGCAGACCGTTGCTGTACAGCATGGCCACAACGATAAGAACACATCCTCAATATGATTGGCTGTCTGTCATCTAGTGTAGCCTGCCCTGCTTGCCGACATCCGCGTTCTCTTTATGTAAACATTCCCCCAACGTGGCACACGTGTTAACAGACGCAAAATGTTGCTTCCCCTCGCTAACGAGCCACCAAGCATGGTCAGGCAGAGTGCCTTCACAACACAACATAATACAATAACACACAACGCAGCTGCTACGGCTCTGAGCTATTACTGAAGCTACACCGGCTAGGGCAACAGTCAGTAAACAAGCAACACCAGCATGAGGGAGAAGGGAGCATACAAGTGATGAGCCAGAAAACACAACAGACACACAGATGAGTAGCTTCTGTCTGCGTTACTCACAGAATATTCGATGGTCCCTTTGGGTCTCTGGAATGACATGCGTCTCCCATCTTTCTTCTCTGGGGTCTTCTTCTGGCCGGTATCTGAAAGCAATCGAGGCAAGGTACGCATTACGTTCATGTTCCTCTCTCCCCAGCTTGTCACAAGCTGCCGTTTCCCAGCCCCGTGGGTAGACAGCTCATTCGTCAACAGTGAGCGTGCAAGCCAGCCAGCCAGCCAGCCAGATGTGAGCTGTGAGCGCTGTGTTGCTCGCTCTCCCTCCCTCTGTTTCTCCCTTTCTGCTCCCTCTCTCTCTCTCACTCTCCCTCTCAGTCTCTCTCCCTGACTCTCTCACTCTCTCTTGTCCCAGCCCACCACACACACAGCACAGCTGACAAGCTCTTCACCTCATCTTCCACCCGCTGCCTCCCATAGCCTGGTCGATGGGGACCAAGTTGACCTCCACCAGGGCATTGGGGGGGGGGGGGTCTTTTATTTGGGAAGGGTGGATTGGAAGAGTGGAGCAGACTGGTGTTAATGGTGGACAGAGAAAGTAAATGAATGGGGTAGAGATGTAAAAGGTATCTACAGTATGACTCCAAATGTTGGCTGAAACCAAATCTGAGACACAATTGACTTCTATTAAAAAGTTTAGTAAAACATTTTAAAAGGTATATAACAAACACAACCAAAACATTTATAGTGTTACTTCGGAGGCTGATACTGGCAGTGTAGAGTGTACAGAACAAATTTGGCACCGATCGGTCAGCGGTTTGGGAGAGGGATATAAACATATCGCCCGCGATAGAAACATATCGCGGGTGAAAAGGAAATGGGAGACAATGTGCTGGGAAACGAGAGAAGGCAGCACACCAGGTGTTGATGGGATTGGTAAGAGAGGAGAGGAACTGTTGCGGATGGAGATGATGAGAGGAGGAAGGAGCAACATGGTGAAGATGGGGGGAAAGGACAAGGTATGGATGGGGAGGGGGCAGGGAAAGAAGTGGATGGGAACAGAGACAGGAGATGAAAGAGTAGAAGACTGGATGAGAGTTGAAAGACACTGAAGGAACCTCTCGGGAATGAAAGAGATACAAGTAGGGGGTTGGGGTTGTTCTCTGACATAGACCCCAGGCCAAAGATCCTCGGCAGAGGAGGCTTGAAGAACATGTAGTACAGGCTTGCTTTTTGTGTATGAGGGCACAGGCAAGGGGAATTATAAATAGGGTTTGGGAGAGTTAGGATACAGACAAGACGTCGCTCCGATTTGAGGTTGACTAAGGCTACGATGGAGGTGTTACATCATCATCCCAATACTCTCTGCTGTCTATAACCTTTTTCTTCTTTTGTAGGTGTACAGTAGTTGGCTAACAAGTTCCTCTACTTGTGTCGGCAGTTCACAGAGTTCAGATAACTTAAAAACCTGAGTCATACACCTGCCATGATATTTCTGGGGTTCAAGCCAGCCTAGCAGAGTGCATAACACTGATGATTTGACACTGAGAGTATAATAATAAATGAAGAGGATTTTACCGTGAGGGAGGAAATGTGCCCTAAATTTGTGGTTTCAGATGTTTGACATTTTATCTGATGTCTTATTAAAGCAATGTGTCACAACAGTTACTGAGCAAGATAGAGTGGCTTTCATTTACCTACACAAAATCCAGATTTAGCCTAACACACTTTCGGAGTAAAAAAATAAACTCCATTTGAAATGTATTTGACTGTACAAAGCCTACATCAACAAAACTGAAAAAAGAGGGGGAAAAAGAGATTTAATGTTGCAGTATAAAGCAGGCATACTGTAGTCAAATGAACGTCAGACTATGTGTTATTGCGACCGAAGGTCGCAGTTTACCATGACAAATGCCATAGCTTTTCTCTATTAATATTTCTATGGTCTATCTATGGGTTTGCTGCTCTGACATCAAAAATCTGATGTCACTGTGTCACTGATGTCACGTATCCGTGTATCTCTGAAGGTCACACACATAATATGGGTATTCCCCAGAATGAATCCCTTTTATGCCCATATATGACGATCCCTGATGTCATCGATATACATCACTGGCCAGATGGCCAAGACATGGCCCATATCTGTGTGGCTGGTTCAGATAGGGATCTCCATGTATGGGCATAAAGGGATTGTATGTTGGGATGTCATGGGAACCACTCTAACAGAATCTCTTTTATGCTCATACATGAAGATCCCTGATGTCATCAATATTAAGTCCATATCTAACTTCATATGGGAATGCCATATCTGTGTGGCTGGTCCAGATAGTGATCTCCATGTATGGGCATAAAAGGGACGTAACATATACAGCGAGGTCGTATGTCGCCCTGAGGCGTCTTACTAGTAATAGCCTATTAGGCTACATTATGACACAGAAACTATACAGATATATACAGATAGAATACAGATAAATAGACATGGGTCAGTCATTCAATATGTGTCTTCAGTCATTCACTATGTGTCTTCACTCTCCACATACACTCCACATAGCACAACACAATCTTTAAGGTCCAGATCAAGGAAGCACAGCAGACTGAACGTGAAATATGACTCATTCAGTAAACACTAAACAGCGGAGGCGTAGATCTATAGTGTTGTTGTATTGCTGAATCCCAACAAGAAGATGTACTCAACTGTGTTTAGCTTGTGTAATAGCTCGGCTTATGTACTTTAACAAGTCAATACTTAACCAGTACAGGCTATGCACAGCTGTTTGTTCATAAAAGAAAGATAATTAAATAGAACACAAATGCATGAGATGATATACTCATGTTGTGAGGCGTTGAGACCATGTACAGTAGATTAACTATTTTCACAACTTTTGCCTTTTTGCCAACTTTTCCCAGCATAGGTTGAACCAATGCTCTACCTGAGGGATGGAACACCAATCTAACAAATAAACAAACAATATCCCCTCATTTGGTGTTTTGATATGGGTGGTGGTCTGGTGGAGAGCGCTGTCTAACATGTTGGTTCTAAATGTCCCACATTGAACCTTAGGGAAGGGTCATTGTGGGAATTGGGGCAATTCCATAAGGGGCCAAACCATGCCAGGAAAATGTGTCCACACAGCATAACAGAGCCACTGGACCTCCTCACTGTCAGTGTCAATCATTCAGACCTTTGCCGTTCCTTTGGTTAATGCCACACATGCACTCACCCGCAGAATGAAGGATAATTCATCTGATCATTTTCTTCCCCCATATCTATGTAGAACAGTGCCTGTTGTTTTTGCACCATCTAACTCTGAAATGCGCATTCGTCTTTGTAATGAGGGGTTTAAGTATTGCAACCGTACTATAACATCTCTATCCATGTAGTTATTGACATACTGTTATTGCAGACGCAGTCTGATCAAGTTTAGTATTGACGTTCTCAGTCATCTGAGGAAGATGCACGAGCATCAGGGCCATCAAATGTGTGCTTTTGACCGTAATGTCCAACCCTACTTACTGATGTCACTTTAGTCAATGTTCCTATACTGAAAGACCTGTCAGCTCCAGCCATCCATGCCACAATAACAAACCCTCTTTCAAAGTCACTTAGATCTTTGACTTTTTCTCCAATCATATTGATCCAAAATGGAGGTCAACTGGGCCTGCTCAGCATGTCACAGAGCATGATAGGATGTTACTTGGGTAATTTTATCATGCAATACACCTGCATGGAAGCAGATGCAAGTGTTATGTTTCTACACTCATGTTATTCAGATTTTTCTATCTATCTATCTTTTTCTATCTAGATTATGGTCAGATTATGGGCAGAGAGAGAGAAAAGAGAGAGATGCATTAGCAGCTGCAGGGGTGTTTGCACATGGTGAGGCACTGATTGGTCTAAAATTAAACCACAACATGGATGGTGGCACCAGAAACGGCATTTCTTTCCCCCACACTCAAATAGAACAGCACAGTACAGTACAGTAGAGTACAGCACAGCACGACAGCACAGTCTTCAGTAACAGAGGCTCTGGTCTCGTTCCACTCTGTAGGACATCAGGAACATCTGTTGTCTCTTAACAGGCCTTGCCTTTATGGTTAAAGGCAGCATGTGCACTTTATGTAATTTATCAGTATAATAAAACAAGAATTTTATAAATTCTTAGCAATGACAGAGTCAGCAGCTTCCAAACATAGATATTAACTTTTATTGGTCTGATGTTGACACTGTACAGTTAATTCAGAAGATAGTGCTTTGTATACTGCTGTATTAAGTGGCAGAATAATTCCACCAATCTCTGTGTTCGAAAATAAAAAGTACAAATACAAATTTCAGCAATTCTAGCTGAACTGGAGCATTGAGTGTGTGGAGAGCAAGCTGGGAAGAAAACATGGCCTGTGGCCTTTGCCAACCCAGATTAAGTAAATGCTGCTATCTTCACTTAACAGCGCTGTGGAATAATTTAAAGACACGAGCCAAGGTCATCCATTATCAAATTTATAGTTCAACTAATAGAAATGACATAAAACAACAATTACAGTATGAGCTTTTTCAATGTTTCCAAAGAAGTTAAATTATTAAGAATGTGACTTTTGAAAAGGCTTAAATTAAAACAACACTGGGATAACTGTGACCCCAGTTGTATCTTGACTGGTGAAAGAGGTTATTGTTTGTCAGGGAAACAACTAATTCCTTTCACCGCGTCAAAATAAAATGGTCACAAGGCCAGTTGTCTGACTGAGCAACAGAAATGACTACAGCAAATGCATGGTTGGTGATGACTTTATAACCTGGCTAGCACACAGCTGCCCTGACTGCACTGTGGGTTTCTGCTAAGAAAGACTGCAGGGCAGGCACTGGAACACAACACACACGTAAGCTGATATGTATGCAGTGGTGGAACAAGTACTCAGTTTTTACTTAAGGAGTGGCTCACCCCCAAAAATAGTTTTTGTCGCATTCCTAAGACATTAGCGACCTTAAGCAACGCTATGGCAACGGCAGATGACAACGGTAACCGGAAATGATCCGCGCTCGATAGATAAAACCTGGCGTCGCCTCAGCCGTCTCTACTACGGCAGTTCAGTGAAAGGGGTGGGAACCCGTCGCCGCAGAGGCTTTGCTTAACCATTTTGACCGCTACAGCGTTTACGTCATAGCAGCCGTAGTCCGCCTGGCGTTGCTAATAATTTGATAGCAATACATTTACCCCCCATTGATTACGGATGGGACCCAAATTCATTCCGGAATCAATGGGGGTAAATTTACTATAAAAAATGTTTTGTCTTGGGAATGCGACAAATACAAAAAAATATTACTGAATTCAAGTCTCCATGGCGTGAGTAACCAATAGGAGAAAAAAAAAACATTTTGGGGGTGAACTACTCCTTTAAGTAAAAGTATCAATTCTGCGATGTAGAAAAACTCTGTTACAAGTCCTGAATTCTAAATTTAATTGAGTAAAAGTAAAAAAATATTGGTATCAAAATGTACTTAAAGTAACAAAGTAGAACCAAAGTAGAAAGTACTCATTATGCAGAATGTCCCATTTCACAAGTTTTCAAATGTATAAAATGTCAAAAGCTTGACGCATTGTGAGCTTGCAGATCGTCTAATTTCAAATGGCCAAAATGTTTATACTGTAGGGCTGAAGTGTGTTTTTGAATAATAATCAAAACCTATAAAGTAACTAGTAAATAAAGTTTTCAAATAAATGTAGAGGAGTAAAAGTACTGTATTTGTCTCAGAGATGTAGTGGAAAGTAAAAAGTAAAGTAAAAAATACCTCAAAATTGTACTTAAGTACATTACTTAAGTTAAAATACCGGTGTATGCATGATCTGTGGTAGCTAGCGTATTTCATGTGATAAGAGTTTTCAAAATGGTAGTTAGTTGCTTGAGACAATATAAATACTCAAATAATAGAAACCATTAATTAAACGTCATTGCCTGAGCTTATCTCAGTGGAAATGGTACAAGAATGCTTTCTGGACAAATTGACATCTTAGCCAGTTCTTACAGTACAGTGGATGGCTTTCTGCTCGGAGTGCGATTAGTTCTGCAACAGCCCTCTATCTCTCTACCACTATCACAAACCAACAAATGCTCACCACAGACACTTTAGAACATTTCAGTCATAGAGTACAGTATTAGCTAACAATACAGTGTTAGGATTTCTTGGTATGTCATCAATAAGCACGCAACTGTACCATCTCACTTAAAGGTTTGGTCTATAATGCATTATAATTGCAGTTATAAAGCATTATAATATACGTACTGTATTATACTTATGATTTCCTAACACTCATTATAAATGTTTATACTAGTACACTATATCATTTATATTGTAGTTATAATGTGCTGTTATGCATTAGGGCACTGAAAACGGTCTCTTCCCCGTTTAAAATTGTTGTATGAATCATTGAATTAAAAATACCTGCTAAAAATACAGTTTGTTCCGTCGGTAAACAGCCTCTGATGACAAACTCACACGCAGAGAATTTGAGAGAGGGGGAAAAAAGCCCCAGATATGACTAACATTCCCCCACGGTGTGATGGAATACACAAGCACCCTGCACTTCCTTGTTTCCCCTGCCTGCAGGTTGTATAGTTGTCCATCACCCCCACTCACCCACCCCCATGTTATTTTTAGAATGGCCCTCTCAACCACTCCAGTAAACGGTAGGGGAGGCAAGTGCTCTGCACCAGAGCCAGAGAGAGAACAGGTGCTATGCAGGAGTACTCGAATACTGCTGTAGACCTAAGGGATGACAAGGCATGATAGGGTGGGACGGAGGGTGCTAACCGCTGCTTTAGATTAGTAGTGTGCAGGGTGTCTAGACAACAATCTGTTTACCCTGTATGTCAGGTGTTGTTAGCACTATATCATGGAAGAGACAGAATCCTGTTATGCTGACATGTCCGTAAGAGGGAGTCAATGTTTGGGATTTATAGGCTAGTCCTGTGTGAAGGTCTGTTCAGCCTGTATGTAAAGTATGCTGCTATTTGTCCACCAGCAGAACAACAATGTAAAACCGTGGTGATTTGGAGTGTCATGAACTCTGTAGCCTGATGGCTAATATCTCCTCAAAATTAATTTTGTTGCAGCTAACAGAACTGCAGAATCTCAGCAGTCTCATTCCCAAGTGCAAACTCATGTATTATGTATTACAAGTATCAAATGTCATTAATACAGTATTAATGTGCTTTAATTCAGGGAGCAGAGAGGAGTTAAGTGGGATTTAACTTTGTGTAAAGTGCGTTGACAGTGCCAGAGATTGTTTGAAACTTTTTTTAAATCCTTTTTGAAATATTTATCTTAAATATTTATAATGGAAGTCAATGGGACTGTTTTAATGCTGAGACACAATTTTATACAATAGTGGGGGTCCCTGGCTGCTTCAGCGCTCTCTCAGCTAGGGGGTGCTTGGGCTGAACAATGTTGAAGACCCCTGTCATGATAGACAACTGACATCATAGAAGTATGAAATCCACACTGGAGCCACGTCCAAGATCAACTTAGGAGCCATGCCATTTATACTGTGTGTGGATCTTAAGATCCACAAAGAAGTTTTTTTTTTAGCTCTCACTATCTAAAGTTGTAAAATTAATTTAAGAAAAAAGATAATAAGAGCAGCATGTCATGCCATGTCAGCGCAATTACTGCACCTATGACAAGCCAAACACAATCCCAATAGTCCCAGCAATTACTATGAATGCCATTAAACAAAATATATATTTTTAAATGAAGAGGGAAGCCACTGTATGATACATATATGCACCCTTTACAGCATTTTATTGGCTTTCAAACACACTCTTGGCAAACGTTGACAACTTTGCTTATTGCTTATTCCAGTATCAAACTCTTTCTCAAACGACAATCATTGCTGCCTGAGTAATAGTTTGATACTTGAAGGCATTAATTAAATAATATTGTATTTTGCATTATACAGTGGCTTCCCTCTTCATTTCTCCTTTATTTTGGATCGCTTGGCTTTTGGGGAAGTACATAAAATAAAATAAATAAATGCTAACAGTGTAGTGCTAGTACAGTATATCAAGAAACCAGCCCTTAAACATATACTATAGGTCTATAACGGAGGTGTACTGCTAGCAGTTCTAGCACTCTTCCCATTGTGATGAATGTACATGGTTCTAGCAGACCTGTCAACTTAAACAGAGGGAACACAGTGACAGCCAGCATCCCTTTGCCAACTCTCTCTCAACACCACCCTATATTACACTGCCAGCCTCCACAGCCCAGCCCACTCTACATACCACCCAGCCACTATAGAAAACCTTGCTGGAGCAGCACTTTGTGTGTGTGTGTGTGTGTGTGTGTGTGTGTGTGTGTGTGTGTGTGTGTGTGTGTGTGTGTGTGTGTGTGTGTGTGTGTGTGTGTGTGTGTGTGTGTGTGTGTGTGTGTGTGTGTGTGTGTGTGTGTGTTGCACTTATTATGTGTAACAGAGTGAATGCATTTGCATGTGCGTGTTTGCGAGCCTAGATTTGCTGTGTCAGGGGAGCACCATGTGTGTTTCAAACAAGAGGCAATCCTCCTGTCACTGATTCGGTATGTCACTAAATATCCCTGATAATAAAGGACACATTCTAAACTTTAAAGTAGAGATGAAATGGAAAAAATGCTCACGCAGAGAGATATCAAAAAACAATCAGGTTTACGACTGCATGTAAAAATAAATGTGACATGCTTATGTAGGCTTGAACTGACTTATTTCACCCAGTAATATCATGATCATCATCACCCATCAATCAATCTTCTTTGTTTGTTACGGCAGTCACTTTTGCCACTTTTCAATGTTAAATCTAGTGTACTCTTGAATGGGGACTTGAATGCTAGTCAGTGGTCTATTAACCCTCCAACACACACACACACACACACACACACACACACACACACACACACACACACACACACACACACACACACACACACACACACACACACACACACACACACAGTTAAAGAGTTATACACTTGCTGTTATCAAAGTGCTCTCAGCATTTGCCAGTGGGAAACTGCCAGAGAAGGTGCCTTCAATGGTTATGCTAACCACAACATACTACAGGCCAAGCTGTCGTGTGCTGTCACTTCCATGAAGAACTAGTTTTAGGTGATTCTGGTGTGACTCCAATTCAGACCTTCCTAATCAAACCTCAGTCCAGGCCTGTTACAGAAACTCCCTCCATTGGCTTTGAGGTTATGTTGCTGTGTGTTTGTCTTGTTAGTCAAGGTCAATGGTTACAGTATTTCATGAAATATGGCCTACAAGCCTAATTTGGCACTCGCTGGATCGATACCGATGACACATACAGTATATGCCGTATGTTTTTATACTGTGGGTCCAGTATTTTAGAGCATTATACAAATAACCACCTGAAATAATTAACTGTCCACACCTTAAAAATGCCTTTTTAGGAGTATTCTCAATGAACAGTGAGCAGGTCATTATAGCTAAATATTTTTGCAATAATACCAGCTCACCGTACAATTATCCCGTTCATTGCACGGCTACTTACGAATGACATCAATAATTTGACACAAAATATTGATTTAAAAATGGGCACAAATAAGCCACAAATATAGATTGTATCAGTTTACAAGCTTCTGCTCCCATAGCAACGAACACAGAGGCAGAACAGCGGTTTGTTACCCAGAAATAAACAGATGGGTGAATGCCATGATTGACCAATCAGAATCAAATACTCAATAAAGTCATGTAATCATTTTCATGCATAATCTCTTAACAAAAAGACAAGCAATACAGCATGCATTACAGTGCCCTGTAGGTGAGATCGCCACGAACATTATAATGCGAGCAGAGCATCTATTTAGCCGTTTACGTCACCTGTTGCTACCCTGGCCCTCTTGCTTCTCTGCAGCAAGCAACACTAACCTCTCAGGTTACAGCTCAAATCAATAGTGAGAGAAGTGATGAGCTCAGCAATAAGAAACACAAACACTGCATTATCAGGTCCTCTCATCGCACCAAAGAAAAAAAGGGTCTCAGTTGAAGACTTAAAATCTTACCTGCAAATGTTGCCAATTGCAGGTATTTACTAGAGACTAAGAGAAACAATGCATTTCTTCTTCTTATTATTCATTAGAAGAAAACGATGCACTTGTAGTTAGAACACTTCCATTTCCGTGATAATAGTTGTAGACAGTATTCTTTCTTAAGTCATAAGGACCATGGTGGTTTAACACAAATACAAGTCTGCAAACTGGCTTACGGGGCTACCTGGTCCTGAAGCTAGTCTCAAGTAGATGTGCCAGCTCTGTTGTCTTCCATGATGTTTTAACCACGTGAACACTAACATCCCTATTCTGGGCATGTCATGATACATGGCGAGCATTGGGTGAAAATAGCATTTACAAGCTTGTAGATCGGCTATTTTCACTATTTGATGTAAAACAAATTATATGGGGTTTAAGTGGTTAACTTGAAGTGAATCTTACTCGTTTTCTTTTTGAATTTTTATCCCACAATGGCTGGCCAGGGGGAGGCATTATAGAGACCAGGAGGATTACTACATATTTTCGTGAGGGTATCTACCCTAGGGGACACAGGGAGAACATGCATACTCCACACAGAAACGCCCCTTCACCACCTAGGGTGTGGGTGCTGATGAGGCGGAGGAGAGAACACGCCCGCAGCATCCCCCGGCGGGAATCAAACCCAGGACCTTCTAGCTGTGAGGCGACAGCACTGAAACTGTGCCACCGTGCCCACAATAAGTGAATCTTACTTCTAATCACAACAATTATTTTGGCCAACTAGTTAACTGAGCTGACACAATCAAACATAGACAGCCTGCTCCCCATTTCCGGGAGCTGGGGGACATAGAGAGCCTGTAAGAAGAGTGGTCCGTTGAAATCAAGGGGTAAAAATGGATGATCCATCTTTATGACTAACTGTACAACAGAGGAGGGATGAGACTTGACAATATGATGAACTCTCACTCTCCCCAGCAACAACATCCCGTTTATTTATCTTGCAAATCTGACAGCTTTAGTGCCAAATCTTTATCTCTTTCAAAAAAGCAAGCTCGGGGCTGATAGGCAAAGAAATTTCCCTCATGAGAAATGTGAAAGATTAGCTTTTTCACGGAAGGTGTTGGTGGTCTGGGGTTGGAGTACAGCACATCTTTAAAGTCACAGCTCACAGCATAGGAGTGCTTCGTCAAACATGCACCACTATTGAGAGAGAGGTGATGATCATTAACCCCCAGAAGGCCGGCAGCCTGTATTTCATTTCAGCATTTATCCTTAACAGACACAAAACAAATAATGCTGCCACTGCAATCAATCAATCTAATCAATGCATGATCACAGCTGGGTTCACATTGGAGGTCACATGAGATATTGTACAAAGCTGTGGATATTTCCTTTGGATTGATTTGTTAAAGCTGGTGTGTAAAAGCTAGATATACATCATTTCCTCAGCTTGTATTCAGAGAGTATATGTAGTAAAGTAACAAAACAAGAGTATCTCAAATTACAAATCTATAAACTAAGGAATAAGTTAACAGCAGCAAAGTACAGGTGGTGTGACATGTTGTTGTTAACACATGGGTTAATTAGCTCTATAATGTACCACAATAGCAATCATTGCAATAGAGGATTTGTTCAATAACAGGGTTCTTCGCCTCTCCAGCTCTCTTTGTCCGCTAATTAGTTTTTCTCATCACTTCCCATTTCACATGTTCATCCTGTATAAAGTATGTGAGTTCTGTATCCTGTATGTGTTTGAGTTCTCTCTCCTGACTGGATAAAATTGACACCTGCATTCACTTAACTCATTGAATGCCCTTTTCAAGATGGCCGCCAAGTACCAGGATGCCACGTTCCTAAATTTCTAGTGCACGGATCAATTTTTAGTGCACGGATCGTGCACGCCCATGCACCATATATGCACCATATGTGTAGTACTTTTTAACAGCTTTCAAACAAAAGAATCCGCTTGGAAATCCGTTCAGGCATTCATGAGATAGAAGCCTTCAAAGTCAGACAAAACAAACACTGCCACCTTCCTAAATTTCTAGTGCACGGATCAATTTTTAGTGCACGGATCGTGCACGCCCATGCCTAGATCATGCACCATATGTGTAGTACTTTTTAACAGCTTTCAAACAAAAAAATCCGCTTGGAAATCCGTTCAGGCATTCATGAGATACAAGCCTTCAAAGTCAGACAAAACAGCCATTTTTGACATTTTGAAAGATGTGTTTGTTATGGGGCTAAACATGCAATTTCGCAATTGCGATCATGCCTAATACATTTGAGGCATTTTTAGAAATTGTTTTATAAAAAAAAAATCTGAAAAAACCCCCCCCCCCCTTTTTTTCTTTTTTTTTTTTTTAATGGCTTCCAACTCGGGAAACTCGGGCTGTGGCAGCCTGGGAGTACTGTAATAACTCGTGAAACTCGTGCCTTGGCAGTCAATGAGTTAAGAGCTGGAGCTCGGAGGGCAAAGACCGGAGAGGATGTAGGAGTTTCAACAATGGCCTAAGTAAATAGCTGGGGGAGATGGGTAAACCTATTACTGAACAACACTATTCTATGACTTTTAACACAAAATATCTTTTACACCATATTTAAAGGAGCTATAGTCAACTTTTTCATTGTAGGGCCGACACTTTGTTTACATCCTAGTCTATAGACTAGAATGTAAACAAAGTGTCGGTCTGACAAAGGCCAAAATGATTATTTTATCATTATTTTACTCTTTTTGTGGTCATTTTTGAATAGAAACACATATATGAAGCTTATTTTTTTATAAAATATTTTCGAAACATTATTTTTTTTTTAGCATCCGTTTTTCAAGAAAAAGTTGACTATAGCTCCTTTAAGCTCTTCTCTACAGCATTCTCTAAGTTCAATCACCATTACTAGCACCTCATTGGCAACTCATTCATCATTAGAAGCCTAAATGTTGATACTTAGAGCAAGGCTGCTCCTTTGTTGTACCACATGTGTATGAGTTCCATTAGTTTATTGTCATGTCATCTTGCCTTCATGATTACTGGTAGCTTCACGTTAGCTTTTATCTATTAGTGTATTTAATACACATTTAATAACACATATACAATTAACTAGTCTTAATACTATTAAGACTAGTTAATTGTATATGTGTTATTCCAGTGGTTCCCAAACTTTTTTGCCCCTGACCCAAAAGTGAAATTAGACATTCACCCGAAACTAGTGAAAATGGACACAATTGGGTGGGTCCCAACCCACTGTTTGGGAAACTGGGTCTTATTCTGTCTCTTTGCAAGTCTACTTGCTTGTTTGTTTGCCGTGTACAGGGACAGCCATGGGCTGAGGTGAATAATGCACTGTAAAGCAACCTCAGTACCACCATAGGCTACCTTCCTCTCTGCTACTTACACTGCTTGGCAATATCAGTGCCATTCTTTGGTTCTTGGCAGGGCCATGGCCTGCAGACTCTGAGGCTGCTCCTGTGGTCCACTTTGGTGCTGAAGAGAGAGAGAGCCACAGCGACTGCTAATGAACCTGACTCCCATCCATGGCGTTTCCAGGGCGCCAGAGCATGCATCTTATTAATCTTTGTCCTAATTAGATCCCGCAATTAACCTGCCTGCCACCGAGCTCTGAGTCCAGCGACTCAGCGTGAGCTAGAAACCTTGTGCACGTCTGGAGTATGGTGAAAATGTGCCCTCAAGATTCTGTGCCTTCACAATTGCAAATCTGTGATAGCTAATTATGTGAAGCATTCAGTGTGTGATATTTTGATGGCTAATGTGATGATAAAGTCTGTTGTCAAAAACGTATATCCACTTCGGCAGATCATTTTTGAATAGGCCCCTCTCTCCGTTTTTAATTAAAAAGCTGTCAAAAAAGGCACTGACTGATCTCATGATGAATTAAGTCTGCAAAATAGAAAGAGGGGGAGGACAAAACATGAAAATGTATAATCTTTATTAACATGGAGATAGACTATACTACCTTTTGTGAGGAGCCTTGAGGCCATACAAATTAACATATAGCCGTCTCACTTTCGTTTATACATGCAATGCTGATCACGTTAAAATAATTTTGTGATGCCCCCATTAGGCCAGTGCGTCCTCAACACAACCTTAAGAGGGCAGATACACTCATTAAAAAATAATGCTTGTAATGCGGTATTATGGGTTGTTATTGCGTAGTAAACATAAACGTTAATCATAATGGAAATAGGAAGTCTGCCCGCTGCTGCCGAGACAGCCTGTAATGGTCATGTGATGTGACGTGACTGTCAGAGACAGAGATATGCGCTTTCATGCCAAGTTGGCTGGCAGTCAGAGTCAGACTGACCATAACAAACTATATAGCACTTGTAGCACTCATAGGCAAGCTACTACTGGGCAGCTACAACTGGTGTCTAAATTAGAAATGTTGTCACGACACATAGTGAACAAACTGCCCAACCAGTGGTGGTAAAGTAACTAAGCACAATTTTGAGGTATTTTTACTTTACTGGAGTATTTCCAATTTTCAGTACTTTTATAGCCTACTCCACTACATCTCAAATATTGTAGACCTACTTTTATTTCACTACATTTGAAAAAAGTTTGATTATCATTACAAAACATATCTTCAGCCCTACTGTATATACATTTATTTTCTGACATTTGAAAATAACGAGTTTTATACATTTGTAAACTTGAAACGGTACATTTTGCACAATGAGTAGGCTACTTTCTACTTTTGGTTTAAGTGTATTTTGATACCAATACTTGTGTACTTTTACTCAAGTAAATTCTGAATTCCAGCTCTTACTTCTTGTAAGAGTATTTCTACATTGCATAATTGATACTTTTACTCAAGTAAAAAGTTTGAGTACTTCCACCACTGGTTGTTAATGCGTAGTAAACCTAAACGTTAATCATAATGGCAATATAGGACATATGCCCGCTGCTGCGGAGACAGCCTGTTATGGTCATGTGACATCACGTGACAGTCAAAGATAAGAGATAATGCTCTTTAATATGCCAAAGTTGACAGTCAGACCGACAGACTAACCATAACAGACTGCATATTACTACAGGCCGGGCTGCTACGCATATAACTTGTGTCCAATTTAGAAATGTCGTCATGACACATTGTGGACAAACTGCCCAACAGACCCCAACTTCTGTCAGTGTCAACTGTCAAGCCCGACTAGGCTATACACTTTTCTTCGTGCGAATGTGCCACGCGCGTGCCGCAAATAGCCGATCTTCAAATAGCCGAAGCTCTCGACGCGCTGCGGCGCAAGGCGTTGTGAGCTTGTAGATCGGCTATGTTCGGCAAACATCATCGTCAAGCCAGGTTGACAGTGCAGACTAGTAGGCACTATAGGCAGTTAGCCTACCCATGTTTCACGCTGCGCACTGACAGACACTGCAGCACGCCACGGAACTTATCGAAAGTACAGTTTCAGTTTGCAGCTTTGCCTTTCAGTTTCACCAGTGGACTGGTGGAATAAGTACTCACATATTTTACTTAAAGTATCAATACTGCAATATAGAAAACTGCATTAGAGTAAAAGTCAGTAATTACATTTTTATTTGAGTAAAAGTATTAAAGTGTTTGTTTGATTGATTGAAGACTTTATTAGAAGTTTGCATAGGAAAAGGTACAGTTTCATGACGGTACAGTTCACTGGTAGGCCTACAAGGTCTACTAAAAGGAGATCCATGAAAAGACTAAGCTTATTTCCACAGGAAACCATTAAAGTATCTCATATAACATTGAATGACAGACGAATAGAACACAGTACTATGCAGTAGATATGTACGTAAAGCAAATGTACTTAAAGCACCAAAAGTAAAAAATGTTTGAAAGTAGCCAAGGTATAGAATAGGGCTAACGTGGTTTATGTATGTTTTATAATAGTATCATTTATATCTGCAAAGTATAGCTAAACGTTTCAAATAAATGTATTGGAGTAAGTACAATATTTGGATCCGAGATGTAGTGGAGTGGACGTAAAAGTATTGGAAATTGGAAATACTCAAGTAAAGTACAAATACCCCCAACATAAGCGCAGAACATAGTTACTTATAGTTATAACTATATGACTATAGTCACTCTGCCTTTCAGTTTCTCCCAACCTGTTTTCACTGAGATGAAGGTGTGGTTGTTGACATGTTGAGCAGATGACCCTTGATTCAACTCGGTCTCGATTTCTTCTGGCTTGACAGCGTTCTCCTGTCCGGTGGCCGCGGACCACAGCCTGGTGGAGACCGCGTCTCTGACAGCTCTAGCGCCGCTCCCCGTTAAGGACCAAATGTAGTCCATGTTACTACTGCAAAACCTATAGCCAAAAACAATCTACCCCTACTATTCTATAATTGTGGGAGCATTGCGCAAAACACACACACACACACGCCCGAACTCGTTAATAATAACCCTCCAACTACTGTAGGGAGAAGAAGTGTCTCTTGACTTCAACGCATTCCAGAACAGGAACTGTTTGAAACACGTCAACAACTGCAAACTTTGTTTTGCCCCTGGTGGCGTCAGGCAGTGCTGTGCGGTCTGTGCAGCGTGAGCTCAGCTCAATTCACTGTTGTGCTGTACTGTACTGTGTAGGGCTACTGTATTAGCGGTGGCCTGTTGCACACAGAAGTGTCAGTGGTGGAAGAAGCTTATATTCAGCTGTTTTAATCAAGTAATAGTAGGGCCATCTTTTAGAAACTTTCAGGCGATTTTCGAATAGAAAACAAAAGTATAAAATAATGTTTGGTTAATGCATGCTGTATTAATTAAAATCTCAATTAATGGGTAACTAAAGCTGTCAAATAATCGTGGTGGAGTGAAATGTAGCCTACAGTATTTGCCAGTTTGCCACTGACATGTAGTAGGCTATAGTAAAATATAAATGATGGAAAAATGGAACCTCAAAACTGAACATAGGCCTACCGTAAGTAGAATATCCTACTGAAATATACTTTGTTACTTTCCACTACTGCAAAGTGTGCAGTACTTTTTTTTTCTTCTTCTTCTTCTTTTTAAACATTTTTCAGGATTCATTTTTAAATTGTGGTGGGCAATCAGAGTGGCAGGGCATGAAAAATGTACTATTTAAAAGGCTGTTAAAAACTGTAACCCCACTCTGCCCACACAATTTACCACCTCTTCAGTCTGTTGCTAGGATATTTAACTGACATCAAGTCTGGGTCTTCATGGCACCCAAGAGAATGACAACCTTTTGACTTCCACAGTAATAACATTCTTATAAATTGAAACCTTTCTTGTTGCAAACCACAGTAGCCTCCTGTGTACATAAGGCATACAAATAACTCATATCCTTATCGTATACCTCAGTAACCCAAGGAAGCTGCAATTCAAAATCCTGTAATATGCCTCAAAGTGGGGTCCCAGGACCCAAAGTGGCCCTTGAGGGATTCCAGAGGGTCTCCAGCAAAATGAGCAACAGTTTTAACTTTTAACACATAAGCCCTAGCCTATATTTCAGCTATTCGAAGATAGCTGACCTATAGTACAAGCTCACAATGCAAAATCCTTTCAATTGGGGGTCTCCTGACAAATATGTATCAATATAGGGGTCCTTGACATGAAAACCACTGTCGGCCTAAATGTTAGCTATAGTCATTCCCTTAAACCTATGTCTATATTGATGCTGTTTATTTACCCATCAATAGGTTATTTAAAGTGTACTTTATTCATTTTAAACATTTGACACGCTTTACATTGTATGACTACTTATAGTACCTGTGTATTATTACCTCCTTGTGTTATACCTCATCTGCATTTACAGCATGATTGTTGACTAAATATGTATCAATCGCATAGAGTATAAAGTACACTTAAGAATTGTGACATAAGTGTTGGCTCATCTTAAGAGGGACAGGCAAATGGCATTACAGTGCATACATACAGTACAGTCAGGAGTTTTAATATCATTTTGGAAGAGTTCAAATGGGAGGGAAAAAATCTAATTCAGAATGATTTCCACAACAGATAGAACGATTTTTTAATTTAAGCAGCTGTTGTGGATTGTCTGTCAACATGATTTGAGAATGCAGCAAGACAGCCATATTCAGTACTGAATGTGCTCCATCTGCTGGTTAAATGTAATAGTGCAGGACTGACTGTCTTCCAGCTAGGAAATCCAACATAGCAGTAACAGCAAAACATGTGATGATGTAAGCCATAACATAACCAAGTCAATGTCAAAATATAAAAGGAAGATAAAGTGTTTAAAAAAGCACAATATGGGAGATTTGATGTCACTGCCTATTTGATTAAGCTCATCACAAAGAGCTACTAAATCGTCCCTCTTATAAGATCCTTATAAAACAATGTCTCCTTAAGACCAAAGCCTATGAGACTGATTGATTGAACTTGATCCTCACAGGCACTGCAAACATTCTCGTCAAGTGGAGTACCCATGATGTATGGGCTCCTGGATGAGGCTGGAGTTGGAGATTTCATTTGGTCCTGTGTTCCTCTGTGACCTTGCACAGGGCCCTGCTGGGACACTTGGCGTCGTGATGGGTCTTATACACTGGCCCACTGCCACTCCCAGGGGCCTTGTTGCTCTGTGCATGATATACTGTGCTGCTGCCCAGCTGCTCAGAGCAGTCATCAAATCATCCATAACTTCCATGGAGGGAGGCAGGGGTGTCACAATGGGGGAGTGGGACTGGGTTACTAGGGCCCAAGGTGGAGGGGCCTTAATTATTTTATACTTTAGCTATTGAAAAATAGCAGATATATCTGCTATTTTTGAAAATTCCTGAAAATGTGTGCAAAACAATGAATATATATATTTTTAAGCGAACATTTGTGACTCAAATTTTGCTTCTGGGGGGTCCATGGAACTAAATATTTTGAGATGGGGGTATATCTGCTATTTTTCAATAGTTAAAGCACAAAATGTGAGCGAATCCTTGTACCCAGGGCCCAGAATTTGGTGCGACACCCCTGATGGGAGTTGGCTGGGTTTCTCTCTCTTATGCCGTGCTTCCACCCATACAATAATATAGTCAAAGATATGCTTTCCCACCAGTGAGAGTGAGACCAAACAATAAAATATAGTTCAAGAGGTGATTTGAACTGCAAAATGAATTGTTCAGTTAATAAGACGAGCCCCCATTGGGTGGGTATTTAAATTTCAGCCTCCTCTTTTATGCTCTTCAGCTAATATTTTGTATTGTAATGTATTTATTGTATTATTTTTATATTGCTGACTTCAACAGACTTGCAATTTTGTCAGCCAACTACGATCTATGGTGGTACAAATTGGACAGCGGTGGTTGGTAGATTATACATTTCAAGCTACTGGAACAGACTAAGACTTTAACAGTTTCCTTCTAGCACATAAAAATGCTTTGACGCATTCTGTCAGAAATGTTGATTTGCACAAACATCACGAGCATCTGCTACTTTGAAAGTGCAAAAGTGCTCGGGAATTATTCCACTCAAATTACTTTAGAGTGGTGAATCTTGTTGTACAAGAACCCATACAAAAAACCTCCTAGTGTCAGCAGCTGCCAGCAAAAAAGCCTTTAGCGGGGGCTTGTGTGTGAGGCTTTGTCATTGTCTGGGAGCGGGGTGCTGGAGAGTGAGGGTTAAGCCTAAATTATGCTCCATCTCATGATGGTGTGGCGAAAATAACAGATTATTCAAGTTGTTAGGTTGAAGAATCTGTTATTTTCGACAAAGTGACACTGCCGTGCACCAAAGTATAAATGAGGCTTTAATCTCAACACTTTCCCACTGAGATCCAGGTAGGCTGCTGACTAATCCCAAGAAGGGGAAGGCTTTCATTATGAAACAACAAACATGAAGCCCAATGGGACACTGCAGCTTTCCACTGGCAATGGATGGAGGAACGGAATACACAAGCAGGTTACATAAGCATAGCTACAGTGTTATGAACATAAACATAATATACACATGACACACGCATGCTGGCAACGCGAAGGTGTGTGCCCAGGCCCAAACGCTCACCTTCACACAAAATCTTCCTGTTTTCATCCACGACAGTCCCTGTTAACACTGGAGATTACTCCAGACGCAAATGTGATGGAAAATTCACTCAGGCAGCACCGATGCACCTGCTGGCAAACACAAACAAGCATTTCACAGAGTGATAATTGTGAGGGCTAATTGAGATATGTACGGGGAAAGAAGACAGTAGCTTGAGAAGATGGCTTTGCTCAAAAGAAGATGGCAACTAACGCCTTTCTCATAACGACTCATCGAGTTCAAATACCGAAAATACAGCATACCAAAGATTTCTCACTGTCCTTTGGTTCCATAAGGGTGTTCTACTATGCAGTCCTCTGTATGGGAGACAGGGCCAATAAAGACAGTTAGCTGTTAGGGGGAAGCCAGACAATACCAGCAATCACAGGTGTTAAAAAGTCCCGTCAGGGAATCCCTACCTCTTCCAGGCTTTTAAGGAAAGTGCAGCTTTGCCTCTCAAAAGCCGTCAACACTGCATATAACAGACTATGGCAGCAGGAGAAAAATGCTCATGAGATGGAAGCATGAATAAATGTTGTGTCGGCGGCTGTTAAAACGGGTGACAATGCTGAGCTGAATCACCGCATCATCTACGCCCAGACTGATGTCACTCAAACACAGCCAAGCAGTGGAGTTCTTTCGTTCTGTCATCTTTGCACCACAACACAGGCTTTGTGCTTCAAAAAAGCTTAGTCTTTTATAATGCAAAACAGCCTAGCAGGTTTATTTTTGCTAGATCGTCTCCTACACTCTATACTGTTGGCCTCCATCATGGTGGAGCAGAGCATCAAGTAGACTTGCAGCCACTTGGGTCTCCAGTGGGCCTTGGCCTGTAGGCAAGCAATGTGGGCAGTCCACTGAAGACAACTGATCATGTCCATGACTATTGTCCCTCTGACACTTCCTCTCCCTGTGCAACAGTATCATAGGTAGTGTGTGGACACATTTTTGACATTTCATTCATTTATTTATTATTTCAGATAGGTCGGTGTAGAGAGACATGAAACCAAGGGCAGAGAGAGAGGAGAGACATACAAGATAAGACAGTAGTTGGAATCTAACCCTGGTCTTCAAGATGACAAGGAGCATATGGTCTGTGCACTAGGGCACCAGGCATCCCCAAATGCAAAAACATCACTTGAAAATGAGTTCACACAGAGGCACAGACGTACCTCAAACTATAAATAAGGCTTAATGCAAGACAATCTCCCAAAAGAACTTGGTTCAGCAGAACTGGGGATTCTACGGCATCATTCTTCTGACGTTAGATGATTGTGGAGGGGGGACCTAAACAAAGAACCATAATCACATCAGAGACAGAGTTCTATTTTTAGAGGATAAGCCGCTTGTCACAGTCAATTGTGTTCTCTTCTGCATCCATTTTTTTCTTCCACTAACTCTGCCCTAATTCATGAAACCCAGGGCAAGAGCTTTTGTTCTGTTACTGTACTGTACTGAGTTGAATACTGGACCACAGGAGCCATGCGGTCCAAATATTGATTCAAAAAGGTAAATCTTTTGTTGTCGTTATGTAAAGTGAATGTAGTGGGCCAATATGTTCACTGGATATAAAAACAAACTAAACAATTTGTGAGGGCCTATAAGCAGACGGACACTTAACAAAACATGCACAGTAAAGTCCACGGTGAATTCAGAGTGCAAAAGTACTGCTATTGCAGTTATACCATTGCACTATTTCAAGCCACCGCTGTTTTCTCTCTCTCTCTCTCTCTCTCTCTCTCTCTCTCTCTCTCTCTCTCTCTCTCTCTCTCTCTCTCTCTCTCTCTCTCTCTCTCTCTCTCTCTCTCTCTCTCTCTCTCTCTCTCTCTCTCTCTCTCTCTCTCTCTCTCTCTCTCTCTCTCTCTCTCTCTCTCTCTCTCTCGACAGTCCGGTAGGGTGGCTTACAGTGATGGATGACCGGTGGCGCCAGAGCAGGCTATCTTTCACCACGGCCTCCATTGCCCCTGCTCATGGTCATCTATCCTCTGTGGGCGTCTGTGCTGTCTTGAGGCCGGGTGGCCTCCACGACTGATGACCACTGGCTTCACAGGAGGAACACATCCGCCTACTGGGTGTTCATGGAGTGCTCTCTATCCCTCTTTATCCATCTCCTCTCTATGTACACACATCTTTGTCCTTCCCTCTCCGTCTCACTCACACACACACACGTTTGTATTACTATACTTGTGAGGATGCCATTTTTTAACCCTAACCCTCAAATCTGAGTTCAATTGCACGCCAGTGTCATGCACCCAGAGTAGCCGATCTACTAGCTCGCAAACGCATTGTGAGTTAGTAGATCTGCTTTTTTGGTTGCGTGACACACAACTAATTATAAATCAAGCCTGAATCTACATTTTTATAACAATCTTTCCTGTGAGAAAATGGTCCTCACAACATCTATTTCCCCAATTCTACTACACTTGTAGGAATATTTGTAAATATAACCTCACTTGTATAATACAAGCACGCACACGCGCACACACACACACACACACACACACACACACACACACACACACACACACACACACACACACACACACACACACACACACACACACACACACACACACACACACACACACACACACTCACACACACACACACACACACACACACACACACCTCTGTTGCCTCCTTACTCCCTGGTGAACCTGTTGTTTATGACGAGGAGTCTAGCTGCAAAATGCTGTTCCTCTAACAGTCTCCTGGGGAGGTTTAATTTCAGTCCACAAGTAAGAGGAGAGAAAGAGGGAGAGAGAGTAAGTGGGAGGATAGACAGACAGTGAGAGAGAGACAGGTAAGGAGAGATTAACTGAATGAAGAGGGAGTGAGAGAGAGAGAGAGAGAGAGAGAGAGAGAGAGAGAGAGAGAGAGCAGAGGTAAAGAGGGACAGGCCTGTATCAGACATGCACTGCTGAGCTCTTCGTGTGGGCTGCTTATTAAAATAATAAAGGCCAGCCTTGGACTGAGGGTTGAGCCCACAATAAATATGACAAGTAGAGAGGAAGAGAGAGAGAGAGAGGGGGGGGGGGGGCAGATGCATCATCACATCAGTGAAATAAACAAAACAAATTTTCCTCTATGTCAATGTCCAGTTTATTATCTCCATTGAACTCTGTGGTGGGAGTTGATTGCTTTCTGTTAAAGTCAGACACAGTCATATATTTCATCATTATTCTAAACGGTCTCCCATGAATCAACTCCAGGGCTGTACAGGAGCCACCGCCGTGGCGTCATGTTCTTGGGGAGCCACGGTTATGAGCACAGGCCACTGACAGATGCAGAGGAAGGGCAACTTGAAATGAAACTAAATTTGATCGACCCACCTAGGGATGGGACGATACGCGATAAATAATCGTATCGTGGAGATTTAATTTATCACAATATCGTCCTCCGTCGTGCACTGGGATCAATTCACCTTTTATTTTCCGAGCTGCATATCCGGTACCACTTAAACCCTCTATAATTGGTAAAAGGTACTTGTAATATACGTACTTGATACAGTCTTTTTTTCACTCTCTTTTTTTTTTATAATTCAAATGTTTTTTATTTTTCTTCTTAATACAAAAAGTGGTAATGGGTGGTACAGTGCAGCACAACAACAGGTACAAATATATATACAGTCAGTCCAAGATAATACAAAAATAAAAATACAAAGGAAATAAAAGTAGGAACCTCTTCACATCTTCAAATAAGTGTCATATATGTTAGAAAACTATCCCATATCTCTTTCATCTTTCCCATACCATTCACTCTTCCCAGCATGTACTCATACGATGTGATTTTGATCATCTCCTCGTTCCACTCTTTAAAAACAGGAGTTCTTGGGGTTTTCCAGTTCCGCAGCAGGATTCTGGCTTTTTTTTTCACTCTCTATCAAATGTCTTTGCCAAAGAATAGCAGATCTTGGCAAATGTTCCGCCCCAGGATAACAGATTTTGATTATCGCAATAATATCGTAAATCGCGATTTATTTTGTCCCAATAATCGTGATATGACATTTTCATATCGTCCCATCCCTAGACCCCCCCCCCAAAAAAAAAGACATCTTTAAAACCGGACAAAGTAAAATAGTGAGAGATTCTGCACACACTCTCTGCACACCTCTCTATCTACCATAAAACTGTCCTCACGCTGGACACTGTTCATTTATCACTTGATATTGCCTGTGCTACAAGCACACTAAATTGGATAATGAATCTCTCCCTCCGAGGAAATACGGTAGATGGATAATTTGCTGGTTAAATTGCGACCTTAAGTGTGTAAGCTGTTACTGTGTACTTAGAGAGATGTACGTACGTAGCATTTTTGATCCACATGACCTGCGTGAATGATTTGGAATCCAATTGCCCAAAATGTATTAATACTTAATGAAACATGATCCAATTAATATTTCGCTGAAGCTACAGTGTCATTTTCGAGAAACATCAGTTAATTTGAACTCCACTGATTATCAGAAGAATGCAGGGCTCGCTTCTTTGAGAATATGAGAATTCCTCAAAATGATTTTATATGTACAAAAATGTGTTCTCAGAAAGAGTATGCAAGCAAGAAGGAAGGAACACTGGTGAAGGATAGCTTTGGAATGATAGAAGGGAGTGTAATTTTGGAGTCCATCACTGAGGGAGAAAAATGTACAATCCTGTAGTAACAAGAAAGGGTCTAACAGCGGTGTGGCATATTGGCTTCCATGCGGATCTCAGATCATTTGAACACTTTAGGATGTCAGCCACATGACGTACTACTAACACATGAATCCAAATTTAAGCAAATTTAAGCAGCCCGATCCAACCACCACTGACTATATGATTAAAGTGAAATATATGCCTTGGCCTACTGACAACGTGCACAAGACAGCCAATATCGGTTTGCAAGATTAGCCCGGACACACACACAAACACACACTACAGCCGCGTCCCAAGTCCTTATTCTGATGGTCCTATTTCCTAATTCCTACCTCCTACAGGAAGTTGAATTTGGTCGGCCATTTTGTTCCTCGTTTCAAGTCTCTTATTCCTGCTTGAAGGAAATAGGAATTAGGAACAGGAGGCATCAGGACGAAGGAGACCTTGATGATTCCTACCAGGAAGTGTTTGCCAGCTGAGCAGCATGACGAGTGATTACTCCGCCCCTCCAGCTGGCATTTGCACTTGTATAAGATCCACATATCCAAACAGTTTACTATGAGGTGAAATTATTTGGCAGGATGGCAGACAATAGCCTCGGGAACCCAGGCTTTTATTTATCCAGCTGCTGAGTTGAGCATTCTGGTCGCATATTCATACGAACCAGTTACTTTAATTCACGTATATCACAAAAACAATAAGCTTATAAAACACGATTGCTTCATTAAAGACCACTATCAATATTTGCCTGATAAGTGCGATGTCAATGTTGTTATTATGTGACAGATGCTGGCACAGCCTCATCTTTTCCACACGGCGGCAGCAGATCCAGCTGTTTTCACGTGTTTTGCATAGGGAGTGTCAGCTGTGTTGTTGTCATCAGAAATGGGCGTCGCATAACAGACGTGCGTCTCACTTCTCTAAAACCAAACGTTCCTTCTTTCCTCTCTCCTCATTCTCGTTTCCTACATTCTTCCTCGGTGGGCGGGACTTACAACCAAGGAAATAGGAAACAAGTGAAGGAAATAGGAAAAATGTAAGGACTTGAGACGTGGCTAAAGACCCATTTCTAGACTGTTTACCTCCTTGATGCCACACCGTTAAAAAAAAGTCTGTATGACCTTTAAACATAATGCCTACCAGAACTCTGACAGGTCAGAAAGAGCCCTTCCCTAGTGGTCACAAGAAGAACACAGACAGACAGATAAAGTGTTAGACTGGTTGATGAATTAATGTACTGGCAAACCATGGAATTACTATCACAATTATAAGCCATAGTATATGGACATAACTTATGGATTTATTGTCCAGTATTTGATTCTGTTGTATTACCCGTCCCCAAGAGAACAACACATGTGTGTGTGAGTGTACTGGGCTAGAGGACACAGAAGTCAGAATTTGTAATATTCTATCAACAAATGTGAGCTACAGTATGCCCGTTTATTTTTATGTTTTTGAACATCTGTCTTTGTCCAGGCTCTGAAGCGTGGCCTACATCTGGCCTATATCATGGCACAACGCGCTCAAAGTTTGTTATACGCCCAGCGTCACATTGGCCAAGCTTTGCTGGACGCTTAATATTATGAACTCATAAATAGCACTGCTCACTTCACATTAGGTGTGATTATTGTATTAGCCAATTATTTAACCTCAATTTAGTTGTTATGCCAATTAATCCTCCCCACACACATTTGTGTGGTCACTGCTGTTGTACCGACTCACCTGCCAGTGAAGAGCCCCCACCAGGAGGACGTAGAGCCGCCCCAGCCTGAAGGATTACATGCGATGACCAATATCAGCCTCCCCACTCTGCTTCCCTCCCCTGAACACAGGCAATTGTATTCACATAGCTACGCCTGTTTCATGCCATTTTCCAACAGCAAGTGTCATTTAATCTTGACATATAAACGATTGCCTAATACACCTATACTTTCAATACACTGTTGTACATTTCAACACAAACGATTGCGTCCTTTGTGAGAGGGGAAAAAGCACCCTGCGATGCAATGCCTCCGTCTGACAATGTTCTAGAACCTCTGCATTCAGTGAGATGTATTAATGAATGCACCGAGCATTGACCCGTGAGTGAAGACTGCATACTGCACTGCCCAGCTAAATCCTGTCCTCCAGCTATTCTTCCTCTTGGATAAACCAGTGCACGGCGAACCTAGCCCCAGAGCGTATACATCTTCATTCTAATCAGAGCTGGGGGAGGGGATTGGTGGGCTCAAGGTTTATCAAGATGACTCATCAACATGGCTTCTTTCACATAAAGGATTTTTCCCACCATTATTTCAAAGTCTGGTGTCATAAAATGCCCTTTTGTGCACTCGGTAATATCCCAGAATGGAAGATACAGTACTGGTCAAAATTGGATAATTCAGGGAGGTCTTTACACTCTAAATGACTTACTACAGGTTATGCAACAGATAATGTGTCAACTACACTATTATCAGACTTGTGATATTTAAACAATATCAATTCTACAATATTGCGATTCAAATAGTCGTCCAAGCTTTGGTGAATTCATTATTGTGCAAATAAAAGTTATTGTGCAATAGTTTCTGTTGCTATTATTGGCTAAACTGCCAAAATGTGATGGAGGAAAATATGCTGTAGTTGAACCTTTCACGGGGTAACATAACACTAACATGACTTTTCTCTATTAGTAGCTCATTCTGCCACAGCATCAATGGAAATGCGTCACATACGGGCAAAATATAGCTCTTTTAAAGTAATAGGCCACCATAAATTCATGAGAAAAAACTCAAACGAATATCAACCGTTATGTGGAGTGGCAGATCTGATTTTCTCTCTGCTGTAAAATGAATCAATAGCAGTGGCCGGCCGTAGTG
Organism: Nannobrachium achirus; assembly: GCF_963921795.1. Taxonomy (NCBI): domain Eukaryota; kingdom Metazoa; phylum Chordata; class Actinopteri; order Myctophiformes; family Myctophidae; genus Nannobrachium; species Nannobrachium achirus. Next base: position 53,275,940 of record NC_137811.1, read on the forward strand.
TTCCACGCTACAGAACTGCTTACTCTTCATTTGAGCTATATGTAATCAATCCTAGCCAAAGGATGGCTGGAGTCCTTTCCAAACTAAGTGGGGGAACAGTGGGATTACTAGCACCATGGCATTTATAAATTGAGCCCAACGAGAAGAGGGCCGCCAAGAGACTCCCGGTCAACGTAATTACACCGGCAGGCCAATAAATCCGGCCCAGAGATCTTTTACAGTAGCACTGCAGTAAATTCAGGGGCAAGGCTCCTTCCTTCCGTCGCTTGGTTGCACGGCGGAGCAAAATCAAATAGTTTTCATTGCTTTGTTAAAAAAATAAAAGTGGATTTGGCCATTAGGAATGTCTGTGGCCTTTGGTTCCGTCTGGCCATGGCCATTGTTCCCCATAGTTGTGATTTAGATGTACAGAGACGTATGTTGCAGATCCTGGGGGAGTCTATAGTGCCTCAGAGCTGACTCATCATACCCATGACAGCTTATTGTTTGTGGATGAGAATTTACATTTAGCATCCTTGAAGTGGCACAGCTGAAGCCCTTGAAGTCATAATGTTATTATTTCCATTTGAAAATGCTGAAGGACACGGAGAGTGCTTAAATAACACTCAATTGAGTTTGAAGACGCTACACAGTCTCTATAGACATTTGGAAATGATAAAACGTCAAGAGATCCAACTAAAGGGACCTTTGTTTTGCTGCATGAACGCAAAGAACGTCATTGTGACATTGGGACAGGCTGACCTGAGAACATAATCATCCTGATCCAAGGTGTGTGTGTGTGTGTGTGTGTGTGTGTGTGTGTGTGTGTGTGTGTGTGTGTGTGTGTGTGTGTGTGTGTGTGTCTGTGTGTGTGTGTGTGTGTGTGTGTGTGTGTGTGTGTGTGTGTGTGTGTGTGTGTGTGTGTGTGTGTGTGTGTGTGTGTGTGTGTGTGGGCTGGTGGTGGTGGGGGGGTTATGTGTGAGCGAGTGCTTATATGTCTGTGTGCAAGCTTGTGTGTCTGGGTATGTCATTGTCCATGCCCATGTACATAGACACACATCTTGACCAATAGATTTATAGTCTGACAACCCTTCTTTACGGTCGAGGAGGTTAAACGTATTATTGTATCTCTATCACGGCCATAAATATCCAGAAATCAGACAACTCCTTTAATCTGTGATGACATTGAGTGGTACAGAGTGGGGTTACATTATCAAAACCCTGGTCTTGGGAAGGCCTGGATTGATGTTGGTCAGGGGGCATGTTCCCCATAATTCAGTCAAGTATCTCCCCCCAGACTCATCTGGAAGCAACCTGGTTAGCATTAGACTGATGGAAACAGGAACTATGATGTCTGCCTTCTTCCAATCCCAGGGACAAAAGTGTAATTCAATAGGAACGGTTCCAGTAAACGCCACTACCCACTATCAACCTGAGTGTGCAACGTACCAGTGACCGGATCAAGTCAGCGGAGTCCCAGTTTGGTAGGCTATGCATTAAGCCACAGACCTCCATAATTCTGAGACAAATATACAAATGAAAGTGGCCCCGTAAAAATCCATTTGGTTCCATTTGTACACTCTGAGAGTTACAGACTTGCCCATTTGGGCCAATTGGTTCCTAACTATCAATCATTTAGCTGAGGATCCCCGGACCCCTGGGTGTCCCCAAACCCCAGTTTGAGGACGACCATTTTACCATATTTTTATTATTATTATTATTATTATTTTAAGAACAAAGGAAGTCAGCAGGTCATGAAAGAAAATAAACTTCTAGAGTGACAGGGCACCAGTGGTCATTCATTCTGCAGCATGGCTAGTCTTTGTCTGGATGACACGTGTGCAGCTATGAGAATATAATAAGCACAGAGTAGAAAGTCAAAACCCAGGAAAACAGAGGTGACATTCTCTGCCTGTATCAAAGTTAAAATAATAGCGGTTTTATTGCTCTCTAGGGGTGACCAAAGCATATTATTAACCTTTGTGGAAATTGTTTCTAAGCAATCCCAAGTCATTGCAGTGAGTGTGTGTGTGTGTGTGTGTGTGTGTGTGTGTGTGTGTGTGTGTGTGTGTGTGTGTGTGTGTGTGTGTGTGTGTGTGTGTGTGTGTGTGTTTGTTTGTTTGTAAAAACTTGTTCACACAGTCACATCAGGGGACTGCATGTCACTTGTGGGGACATTGGGGACATTGTGGGGACAAAATAGTAGGTCCCCATAACGGTTTGGGTTAGTTTCAGGGTTAGGGTTAGGGTTAGGGGTTAGGTTTAGGGATAGAGGTTAGGGTAAGGCCACAGAAAATGAATGGAAGTCTATGTAATGTCCTTAAAAGTGATGTATACAAACCTGTGTCTGTCTGTGTGTGTGTGTGTGTGTGTGTGTGTGTGTGTGTGTGTGTGTGTGTGTGTGTGTGTGTGTGTGTGTGTGTGTGTGTGTGTGTGTGTGTGTGTGTGTGTGTGTGTGTGTGTGTGAGTGATGCGCGCACGCTCTGTGCGCTCTGTGCGTGCCGTGTTCTGTAGGTATGCTTGCCTCATACTGTTCTGAGACTGAGTGAGAGCAATTACTTCTGAAATGAGTACAAAGACACAGTTAAACACAGCAGCCATGCTTCTCTTTCTGAATGACATAAATTAACCGAATTGCACATAACAATGAGCCACTCAAGAGAGGACGAACCTCTCCAAACAATATTAATATTGTTGTGCTAACAGGTCTAGACAGAACAAGACTAAGTGTCTAAAAGCCTGTTAAAAAGTCACTAGCAGACGCGCTGCTCCTTCAAAACAGATGCAATAACTTGCATCGTTCCCGACATGCGTGACGCCTATTACAATATATCATGGCCTGACCAGAATTATTGCTTAATGTCATGTATATCCAATGATTTGCTTCTGCACCTTTGCTTCCAACCCAGACCAGAGTGGCTTAAATGGACCAACCAAAAAAGTTAAACAAGAGGAAACTTTGGCCAGGTAGCACTAGAGGAAAGGCCATGGGTCTATCAAAATCCAAAGGGTGCATCACCAAAGGAGTAGATCTCATGACAACCCGAGCATTAGATTTAGAGAAGTCTTGTGTGAATGTGGCCTAAGGATGATGCTAGAGGAAAGGCAATGGGGTCACCAAAATTTGTAGAGTTCATCCTCTTGGGAGCATGAAGCTGAACATCAATCTCCGGACATAAGTTTTCAAAATATGTTGTGTTAGAATTGTGTTAGATGGAAATATGGATGGACCGGACCAACACGTCCATTCTTAGAGCCTAGCCTCGTATCCCAATTATAGAACCTGACTTTTAGCCTTACAATGCATACTTGTTTGAATTCAGTCTCAAAGGCATACTGTGGTGCTGGACTTTTCTTTGCAAAAGGACTTGGGACAGACACCATTCACAAAGGCTGTGTGTGTGTGTGTGTGTGTGTGTGTGTGTGTGTGTGTGTGTGTGTGTGTGTGTGTGTGTGTGTGTGTGTGTGTGTGTGTGTGTGTGTGTGTGTGTGTGTGTGTTAGATAAGATAGATGTGAGAGATTTAAGTGAGTGTTAAGATGGGGTTCTGTCTGGCCTTCAAGTTATGAAAGATTTCTACAGATGGGTGGTGTATTGGTCATTGTGTTAAGAGTAGAACCCAACCAATGCCAGATATTTGGGTCCGATGCCGATTGCAATTTTGTTGAGTCCTAGCACAACCAATACCGTTGTTTTAACTTAACATTAAAAATTAGACATACATTTAACATATAAGCAAATAATAATAATGTTTGATAAATAAGTGTAAAGGAGTGTGTGTGTGTGTGTGTGTGTGTGTGTGTGTGTGTGTGTGTGTGTGTGTGTGTGTGTGTGTGTGTGTGTGTGTGTGTGTGTGTGTGTGTGTGAGAGAGAGAGAGAGAAAGAGAGAAAGAGAGCACCATTCTATTGGATTTGTGGTGTAGCTAAGCTGCCTGCTGATGCTACACTACCAGTCTGCTTGCTGTATGCTGCCCAGGAAGGCTTGGGCTTATCTCAGCACACACAAGCAGCTCTGCTGGCACGGGCAGCATGGCATGGCTGGGGGTGCCTCTGTCAGAGCATGACAGATAGCTCTTACTCTCTGTCCCTCTCTGTCTCTCCACCATCTCTCTTTCAATACCCCTCCAGTCTGTTTGGTGAAAACATGCAGGGTTTTGATAGTGACACACATATTGGTACCTGTATGAAGGGGCATCGTCCTAGCCTTGTAGCCTATATTCAACAGGCAACAGAAATGTGGAGCAGAAGACTTGGACATTGCCACCTGATTCACTTAACCGTGTCAATAAATATTCCAGGGAAGATAAGAGAGCAACAACGGTAAGTCACACTACTAAAGCATATTCGCACAACCACTCCTTTCTCCGCAAGCTTATTGTCAGTGGTAAAAAGACAACAAAGGGGCATGGTCATTGGTGGTAACATGGAACACTCTATTTCCTTGGAATTTGATTTGAACTTCCCTACTGGGTTTACTGGTTCTGCTATGTCCTGTGTTCTTCCTGGTCTGGAAGGTGTGTGGACATGGCAAATTTACTGTGCACCTTCTTGCACCTTATTTTAGTGACCCCATGTTCGTTCCTCTAACACCACCAATATTTCCATGTTCAAACAAGAAATCTGAAACTCGTGAGTCGTGACACGTTGTGAGCTTGCAGACCTGCTATGTTTTTGCAGAATAATAGGTAAACCTATTATGACATGTCGAGAAAAGGGATGCCTGGGTTCATTTCATGTGGATAATAGGGATCAGTGTGAAAAGTCGATCAGGTGTAACACACAACCTACAGCACCTTTACAAAACACCAAATCGTGAATTAAGCAAACTACAAATGTATAATAATTTGAATCATAAACATAGTATAGCACATCTATCATCCCTGTTATGATCCGTTTATTGAGTCAATGTGTTCTGGTGAAGTATTATCAATCATATTAGCCACCAATATAGCAATACGGCGGTGTGCTGCTATTGTAACATCCACTCTGTTGACTTCTATACCGTTACCTCTGGTTTGTGCTGATGTCGTAAGTTAACTATACTTAACTTTGCTCCTCTTTTTGAGCGGTGGTGAGCCGCTCCTCTGAATGACTATGTCCGTTTGTGGATGGTGGGTGGGTGGTGTGGATGTGTATCATGGCAATACCTAAACTGACCACACACACTCAGATACGTTAAGGGAGGGGCACTGTTGAGCAGGCCAGGCACACACACACACACACACACACACACACACACACACACACACACACACACACACACACACACACACACACACACACACACACACACACACACACACACACACACACACACACACACACACACACACACACACACACACACACACACACACACACACGCCTGAGTGACCTACAGTACCTTCAAGTGCCACTGTTGGGCAACCTTGCAATGCATGTATTTTACCCATATCCCTCAACCCCTGCGGGGCTGCTCCACTCACCCAGCGGTGCACAGCCTCCACCGCTCAGTTCACACTGGTGTGATTTTTCTTGTTCTGTACCAGGATGGATGATTGTTGTGACCGTAGGTCACAGTTAACTATGGAAACCGGCACATCTTGTCCACGTATCTCTGTCTGTCTGTCTGTCTGTCTGTCTGTATGTCACGCATGACGCCTGATACTGTGGTTCCCCTGACACATCACTGTGACATCACAGGTGACATCACAGTCAGATACTCAGAGCAGGGATTTCCATATATGGGCATAAACAGGTGACATCACAGTGGTGTGGCTGGTTCAGATAGGGATCTCCATGTATGGACATAAAATGTATTGTATGTTGTGATATCATGGGAACCACTCTAACATAATCCCTTTTATGCCCATATATGGAGATCCCTGATGTCATCAACATTAAGCCCATATCTAACAGGACTTCATATGGAAATGCCCATATATGGAGGAAGACAGCTCATATCTGTGTGGCTGGTTCAGACTGGGATCTCCATGTATCGGCATGAAAGGGATTGTATGTATGATGTCAGATGTGATAGATGTCATAGGATTTTCACATAACAAATAACTGAGTAAGCATGTTTGGGGTCTCACAGCATATCTCCGTATACAATACATGGATCATTCTCCATATATGGGTAACTGTTCGGATTCGGATATACATCACTGGACAGACGGCCAAGACATGACACGACCTCGCATGTCGCCCTGAGGTGTCTTACTTGTATATTTATTAATAATTGATTGATGGTGTCTTTGTTGTGATGTTACTCTCCTGTATTAGTAACTTAAACTGCTGTGCCGTGGATTTCCCTATCAGGATCAATAAAGGTATCCATCTATCTAAAGTTATCTTTATCAGCACACTGCTGGTATTTTACTTTAGACTATACAGATTATAATAAGCTTACATAAGTGTCAGTGATGTCATTACGTGCGCATCCCGCATCAAAAACTCATTCAAGTCGCACAGGGACTCATTCATGTCATGGTCCTGGGGTCCCGGGGATGCGCCTCCATTGGAGTCCATGTTAAAATAATTTACCGGGTCGCAGTAAAAGAAAAACATTTTAAAATTCCACAGACACCACCATTGTTCATGGGTGAAAGCATCCTACTTTACCCTACGTTAACACAAATAAAATCCACGTAGAAAGTCTTAAACAGGCGATAGAAACGTCAATGTTTTGATTCCACCGACGCCATTTTGCGCGCCCAAATTCATTAGGGGCACATGTTTTAGTAGTTTTAGAGGTTCTAAGTTCAAACATTAGCCAAATTGTAAAATAAATATAAGTAGGGTTGGGTACCGAAATTCGGTACCGGGACAGAACCGATAAGGACATGACGGTTCCTGGGTACCCAAAAATAATATTTACTTTCGGTACCGCTTATCGGTTCCTAGACGCACCAGAAAAAAAAAGCGTGCATCCGTTCAAAAAAGGCTACATTACATTACGTGCACTTCACAGGACAAGCCCTACACGGGCTACACTACGAAGGGCGCACACTCTGAATTGGGAAGCGGCTCTTACACACAAGCGCACACTGTACACACAATCGGGGGACAACTCCGTTGCCACTCAGTCAACAACAGCGATGCTAGCAAAATTAGCAGCCCATCCACCAGTACAGCTGAGCCCTGCACAGCCTCAGACGTGAGATGGAGTCGAAACATTTATGACAGCGTGGCATTCATCTGAAAGACTGTACGGCAACAGTGCTTGCGGACCCCTGCCCCGCGTGTCTCTCTGGGACTGGTTATGGTGCGACTGCGGGGCAGTGCGAGCTCAGCTCGCTGTCGCTCGCACGCTGAGCTGTGTTATTTTGTCAAATCTAAGCTGGCAAATCTAACACTTCCGGTAGCCGATCTTTTCAGAATAAGATATGTTGTTCTAGCCGCAATAAGACTTCCAGGCGGTGGTCATTTTCGTAATGCAATAATACTTCCAGACGGTGGTCGACTTCTTAATCTCTTCAAAATAAGAGTATCGCTGAAGACATTGAAATATGATTTCATTTGTCATAATTCATTAAAACTGTAATTAAACATTCAAATTCAATTAAAAAATTATGTTTTAAATGATTCATTAAAACTGTAAATTAAACATTAAAATTAAATTAAAAAAAATGTTTTTGTGTAAAACCAAACCATTTTGGAACCGAAATAGGAACCGTTTGGAACCGGAACCGATAAGCAGAACCGAAACCGGAACCGGAATCGTAAAAATCCAAACGATACCCAACCCTAAATATAAGAAATAGGCAAACATTTTGAAAATAGCCGATCTACAAGCTCACAGCGCTCGAAAACATTGTATTGAGGACTCATAAAACTTTTCTGGGACCCATTTGAATGACCACCTGTGGGTCCCGGGACCCATTACATTGAAAACCTAGTAACATCACTGAAGTGTTCAAACCCTTTTTAAGCATTTATTTTATATCCTTAATGTGGAGTTCCGAATTCGATAGTTCAGACCGGCAAACAAAATGTTCAGATTGGGCTTGCTTTACTGTGTCAAGTCAGTCATACAGTATAACTGAAAGACATCCAATGTGGCAAGTTGCAAGCAGGACTTTTCAGTTTTTCTCTTTTTCAATGCATCTTTTTTCCCGTTTTAAGTTATCTACTCAAGAACATTTCTGTTCAAATTAAACACTGGCATGGCTTCGCAGAAAACTACTTTGAGAAGCAACACAAATGCACCACATGCACAGGCATACATAAATGCAAATTGACAATGTAACCTGCACACTAGGTACATGAATGCACTCAACCACACATGCACGTACACGCACACACACGCGCGCGCACATGTCATGCACACTCACGCGCGCGCACATCAGAGGTCAGGATCCTAGAGCTTCTGAGGTAATAATGTCAATCATACCACTCCAGCAGGCTCCATCAGACTGGAATCATTTGACATTTCGGGCCAGACAACAATCTGTTAAAGACTGCAAGTGAATTCGCACAAACAGCTATCAGGAAAACCACAGGTCCATGAAGGGTTTAGTTTTTGTAGCCCAAAAGTCCAATATTATCTCTCAGAAAAATACAATTCTATATCCTTTGAAAAAGATCATGAAATGAAAAATTCATGGTGATTGTCCCATTTTTCAAGGGAAAAACACCTAAAAAAACAATGATGTCTCACTTGTGTGTAATTGCCACCGCTGGCTATGACTTGGATGTGTAAACACAAGCAACGCACCACCTGAGACAATGACATCAAACGGCAGAAGAGAGCAATACTCATGTACAGCCTCCAGCATTTGGCTATAACTGCCAACTGCCATAATGGTTAGCAGCACCCAGTCCTATAACTGCCAACTGCCATAATGGTTAGCAGTAGCACCCAGTCCGACAACACGCTGTGACAATACAGCTGTAATGAATTAGAGGAAGGGAAAAGAAGATGTTACAGTAGTTTCAAGCTGAGCAGCAAGAGCCAGTATTCCAGTAGCTACAGTACACAAGCGAACGCACACACAAAACCACAACAAAGGGCCACCAGTATGGTAGCTAAGGCCCGAGCTGACGCTTCCTTCGATGTATTGAACGGCTGCTAATTTAATTCCAGCCAGTGAGTCCCTTAACATGGAACTGCATATCAAACAACCTATGGTGGGGGCCTAAGGCCAGTTAGTGTATCGCTCCCCCAGCACCAATTCCTCTCCTCTTCGACCAGGCAGTGGAAATTCAATGAATAACTAACATGGGAATAATCATTCACATGCTGTCGGCCGGTGGCGGGGCCATGGCTCACATGGCATGAGGGTATGCAAAAACGGGTGGCTCCGTCTTGTTTATTAGCATTTCCTCTGTCAGGTACACACTGTGTAGGACACTGCAGAAGCAGGATCAGGGTTATTCCGCAAACAACAGTCAACATACTGACAAACATGCACACATGCACAGTTTGCCCTTTCAAGAGCTCCTGGGAGGACTTGCGTGATAATTAAAATAGTCTTGTGACCATTATTGGCAAATTCCTCTCGTTTCTTAGAAAGAGTAACCATAGCTGGCTGACAAATTCCTCTCGTTTCGTTACTCTGTCATAGCTGTCATCTGAGCCATGTCTGGTCATCTTTGTTGGTACTCCCTCCCTCTCTTTTTGCTGTCCGGGTGTCCGCATAGATGAGTTAAACAACTGCGTAATGGGATAAAATGTGTCACCTCAAGACTGCAGTCAAGGTTGGACCAATGAACTGTGGCAATCTGTCAGTAACGTACGTCTGTCCTTCAGATTTCCCCTTCTCACTCTCTAAGCGTGTACCCTCAGGTCATAGAAATGCATTAGGAAACACAGAGAGGGGGATGAAGGGCAAGAGTGGGCAAAAAAAGGCACAAAGGCAAGACAGACAAATGGTGGAGGGGTGCAGTCTAAAAGACATCCTCTTAGAGGCCATTATCTGAAGTGACATGCTGTTAAGACTCTGTGCTCTCCTTGCAAAGCCATCTGCAGGAGGTACAGTGGCCACATCGCTCACCTCAAGTGTTAAGTGCTCATCTTGACCTGCCTGAGTCTTCATCCTTGATGTTGTATGAATCATTTCAATGCATACTGTAGTATGAAGGAGAAGAAGGTCAAATATCCACTCACTTGTTTTAAGGGATACCAGTCTGTGCGGCCTCCCGGTCGTTCGCCTCGGGTGTGGGCTAGTCCCAGTTGTCCAACGTCCCAGTTGGGCGAACAGACTGAAAAGCAAGCGATCTTCATCCCATTCATGCGTTTATCGTGCGCTTGCCCAGGCCGATTGCATTCACCACGGCTTCGTAACTCGCGCGGCCGGCCCTGGCCCGCTCTTCGCGCCTGCGGCGCTCGGGCGCGAAGAGCAGGACCAAGGTCCGCTGGCCTTCGCGCCACTTGCAATGTCGTGGACAATAATTACTTACAGTCTGTTCGCCCAACTGGGACGTTGGACCACTGGGACGTTGGACAACTGGGATTTTCCCTCGGGTGTCTTATCCGGCGTAACGGTACACAGTCTCTGAAACCTATGTTTTCAAATAATTGTAGTGGAGTAAAAGTACAATATTTGGATCAGAGATTTAATGGAGTAGAAGTACAAGTACTGGAAATTGAAAATACTCAAGTAAAAAAAAAAACTCAAAATTACCGTACCGTACTTCAGTAAATGTACATTGTTACTTTACACCACTCTTCATTTTATTAGCCATTTTATACCGTTTATGTCCTATTCTGCAGTGGCTGGTAACTCTAAACTGTCTAATCCTAAACTTATTTCTCATTGTATACTCAGTAAAACAAACAGTAGTATACAAAAGTATACAGTCTCTGCGGAAATAATTAGGGCGAACACAGGGAGGGTGAACAGATTGGTTACTGTTTTAAGCTCCCAAAACATATCTTATTTAATGGCGCAACGTTTCGAATTTATAGGTTTCCTGGCATGAGTTAAACATGTTCAAAGTTTGCATTTTTAATTGAGTGCTATAGCGCCAACCTGGCCAATGAATGTGAATGTGAATTTTGTATTTTTGAGTTTTGTAAAAAAAAAACTGACCGGAGGGTTGCAAAAAGTGGAAGAGGAATAAAACAGTTTCAAAGACGTCATGCTTGGCCCCTAAAAATAACCACCAATGGTTATTCCCCCAAAAAGAAACGCATACTGTACAATAATGGCCAGATGGAACAATGGTTGCAATGCAGCTACAACATTAATTTATTGAATTCACTGGTACTGTTGATACAGTAACAGCATAAAGCATATAGAGTGTATGCGCGTGACATCATCATACCCGGAAGTTATGCCTACTGAGTGGAAAAAAATACTTTCTGGCCTTGACAGCCCACACATCCAAACAGAAAAGTCCTATGTGATTGCATTAAACAACGTTAAACTCACTTTGCCACTCGATTTGCCATTCACTTAAATGGGTCTATAGCTCCAGAGATGATGTGTTCATCTACAGAGTGTTATTATTTGGTGAGTAAATCCTACAGGCTGGCTGACTGTGTAATGATGTAAAGGTCAGACATGGCAGTGTCAGAAAGAGTCTGGAAGAGTTCGTGTGAGGTGTCACGAGCATTCGGCAAGCAACACTGCAGGTGTCCTGCGGATCAGCTTTGTGGAGATCACCTGAGCTAATGCTTCACTTCTTTTTCCCAGATGTGCTCTCCCATCCTTTCTCCTACAGCACATGCCTGCGCTCGCTCATCCTTTCTGCTACATGCCTCCATTTCTTGATGATCTCACTGGATTTCATGTCGTGCCGCTGTCCCTTGCTGTCATGTCAGATGTGCACACACACTGCAGGGGAAATACCTGCATGCAGACAGCAACACTCCATTTCACTCTGCGTTGCTCTGACAGCCTATTCCCTTCTTCCTTCACACCCATATTCAGTCTCTTCCTTCCGTCTTTCCTTCTCCCCTTTCCTTCCTTCTGTCCTACCATTATTGGCCATGGTCTGGTTATTGAAATGTCTGTATTAAATGTGACTCTAATGACAGGTCTGTCTGAAGCCTGGCAGACAGCAAAGCTCGCTGTCTGCCACGTTATTGCTCTCCCATTAGAATAAATTAGCATGATCACTCCTGTAGGATGTGACTGCATGAAAATGCCCCAGGGCCAGTCTTAGTAGGGCCCCATCTTAGACAGACAGAAGAGATAGGACAGCAACTAATCAATGTCTAATTATGTGGTAGAACAGCATACATGACTGACAGCCTGGGTCCTCCGATAAACTGCATAGTGGTGATACAGGCCAAGCTCTGAAGAGATTTTAAATTGACACATAGACAACATTAGCTAGGATGTACAGTACTGCTACACGACCAAGGCCTCCAAGACATCGTACAGGTCCATTTCTAACAAATTTAAGCCATGTTCAGGCCAAAGACTTCGGGCAGAGAGACTTAAAGGGATATTCCACCACCAGAAAAAATAATGGGTGTTTTTAATTAATCTATCATGATTAAAATGGAGTTTGAAGTTACAGTGGGTGTGTATGGGGAGGCGTCATGCAGGAGGAGGGCCTGATAACATTTACATCAAATATATAAATATTCAAGCAAATTAAAATCTGTTCAGGGTGTTCATAAAAGCCTGATATTTGATATGACCAAAAAAGTTTTTTTGAAAGTGAAATATCCCTTTAATTTGCCCCCTACAACTACACCAACATTCAGATTTCACAAAGTGCTTAATAAAGTCTCACTCCTGTCTAAATACGGTACGGCATTCTGTAATTACCCGTATCCTCCATGTTCTTTAATAAGAAGCCTTTTTATCCGATCGCTTTTGGTTTTCCCTTGTATTTCCTGGCGTTCCCCATGCGCACCAACCCCATTGAGATAAACAGACAGCGATCGGATAAAAAGGATTCTTATTAAAGAACACAGAGGATACAGGTAATTATAGAATGCCGTACCGTATTTAGACAGGTGCAGGGGCGCTGGAAGTGGGGTGCTGAGGGAGCTGCAGCTCCCCTGGTGGTGGGCAGGAGAAAAATACTTTATATATATATATATATATATATATATATATATATATATATATATATATATTTTTTTTTTTTTTTTATATATAGGCCTATATATACACACACAGAGCTATATTAAAACAATAATGTATTTGACTTTGGGGAATAAAATATGTTGAAAAAAGGTGTTTGATTATCACATGGTCACCTAATCACATGGTCACCTTGCCACCTCCGGTCAGAAGGGAAGTCGAATTTAAATTTTGTTTTAAAATAAATCCCGCTTTGATGGCACACCAAAGTCTATTTATTTGAGAACTAGAAACTGTATGTAGGCTCATTGTTGCAAACTAACACCGTTGTATATGGGGAATAAAAAACAGTAGAAAACAGTTACGTGTGTGCTAAAATAAATAGTAACTATAAAGCTCCTTGTTACACCATTGTGCGGGGAATAAGCACCTGAAACCGTAATAAAAATAACCCAAAACCGGATAAAAAAGATGTGAATTTCCGGGTTTCGGTTTTCACGCATGAACTCCTCCAAGCTCAGCTCCCCTTGGGATTTGGGAGTTCCAGCGCCCCTGGACAGGTGTGAGACTTTATTAAGCACTTTGTTTGTGAAATCTGAATGTTGGTGAAGTTGTAGGGGGCTAAATAAATCGCTCTGCCCGAACCCATGTAAACATGGGAACATGACGGTCAGGGCTTGGTTTCTACGACCATGCGTGAGCTACGATGGGCTAAAATCGCTTTATTTGGGAAACTCGGCCAATGTCACGTGCTGAAAATATTTAAAATATCACTGTCTGCTGCATCTGTGACACGTCGTCAGCTTGTAGATCTACAATACTATTTTCGATGTACAACACCGGCATAAGACAGAGAATAAATTAAGCATTAGAACGTGGCAGCAGACTGAATTACCCCTTATAGCCAATTAAGACTCTGAATTTTACCACAATATAATAGGTAGCTTTGCTTTAACTCAACTGTGTCGAGTCATCATTACAGCACATATAATTATAATAGTTCAGTGACTGAGGCTTCAGTTCCAACCTTCTGCAATTAAAATGTGTGACAGCACCCACTGAAATGGATGATGAATGATAAGAGCGGGCAAAATGTCAAGAGTCAGTGCACCTGTCCTGGTATCCCTTTTTATACAGCAATTTCCCTCATTGACTATTGCTGACTGAACTGATACGGATGACCACAAATCAATCCACTCTCTAGTCAATACCTGGCCCGGTGAGAAGCTTAGTCAATAGATGATGACTCTGTAGAATGATTATGTACACGTACAGTGCGTGACGCTGACATGCAGGCCTGCAGTGACATTGTTTTCTGTCAGAAACTAATGGACTACAGCAGGGTTTCTTCTATATTTTTCAGGCCAAGGAAGGGCAGAGAGATAGATAAAGCAAAGGCCCCAAACTACATATATAATACACGTTAAAACGTAGGGTGATCTTTTTTGATTAAAACAAAACGTATTTTGATGGTAATCATTGCTATAGAGTGTTTGTGCAGCAACAGGGGTCTCTAATCTCTGTCATTCCATCTCTTTAATAACCAGAAAATACATTTTAGGTGGGTGGTAAACAGGGACGTGCTGGCCATTGGGAAAAGCGGGACAACTCCCGAACGGCCGCTTCATTCCCGGCCGGGTCCAGGCCGGCCATTAGGAAAAGAATTAAACTCTTTGCACAAAAGTAGAAATTAAACTGTTTTCACAAAAGTAGTGAAAACAGCCGATCTAGGCGTTGTGTGCTTGTAGATCGGCTGTTTTCACTAGTTTAAATCATTTTTTAAATGATAAATATAAAACAAACGGTTTTGGACATACAAGGTTTCCACCCGACAACGACGAAATATAACTAAAGTAATTGGCCCACAGGCTTGTCACTTGTCATGATCTGAAATGGCAAATCTTTGAGTAGCAGCAGCTACTATATCTCTCTCTATAGCGCGCAATGAGGGCCTCTCCAATTCTTTTTCCCGGGCTGAATCAGGGGCCCCAGCACGTCCCTGGTGGTAAATGTTAAGCCAATCAGCAACGAGTACCCATTTATCAGCTTTGTTGTGTTCCAGTTGAAATTGTCTGCTCATTTCTTTGTGTCATCACTTCCATTTTCACTTGTGTAATCTGTATCCTGTGCAAGTTCTCTCAAGATACCGGTAGGTATCCAAGAGAATGAATGTTCTGTTTACTAAAGAAAAGGAGCGACTCCTGTAACTGAACAAACACAATATCAATGAAAATGATCAGAATATACTGTAGAACTATTTAACACTTATTTAAAAAGAAAAAGATAATAAAAACAATTTAAACCAGTAAGACTCCCTAATCGGGAGATAAGCGACCGTCAGGTCACAGTATACACAAAGAGGCCTGTAAGTGGCATTGGTTCCACCCACAAGTTTGTACGACAAACCGTTTGATGAGTAAAGCCAAATAAAGTTTCGGTCAATCAGAGGAGGGGGCGGGGGAAAGTTAAACCAATTAAGGTGAAGGACTCTTAATCAAGTCAATTGACAGCACCCACAAGTTTGTACGACAAACGGTTGATGAGTAAAGCCAAATAAAGTTTTGGCCAATGAGGGGAGGGGGCGGGGCAAAGTTAATCCAATGAAGGTGAAGGACTGTTGGAGCAGCAGGAGTCGGTGGTCCCCTGGAATTCCCAGTGAGTAGCCCAGTTGGGGTGTTGATTTGGTCCCTGGGGGTCCGTGGAGGTCCGGGGGTCCTGAAGGTTGTGGTTTGGCAGGCAAGGAGTGTGTGTGGAAAATTTCACATGGATAGGGGCAACGATGGCAGAGATATGAGTAGGGCAAAAGTGTGACGTGACGTGACGTGACGTGACGTGACGTGACGTGACGTGACAGACTGACTGACAGACAGCCGGTGGAGGTTTTGATAGTAAATGCGGCCTGACGGTCGCAATTAACACTGATGTCAAACATATCTACTGTATGAAGCTGTCAAAGCATTACTTGGAGACCACTCACAGACACAAAAAGAAAAACCTTTGGAATACTTCAAAGCTACAGGTAGTTCAAATCTGTCAACGGCTAACAGACATTGATGAGACATTAGTATAAAAAACAAATGTTTATGAAATGGTAAGGGTGTTAAAGGTGATACACCATCGGCAGCAAATCTGGATACTTTTAACCTTCGCCTTCTCAAAACCAGAGAAAGACACAACGGTCAGAAATGGGACTATGTGAGGATAGAAGGTGCTAGTGGGACCCCCAAAAAAGGTTTTAAAATAGGAAAAGTGAAATTTCATGGTGTATCACCTTTAATAACACGTGTTATGGAAACTACTTAGCAGAGATACAGATACAGTATGCTTTGATATGTTGACTTGCCCATTTGTTGTCACTTCGGCACCAAAAGTTAGAAAACCACTGGGCTACAGGCAGCATAATCGGCCATGCTCTTCTCACAACCCCATCACTATTCCCTCTGGCAGAACAGCCAGCTCTGCAAAACCGGGGACAGGTTGTTGATTTTTAAACTGCATTGATTTACATGACTAATCGCCTACTGTATGCTCAAGGACATGTGGGGGAAATCTAATTCACCAAGAGCTCTATTAAGGGTTTGCAAGAGTGTCAAACACTTCTGGTAATCAACGAGGAATAGCCTGAATGTGATGGATCAGCACAACTTACTTTTGATACTTTTTTTTTGGTAACAACCATCTATTTTGATGTCACTTTCTTTTTAATTTGGTTAAGCGGACGGTACAGTATGAAACGGGCTGGGGAAAAGTTGTGGTGACAATAAACTGTACAGAGTTAAATTGTACTTTGACTTAATGAGAAAGAAATAGCTCAAGGTTATTGATTATACTGCAGGTTAATACATCATGCATCCGAATTACACACTCATTAAAAAAAATCCCAAACCCACTATCGCTGGTTCACTTTCATGCTGTACCAAGAGCACACATAATTATAGTCCATGAAAAAAGGGCCATACAAAATTGATGTCTATGCATTTCCTCTTGATTTCCCCATACTATACTATCAGACCTGGCTCGTATCTCAATATTCAATGTTCTCTCCCCTGAGGAGAGTGCCAGGAATCCTAATATCAACCCTCACATTTCATTGTCCTTCTGATTCACTATATGGGTCATGGTGACATTCATAATGAGTTTGTGTGGGTCTCTCTCTCTCCCTACCTCTTTTTCACTCTTTCCCATTCTTCCTTAACCTAACCACCTCTTTGTCTTTGTCTTTTTTCTTTCGCTCTTCTTCTTTCTTCCTTCTCTCACCGTTATCATCAGGCTCAGATGTACAACATTTAAAAGCGACAAGAGCATATTTGGGGGAGGGGGGGTTCATCTTAACACATTGGTGCCAAACACAAGTTTCCCCGAGTTTGGGCCGTATATGTCCCTGTGCCAAACACACTTTTTTTTTGTTGCTCTCCCTACTTCCAGTTTCGGCATGATCGCGATCGCAAAATGCCTGTTTGACTCCCAGAACAGCTCTATCTTTCAAACATGACTGTTTACATTTGAAGAAAACACTATAGCCTCTATCTTTTGAATGCCTGAACGGATTTCCAAGCAGATTTTTTTTGTTTGTTTGAAAGCTGTGAAGGGCGTGCACACGTGTGGTGCATCATCCGTGCATTATCCGTGCATGACCCGTGCACATCGTGCACATTAAAAAGGTAAGATTCTGGCAATTGAAGACATTAGTCGATTTTAATTCTTGGCAGCAAGAAGGTTAATCATGTTTGCCTACAGTATGTGCTCTCTCTCTCTAACCTTGAACAGAGCAGCTTGCTAACCCAATCAACGTCAGTGAGGTGAATATAGATGCATTACGCTTATGAGTGTGGAATTAGTTTAGCTCAAACTCATTTCATCACCTCCGAGAACGCAACCCCCTAAAGTGTAGTTACTAAAGTACCTTCCACGGCATAAATAGGCCAGCAACCGTCAGTGGTCTCTCCCCCCACCCCCCACCCCAAAATACGATTCATCACAGTGATAAATCTCATCACAGTCATGTAATTATAATTTGTAGGCAGGATATTAATTAGGAGATGAGGCACGGGAGAGGCAGCGAAATCTGCCAGCGTACAAAGTTCAGATAACAGGTGTGAGAAACGTGAAGCTACAGTGAGAGACCCATGACATACAGTATAATGCAGGGGTCTTCAACAGGGGGTCCAGGATCCCTAGGGGGTCCTCAGAGTTACTAGAGGGGGGCCGCCAAATCTTTGTGTGATAGGATCATGTTTTTTACATTAACCACGTGAATCCTAGTATCCCTATTCTGAGTGGAACATTAGCCAAAAAATAGCAGATCTACAAGCTGAGGCGTTGTAAGCTTCTAGATCGGCAATTTTTTGGCAAAGAGGTTTATAGAGGGAAAAGAAGAGCTAAAGTATTTGACATTTCAAGTGGTTAAATGTCTGAAAATACAAATTACTCCAACATGATGACAGTGCTGTCAAACAAGTATATGCTGTCTAAGACATCTATGAACATTTTTAATCTCAACACAATTTTAAACATTATGTAGAGGGGGTCCCCGCTTCATCTCTCTCTCAGCTAACGGGTCCCTGGCCTGAAAACGTTTAAGACCCCTGGTATAATGACATGACCGACACCGCCTGCCATGTCCTGTGCAGACATGAAAGAACGTGGACACGTAGATGGGTGAGTCGGACTTCCGTAACTCTCTCACTTACCTATGGTGTAGCCTCGCTTCAGTTCGCCACACCGCGGGCTGAAGCGCTGCGAATTGGTGGCATTGTTTTCCCGCACGGCGAGAGCCGTGGCTGTCTTTGCAACGGGTGGCGTGGCCTTGTTGAGGGACGAGGCTGGCACCAGAGTCGGGGAGAACCCTTGATTGGCAATATCCACCGACTGTGACTTCTTCTTCAGTCTGCTGGGAACAACGCAGAGAAACATGACAGTGAGTGTCAGTCTATTATAAAGTCATAACTGTGCAACGTTACTTTTATGAAATATTTTTGGTGACACCGCTGGCAACGTCCCGTCATTATAGTTTTGTCTACTTTATCTATTTATCTACTGTATGTTTAAGAATGCAAGCAAGAAGCAATCAAAAACTGTACATTAACAGCAAAGTACATAAATAATTCGTCATTTTTGGCACGAGTGTCTGGGTCAGACACTCACAAATAAAAATAGTGTTTAATGAAGTTTAAAGAAGTTCAGTCAAATATCAGTCAAAGATTATATCAAAACTAACTTTTTAATTGTTTCATAGTATGACTTTAGGTCCATGTCATTGCAAAGTATGAATAAACAATGTAAATACAGGATGGCCATGACCATGAAAGGACATGGCTAAACAAGATATGGTTTTGTGTAGACATAGTAAATGACAAACATGTTAATCAAAGAGTATTTACATCCAAGGTTATTGATATTGATGGGTTTGCCATTGAAATGTAATTGAGCCAGACATTTTTTGCAGCTACAAGGATTTTGTGAGAAGGAATCGATAAGGTAATCACAATCTTGTTAAGGGTGAATTTATTTACATTGCCCTGCTTATCAAATGCAAATCCTCTTTGATAGGAACAGAGATAATGCATTGAGTTGGACATTAGTAGTCGGCTAAAATCATCTTGGGGACAAATTATTAGAAATCGCTTCTAGGAAACCTTATTTTGAGAGACTTAATGTTAAGAAAAATGCATGGCACTATTGTGAGATTGCAGAAATGTTTTAGATGAAAGAATTTCAACCTTAGTTAATGCCAAATCTAAACCAAGGGTAAAGAAAAAGAAAAAAAAAAGGGGGGGGGGGGTACAGTTGTCAGCTACAGTTTATAATGGCAATTACATTTCTAACGTCCTTTCCAGAAGGCGAAGGCCATATAAGGGTCAACCGGTCAAGTAGACCACTTGTAAGTAAATGGCAAGATGTAAATGGCACAGCCTCACTGAGAAGGGTCAAATCAAAGCTACCTACGACATCTCATAATGCCTATTAAAATGACGAGTAGAAAGAGTTCAGAAGGCTAATCCGAGCAGGTAATCTAAAGCCTCAGAGTAGTAGGCCAACACAGGACTATCCAGTCAGTCATCCATGTATTTATACATGCAAACATTTACTGTAAACAAACATTCACACGCACATAATGTACTTAAATATGGACAGAAAAATCACATTTAAATGCTTTAGTCTAAACTTATGGAGTAAAAAAAAAAGGAGAGAAATGACTGCCAAAACCATAACATTGGTTAGTCTATCCTGGAAAAAACCCTGAAACAGCAATAAAAGATTCCCAGCACTCCGCTCTGTTGCAGCTACTGTACTTCCAATCATTGGGGTAAAACTGCTGAAGCCAACAGAATCTTTCCAGCCATTTCACAAAAGTGCACAGAGCCTAGACTGTAGCACACATGACATAGCATCTACAAGCTAATGAAAATGCATAATCTCCACAGAGATGGTGTCCTTCCCTTTACCCCACTCTTTACAAACTGAAGAACAGCAGAGATGAACACACAAAGGGGAGACAATCAGGGAAGGCCGAGATGAAAATAAAAAGCCAGATACAATTATTAAGTTCATGGTCTACAGATCATTTCTACAAACAAGCCCCCAGAGTCTATTTAGCAAAAACTATAATTACTATTTCCACAGAAAACATTGACAAAAAAAAAAGGAACAAACGCATTAACATATTCGATTGCACTCCTTAAGTGCTACCAGCTAATGCGAGCTGGGAGGCCAAAAGCTAGACAACAGCAAAACAAATTGAACTATATGCCAGGTAATGCCAATGGTGGTTTTGACGAAGGTGGGTGTGCTTGAATTGTATACATATGAAGGTATGTTAATGTTATGGAGGACAGCAGAGAGAGAGAGAGAGAGAGAGAGAGAGAGAGAGAGAGAAAGAGAGGTGCATTAGACTTAGCATGAAGTCTATTTCAAGTCCCTTAGGAGTTCGCACTAATTACTGTCTCATCAGTCGAGCAGAAGCCCCTCTGCAGCTCCGTTTCACTGAGCTGCAAGGCCAACCGGTGTCTAAACAGACTGTGGTGGGTGTCGTGTGTGACAGAGAATGAGAGAGAAGGGGGTGGGTGGGTGAGACGGAAAGAGAGGGAGAGACAAGGGACAGAGAAAAAAGTGAGATAAACACAGTCAATGTGCCAGCCAGGGCAACAGGAGAAGAGGGAAAAAACAGAAAGTAAAAGCAGAGCAGAAGCTATGTGACCCTGTGTTGCGCAACAGCAAAGTGCATCTCATCAGTACTAATTAACCCTTTGTCAAGTCCCGCCCGTTGTCCCGCCCCTCTTCACACACATTGGTTGCTGTATCTTGGTGGGACATTCGGTGGGACACTCCATCCACTACCATTTTAATTCAGTTGCTTCGTATTGTTATTCTGTGTGTTCAATTCTAATTTCAAACTCGGTTTCAGTAAAATGGAGCTCCTCAGTGGCACTATAGTGACTCAGAATGTTTTTAAATGTTTTTATTTCCCCAAAAAATATGTTTTAGCAAATTCAACATAAAAAAGGCGGAACCAGGGCGGGACAAGGAAGATAGAGCCTGCTGGTTGGTCAGTCAGGGACCAACCAGAAGTCTAACAAAGGGTGAATTAGACAGCAGCAAACTATAGTCAAGCGGCTACAAGTCAATTTATTGATAGAATCGTTCACTTTGTGATACAAGCACCAAATTTGGCATGAACAATGCCTGGGACCTACTTGTACAGAAAAGCAAGTTAGCCACTCAATTAAAAACAAATAGGGTTGGGGTCCCATTGACTTTCTATACAGTAAAATAATACAAAAAAATAAATCTGCTTCAAATAGCATGTGAGGGGTCAAACTAGGGGTTTTTCATGGTGCTGAATCCATTGTAAGCATCTGTTTTGCACGAAAAACATTCCTTGGGCTAGAAAGGCCCCCACAAAAGCGTGAAAACCACGGTGAAAAGTGATGACTCATCTCCAAACCATAGTTTTGTGGTGGCCTTTCTAGCCCAAGGAATGTTTTTCGTGCAAAACAAATGCTTGCATTGGATTCAGGCTCATGAAAGTGGCATAGTGGCCTATTTGTATTTGTTTTTAATTGAGTGGCTAACTTGCTTTTTGGAAAAAGTAGGTCCAGAGGAAACTTTGTGCAAAAGTGAACAATTATCTCAGTAGAGGCCGGGCTACTAACACTAATCTCACCAAAACCATTTCCATTTTTGCACATTAAGACCAAGGTAATAATTCCAATGTTATTATACTGTAGTTCTGTCTCAGGACACTTATATACAGTAGAGAAAAGCATTAACAAAATCCCACCCTGCGCAAGCATTTTGTGACAGTGGCAACAAAAAAATGGGGTTGCCTGACAGTGTCAGAGGTGGATAATGTAAATGCCAAATAGCTTTTTGGGGAGCCTAATGTTACAGAAATCTAACACTGTAACATTAACTTCATCTACTGTACTCACTTTGCAATAGTGAGCGTCCAGTTTCTACAGAATCCCTGCCCGGGTACTCGGTGGGTCTTTACAGCAGTGGTTACAATTTGTACATTTCATCACTTTTTAAATTAACAATAAAAAAAAGGTTTCGCAGTCAACAGTCACCACCAGCAAGTCATTTTTGAGAAGTGCTACAGTTCATTATTCTGACTGGAACACCATTCCTTGTCTACTTCAATAGTAGGGCAATCTGTACTATACTGTGTGTGTGTGTGTGTGTGTGTGTGTGTGTGTGTGTGTGTGTGTGTGTGTGTGTGTGTGTGTGTGTGTGTGTGTGTGTGTGTGTGTGTGCGTGCTTGTCTGGCACAACTCTTGCCGTGTGTGTCTCATATTACCCCGAGGTGAGCAGAGCCGAATGGCAGTGTTTCCGAGAACTGAAAAATCGCAAATATCGATATCTACAGTATAGCCCCGTTTGGAACCCCACTCTCCACGATAGCTCCGAGACGAGGTTCCTCTGTACCGGGTCCGGCAGAGGTTGAGTCCGTCCAAATGCAGTGAAGATCTAGCCTGACACTCAGCCTGAATTAACATTTCGTTTCACTTCATTATTCAGTCTGAACTCGGTTCCGCCTACGTCGTTTGCAGGGATGGGCGTTGCCAAAAAGAGGCAGTCTTCAGCGATTGGTTCACCGACCAACACATGACATAGTGTTGTTATGTGTGACTGGCTAGTGGCTAGCCTGTTCCTTGCTAGTGCTACTTGCTAACCAAAGAAACAGTCAGAATAGGAGCACTACGAACTAGTAATCAAACACAACATAACATGCCTGCTACTGGTGTTTCATAGCGAGATCGATACGATCGCATTTTACCACAATTTACCGCATTTTATCGCGATGCGCGGTACGGTACGGCGGCAGCGCTGGTGTACTTGGAAACACACATGAGTTCTGGGAAACCCCCACCCACGCTGATCACAAGACGCTGATTCACCGATCGGATTTTCAACCGAGGCAGGCCCTCCTCAATGAGAGCGATGCTAGACCTGAATCGCCAAACAAAAAAATTAAAGGGGTGTGGCTAGCGATTCAGGGTCTGGAACTAGGCTAGTGAAGATCACCCTTTTCAAAACATCATATCCAAAAAAAGGTAAAGGTAGTCCCAGACCCCTACAGATGTTTGAGATTTCGCACGAAAGTAAACATTTTACGACGGGGTTGAGAATACAGTTTAAATCTCCTTTTGTTGGACAGACTCAACCAGCGGAACCTCATCTTGGAGCTATCATGGAGAGTGAGGTTCTAATCGGGGCCAGCAGCTCTGAGAAAGAGGCCTCTAGGCCAATATAAAATAGATATTATATCATATATTTATTCATATGTTGTTTGACCTTTGGTAATTGATGTCATCATACACAATAGAGTAAGACCTGTAGGTGTAGTTTTAAAATGTTAAAGAAACAAGAAATGACACAGTCCTTTTATACAGCTTGCGCCTTGTGGACTAGCCTTGTGGAGAAGTTTAGTAGCCTTGTGGAATCCACAAGGGAATCTTAATTGC